>NW_027210621.1:3582500-4782500 GCF_029030835.1 Brachyistius frenatus
AGAGAGAGAGAGAGAGAGAGAGAGAGAGAGAGAGAGAGAGAGAGAGAGAGAGAGAGAGATCATGCCTGAACCAAATACATACATTATTTGTTTGTATTGTACCTGCAAACAAAGTGAATAATGCAATGTGTCACTCTATTACTGTAAATGTCACGGCAGATCTCTTGCCATGAAATTATCAATTAAAGAGTTTATTTTATTTTATTCTGCAGCTCACCGCAGAATGCAGTAGACGACTTTGATATTCCTTTGTGTACATAGTACATAGTGTGAGTTGAGCTAATTCATGTGATTTCTGTGTGTATAGCACTGCATTCACAGAGAATCTCAAAGTAGGATAAATCTATGCTCAGGTCAAATTCTTGACCATTCTCGCTATAAATAAAAGAAAAAAATATATTTAAAGAGCCACACAGCTACTATAGCAGGTGTTATGAAACCAGCGTTATAAAACAGCATTTTTGGTTTGTTTATGTTTTACACATAAGGTCTGACAGCTAGTTGGTAATATTACTAATTCTGAATGTCACTCATACCGTACTTCTATACAGCTTGTAATTCCTTGTTTTGTATCTTTGGTCTAAAGATTTTAGTTGCTTCAGCTCTCAACTACGGCCTCAGAAAGAAACACAACTGCAGTTCATACACCCCAAATGTCCTCTTCTCCTTCCTAAGCTGCAATATCTCTGTAATGGAATGAAGATTATTTACATTGGTGCTGAAAATCATAATGTGAAGGGAAATTAACCTTTGACATTGTAACTTGTTGGAAAACATTTATTGACTTTATATGTCGAGAAACTTTGACCTCTTAGTTAAAGAGGAAGCATTTAGATACAAAGGAAATGTTGCCTGTAAAGCTAAAGTCAGGCAACAGCAAACCCCCTGGGCTGTGTTAATATTATTTCTAGATCGCTGACACAAAGTCTCCGCAATGCAGGTTAACATACAAAAATATAAACTAGCACCAATGAGTTTCAATGTGGGTTGATTAGATAAAATCAAATTTCCTTTGATTTTGGCAGCTGCACCAACCTGAAACTCCCAGTTCTGCTTGAAGTTGTCTCTCCTGCAGTACAAGCCAACTAACTAACAAGCTGATGAGTGGAGGGAAAGTCAGGACACTCAGTTATCAGTGGGTGTGGAAGAGAAATACAGTGTTGAGAAATGGCGAAAGACATGAGGTGAAAAACAGAAACACAGTATTGATACACTAACATGATGAACTACTAACTGAAGTGAGTGGAAAATCTGAAGAAGCCAAATCAGAGAGCAAACTGAGGTCACCTGCTTGCCAAAAGATGAGGGACTTACATTATTCGCTGCCCCCCCCCCCCGCCCCCCACATAGGAAATATTTTTCTGCACAGAGAAATGAACCAAAAAGATTTGGAAAACTATTATATAAGTGCTCAGTTCCTGCATAAAAGAAAACAAAGTTAAAGCTATTTCTTAAATCAGTGCTGACATGCCTTCCAGGCACAGTGTACAAGTAAATAATTTTAATTTCTGCATTATTTTGCAATTTATATTTAATTTATGTTTAAGCTTTAAATTGCATCTCTTCTCTGGATAATTGGAAGTGGCTGGCATCCCAGTGTGCTGCACTCACCAGCCGCTACTGGTTTTAGTTTGTTATATCACTGAGAGGTTACGGACCATTCATGTCATATAACTCACTATGGCATAAGGAAGAGCTGCCAGAGGGAGCACGGCATGCGCAGACACTCAACGAGGATCCTGACACGGTTGAAGTCTAAAATTTGATGTGAGATGTTTTCAACTATTAAAAGTGAAAATACAGTATTCTTCTGCTAGTTTGGTTCCATCTTCGTAACAACAAAAGAGTCAGTCTCTCTTTTATGTTGGTAACTTGACTTTAGATTTGAGTGACAGAAAGAAAGTTTAACATTTTAATGACGTGTATGAGTGCTATACCCTTTTCATTACAGTATGTGCTCTATCAGATGTACGATTTTTAAAACTAGATGCTGCTGTACTGGAGTAAAGCTCTTCTTATGCTTTCTAACTTCTTACGACACAGCTCTGATAGTGACTACTATGGATTTATAGAAAAACTTATGAAAGTCCAAAAGTTCACACAAAGCATTATGTAGACAACCTATTGAATTCTGAAGGATCAGATCAGACTACAATGTTGTATCTTGCCTCCAATACAGAGAGATTTCAAATCACCATTTGGTTCCAGTACAGTAAATTAACATGAGATCAAACATGGCTGATTGTGCATTTACAGTTTGCATTGTTTGATTTGTTTCTGGCCTTTTTGTGTCTTACATTGCTTATGATGTTTCTTTGATAAAGACATTTCCCATGCAGACTAGGATTAATCGCATTCCACTCTTACTCATCCTACTAATCATACAAATCCTTGACTACACAAAGTGTACTCACACATCCCTCTAGCCTATATTACAAAAACACACATGAATCAGTGTGTCTGCCTGGCACACTTCTGGCACATATCTCATTAAAATTTCACCTGGGTATGTGGCTCCACTTATTTATCTGATGTGCAGTTTTATGTGCCTCATGTTTCTACAGTTTTGCATCCACAGATTGAGCGCTCACTGAGCTGGATTTCAAGGTTATCATTGTAGAACAGCTTTTAGATGAGCTACTTGATGTAGGCTAAGGACTCTGCATCTGGACAGTTTATCCGACCAAAGTGTTTGCACTTGTAGGGATGATACAGGACGCCGGTCACTGGAGACCTGCAACTTTTCTCTTTAATAAACGAATAAATCGAACTCCGCCGGATCTGTCGCGCTGCATAAATTATTCAACATCCACAAACTCTACCTTTGTTCGCAATACTGCTCACTTGTTCAAGAATCATGGCACAATTTCCTTCAGCGTGCTGAGGAGAACAAAATTATAAATACTTTGATTCTAAACCAAAGGGGAGGTGTATTGGTGGTGCTGGTGAGACTTCAGGGCTCGGTTAGGTGAGTGGTGGCGTGGTGGAGGTCGCCCTCAGAGAGTGTTTGGGATGTAAATGGCCTAGCAGGAGCCTGGACAAAGACACACCATTACAGTTAATATGCACCCTCCACCGCTGTTTGAAAGGAGACATTTGGAAAACTGCAGACTGCTGCGATAAGGGTGGATATGACAGTTCTTTCTCTCTTGCCTTCCCTTCCCTTCCTCCTTTGCTTCAGTCCCTCCAGCTCGTTCAATGTCCTTTGGTTCTTTCTCCGTGTCTCTTTCAACACACTCCCGTACTCGTTTTTTTTTTTTTTTTTTTTTTTTTTTTGCTTCTTATATCTTTGCTTTCCTCCCTCCTCCTCTCCTCCTGGTGATGGCTGTCCCTGACACCTCTGTTCAGTCAACCAAATGTCACATAACAGAACTTGAAATATCAACTTGGCAGTCGATACGGCTGTGAAATGATGGGGAGGGGAAGGTGCTTCTGTCTTGTTGTCCCCAAAGGTGCAGTGAGCGATACCAAGTATTGGACTTTCCAGCACTTAGTGTGTTGATGATGGCAAAGCATCAAGGGCAAAGAGCAAAAGGAGTCCCTTTGAGGAATTGTTGCTTGCTTAGTTTTGCAGTGATATTACATTTAAATGTACCACCTACAAGTTGCAGATGATTTTGACTTAATGAAAATTATTAGGGGGTCAGAAAGTCAGGAAAGGTTGTGGCATAAATTTGTGTGGACTTTTCTTCTGCTCAAACTGAATTTCTTTTTCAGAAGAAAATATTTCTGAAAAAGGATGAAATAGTCACAAATGATGGCTTTATTGTGCGGTGGGTAATAAATAGTGCTAGATACTGAACTTTTATGGCTTAGATACCATCTGCTTTTGAAGAAATGTCTTGTCATTCAGTACCAAATTTGTATATCTCTGGTACACTTACGCATGAGTAGATCTGATAAACGTCGGTGAACTAATACAGCATTTACAAGAAATAAAACAGGCTCTACTTAGGAGGCTGGCCTACACAGATAAAGTCGCTTGATTTCAACTTAAGCAGATTTTACATTAAACATCTTATTTCACTGTTGTCAGAAACATTTTTGGCCTCAAATTTGTCTGAGTTGCATAAGCTGCCGTAACTGGAGGCTTCCCTAAGCACAGCTGGCTAGCTAGCATCTGCTGATAGTTTCCGTGTGATGTGTTTAGGGGACATCTGTAGATCGCAGCTACAGAAAATAACACTTTCCCCCCTAATTTGCATGAAAACTAAAGATGTGTGCTGTAATGTGTAAACTAATTTTCTTTTGTCATTGCTCTTTATAAAATGTGTTTCAACAAAAGTACCATTCAGGAAAAGGTGTCAAATTCAAGATATCTGCACCTGTATCAAATTATTTTTTACAATATCCAGCCCTTGAAATAAAGGTGCTTTTTTAATTTTTTTAATTTTATTTTTTTAGTGCAGAGGACAACAATGTCTTCCTCTGTCTCTTTTTCTGGGTTTACTTTTTCTCATCACAATCAGTTTGTGGGGACAATATGTCAGTTATTAAAAACACAATCATAACATAAAGTCATGATACAGACTAACTGCTGACTACAGCTCGCCCCAAACCTCCCTCCACATAAATCTCTACCAGTACCGTATTTTCTTAACGCTGAAAAAAAGCCACATTCACACTTCATATCATTAATATTAACCTACAAGTGGATTGTATTGTATCTTCTCAGTGTGTGCATGTGGTTTATGTCAAGAAGAAGAGAATAAAGTATTTACTGTCCTCCAGGAATTAGGGAACATCCTACTGTCATTCAAAGTGTTGCCACAATGTGTGCACTACCCTAGCCCCCCCCCCCCTCATACTGTAGTGGTTTCAAATATGCATATAACTCACCCTCGTTTTATACTGGCCCAGTACAGAAAAACAATGCTTGCCAGTAGTACTCGGTGCAGTATTGTTACGGAGTTATATTAAACAAAATTGAAAAAAAAACCATAGTAAAACCATGCTTGGCTGTTGCAGAGGACTCTGCAGTTATAGTTTAACTGTAGTAGATCACTGAATACACCAACAGCAAGACAGGGCCAAATCGATCGAGAGAAAAATCATTAATAATAATCAGAGCATTTATTGGCATCCTTATGCCAGCTGTTAAGGAGCCCTGCTTTTTTTTTCACAGTCTTCATTTGAGGATCCAATTTGTTCTGACCTTTAATGACACAGCATGTAACTGCTGGCTCTGGAGAGAGACATTAATAGACATGAAAAAACTATTACCAGCCTGCTCTACCTAGCTGTTAATAGCAGGGAATAGAAAAGCTCCCAGGCTGCATGTCAGACCACAGCAGCTCCACTGCTTCTGTTACATACTAACTCCTGTGCTCTGAGCATTTCACTTTTCTTTTTTTTATTATTTCAAATGCTTTTACTGTCATTTTATGAATCTTTATGAAGAGACCGTAGACGTCTAAGATCTTTCCATGCAGGAAATTGGAAACAGTCATCTCGTGGTAGTAATTTAGCCTGGGTAGTATTACAGGATGAATTATTGCAAGCATACATAGTCCATTATGAGATATTATGAATATCTCTGTAAATATCAAATGTGCAAGAGAAATGCATGCAGTCAATTTATAATCGAGGCATTTATCAAACTGTGGAAAGTATGACTTTAGAGTCTATGTAATCTGATGTGAAGAGTTTGCATTATAAGAATTAAACACAGTGCTTTTACTCTACGCTGCATGGCAGCTTTATTTGTCCTGACCCCTATCAGAGGCTTTGTCCACTGCAAGATCCTCTACATGCTAATTATGGCCAAGTTGTTTGTCGTGGAGCAGCTCTTGCTCTTGTTTACTAATGAATACCATGTGTGTTGCTGCTGTAGCCTTGATTAAAATGGATTAGGTGACCTCTCTTTCTCTTCTGCTTACATCCAAGAAGAGAGGCCCAAATGCTCATCCCTTCAATCCCCTATCAGACAGTCACACTTTTAAAGTGCATCTCTAACACATCCAATGGGATCTGGCTCCTTCCAACTGGTTCACATGGTGACTCTTTTTACCTGCTGAGATGCATCTGTGATCACTGGGAGCCTGTCGGTCTGATCAGGGAGAGGGAGAGTAGCCAAAGAGGTTCAGGGCTCTTTTATGTGCAACTCATTGGGATACCTGAGGGGAACGAGTGACCTCCAGGGTCCTCCAATCCATGCACTATTGTTTTGTTCTGCTAATTAAGAAGCAGTGTGTTCGGGCTGATTGCTTTCCAGTGTGTAATTACTAACCCGTCTGCTGAGAGTGCTTTCCATCTGAATGCCAGCCTCTCCCCCTCGACCATGAGGAAACTGTGTGAGAGCTTGGCGATGCAGAAAGCCAGGGTCATGAACCTCATTTACCCAAAACAGACCCAAGGATTCTAAACAAAGATGAAGGACAAGCAAGGCAACAGCTATATTGGAGGTGAGACAGAGCACCAGACAGGTGCAAGTGCCCTTACATCTGATGTGTCTGACCACTTTTATAAAGGAGAAATATGACAGCCACAGTGCTCCCTCTAAAGGTGGTTTGAACTACTCTATATAGCCGCAGAACGGAGGAAAATAGAAAGAATAAAGCTTTATTTTTCCTGCTTTCTGCAAGTTATTAAAAACTCAGGAAACCAAAGCAGAGTGAGTCAGAAGTCAGGCCCAGAATATAATTTCAGAAGATGCCAAAATAAACAAGCAGCACAGTTGGCTAGACTAGTAGCACATTTACAGTTGTGACAGATTAAATAAAGAAGTTCGCTTTCACATCAAACTAAATGTGAACATAAATATTACAAAATGCCTAATCCCAGTAAATTTTTCATGGCAAATTTTCATTTCAATAAACATCTACCCCGACTATCAGTGCATCGTAATAATGACACAATTGCATGTGTCAAAGTGTCAACCCCATGACTCTCCACCATGAACGGCACGTTCGTTCTGTTTGATCTTTACAATGCTGTTCAGTATTCATGAACCTGCTAAGCAGAGCAGAATATCTTTTCTGAGGATGCTTGCCATGAGCTGCTTCTACAATATCACTGCTTAGAGGGACAAGCCAGCAAAGTCTGTCTTCCAAATGAGCAGCGAACAAAGGAATGCTTGATTTCCAGCTCAGGGTTTTAAACCCATGGATGAGACAGAAATGGTAAAAGGGAGGAAATGCACTTATTAGTCCTCAGGAATAATGAACATAATAAATGATAAAGCCTCCAATGAAGAGCTACCTGTAAGAACAACCATTATGTTACAAGGAAAATGAACAATTCAAGGCAGATGAATTGGTGTCTAATCTTCAAAGGCCACATGCTCTAATTTACAGTTTCAAAATCATAGAATAGCGGCGTGAGAACAACTCTTAAATCATTTGCAAAAAAAGAAGGCAAAACTATGTTTGTTATGCAAAACTAATAAAAACAAATTCTGAATTTTTAAAGCAACTATAGCGGAGAAACGCTCATTTTAATAGAGAGTAAGTCCTTGAAGAGAACTTTGCAATTGTAAGAAACACAACTAATTGCAAAACATTGTCACAATTGTAATGTATTGCGTTGAGTAAATATCCTTTCGATGAAAGTTGTCATTGTATCCACAATAAAAAAAAAAAAAGACACAATGAGAGGTAAAAAACAGGCATAAATGGGTACACCTTTGAGATTGAAAATGCTGTGTTCATGTTCAAATATAAAATGACACAGTGGGGCATGATGTTTATCTTCCAGCACTGTTGTATTATTACCCCAAGAGGAAAAATGATATAGGTCTGACCAAAAGAAAAGCTTAGAAAGTGAGAAAATGATATCTGCCGAACAACATCAGAATTGCTCCAGCTCTTTCAGAGTCGGGGGTGGCAGAGTGCTTGCCTTCCCTCACAGGCTTGAGTGATGATGTCATCACTTGCCACCATCAGCCATGGTGTGAAAGATCTTGAAAATGAGGTGAAAATATGGACAACTGGCAGTAGTGGCCATACATGCCGAGACGCACGGAGTCTGGCGACAAGCAATGCCAGATACTAAATGAGTCAACATGAGGCTGTTAGAGATATCTCTCACACAGCAGTTCAGCACACAGGAGTGTGTGTGAGAGAAGCGGAGAGGACGGATATGAGTTACATTTTACATAATG
Source organism: Brachyistius frenatus (assembly GCF_029030835.1). Classification (NCBI taxonomy): domain Eukaryota; kingdom Metazoa; phylum Chordata; class Actinopteri; family Embiotocidae; genus Brachyistius; species Brachyistius frenatus. Next base: position 3,590,602 of record NW_027210621.1, read on the forward strand.
TCTCACAAGTGACAGCCTGTGCTAAATAATATTCAAAGATCGCCAGATGCAGTTGCTCGTTTCCTATTTCTGAGTTGAAAACGTCAAAGTTTGTCTTGAGTTATAGCCGAGTCAACTTTCCAAGAGGTTTTCTCTGCTGTCCAATTGCATGACCCCGTAGTTCCAGCTATATTGCAGCAGATGGCCACTCCCCATATATTGTCTCATGCTGGAAATGGATGATGGTGATAATTGACCGAGGTGAGGCCTGTATGACAGGTTCATCAAATGATGAATGCGAGAGAAGACAGCAGGTGGACAGAAGGGTGTGATATCGTGTGTCTCCCCTTTTATCACAGCATGAGTCCCCAGCACAACATCCCTCCGGTGCTGCAGGGAATGGAAAACATGGAAATCTTTTCTGGTTTTCATCACAGTCTCTCTGCTTCTATCCTCTCCTTTGTGTGTGTGTGTGTGTGTGTGTGTGTGTGTGTGTGTGTGTGTGTGTGTGTGTGTGTGTGTGTGTGTGTGTGTGTGTGTGTGTGTGTGTGTGTGTGTGTGTGTGTGTGTGTGTGTGAGTACACTCAACACAACTGTTCCATTTCATCAGGTTTTAGTCTCTACTACCCATTAAAAAGAAAGCTCAAAACCGGATTTGGGCTACCATTGTCCAGGAGACACACTGGGTTGACAGTAGGCATTTTTCATGCAAGCTGCTCAAAAGCTCGAGACGCAATCTGCAGTGCAACAGGAGAGGAGCAGGCAAATCACTCTGCAATGAAAACAACAAGAATAAGAGCATTCGGCAATGAAGTAAGCGGCTTCAATTTCAGTATGTGTTGCAGCACTAATGCGTGCAGCATTGTGTGTCATCTACATTTCAGCAATTACTATCACTTCAGTCATACCACAATGCTCCCAGAGCCATCTGTAATTCAAATGAAACATTTTCAACACTATCGCCCTAAACATGGAAATCGCACTATTTACTCCACAGTATCTCAAACCAGCATATCATGCTTAATTCAGAGCTAACATGTCAAGTGAGATAATACAGTGCTTGGGGAAATCCCCTCTGGCATATTCCTGAAATGTTAAAGAAGCAGCACAATGTAAATATGAAGACGGATTGTTATTATGCGTTGCTGGCAGAAATTAATGTATCTAATGGTCTGTAATTGCCATTCATTGCATGAAAGTAACTGTGGGATAGAGATGAAGTCAGAGTAAATCCCAGAGTCCCTGAGCTGAGACCTACTGAATGGAATCCATATTGGTCTGTATCACCCCAACTAACAGTGACAGCAAGGCTGTGGAGCTGTGACTACCGAGGGAGCTGGGACACAACAGATTTAAATTTGATTTGGATTGAGTAAGTGGGTTTAAAGAGTTTCCCCACTTGACCCTTCTTAAAGGAGCAGTGTGTAGGCTTTAGTGACATCCAGGTTACACAGCGGGTAGAAGAATCTGCAGTTGCTATAAAACTCACAAAACATGGTAAAGGCTCTCTACAGAGAACTATAAGGAAATATACACATGTAAGAAAACATACACAAAACATACACAAGAAATACGCAAGTAAAGTACAAGGACCTTGAATTTGTCTTTAGGTGTGGTACCTGTATCATTTTGCCTGGTTTATGTAGTTATTGCAGATGGCATCCTACTAATGTAAAATCAACGTTCAATTTCACTCCTGACTTTTTTTTATTCTCAAGAGAGCACTGGACATGAAATTTACACAGCAGTATGCTGACAAGTGGCCTTCAGAAAAACACAGGCAAAGAGATTTCCATTGGATTTTCAGCTGAATAACAAAATGCACATAATGAACAGAGAGTGAGAAACAGAGAGAGAGAGAGGGGGGGGGAGTGGAGAGGAGAAGTAAAGAATGAGAGAAAAGGACAGAGCAGCCAACTGGTTGCTCCCTGACTTTTTTGGATGTTGTAGCTGCAGTAGCTGTCATTTTTCCATCAGGAGGGAACAAAGTCACCTTGGCCTGCGTGAGGACAGGTGACAGGAGGAGTGGGAGGCTGCAGCGCTGGCGCCGGCCCCTGCTGACGAGGGCCGGTGTTATTAGAGGTGACAGGAGCGAGGAGCTGCTCACCGGGGGCCCCTGACACCATGCAGCACCTGCCCCAGGAGATGCAGCATCAGCACCTTTTTCCACAGGAAGTTGGAATGGAGAAGCAGGGAGGGTAAGAAAGTTATCTGCTTCCTTCCTCTCCCACTGTTCGGTTACTTTATTTTGTTATTCCTCTAACCCCCATGTGAGAGACGGACAGTGGCATGAAATATTGATACGACCTGATGTGTCTCGTGTTGTATTTTTCTGGGAGGGTGTAAGTGCCAGGGAGCTTCAGCATTTAGAGATACACAAGGATAGAAGGTCTGGACTTGTAGAGGTGGGATTTTAGACAGAGAAACTCCTGCTATTGTATTTCTTTCTTTTTACTGTGTGTGCCTAGTATTATTCAGATACTAAACGACAAAAATCGTATATAACGTGAGTTTTTGCTCACTTCTTGAATGCTCTCCTCGCCTTCTCTCTCTTCCTCCCAGGTCAGCATCCATCACCATGCAGGAGGCCACCTCTCCTCTGACAGCTTTGTCAATGTAAATTACTGCAGTCTGTCTGGAGTGGTCTTAGCACAGGGAGAGCAGTACCTGCAGGGCCGCCCATCGCCTGCTTGAAAAACCCCAGAATAACCAACCAATAGATCTGCTCTTTTTGGACTCGCCCATCTCTCCTCAATCTTTTCACTCTCTCTGATACCCTTGATACTGTATGTTGTAAATTTGATTGAGCTTAATCTCCCCCTTTTAACTGAAAACAGGCAGTACATGTGTTTTGAAGAAACGTGGAAGAGTTGTTGCTTGGTTAGCTCTCTGTCTGACCAGAGACTGCGAGCTGCCATCCTCGGAGTAAACAAGGTTGTGTGATGCTTTGATTTCCTCCATTACATGACTGATTTGGTTACATATTTCCCCTATGGAACGTTGTTCACATGATGGTTTCTCCACTTAGAAATATGGCCTATTTCCTGCATCAAATGAGCTCCCTCGGGATTTATTTACTAAATTGCAAAGGACGAAAGATAATTCATATCACAGTAATTAGGCATGCAAGAAAAACAGAACCCAATACGCCTTGTTATTAAAAAAGAAAAAGCTACAGTTTGATATTATGTAGATTTAAAAGCCCTCCCTGAGGGTTTTTATTTATTCATTATTTTGGTGTTTTTTGGGTTTTTTTCTTTATTTTGTCTGTGAATAGAACACCAGTGTGAGCTGGTTTACACCCACAATGCTGAGCAAATTAAGAACAAAGATGATAGAGGAAAGAGGTGAATCCATTGTTCTTCTCATCCTTGTTTCTTTGAAGAAACACAATGCTCAAGGACTCATTTGTACAATATTAGCACACAACAAAGAAGAAGCAGTTATGTGCACGCATGTTAACAGGCTGAGATGACCTACGAGGTAGGATGATGGTGATGAAACATTTTGCATGCGCTGTGTTTTATCCTCCAAGGTGGCAGACATCTCCCCAAGGTCTAGAGACGCCATGGCAACCTCGACGCAGAGTCAAACTCTTGCCTTGCCTGGCTGGTGGGGGGAAAAAAAGAGAGTCACTCTTGAAGCTGTATGTTGGTGTGTGGCTGTGGTTGCATGGTGTGCTCCGTTTACCCTCATACACACTCCTGCGTGCATGCATACACAGGTGTTTCTCTGATGTTTCTCTATGGAGGTGAATTCCAAATGATGGAAAACACACCTGCAACACTTTTCTGAATTATTTTTCATTTTTTTTTTTCTTTGTTCTGAAAGTTAGAGCACTATCCATATAAAACTCGCTTGGATGTGAAACTTCAGGCAAACATTGTACGAGTATACAAAGTCAGTCTTCCATTCGTGGTCAATGAAGCTGCTCCAAGCTGTATATCAGCGTGTCATCACAGATTAGAGTCTCACTTCTTTGGTTTTCTAGCTTTGGAGGAGAAATGCTCGTGACTACACTGCGGAAGACTTTCCACTTTGCAACCTGTGTGTCCTCGACTAATCATTTCAGAAGCATGACATGTGACATAATTACAAAAACCAAACACATAAATAAACATAATGCCTGGAGGTGCAGCATCAGTGTCACTTATGAAGAACTGTCCGGAGTTCACATGGCAAATATGATTGCATTTTTATTAAATCATGCAAATTAGGGCAGTCCAATGCATATATTGAAACTTCTGAAATGTCCAGTGAGATTGAAATATTGCTCTTCATTTCTGGCTGTAAATAAGTGATGATGTTGTGAGATCTTTCCTGATCACAGCAGAGGAAAGGGGGCACGTGAGTAGATAACGGGAGTCAGGGAGTGGATTGAGTAGACCAACTCTCCTTCAGGCTTGGGAGCACAGCCACCTGTCACTCCTCTTCAGTCCCAGCAAGAAATCATCCAATTTCATCAGCATGCTAGCAGAAGGTCACTGGGATGGTGGTCCATACTTTGAGAGAGAAGAGAGAATCGTTCTTACTTAGAGCTCCGTCTCCCGGGACCCTTGTTCCTCTCAATCACTTCCCAGGCTCTGGACACGCTGAGCTACTTGGCTTAGACTGGGGCCATTACAAGCATTTGCCGCATCAAGAGCAACCTAGCCTGAACCTTAATCGGATTTTACCTTTCACCCAAAGTTTAAGGGTAAAATCGCAATTAAATTGAATGAAATCCTTCGTAAAAATACAATGACTAACTGAGATCAAGGTGTCTCTTTAAAGAGAGATTTGTGCATGAAAAAAGATCTGCAATATAGCCACAGATAGTAATAGGAAATAATAAATACTGCACTTGCATATACAGTAGAAACTCATATTCATTCCAAACGACAAGTGTTTCTCCCCCGTAGCTCCACATACAAAACTCGACTTCTAATTTAATAACTATCACCGAGTCGGCTTTGTGAGGCTGTTTTGCTGTGTCTGTTCAATTTGTGATATCTCTGTTTTCTTTATATCTCAACTAAATTAATTTATTAACTAAATTCAATTAATTATTCAGTGGGTAGGGCTCTGCTGGGGGAATTCAGACCTCCTGGATGCGTCTGTGTATGCAACAGTTGTTCAAATATAACCATGACTACTGCACTGCCGGGTTTATCTTTAATCCCACTGCAAACATCAATAACTCTATTCTTACAAGTTTGAAATTTACATTTTTAGAGCAGTGCCTTTTAGTTACAAGTCAATGTTTCAGAGAGATGTCTCAAACCTGTATGAAAGTCTATTCTAATACAAAAGACAAAGGGAAGCTATTTTATGTTCAAAGAGGTATTTTTGCAGCGCCTGTGTCATTTAAATGCTCTGACTGTCTTACTCTGACAAAACAGCCCTGTGAGAACTGCCTGCCTTACAATGCACAGCTTAATTTGTTTGCGTGGAGCCCCTTTGTCTCTGTTGGTCCATCGACCAGTGTCACAAATCAGAGCTTGTGTCCCGGTGTCAACATTAGTGCACCACTGGTTCCCCTTTACAGTGACACACAACATGAGGCGGGCTGATAAATAAATTAATGAGGTCCACGCAGCAGCCTGAATTTTAAGGAGTCATTATTGTTGTCGATAAGCAGAACAAGGCGAATGTGAGTTCTGGGGGAAACTCTGGTCTGAAACACATGTTGCTGCGTACTTTGATCTAGCCTGACAGGGGAGGAGAGATACAGAAGACAGGCAAGGCCGACAGTGATCAAAGTCAACACCAACATCTACCTCTGCTTTCAATATTTCATGGAGCAGCACTGGATTACTAAAACATGTCATCATAAAATATCTGACTTTTTTTTTGATTGATATTTGTTGAACAGGCACCATCCAAAGCTCTTATGTGCTATTGGAGCTTTGAAATCACATCTATACAAAATTGATTCTTTTTTTTTCAGAACTCATCACACAAAGAAAAAACTGAAGACAGAGTGATGAGAAATCATGTTTGCTTTAACTCCAAACTGATGCAATGAACTCCATGAGAAGTACTTTACAGCAGGTTGAACACTCCACCTCAGTGTTTTATTTATCGGTGCTGTTTCACCTGCGAAACTAAGCAGCAGTGACAGATGAGGTGAACAAAACGCTGAATGCCTGAATCAGAGAGAATCTGACACGACGACACAGGGGCAGAAAGACAAGACGGTTCTTCCCTTTGCCGTACAATGTGATGCATTGTCAGTGCTTCACGCATTACCTGAATACCTGCAAAATATCCTGACCTTGATATGGCAGACAGCCAAATTTTAAATTTTAAATTGTATCAATTTTTTACCTGATGTATCAACAACTATTGGGCCCCATTCAATTTTTAACAGTTTGGTGGGGCTGAATCATAATTACTTTTGATCTAACTCAACCATTAGATGAGCTTTGCAGTTTGTCTGCTAACTAACATTCCCATCATCCTTAAGTGCACTTCAAGTTTACTCCTAACAAGCAAATGTGAGCATGGAAGCACACTAAGCAAAACGACAACATGGGAAACATTGTATGTGCTTTCATGTTGTATTCACTTACATTTTTTAACTCCCAATCATGTTTTATTGATGTAGATGTGAACATCTACATCTAGTTGTACTGCAGCACACTGATGCTATACTTCAACAAATATACCGACCTGAAATTTAATTGTAGCCGCCATCCTACTCATTTATGCCATTTTGGTTATTTTGATAATTGTAAATACAATATAGAAATAATCTTTGTTTACAAAGGGGAATGTTTTGTTACTTAACAGTAAATTGGTAAGAACATGCACACGAGAGCAGGATGGATCTGTCTCGTGTTATCCTAGTGGAACCAGTGTTCTTTTGCATACAGTGCTGGTAAAGTTTATTTTTTTGTGCACTCTGCATATTGCCACGGAGAACATGTTGGGTTCAATGGAGGATGATGTTTGCCTTGTTGTATAGTAATGTTCATTAAGATTGCAACTGATTGAAGACTAAAATTCGAATTTTGCTTTTCTAACCCTCTAAGTTAACACAACCCATGAGGTAAGCAGGGTCATCTATATTTACATTATTTTTATGGATATTGGATATGCAAACAGGACAGCTAGCCGCTAATATTTTCGAGAAGTTTACATGACATCAGGTAGCCTACCCATGTTTTAGTGAATGTTTAGCGAGCTAATTATCTGAGTTCCTTGGAAATGCAAGATATAGTTTGTACATGAGATGTTTGTTTTATTGGTTATTCTCAATGAAATTGCTTTCTTTTGCACTAGAGTACATTTCTGAAATGTCTATCTTATTTTGTTTAGTTTTCACCAAGCAGCAACCAACAGTGACATCACCCACTGGTTTGTGAACTGCAGGTATTAAGACTCAAGTTTGGATTTTGGCCGTCACCCTCTTGGTATTTTGGAGGGAGAAGTGACTATATTTGGAGGAACTAGGGGGTAGGGAGCGATGGATCTGACTTGATCTGATTACCTGAGGATACTATGTGCCGCTCAACGATAGTGGAAACTTGACTCAACCACAGACCTGTCAATCAAACAGACACCCCCAGAAAAATGCCAATTTTTGAGGCCTAATATTTAAAAAATGCTGGGATTATTTCAAGATGGAGCATCGGAAAACTAATAAGGTGTGACTTTAACGAATGACATCATAATCAATTGGAAAAAGAAAATATTGACTTTGCATTTCATGAAATGGTTAAATTGGAGTCTACAGAGCCAGTGCCTTTTTGGAGCCAACCCCTAGTGATCCTCAGTGGTATTGCAGTTTAAGGCACTTCTCATTGGCCTCATTTTTCAGTCGGAAGCTATGTCCATTTTATATTATATACATGAACCCATGTTAGACGGCATGGATCTGCAAAATAAATGCCCGTAATTAAAAGAACGCCTTGTATTTGTGATTTATCTAGAGGGTAGCTACACCGATAGTGTACTAGAACTCTTCATGGCAGGTTTTACTTTTGCAAATAGTAAATGAAAAAATAAAACATTGGATGTCAAGTAATTTCCCTCCCCTCTTTCTATCTGTTCACCTGTTACGCTCTGTGTACGAAAGCAGCAGTGCATTTAATGACTAACACTTGTATTGTTCAGATTACACCTGGCTGGTAGACTCAAGGTTGGATTAGTTTTACACTGCAATGCCTTTACCTGACAGGACCTGTCTTCATCTAAAACTCCCAATCATGACTGAAGTAGATTTAATAAGTAAAACCAATAGGGACCTACTCTTCTGACTGGATTTCACCAGTTTATTTCCAACACACAGCGCAGTACTTTTTATATTTTCTTTGCTTTGTGTAAATTCAAGCCCCGAGGGAAGACACATATCAATTCTTGATGCTTTTTACAGCAATTTATTGGAATTCAAACCAAACGTAGAGTTAGATTTTGACCTCTGAGGTTATTAGTAAGATTTTAAACACCACAACATCTAATTAATTTTGAGTTTCTTCGAGCATGAGTATCACTTTTCCAAAGAATGTGACACCTTGTTTCATGGCAATTCAATGCTCTTTCCTGAACTTTAAAAGTTCAGCAAAAGAACAGGCCTATTTCCTTTTCTTATTTTGTAATGTATGCATAATGATAATAAGCAAAAACAGCAAGTCAAACATTTTTGCAGTCTGTGTAATACCATTAGGCATTAGCTGTCAAATGTTCCTCTAATTAACACCAAAACAAAGGTCATACTTTTCTTTCCGAACATAACAGTTGTACTGATTTACTATCAGTTGATTTAAATGCAAATCACAGTTTTCTTAAATTAACTTGCGTCTCTTTAACCATCTGATATTTGACTTTACTACTGTAAAGACAATCAGCAAGGTAGTGAAATGTAATTTTACGGCATCCACAATGCATAATAAATTCAAACGTAATATACCATTTGAATGTTTTAGATGGGAACATAAGCGTTTTATAGGTTTTAAATGCTAATCAAATACTTGATTTACAGTGTCACATATGAAACAAAAACACGCCAACAACATTTAAAGTGAATTCTGGCATCCCATATTATCCTCTACATATTTGGAGAATGGCAATAAGCCATAAAAATCCTGAAAAATACAATAGTAACATTGATGGAAGGTGGTCATAATGGCACTTATAGTATTCTCTCATTTTCTACCTTCCACCTTGATTTACGGAGTCATGATGAGGCTCAGAAAGGTCAACTGAGGAACATGGCAAAGTCCACGTCAGCAGTTTGTCACATGTAACTGCTATAATCTGCCCATTGTCTTAATGACACTGTCAGTGGCCCCTAATGACCCGGCTCAGACGTCGCCTGCTGCACAGTATTAATTTGAACAGGCCCCACACTGGGAAGGTTATTTTTTATTGTGTCTGTCAGCGTCTGATAAACCCCTGCACGTCATCCATCCTTCTGAGGGAGAGAGAGGGAGGATGGAGAGACAGAAGCATCTTACAATTCTGCTCTTCCCACTCTGTTCTCTTGCCTCTCTCCATCTCGCTGCCCTGTATTTATTCTCTTTGTCTTTATTCCTTTTTTCTCTCCCTGCCGGCCATCGGCTTACCTCCTTCTTCACCCACCCATTGCATTTTCTTTTTTTCTGCTCCACATGGAGGCCCTAATATTTTCCCGCGGGGCGCCCACTTCTCTCAAACGGTGATGAATGGCTCTGGCTTCCGTATCGATTTCCAAACTGAAACAATTTAGGGACAAAACAAGTAGCAGTTTATCATATTGATTTTCCTCTGAATTCAGTTTCTCCCTTTAAGGTGACACTGTGCATCTGAATGAATACATGAGTGAGAATGTGGATGAATGATCAGCACTTCCTTGTTGAGCAGTGTCTGAGATTTAAGACCGGTGTCATGTATGTCCGCATGACTGACTCTTCTCAAAGTGCTTCTAAGTGAGAGGTCGATGTGGCAGCGAGAATATGCATGAAAACAGGGTGCCAAATCAGGAGCAAAGCCTCCCTTGAAGATGTACAGTGTATCGTTGATTGAAGCATGTGTTGTGTTGTTGTATTTCAGTCACATGCAGTGGAAATTGCACATTAACAATTCACACAGAAAAGCTCTATATACTGTGATGCCGATCAAAGGATCATTATTGTCTCCATTCAAAATGGTTGAATGTAGCATGTAGCATCCATATTAAGTTTCATAAGGTGACTAGAGGCAGGGAGATCATCGAGGACCTGTCTACAGTCACATTATATAAACTAACTTTCCCTGTTTTCTTTTGATGGAGTCAAGTGTCAAGATCGTCTTTTAATACCAGATTGGATTTGATTACAATCTGCTGATGCTGCAGCCTGCGACACACCTGAAAAAGCGTGTAGCTCTGCCCTGAATGCATTAGTGCTGACAGTGGAGTCACAGGCGAGCGGACGTGCCCTTGGCCACAGTGATCTTTGCCTCACCATGAACGGTGACCAGCACCGACAGCACGACTGAGAGCGGAAATTGCCTGGGAATGGAAAGGCCCATTATAAAACTTAAAACAAACAAAGGAACAACAGTGGAGACACAAGGGAAGACAGCTTGGTATAGAAAGCACATTATCTTCTTAACCTTATGTCCTTTCCTCATGCTGGTTCTTTCTCTCCAGCTGCTTAAATTAGCTTGACACCTAGGATGCCTGAGATCGAAATTGCTCTATAAGAAACAACTGCAGGATGGTGACAACAGCGGGGAACACAGGCATTCAGATGGACATGTAGCTTAGGAAAATCTATTTCCATAAGAAATAATGTTAATAGAAAAACAAATCACCCTTCTTACGACCGAGATCACCGTGAAGTCAATACCAAAGAAATGGGGAAGCGGTATTGCTAAAATAGGACTTATAATTGTAAAAAGTAATTTCAAATCCAATGTCCAATGTTTTATTCAAGATTATTAATTTACAATAGGATAAAAAAAATAAACATGTATCCACATTTATGACAACTGAAAATGAACCGTATAATGGGATATATATAAAGGGACCAAAAATCCTCCAGAACTTTAAGTAATACCAAGTGTACTTCCTGTTTTTACTTTCTTTAAACAAAACAAAAAATGCTTTTTGTACCAAAAGGTAGATTGTTTGACCCTAAACAATCAAATGAACCTCAGGCAAGTGTATTGGCTGTAATAATCCTTTGCCAGAAGGCAACTCTCTTAGTGATTAAAAATAATACACCCACTTCTATTGTTAAAAGCAGCATAATTTTCTCAGTGTATCAAAAGTTCAGCAGTGAGTGATAAAGCAAGAATGGAGCCACTGTAATTCATTTCAGTTCTATATGACAATAGACCACCCGCACATTATTATAAGAGTGCAGACAAGATTGCCTCTGCTCTGCACATACTAATAGTTTAATACAAAATCTTTATTTATTTTTTTTGTAACAGAGTTGAGGGCAATCAGTCAATTAAATTAATCTGTCTAAATGTTTAAAAGCACTATATTTCAATAACAAATGGATCGACTGCAAATATATTTGGTTCGGATATTTATGATCCCCAGAAGATGTGTCCTAAAATGTCCTAACACCCCATGACCTGTAGTACGACTGTCAAAGCAATGTTTCTCTCAATGTGCATTTTGTTACATGACATGTTATCTTGAAAATTATCAAGAAGATGTTGCATTAAATTGCAGCAGATTATCTGAGATATTCATGGTCCCCAGAGAGTGAACTCTACATTTTTAGTTGCCTCTCATCTTTCCTTCAGTGCCACCATCTGTAATGGTAATTTCCCATACCATTATCCATGTGATACACATATTATTTTTGATACATATATTCCCCAGATGATGTCATATACTCATTATGTAACACAAAAGTTTTCTTTGTTCTCTACTGCATATGGCTTGACACACGGTGACCTCGACCCTGATGCCAAATATTCCCTCAGACGATAGGGAGTACAACCAATACCATACAGGAGGATTCTTCCCATACAGGGGAGTCCTCCACCTGCTATGAACAGAGATAGCAGAACTTCCCTCATAAAAGGTTCTTGTTTTCTGTACTCAGGGTCTCACTCTCATGCTCACTACCTGCAGACTGCTCATGTACTCTGTGTGACTGTGATACCTCTTTGCAAAGATTAAAAGACGACAAAGGCATTTGGCGTCAGAACCTTTATTTTATTTTCTCACCAAGAATTAGATAAAGACAAAATCCACGACACCATCAGACCAAAATTCCAACTCGTACACAAAACAATATTTGAATTTAATGTCAAAACTCATTAAAAATTTGATAAATGTGCTCCACAGAGGATGAAGCTTATTGGTTTGGGCACTCCATGATGGTCAATTATCAATTCCGTATATGAGCTATTAATAACTAATGGCATTACCATTAAATTTGCTGTTTCTGTTAATGGTGCACACAGGATGAACTATTTTCCTACGACCCATTCCAGTGCCATCCGGGGTTCAGGTTATATATAAAAACTCACTTCCCCACGACAGTAAGGATATCGGTGCTGACATTAATATGTCATTTGTTCCAATGAACACATTCGTATTGTCATCATTGCAGCCTCTGGGGGTTATTGGATATCAGTTAACAGAGATGAAAAGAAATCTATATCAAATATAATTTTTGAAAACTATCAGGTGCTCAGTTCTGGGTCTATGGCATTGACTTTGTTTTGCATTTATGTGATAGTTGTAGACAGAAGGGGGGTGGAGGTTGGGGTAGAAGGTTATGGTATAATTAATGACCATTTACTTTTACTTCATCTTTTACGTTTACTGTGCACCATAAGCATTAAATCAACCATATAGACATGGAGTGAAGCATCATTTCCTCAGAAGGTCTTGTGATCCATTAGGAATGTCATGCCTGCCTTAAACTACAGTATGTCATAGAACTGTATCCTATGGGTGCCAAGTTAATCTGCAGAGGACCCTCTGCTCCCGTTAGGCATTGGACATTATCAATCTGTAATGCTCACTGCTCTCTAATAGTTATTTAGTGTTGTAATTTACTTTTCTGTTGACCTCTTTTCTCTCAATGTGCCATCAGCATCATCTACAGCTACTCCTCGCTCAGTATATTTGCTTTTGACAATCCTCAGTAGAAGATGTTGTCTTTGCTGTATCCCGGACGTGCAGCTGAGTACATAATATAGCTTTAGTATATAACAGTAATTTGTTTACACAGAAAAAGTGTGTGAAGGAAGAATAAAGCAATAATACTGTGCCCTGTTGTTCAAACAGCAAACAGCCAAAATATGGCCATAGATAGAGGCAGTAGCTGCAGTGTATTCTGACCTGTGTGGCAATTGATGGGAATAAAAATGGTATGTATTTTTCCATGATGGATTTCTCCCTGCAAGACTGTTGAACAGAAGTGCAAAAGTGGTAGTCGAGTAAAGACTTTTCTTCAGAGAATGATGTCCCAAAAACAAATTTAGAAAGTTTAAAAATAAAAAAACAAAATGCAACCTTTGAAATTCCACTGCAGCTGATCTGAAAATAAGTGAATTCACAGCACATTTGGTTTTATATTAATGAAAATAATGAAAATTCACCTCCAAACAACAGAATGGGCCAAAACAAGACATATTATTAATAAAGTATCTTAGATGTAGAAGTGTTTTAATAAATAAAAAAACAAAACAATAGAGACCCTAACCTTAACAACTACAGTACATGGGTTCTTTTAAAGGGAAAAAAAAAAAAGGGCAACATCACATGTCAGTTTATGGGCAGTGTTCAGTGATAGAGCTTGATGGGGTGCGTGTTGAGGCCAGAGTGACCTTTAAAGGAGTGCCTACAGCTGTGCCCACAGGCTGTTGTCAGGCTTCTGTTGTCCCACACTGACCTCTTGGCACTCAGTTCCACCTTCCCACACTGATATCTCTAGGCCATCACACCTTTCCATGTCAAAGACCCAACTCATTTAACTGTTGTCAAGAAATTTAACTGCACAGCATGTGAAAGGTATGTGACAGAAGTCAAATGGACTAGCTGGTGTTGCTGTAGTTGCACTTTAAACTGTAAGTGGTGCTTTTTGAACAAGAGCTCAATTAAGTCCATGTTTTCTTTTCTTTTTGTCAAAGCTGCTGAATGTCATTGAGCTGGTTTGTCATTGATGTCACTGGCTCTGCATTTCTGATCAGTATTAATAAACTGAAAATGAGTGAATGAACTACCTGATGAGAAGACTACCTTTTTTTTTTTTTTTTTTGCTGCAATTATTATTGGATCCCTAAAGTGAAAAAGATGAAAAAAATATTTGATGGTGCAAAAGGACAAATCACACCCATGAAATCATATTACAGCTGCACTGATTGATTGGTTAAAGACTATTATTATGTTCACATTTTGCAACCAGATGAAGCAAGCAAATCAGGCCACAGAGGCTTCCAACTGCTTCCAAAACACATTTCCTTTGGGTTGGTGGACTGAAATCTGTTATACCCCTTCTCCCTGCCTGAAAACACATGACACACGGTGCACAAAATGCTTGTTACTTATCCGACAATCTTGTTCCTGATCAACCTGTTGACTTCTAAGTGCTTTATAAATCAATTTGATTCTGACCCTTTTTGTGTTTAATGATGGGTAACACCAAACAAAAGAATCCCAGTGGTTGATATCAAACAAATATAAATAAATATAAAGACATATAGAATATATTTTTACTGATTTTTTTTAATTTTTTTTACTGATATTCAATTTTACTGATATTCCTTTTAAACATTTTCAGGGCTGAAGTGTGCTGATCAGTCAATTATTATAATTATCTGTTCAATATTTTGGTTATATTACAATTTAATGACAAACATGCTATAAAAGTTGTCAAACACATTCATGCTCTGCAGAGGATGAACAGTTACCATCTTGGACACTCCTTAAGCGTTCCTTTGGTCCTAACTTCAGGTTCAATTGTCAAATTATCATCCCAACACAAGTTATTGATAAATGGGATTAGAGGCATTCAATTCACGGTCCATTAATGGTTCCCAGAGGATTAAAAACATTTCTGTTACCTGTTTAAAAGTTAGATTTTAAAGCCCTTTTCATAAAGCTGCCAATACAGTATGTGGCTGAGGCAGCCAGCTATGTATAATGGTCTCAGGCTAAGCTCTGGTGTCTAACTAGCTGCTTCACTGGTGTACTTAATGTCAGTCAACGACCAGTTGCAATCGATCTAAAGTTTGAGTGTAACCCAGCTGTAAACAATCCTGCTCAGAAAAAAAATACTTTTCTTTTCTTGGTATTCTCCCATGTTCACCTCCTCGGTCACAGCCTTGAACAACCTTTCTAAGGTTGTAAACTACTCTGAACTTGTTAATGTAGGCATTCATCTATACACAAGCACACCGACATTGAGGGCTGAAATGACTGAAATGTATTTGGAGTTTAATAAATTTGATGGGTGCCTTAGGTTTTTGTTTTTTATATAAAATGAATGTAAGCAATTCAATGTAACACATGACACATTGAACAATAATGGAAAGCATGCAGTAAAAGGTTTTCTCACGTAAATAAATTTAGTCAAACCTTAATTAAAAGAATATATTAAGCATACCTGATATTTCCTGAAAATGAGCAGTTTGTGCCTGGCTTTGCTCTCTTTTTCATAACTATCGGAGGTCAATTTTATTACCAGCTTTCTAGGTTTGATATGCGAGTTAAATTTCAAGTCTTGCAGTACCTTTTGATAAACCAAAGTGGGAAACCAAATTACAATCCAACCAAACACATACCTCAGGGATCGTTTAAAGTTACAATCATGAAAAACAAAAACTGCCGCACACACAGAAGTGGTGCATTAAATTGTTCTGTTAAACAGCCTTCAATTTCGATCCACACTCGCAGAGAGAGAATCACTTTTCTTCTGAACACTAATCTGCATACATTTATCTGAGGATTTACTCACTGAAATTGTCCTTCTCACCTGCTTGTTAAATTCCATTTAAATGAAATCGAGGTATTTTAAGTCGTTAAGTAGTTCAGCGGTTTCTGGTACAAATCCCTCACATAGACAAAGATAGATTCCCTATGTTGCAGAGTTCAACCCTTATGTGACAGCCACTGCTCAGTAACCAGCGCCTTCACCCTCACCCCGGCTTCCTGCAGGCAGCACATACATCCTGATGCCCTCTGTGGCCATTGGTCTGGGGCGCAGCACTGAGATTTAAACTGAAACAATAGATTATTGTCACCCTGGCCATGTTAGAGCCAACAGTGAAGAGAGCCTTCTGAAAAGGACAATAGGGTATGAATTGATTTATGAGGATTCAGGGGGCCATAATGTGCAGTAGTAACAAGGAATCAATGGGCTAGAAAAATGCTAACAGCAGCCCTTTATGTCCTAAGCCTTTGTCTCATCCAGAATTTAATTAATTTCACTCCTTTTCGGGAGAGGGTGGCGTGGTGATGGAGAGGTGCATCAGTCTCCTCTCTTGCTGCTGCTGCTTCTTTGCAGTTTATAAACCAGCTAAAACTGGCCCAATGAAAAGTGAATATGACAGATGGATAGCGTTCTTTTGAGAAAAAAAAAAGCTCATCCCATAAGGAATGTATTGTATAGTTTTTTAATTTTCAATGGAGAGGATGAAGTATAAAGGTGACAAAGGATGTTTTGTTTTTTTCAATTCAATGGTTGTTAACATGAGCTAAGGGTATAAGGAAAAATTTGCTCCAGATGCTCATTTACAGATTGTTTACCTGAAATGGTATTTGACATCCACTGACATCTTTTTATTCTTAATGTAGGTCAATAATGAATTTGTCAATATGGTCACTTTTTGCAGATAATGGAAGGGAAAAGGAACTTCAACTGAAACTGGAGATGTACAGTGCATCCAGAAAGTATTCACACTGCTTCACTTTTTCCACATTTTGTTATGTTACAGCCTTATTCCAAAAGGATTAAATTATTTTTTTCCCTCAAAATTATACGCACAATACCCCATAATGATAACGTGAAAAACGTTTTTTTGAAATTTTTGCAAATCTATTAAAAATAAAAAACAAAATATTCACAGCCTTTGCCATGACACTCAAAATTGAGCTCAGGTGCATCCTGTTTCCACTGATCATCCTTGAGATGTTTCTACAACTTGATTGGAGCCCACCTGTGGTAAATTCAGTTGATTGGACATGATTGAGAAAGGCACACACCGTCTATATAAGGTCCCACAGTGGACAGTGCATGTCAGAGCACAAACCAAGCCATGATTCCAAGGAATTGTCCGTAGACCTCCAAGACAGCATTATATCGAGGCACAGATCTGGGAAGGGTACCAAAAAAATTCTGCAGCATTGAAGGTCCCAATGAGCACAGTGGCCTCCATCATCCGTAAATGGAAAAAGTGTGGAACCACCAGGACTCTTCCTAGAGTTGGCCGCCCGGTCAAACTGGGCGATCGGGGGAGAAGGGCCTTAGTCAGGGAGGTGACCAAGAACCCAATGGTCACTCTGACAGAGCTCCAGTGTTGCTCTGTCAAGCGAGGAGAACCTTCCAGAAGGACAACCATCTCTGCAGCACTCCACCAAGCAGGCCTGTATGGTAGAGTGGCCAGACGGAAACCACTCCTCAGTAAAAGGCACATGACAGCCCACCTGGAGTTTGCCAAAAGGCACCTGAAGGACTCTCAGACCATGAGAAACTAAATTCTCTGGTTGATGAAACAAAGATTGAACTCTTTGGCCTGAATGCCAAGCGTCATGTTTGGAGGAAACCAGGCACCGCTCATCACCTGGCCAATACCATCCCTACAGTGAAGCATGGTGGTGGCAGCATCATGCTGTGGGGCTGTTTTTCAGCAGCAGGAACTGGGAGACTAGTCAGGATCAAAGGAAAGATGACTGCAGCGATGTACAGAGACATCCTTGATGAAAACCTGCTCCAGAGCGCTCTGGACCTCAGACTGGGGCGAAGGTTCATCTTCTAACAGGACAAGGACCCGAAGCACACAGCCAAGATAACAAAGGAGTGGCTTTGGGACAACTCTGTGAATGTCCTTGAGTGGCCCAGCCAGAGCCCAGACTTGAACCCGATTGAATATCTCTGGAGAGATCTGAAAATGGCTGTGCACCGACGCTCCCCATCCAACCTGATGGAGCTTGAGAGGTTCTGCAAAGAAGAATGGGAGAAACTGCCCAAAAGTAGGTGTGCCAAGCTTATAGCATCATACTCAAAAAGACTTGAGGCTGTAATTGCTGCCAAAGGTGCTTCAACAAAGTATTGAGCAAAGGCTGTGAATACTTATGCACGTGTTATATTTTCGTTCTTTATTTTTATTAGATTTGCAAAAATTTTAAACAAACTTTCTTCACTTTGTCATGATGGGGTATTGTGTGTAGAATTTTGAGGGAAAAAAATGCATTTAATCCATTTTGGAATAAGGCTGTAACAACACAATGTGGAAAAAGTGAAGCGCTGTGAATACTTTCCAGATGCACTGTACGGTTTTATCTCTGACAATGTATAAATATTTGACACTCAATATTCAAAATCAATAATACATGTTACATTTTGAAACACTCCAATGCCTTCTTTTAAAAATCTGAACAGGATCAGACACAGAATTAAATTAAATAAAAAAAAATGTCATGACAGCATTACACTTAATTAGCCATAAACGTTGGCGGCAGATCAGATTCTCGCCCAAGAGATCTCTAAGTTAAACAAGTGCATCAATTTCTTCATATCAGCAGAAGTACGATTTCTTTAAAATAAATACAATTTAATGATGGTATGAGAAATGCAGTAACTGGGCTGCACTAACCTGCCTTTAAGTTACAGCAAAGATTGTAAGTATGAAATACATAGGAATAAACTGTAATAAACTCTAACACCATCCAGGTTATATTTGGAATTAATTGAAATCAGTGACATAGATCTAATTAGTCATGTCATCTTTTTGCTGCTATGTGCTTAATTTGCTATGTGAGAGCGTTAGTTGCATCTGGCAAAACAAAACTCTATCCTCGGGCTTTACACAGAGCTGTGGACGAGGTATTGGCTTTCTGTCTGAAAGTGTTAGAGGGAATATGTACTGAATACTGTACATTAGATGATGTTCTGTATATCAAATTAGTGTCTGAGCTCTCTGTAAATATTACATTGAAAGACACTTTAGTTTGGCCCTGGGAAAGCGGTGTGATTTCGTTGGAAATGACTGTTTGATCAGTGTTTCATGACCAGTTAAATGTGTAAATTGGAAACAACAGCCAGTGACTTTCTAGGTGATGTCATAACATGGTCCTCGTGTGAGAATGAAGGGGTCTTCAATAAAATTGTGGAAAGGAAAGGAAAGGAAAGGAAAGGAAAGGAAAGGAAAGGAAAGGAAAGGAAAGGAAAGGAAAGGAAAGGAAAGGAAAGGAAAGGAAAGGAAAGGAAAGGAAAGGAAAGGAAAGGAAAGGAAAGGAAAGGAAAGGAAAGGAAAGGAAAGGAAAGGAAAGGAAAGGAAAGGAGGAGCAACTCAAAAACCACAGTACATTAAGATAAATTACGCAACTGGGAGACAACTAAAGTAGGATAATATGAAACAAAAAGTAAATATTAAATCTGAAAAACACGTCCTCACTGGTTTCTCATTTAATGTTCAATTGGTTGTGACATCTTACTACAGTTTAACTGATGTCCTTCAGTGCACATGTTGCCTTTAGTTCATTTTAGTGCAATAAATAAATGTACAAAGGTGAAATTGTATCCAAAATGTAAACGAAGGACAGCTTGTGTTTTTTGGGTTGTTGTTATTGTTGTTGTCTTCGCTTGTTTTTTGTCGTTTGGGCGAACTCAGCCTTTAAATGTGCGTGATCTCTTCTTTGCTGAACTCCACCCATGACTCCTGCATGCCACATTACCCATGACAGACAACAGCGCCCCCCTACTGTGCCGACTCAGTGCCCAGTTCTGATGTGGGCACAGCCATAAAATACTCCCAAACCCCAGTGGAGAGTGAATTGCAGAACAACAGTTTTTTCTTTCCTTCTTTCAGATGTTTTGGCAGCAGCACCAGAAATCAGATGCCTCTGGTGTTCTGGATGATTACCAGTCAGCTTCTCTGGCATAATGACACTGAGTTGTAAACTGTGAGTTTTAGCATGATCACATCACAGCGGTGTAACAGCACAAGGTTAAAGACAAATGAATGTGTCGAAAATACCCCCAAATCTGAAGCCAAGAAAACCAATAGTCCTCCATCAAATTAACTTATGCATGTTACTACCTTTACCACTTGCGTGTTTGTGTAAAAACTACTTATGCTGTCATGATTTGATTCTCATGATGAATGACTATGATTTCAAATGGAAGATTTTAACACTGATATTAAGGTTATTAAATACAGACTTTCGTAATTTCTGCTGCTGTGTGGAAGAAAATATGACAGCTTGACTTTATTTGGAATTTAGAATAAATATTTGTATGCAATATAAAGCATGCCAACTTATTTATATCATCATTACAGATACCATAATAATTCATCGACTGCAAAATGCATTGAAACCTTGTTAGAATAATTTCATAGCAAAGGATCATCGATTCATAAATAGTACAAATTGATTCAGAAGGTACTCAAGTTTAATATACCATAAAAGCTCTCTTAGTGCTTTTCATTTGACAACAGCGATATGCAAATGGTACAGCCAGATACTGATACTGTTGATACACCTTAACATATTTACTATTTATGCCTCTGCGACAGTGATAGCCATGCCGAGAAGCATTATGTTTGTAGGATATCCATTCTTCCTACCATGCTATTCTCATGATTGTAGTATGTCAAGAGCAGCTTGAGTTTCTTAAAATTTGGCAAAATCTTTCATTTGGTCACAAAGATGAACTGATTACATTTTTGGGGTCATGGGTCACTCTGACCTCACATCCTCTCATTCTTGTGAAACCCATCATCTCAGGAACGCCTCAATGTGACTTATTGTGTCACAAACATTCAAGTGGACTAAACAATGTACTGATAAGATTTTGTTAGTCAAAGGTCAAGGCGTTTTAGAATTTGTAGCATTTTTTTCAGCAACATCCATATTTGAAGCATTGTCTACTGTCAATCATCTTTATTACCCAAGCCACACATAAGGATTCCTTCAAAGTCCTCACTACATATATTATATGAGTCTAGATGGATACGAATGATTGGCATTCAGTCTAGCTTCTTTATTACTCAGCTCAGTTTCCATGGAAATATTTTTGTATTGTATATATCTGAGAGATATAAGGAGGAATAGACATGGCATCTTCCTCCAAGATCAGACCCTGGCTAGATTTGTTCTTGTTCAGAATATATGCAAATTAATCTGATGTCGGCACAGGCTTTAAATCACGAGGGAATGCTAAATTGGGTACCTGGTCCCACATTAAAGATTAAAGCAGAGATTTAAAAAAAAAAAAAAAAAAAAAAAATTGATATGTTTAATTTCCATCTTTAAAAGCTTTAATTTATCATTTGACCAAGTTTCATTTTGCATCACATCTCCTATATTGACAGTTATGTATATTTTGGATGAGCCTTCGTCACTCACCATGTGTTATTTATAGGATGACTGCCTGTCAACAACACTTTTGTCAGCACACAGCTAGGTAACAGATGACGTTGCAGTTGTACTTTGAAAAGTTCAAGTAAGGTCATTTTGCAAACAAGTTATGTATAATAAATACAAACAAAAACATTACATTTACTTGCTTTTATCAAGAGGCCAAACTGTGAGTCAGCCATGATTTGTAGAAAATTATTCAATGAAGAGTGTAATAAATCATGATAAAGTGCAGAGGTAGCGTGCAATATCTAACACTTAACAGAATGGCTGATAGCTGGTATGTCAGTCAGTGTATCTGGTTGTTATATGAACATTGATTGGCTGGCTGTTTGTGTGTACTGATGCGCACCACCTGGCCTCACGGTTGCCAAGAGCATTACCTCCCAACAATTTCAGATATTTGTGGATGACTGTCTGTGGTACTATGAAACTCAAGTGTAACTACTGTATTGGGAAACCATTACTTTACTGGCCAATGTAATGATAGCTGTAGTTCAATGAGCCAAATGACTGGGAGCGACCTGTGATGCAATTAAATTTACTATTTCAATTGGTTTACTCATTTAAATGAATTAAAGGTGGTGTCACACGAACACTGCGTGAGCGTTTTAGTTAACGGCCACATGACTGAAACACATTTTAATGATTAAGTTGAACAAACGAGTCTATTGTCTGGTGCACACTAGAGGATTTTCAAATCTTAATCGATTTAAAAAAAAAACGTGACAGACCACAGACATAACATATTTTTAGGAACACACACACCAGATGTTTCAGTCAAGAAGCAGGACCACAAACTTAGTGTTTAAATGATTTCAAATAAGCGAGTACAGGCACGTGGTGCTAAAATGTGACTTGGCGGCAAACCATCATTGTCAGCTCGTCGCACTTGTGTGTATGTTTTGCATTGGAAAACAAAATAGGAGGAAAAAATACTGTGGATGAAGTCGAGAAGACGTAATCAGCAATCAATTATAGATTTTGCAGCACCAGCTGGAGGTGAGTTGGAAATAAAGTTTTGTAGCTAGTCTCAAACATGGCTCATGGAAACTACTTCTACAGGCTTACATTACTGTTTTTTGTACACAGGTGGAAGGCAGACTTAAACCTGTTAGAAATGCAGTAATTTTTATACATTTGTTGGCCTTCTACTGCCACGTAGATGTCATTCCATACTAATATTACAGTGCTCTAGGCTTGTGGGGCTAGTGATGCTCAATATTGTCTCGTTGTTTCCTTCAAACACAGGATTTCAAACGTGTTTGATAGTTATGATTCAAAACCGGGGTAACTCTGATCCAGTCTGGGGTATTATGTCTCTAAACCCCTGACAATACTGGATCATTTCTGCAGATCATCAGTTTAGATCTGGAACGCCCCCGCGAATGTCTGGAGGGGTGAATTGGACACACCATCGGACCAATTATCCTCTAGTGTGGGGCCCACTTAAACAGAGGTACTGGAAGAAAATGTCCTGCCAAAAATAACAAGAGCACAAGTCAAATTAAAATGCAGAAAAACTATGCTGGGTATTATCTAACCACCCCAATAGCATGAGCGCAGAGCCTCTAACCAGCCAGGATTTGTTGTGACGGTGAGGCAGAGAGGTAGACCGTGTGCCCTGACTCACCCTTTAGCTCCCCTGCGGCCGCCAGCCCTGGGAGATATCCCAGTAGGCTGCCACAAATGAAAACATGCATAGGTAAATAATACCACCAAGCTTTGTTTTAAGACAAGACTAAGATCAGCCACAGTTTGAAACTCCTAAACACACATACACAACTATGTAAACCCTGTACTCTAGGTACCAGGTAAGCCTGTGCCAGCAGGCCAGGAAAATCAGCCAGGCATGTGGAGAGGGAAGTGGTGCAGTCAAGATATCTCTCCTCTATTTTAGGCAGCCTCCTAACAAGCGTCCTCAGACAGGGCTGTAGGGGAGCAGGGTAACTGCTGAGCCTGGCACCGCACAAAGCCCAGAACAGAGCAGCCAGCGGGGCTAACAACCATCAGCAGCCCAACCAGCTGCTGCTGAGTGCCCCAGTCCAGGCACCAACACCCCTGGGACAACAGCGATCAATAAAACCCACAGCCCTGGAAGATATGCGGGAAGAAATGTGTTGAGGCAAAACAGGCTCATTTAAAGCTAAACTGTCCTATCAGTGGGGCTAGAGGAGCATTGCGGAATATCTCTCCAGAGAGCAGGGAAGGAGGGGATGTTACATTCACTGTAAGAGGCTTTTGGATGGTGTGCAATTTGGAAGGTCAGAGTAATTGGCCAAATGAGGGTTTACTCTACACCCAGTGTGTCTGCATGCGTGTGTGTGCTTGTGTATTCTGTAGGGGAAGAGAAAGAGATGCAGACAAGGAATAAGTGAAGAAGAAATGAAGTATGTGGAAACATCTGTTCAGTCACATGGGTGAGTTGACAGCGAGAATGATAAGTCTCACTCCCTGATGCCAAAACATGCGGGGGGTTTGAAATGTTTCAACCCTAATCGGCAGAATTTTGTTTCACACAATTCTTTTCTTTGTTAAATTCCTTTTTGAAGGAAGAATACCTGCTCTTATGTGAACAAATCTTGTCTACCTCCTCATTACATTGTGTAGCTTGTCTCCTCATAAAAGAGCTCTATCAGTGCAATTATCTGCTGTTTGAAAAGCTTTTATCATAGCCCACAAATGGGATTTCCATTGGTATGAACTTTAAATGTCATATTATTGATTTTTAAAAGAGAATCCCAGTTTAGTTCAGTCTGGTGTGTTTCCAATAAATGTGCCTACTGTGCTACTTTGTACCTCTTTATTAGAGATACAGGGAAAAAAAGGATTTGTGCAAAATAATGTAGTGTATAATAAGAGGACAAGTTGTAATCTTCCACAGCTTTCCAAATAAACCTGGTTTTTACATGAATCACCGTGACTGCTTGTGTCTCAGTATGACCAACAACCCCCTGTAAAAGCCATTACAGCTAACTGCATGCAGATGTATTGTCTGGTTAACTTGCCAGCTGACCTAATCAACCTGCATATTAATCTGTTTGTTTACATGTGTGATGCTGACTTCTACAATCACAAGTCATTTTACTTTGATGGTCGACCCTATTTATTGGAACAAGAATAAACAGACGAGGAGCTAAATCAGACTGAGGAGACACAATAAAATAGAGGCAGAGAAAGAAGGACAACAGGACCATCCCAAAGGACATGCTGCTCCGGCTCTCCATAGGTGACTGAGGAGGAAAACCTTTGCAGCAAATTGGGACCTGTTGGTGCCAAATTTAGAAAATGTACATCTCCACGGAGAAAAGACAAACAGTCTCTGCACATAGTGAGATTACATCACATAAAATGCTATTGCAGTAAACCCACTATGATTTGAAATTACACTGTAAGCTTTGAGAAAAAGTTAGTTGTTATGGACGATTAGTCTCAGGTAAAGATAAATGAATGTTTCAGTCAACAGAGCTATCAGCCTCAAAGGTGAATCACTGTTATCTGGCTGTAGCGTCTACATGTGAATCTTGTCATTCTACTGCAATTCGGAAACTTGCTGGCAGTCATTTGTTACGGCTCCTGTATGACTCGTGTATAAATCAGGTTTGATTGGACAGCTGTAAGTTGCCTTCACCGCTTTCCCCCAATATACATTTCAGTTCTCATCTTCACAAATCACTACTGAGGAGGTGGCAAGTACAAATTTGGCACAAACAATAGACCCACAGTAGCCACATTTAGGAAATACGCCATGCTGAAATAAACTGAATTATCCTCTGGTAATCTTCCAAATTATAGAAGAACTGAATTTTTCTTGAAACTAACCATCCAGATCGCTTTGGTTTCATATGTTCAAGTTGCAAGATATGTCTTTTCTGCTGCCACTCAAAACAATGAAGGAAAAAAATGTTAAGCGTTATTTAAGAATATACATATATTTGGCATTGTAGGTCTCAAAAATACATTATTAGCTAATGTTTATAGAGATATAGTCTCAACATTTTTAGCCAGCATTATTTTTGTAGCAGGAGATGAGGAACTAATTTTGAATCTTATCTATTTTTCTGCAGAAGAAAAACTTGTGATGTGAGCAGCTAAGAGATGGTTGTAAGTTTAAGCACATTTTAAAATACAAATCTAGTATAACATCAACAATTAAGGGAGAGAAATCTGAGCACGCTTGTAATTAAATGTAGAGTCATGCCGTTATAAATAGAAATCTTCCAGTTTTTATTTGCAACATTTGGTTTTAATGTACCAAAGGCCTGATTATGATCTGTTCCTTCAGTAAACCACAGTTTAGACCTCTAGTTTTGGTGGTGAGAGGGGGAGTGATTCAATGTTCCCAGTGTCCTGTGTTCCCCAATTCAAACCTCACACCAATCGTAACCCTCAACAGCCCATGTCATATTAAACAAAAACAGCTGGGGAAAATCTCCTTCAGGTTCCCATTATGTGCTATATAAAGCTTGGGAACAAAGGACCCTGGGAACACAAGACCCTCAGGACATAGGACCCTGGGAACATAGAAATAACTCTGTAACAGGGTGGACTTGAATCCAAGAAAACTAGAAAGGGCTGCGTTAAAGTCATTGATAAAGCTCTATTCTGCCACTGCAGTGAGAAGTGCCAGGACCACAGGCAACCAGTGTGCTCAAAGAGTGCAGGTAAATAATTCCTGTGAAAACTGCTGATAGTGAGTTCTGTGGATCAACCAGTCCAGAGTCCTTTTCGAAAGACACGTTGCCAAGGACAACAGTTAAAGAGTCTTGTTTTGTGCAGCTTCAAAAACTTAAACAAAGACAGTAAGTTAAAAGTTCATCACAGATCTGGTGGGATGCAAACTTCTGTCACATTCCTTCCTGCCTGTTTTCGTAAAGGGAGCACTACTTCCTGTAAAGGTACTGAACAGTGACACTGGACACGAGCATTTAACACTAACTTGTGAAGTGCAGAATCGTCCATTGTCAATATGATTCTTTGGGATATGGTTTTTGAGTCACACAATTAAATTGCATTCACCTCCACGTAAAGGCAGAATTCTCAAGAACAGTATTATAAAACAATTCACACACCATTAATAGGACATGAAAAAAAGTGTTGTTATTGTGTAAATTGGGTGAACTGACTTTTATGCTAACTTACTTTTCAGTGTCTGTGGAGGAAAGTCGAGCAGCCTGCTGGAACAAGGCCAAAGGAGTCGAGCATCCCATGTGTGGCGAATATAATAAGAGGACACATATGGTTCACTTTGGGTAAAATTGTTGTATTTGCGAGTGTGTGGCAACACTCCGGGTGTGTGTGCGTGCGAGGAGCCCGTGTGAGATGCGGCACTCGTGGCCCGTCTGGCAGACCACAGACCTTGTGCTGTCATCCTCTGTTGAGGAGGCGCGACTGAGGTGACATTCACGTCCCCGGTAATTATCAGGACTATGATGTGGGAACATTAATGATGTATGAGGGCCCAGCGAGGGGTAAGAGCCGCGGCTTCACAGGGCCTCATTACTAAGAGATACCACCAGTGAGAGAGACTACACCGCCACACCCAGCCCGGACTCAACTGAGCATTCTCCAACACTTAGCTCTCAGTTTTGCTCTGAATCCTTTCAGTTTTGTCACTGTTGTTGTCGAACAATAAATTAGCATCCAAACGCTGACATCAACAGGATTCTGTGAACACATCCCACGTCTTCATTTTCCGGGGTAATCGTGTATAGTTTGTCGATGTTGATTTATCTGCTCTTAACAAGGAAAAAACCTTGGATTAACAATGTTGTCAAATTTAAAGAATTGGAGTCAGAATGTCAAATTGAGAACTTTGATCTGAGCAGACCTTCATTTTGCCATCTTGTAACTAGAATGGATAGGATGTCTGATTATCTCTAATTAAAAATGATTAAGCACCTACTTGCTGCAGTCAATGACCATTGACTTAGGGGAATGCTGATGTGGTGAGTTTGGGTTAATTCCAGCAAGCCTTCAAATTTCTCATTTCAAATCAGAGAAGGTGCTCATTGACAAGATTTAAATCATTAAAGCCATCCACTTCTCTCCTGTAGGGGGATTATGGATCTGTGGGCTCCCTGTGCTGTCTGCTTCATGCATGCTGAGCAGAGGGAATGGGGAATGGAGCCAGTGAATGTGAAAAGCGAATAAAGGATTTAAATAGAAAATGAAGACAGAGGGAATACATTTGATTACATCTCTAGATTGTCAAACATTTGATCATGAACCGACGTGTGAGATCAACAGGACAGAGAGAAAAGTCAACATCTCTGTGCGTCAGTGGGTGGCTGAGAGAATTAAAACAGAATAAAAGGTGACAACATGTTTGCAGGTCGACGAGCAGTTCCATTATGGTGTTTTTTCTTTTTCTTGTTTTCTGAGTGGTGCAGGTTCTTGGAGAGATGTCATCCGGCTCTTCTTGCTGTCACAATCCAGAGGGCACGTGCATGACTTCATGTCTAATCAGGTGTGGTATCCATGGAAACTGAGGTAGCAGAATGTCACGTACAGCAGCTCGTCTCACAACACTGTTGGCAAACAGCGAGCCTGCGGGACTCATGGCCCACATAGAGCATGTTAGCCATGTTCAGAACAACACATCCCATCACAAATACGCCACTAAACCCAGCTTCTCATAATATCCTAGAGGCGCCCAGCTAGGAGTTTGGCTGACTCTGACATCATTTCATTAGAATCCCCAAGAAACTATTGTTCTTGAGGTACATTTACAGACAACATGAATTCAACTTCCAACATAAAAGCTTAAATAAATGAATGAACACTAAACAATACAAAAAATAGTTCCAACAGTACACCTATTTACAGGTGAGTGGTTTAATGTTGCTAAGTAGCTCATATGCCACTGACTGACGTCTATAAATGAACCCAACATCACAACATAACTTCTACCGACTGCTGATTAGCTCAACTCACCAATCAAGTGCAGCCAACACTAACAGGATGCTGCAAAGAAAACTAAAATTTTTACAACCTGGACGCTTCACACACATCTTTAAACCACAGAAGATCTATAATATCACCACAGTTTCAATGAACTATGGTCAAGAGCTCTCCTTCCGTTACGGTGTTAAATAATGGCCAGAAAAGTGTTATTGCAGAGCATTTTAATGTCACAGTGAAGTTGACCTTTGGATCTAAAATGTCATCACTTTACCACGTTATCCTATTAGAGATTTATGTAAAAAAATATATATATAATTAGTGTATGAATTCTGTAGTTTTGATCACAGACCACCATAATCTCATCAGTTCATCCTGGAGTCCAAATTAATGTTAGTGCCACATTTGAAGAAATTACTTTAAGGCGTTTCTGAGATATCACATTCCTGGGATAGGGACGGACGGACAGACAGACGAACGCCGAACACGTTCATATGGACAACCCAAAAGCCTCCAGCTACGGCTATCAGCAAAAATTAAGAGACCTTCTGTTTGTTGTCTTGTCTTGTCCTTGATAATTCCATCGCAAACTCCACTGCAGGGTTTGTGCCCACAGACTTTACAGCGATAGTGTTGTAAGTGAACCGCACTGGACACAATTAATTCTCGAAATACATTGACTTTTTCCTGCTATTATCAAGCAGCCATATGCAGACAAGAGCTCTTGAAATGTTAATATTTGGAAAACATCAAAGAGGACATGGCCATTGTCTACAAAAATAAAATCCCAGGCTACTACTTAGGTGAAATAGTTTGAACGTGAATGTGGACAATGCCCACAACAAATGTACTCCCAGCGAGGTTCAGTTGTTCCGCTCCACAACCGAGTACAATTGCTTTCTGATTGTCCTTACGTGCTCAAATGAGCCAAACTGAGATGGAAACCACTGCAGGTTTTCACCCATAAACAAACTCATTCACTCTCAACACAAAAAACACTCCGCAGTTCCTCGGCTACTGCTAAACACATCACCAGTTAGCAACACAAAGGCTAACAGAGAAAATGGTTGACACTCACTTTGTGTAATGTGTATTAAAAATGTTTGCTGACATACATGACCAAAACTGAAAACTTCAACTTCAGAGGAAACAGAGGCAGTAGAGGAAACATATGAAAGTTGTCATGTCAGTTGTCTAATTTTCATCACAGTTGCTAAGATTTAAAGTTTCTCCAGAAATTGATCAAGGAGTTACCCAGCAATCACCCAGAACACCTCTATCCAGTATGTTTGCCTAAATGATGAGAAGGGAAAGATTCCGGTGAGTTAATTGAAATGCAGTGCATGCTGGGAAGTACACCAGTGAGCATAATTAAGACGTTCTTTCAACTTACAAGTTAAACTCCTGAGAGTTCTGAAGCTGATAACCAGCAAGGTGGAACTGACAAAAGTATGTTTAAGAAGTGAGCCACTGATTAAGGACATAATAAAGGATTAAAGAGTAATTTCCACTATATTGTCTTTACATGCTCAGTGTTCACCGGTCATACTTTGATATCATGATGACTCTTTTGACAAGTAAATTGATATTCAGTCATTAAAGTTACTAATCCCACCAACACATGGCTACTTCAACATGTTGGGCTTGTTTGCTGTGTTACCACGAGGCATGAGAAAAGCAGTTACATGTAACTCCAGGTTACATGGTGTGTCTTCGAAACTGCCAGCCAATGTTAGGCTTCATTCAACTGGTTTGCTTACAGTCAGGAACCGACTGCAGAGAGTTGCAGGCAACGTGAAACCTACGGCTTCACTGAGCGAGCAAAGCTGCTGCTGCTGTGTGCAGTCACCGCAGCTAATGGTGAGTAAATACCTCGAAACCATAGGCAATCTGCTTATTAGCTGTAATGTCTCCTTTTACTGCTACTTTTTTTTTTTTTTCCCTGTTGGCTTTCTTCACTGAGATTAAAAATCTCTTTTACCTGAGTGTAATGGTCAAGATGGCAACAATTACAGCCACTGTTACACTGCCATACAACACCAGGATCAAAGTGAAACTAAGGAAAGCAGCAGCAGCGTTGGGAGTTGATGGATTTCTTTAACACGCCAAATAACACCAACACGCAAGTGATGGTTCATTGAGTTCTTTTAGCATAGCTTTAAATCTACCTTCTCTGTAGATACATGTGTCCACCAAAGAGCCGTCCTCTCAGAGGGTTTCCTTGTGCTGACATTGTATATGACAGTTTCTGGTATAAAACACGTGCTGCTACTCACACGTCTTTTTAAATCCACAGTTCCCGAGCTCATTTTCTCTTAATGGCGCATGTGATTATAATTTGTGATAGTGTTTTCACGGTAGTGGTGGGCTTCAATCCAACATCAAGTAATACTAGGCCAAGATCAAAGATATTGATACTTTTTATAACTAAAAGCAGCTCATGTACAGTTATGTAAAGGAGATTTATGTGAATGCACTATTAATAGGCTATTTCTGAATATATTTGAATCACTCCAAACAATTAGCCAAATATTAAGTATTTCCTATTACTGTTGTGTTTTTTATTACTACTGTCTGTTGGTAACATAATCAATACAGCACTGCAGTGGTTAACCGTACCTTACCTCTGCTACCCAACGTGGATCAAGGTGATCAGAAGAAGACCTTTCAGTCTCTATCTCAGAAATCATTCTTAAATATCTGACTATCAATCTGACTAATGTACTTCTACATCTACAAATCACACATACATCTCAATTATCAGAAATGTATACAGTTATTAGTTTATTCAATGTATTGTATGTATTAAGATAAATTCGTTGGATTTAGATTATGCAGAGTACAAGTGAATAGGCTAAAAATAGTAACGAATAAATCGAACCATGAAATTTCCCCAGTTGATTACTTTCCTAAGACAATTATTTTTTGTATTACGCCCTTTCTCAAATGTTATGTTTAAATATGCAAATAATGCATATTTAAGAATCTAATCTGCACATCAGACATCTTGATATTGGAAAACGACAGATTCAAAGTTCTTGTTTCATTTTGTTGATGTATTTGAGTCAAAAGTTTTTAAAGAATTGATTTTGCACTCCATCAATCAAAAATAACTGTTTACAGCCATAAAAATCTATTTTCGCCATGTTTTAGGAATAAACACTGATGTAAATCAAGCAATCAGACAGTGAGGGAAAAAAAACTAATTTGAGATGTAAAGATTCTAAACTTAAAGGCACTTTTCTCAAAATTAGTTTTTTCCTCACTCTAAACTATAAATATTCACTTCAGTAGCACATAATTACACCAAACTTTATAGGTTTATTTCCATCTATATTCTGAAGCGTTTTACAGAGGGTTTTGTTCAGATATCCTT
This sequence comes from Brachyistius frenatus, assembly GCF_029030835.1. Lineage (NCBI taxonomy): Eukaryota > Metazoa > Chordata > Actinopteri > Embiotocidae > Brachyistius > Brachyistius frenatus. The sequence continues at coordinate 3,622,362 of NW_027210621.1, forward strand.
CATAGTCTGATTTATGAAACATTTTATATATGTTAGCTTTTGGCGAATTTAGGAGAAATCTACAAAATCAAATAGCCAAAGATTAGAACAATAAACACCTGAATGTCTTTTTTGGACATTTTCTTTCTACTGTCTAAAACAAAACATGTTACAGAAGCAAAATAGCCAAAAATCCCCACCTTAAAAAAAAAATTTCAACAAGTCGGACCTCAAAAGCTTTTCTGCCTTCACGCATTTCTCTCTAAATCGTACGCTGGTTATAAACGAGTTTCAGGCTCTTTTCGCCCTGTCATGTTTTTCTTTAAAACTCATCTTTAAGTCTTTACTTTCTCCATGTTTCTGTTTCTACTGTTGCATCCTGAGTATCTCCATCACTCAATATTTTTGAGGTTAAATGTCCTGCGCCAGAGCTTCAGAATATCAAATGTAAATCATCCAGACATGACCGTGGAAAGGAAGGAAGATTGAACTAAATGAGTTTCAGCCCACAGCTTCTCTTAATTGTATATTGTGGACGGTATGTAAAGGCTACAGCTGGTAGTGTGCCCAGTGCTAGTATCAATTAGCATGCAATATCAATTAGCTACCAATCTCACAGCACATTAGTAGGGATAATGGGTTGACCCCTAATACGACCCGTCCACTTCACTTCAGTGGATCCTTCAAGAAGACTCTTTATAAACACTGCATGCTTGAAACGCTAAGACCATTTGCAAAAATAATGCAGTGAACATTAACTATTAAAATGACCTTCTCCTGCGGTGCGAATTTTAAAACTCAGGTATCACAGAGGACCGCAATGAGGAACATTACTGTTCTTTTATCCCCTGCTCACTGCAAATGCCGGCCTCAGCCTCTATAGTGACTGAAGGGTCTATAAATGTTCTATGCTCTGCGTCCCGTGAGTTACAATGCTCAGGGCAGGCAATAACTCACACCATTAAACATAACGAGGGCTTAGACAGGGCTTAGGCATGGGCAACAACGAAAAATAATGTCTAAACCTGCGTGATGTGGTGTAATATTCCTTTCCTTAGTTTTGAACTCCAGTAACAAATCCTGACAAACTCGGAAGATGGCTGTGGCACGCCGTGACTGACAAGTACCCTGCAAGGAAAATGCATCTTACAAGGTCAATTAATTTGATTGTTTTGAAAAATAAATCCAATTATCCAAATTGATCTGCATTACCCTATTTCCATATTGTCCCCCATTCGTCTAGAAAATGTTTGAAAGCAGCAAATATTGATCACAAATGCAATAATGCCTATTAAATGTGGCAGCCCTTAGAAGAGACTGTCCTCCTTTGAAAAGATTACTCCATAGGTATTTTGTGCAAGCACTTTATGACGACATATACATTATTTTTGAAGTTAAAAGTCATATAGCTGTCGCATAAACAACAACAATCTGTAGTCTCGGAGAAGTGACACAGTTCCGATGATGTCTATGTAATGTTAGTTTTTCCTTGTTGGGCGGTGGCGTTCAGTGCGGATAGTTCGATACAACAGCTGACGTGGGTGCTGAAGACGGCTGTTCGCTTCCCTTTTAAAACCACGAGTCGTGAGACTGTTTTGAAATGGTGTTTACTGTTGCTATGACGACATACATTGCATAACGATGGGTACAGGAGACCGATGTTAGTTTCCCGCTTCCAGAAACGCGTCGGGATGGGTTATGAAAACTGCGTTTGCTATTGCCATGACGACAAAGGATGCATAACTTTGAGTACTTAGTAACTTTAACGCACAGCATGGTTCAAGACATTATATGACTCAAAAACCATTATCTCTCCCTAACCTTGTCCAAGCGTTTTTTCTACTTAAAACCAACAAGGGGTGCTAATTTAGGAAACACTTCTGTGGGTCGTATTTGAATGTAGGAACAACCGACCTACATGGTTGTATAGGTTGGAGGACTTGTTGCCTTGGAAACAAAGTCTAGAGACTACAAAAAGATGAAGGTTCAACTTGAAAATAACAGCAGCTTTTCCCTAAGCTCTTTTATAAGGAGAAATATGAGTACAGTGGCGGACAGTCACATAACCAAGGCATGTCTTCAATATCTGTTGGGCCTCAAAAGTCCTAAAGGTTATTCTTTGATGTATTGCAACATACAGTATGACTGTTATTTAAATCTTTGAGTCATATTTGAGAGTGGGTGCTTTAATCCCACTAGCTCGGGGATATGGGAACTGGTTTAAATTTTATCATGAGATGAGAATGATGCAGTTCATTGACACATATAGCACATGCAGAGTATTTGTTCAGCTAGAAGGAGTTCATCTATTATTTTTACTCATCCATGATATGTAGATTTATGTCATTACATACCTCTGTGATTAAAATTTCTTCACTCCGACACCATTATGCCACACCAGGTTGCTGCGAGCATGAGATAGCAATCTGTTATCTGCGTGTTAATGCCACAGTTTCTCTTCCACGTTCATCTGTTACAGCATGACAGTCAAAATTCAGCAATTAACCTGTTCTGTCACCCCACAATGAGAGGGACTGCTGGACTGAAACTGAACTTCAGAGGTGGCAAATGAATTTAAAAGGGACGAGGAGGTGGCAGTGAGCTTGAAAAAGAAAGCTGACATGCTGTGCTCAACAGTGACGGTTCATATTTTAACACATAAGAAAAGGTACTTTCAAAGATGCTGTTAGATAAACTTTTGTTTCTCATGCAGACACTCACTGCATGAGTCAAAACGTAAGCAATCAAGGCATTTATTCATTACTAAATATTTAATGTATTGGGATATGACTGTCTATTTATTTAATAACGCAAAATTGGTGTTATTAATCTGCAGCAGGAGTTGTACATTGTTTTCTGGTCTGGTAACTCCTTTGAATTTAAGCCAAGTACTTTTGGGGACCTAAACATTGTGGGTAATTGATCTATCGAAGAGAGTTCAAAGAGTCTCACAATGTCCTGTAAATTGTTTGCTATTATCACCTTGCAAATAAGCACACCTTAATAAGGACCGCCATCCTGTCGTAATGACTTTGTTGTTCATGCTGGCAGTTTTAGCCTGATTCTTTGTACAAGTACAGCAGGTTAACCTTTGTCTTCATCCATCAATTTCATCTCCTTTGAGTGTTACGAGAAGCAAAAGCTCATAGCATGCAGCTCCGGTGTGGAAGCAGCCTCTGTCTGTGTCACAGCAGGGTTTGTTGTGGCCTCTTCATAACCCTGCCTAGTGCTGGAGTCAAGGAGGAACCTGAGACTCCAGCTTGTTCTCCAAGCAGTGTTTGAATTACATAATGTGGGTGAAATCCAATTGTCTCCCATCATCTCAGGCTCCCATGTTATCCATCATTTTTATTAGTGCGGCAGTAAGATAAGACTTTGTTATGTTTCTCGGGGAATCCATTTTCACATGACGAAGAATGACGATTAAAAATATTTCAACTTGAACCTTAAAGCTGCTGGACCTATGTCCAGGCGAGTGCTTCTAAAGCAGACAAATAAATCCATCAGAGAAGAAGATAATGCTGATCTCACAAAGTTTGTCTATTCAAGTATCATATCTCTGTGCAAAAGAGCAATTGTGAGGACACAAAGTGTAGAGCGGTGCTGGCAAAGATGCTGTTGTGCAGCACAGGGATTTATGAAATTGAATTTCAATGGCACATTGAGGAGTTCATTGAGAGTGTGCCAAATGTGAGAATCCTATGACGGATTGAGACAAATCACTGTCCAAATGAGCTGACAACAAGATGCCTGAGGCATTGCATTACTATTCAATTAGCATTTAAGAGGGCTTTGGGGAGAATTGTTTTGTTCTATTTTGCAGATAAAATATGAGCATCTCCCACAGATTTCTCATTAGGGCCACTTGGAGGGTAACTCTCACCCCATTTATCTTCTCCAATGTGGACCCCTGGTGAATTGCAAGCTTCAGATCGAGAAGAGAGGAGACATACTATTGAGTTATGCTCATTGAACTGCAATGTGATGACTAGTTATCTGCTTTCCTTTCAGTTCCTATTTGGATTTGTTGAAGTTGAATGCGTTGTGGACGTCTGTAAACATGTTCGTAGTGATAACAACATACTTCCATATTCAATAAGTCTGGGTTTCAATGAGTCTGTCACTTGTCTTTTAGTCTTCACTGAAACTCTGTCTTTGATATCCTGTGCTCCAGTGTACCGTCACTTTTAATTTAAAAGTCTGCCTGTCGTTTGTTATTAAATAAGACCGTTTTCTACTGGTACTGTTGGCAACAAAAACAACTCAAACTGCAAACATATCGACGTTCACTTTGTAAATCCTGTCTTATCTCTGTCATCAGCTCTTGCTACTTTCATTTTGTTTTTCATAAAGCCATTATGAAGGCAGCTTTTTCTGAGAAACCTTTTTTCTAATCTCGTGGTGCATTAATCACCAACGCTCTAATATGCCTTTGTTCTGATTTTGGCAGGGGCTTGCCCAGAGCTGATAAACACCTATGAGGTCTGGTTCGCGTACCTCCTGGGCTTCAGAGTGACTGAGAAGCCACATAACAAAAGGACATCAACAGAGAAAAGGCCAGTTAAAGCCCAAAGAAACGAGGCTACACACAGCTCTATTCAGTCTCTACCAGCATGCACTTTTTTCCCACAATCAATTTGATTTTCTCTTTTTAATTATGGCAAGATGATGATGTATGCTCCACTAATAAGACATGAATGGGAAATGAAAGGTCGGTGAGACCTAGATAAATGACTCCCATTATTTCACCAATCGGATAGAAGCTCCTCTATATGTTCTAATTTGAATGATAATAAAATTCTGAATTGCTTTGTCCTAGCAGGCCACTTTCTCCATGATAAGCACCCTGGCAAGGTAACCTTGTCCTGTAACCTGGACTCCCATTGCTTTCTCAGACCTGCACTGTAATTGGTTTAAATTAAGAAACAGAAAACACACACACAGTTGAGGCACCTATCTGATGCAGAGACGATGCAACTACTCTATACTGAATTCTTTCTTGATTTTCCATTTCTGTATCTAATTTTAACAAAATTCTTTTTATGGAAAAATATACATTCTTCCTTAAGTAGGAAATAGACTGAAGCAACAGTTCTCAATCAATGTTAATATGAAAGATTTAGTTTGGTTTATTATGAAATAATATAGATGGACTTTATGTCAAGGGACATTATGTCGAAGATGACAGACTGGATAAAGCATAAATCATCTATATTTTGTGCTTAGAAGTCCTAAATGAATTGTTTATTTTTAGTCTGGCCATTGGTAGAGAGGGATAAGGTGGCTTTGGGAGTATAAATAATAAATCACATTGCCCTTGTCTTGGAATACGTTTGAAAAGCAATGAAATATGATAAAGTGTCTCATCCGGGTTGTCTGATATTTGTGGCAGTCACTTGTGAGTTGACATGCCGTGCTGTATAGGTTACTGATGGCACAGCAAAGCAAGTCTCAGTGGGTCTATAGAACAGGAAAGGCAGAGGCAAAACAAGTCGATCTCAGTCTGTAACTGTGGAACAGGGCTGTTGGAGCTGAAGCTGCGGGGATTTAAAACACCACGCACCAAGAAACACACTTTATTAGACAACATCTTCCAACTTTCTTATTATATGGGATAAACAGATCCATTTCTGACCTTTACTGCTCAAATAATATTTTTTCCAAGTTCAGTATGAGTTTAAGTGAGTATGAATGTCTATTTTACTTTAAAATCACTTCATGAGCCTTTTTCACTACATTTGGGAGGTCAACTGTGGGGTCCCAAATTTATTGGACAGTTACAAGGGATTAAATAAAAAATTATATTTGCTATTTGTCAAAAACTGTCAGCATGGAGTTCTGCTCGGGTGTGTGAATGGTTGTCCCTCTGGTGCTCTTCAGTTTTGGGATCAAACACTTTAAGTTGAAAACTTGAAGAAATCTGAGGCACACAAGAGGTTGATTAATTAAAACGCTTTTAATCACTCATGGCTATTGAATCACAATAAAAATTAAAAAATAAAACATGCCTAAGTGTTTCAGCCTCTAAGGTCTTCATCAGAACAGATACAAATCAGTTGCCTTTGGGCTGTTCCTTATAACTGTTGGTCACATGACCGATATGGACCAATTAGCAGTCACCCAATACATGGGAATAGGTAAAGAATGAGTAAAATTGAAAATTTGAAAATCATGATTCTTCACTTGTAGTTACTAGTTAGGGACTGTACAAAATATATTGGGATGGGTAAGGGCTTGAAACTTGATTTTGTATTTATTTTTTTATAGAAAGCTCTTTCAAGCATTATCAATATTTTCTTCCTTAAACTACCCCCGCCCCTCCCACCCAACATCTCATATATTCTTAAATAATATAGCACAATTGACTAAATAAGTTTTCACCATTATTAAATAAAAGAGGCACATCTTAAACATTAAAGGTCATAATCCCAGGTTTAAAATTAGGAATAATAAATGCTTTTACTTGTAATGTAATACAAAAAAGCCCCTTGGAGCTGGCTGTGTAGTTTATGGTATTTCAGTGTATTTTATATGTAAATACTCTATGGCAATACAAATGTAGAGCGAGTTGCCATAATTCCAGCATCTACATATCTGAGTCATTTTAATTACTAACATCACAAAATGTAACATAATGCCATGCAAATTAGATTAGTGAAGTTTATTTTACTTGCTGTGTATTTATAGCAGCTGTAGAAATGACAGCAAGCAGACTTGTCATGCCTATTTATCTTGCTGTATGAGCGGCTCAGGCTGTGATATGCCAATAGAAGGACTAAACTGAGCCTAACTGAGTAGCCTAAGAGAGTGACAGGTCAGCCAGTGGATACTGGAATGCCTCGCACAAAATTGGAGAAATGTGTTTTTGTAATAAATAGCAATGATATGGTTTGGTGGATTCATTTATTTTGATTAGACCCAGTATTATTCCACTTCAAAATTAATTGAATTCCTCGTGTGTTTGAGAAAATGGACAAATTAATTAATCAAGAATTGGCAAACGGGTCTCTTATTTAGTTGGGCAAGAATTTTGTGTGTGTGTATCCATGTGCATAATGCATCCTGTGTGTCTGTGTGTTGTGGGTGGCCAGGGAGGCATGTATGGTTTTAAAATGATGCGTTAGGGTGCATGACCTTGTCTGAAAACTTAAAGAGCTGAAATCATTTCACTGACAGTAACATTAGAAAAATTATCACACAGCAAAATTTCACTGTTTGTTTCACACACACACACACACACACACACACACACACACACACACACACACACACACACACACACACACACACACACACACACACACACACACACACACACACACAATCTCCTCAAAAGCTTCCACATATTCATCTTCAAGTGCAGACCCTGAATTTTATATCAACAATTCCCTCCAAATTTCACTAGAGCCATATTCAGAATTCATTATTATTGAACTACATTCGGCATCTTGTTTACAATTACAAATGAATCATATTCATATTCATTAGCGAAAGAATTTCCCCTCAGGGATTAATAGAGTACAATAAAATAAAAAATTAAAAAAATTAAAAATTTAAAAAAAAAATTATATATATATATATATATTTATCATGTTGAACATTTATATCGTGGGGCTGGAGTACAATGCAGTGGCCCTGCAGAGCTGAATTCATGTGGCACTTAAAAAAAAAAAAAAAGACCAAACACAAGAAGTAAACATGTTCTGCAATTGGACAACATGTTTAGGCAACAGAAAATACAGAATGCAACCAAATGTAGGAGAAAACCAAAACTGTGTTACAAAACAAAACAAATGTTTCTACACACCACTAAAAATTTCAACTACAAATCGGAGCATTCAGCTGTTGCCATGGTTTATGCCTCCGAGACTTTTAGACACTGTTTTTCTGTTCGGGGATCGACATGTGGAATTCCTTATTTACAGAACTCAAACTGGATCCTGAACCACCTTTTGAGGAGTAATAAGCTGCGTAATCATGAATGATCTGGCCCTGTTGTTTTATGGTGTATTAATTCAACCTGTTTGGTTCTGTCTGTATTTTCTTGTTGAGTTCCATGTTTTCAATGTATAAACTTATTGTTGAGTTTGAGATTTGTACTGTCTCTTGTGTATGTGTTGTGAGTTGTTGTATTTAAAAAGACCCAATGCAAAACATACATCTGCAAAATTATACGAGTAATGCAGAATGTTAAAACTGAAATAAATCTAAAATTGTAACTTTCCAGCACAACGGATGGCTGTGTTTTTCTTATTTGCAGTGCATTTCTGTTCTTGGTTGTATTGTCTTTGCTGTGCAGTTCAAGGTGTATACTAAGTCGTGAAATTAACTAATGGGCTTTTTAATTTGTCCATGTTTTGTTTCAATGCAACATTGCACTGGCTCATTGTAATTTAATTCATATAGCACCAAATTCCAACATACAGTAAGTCATATAGGGAATTTACATGGTGAGGTCAAGACCTTACAAGATTATGAAGAGGAACCCAACAGTTCAACATTTCCCACATGAGCTATAGTAGGGAGGAAAAAAAACCTCCTTTTAACAGGAAGAAATCTCAGACAGAACCAGACTCAGAGGTGGAAGGCCGTCTGCCTCGACCAGTTGGGTTGAGGGGAGAGCAGAGAGAGAAAAGAACAGCATAGAGGGCCAACAAACAATAAACACTGGGTTCGTTGGTTGGTCGTGTAGCTCCGAAGCAAGACATACCTGCTATATAATGTTTGATTATTAAACTGTCCATATTTACAAAAATTCATATGGAATCAGAAGCTTATACCTGTCTGTATATTTCTCTTTCAAGCCCAATGGTCATAATCTTCATCATGTAATTTAATAATTTGTTAATAATTTGTCTTGCTGATTAATATCTAAGTGCAAATTTAAACTTTGTGAATTTGATGAAATTCAAAGATACTGAACTAAACCAGCCCTGATTTAGCATTCACAGCGCACACTGTCATTACAGGAGGAAGAAAAAAGGGAAAAGTGCTGTCAGAGACATCAATGGATTTTTTTTAGAACATATCAAAGCGCAGTTGCTCTGAGGACATGATAGGGTGGTAAACCTGTTTTTATCTCCGAATGCTGCCCTGATGTTTTCTGAAGCCTGCCTACCACTGACACAGCCTTCAAACTATTATCTCCTTCCTCCTCATCCCCCCCACCCTCCCCCAAGAACATAAAAACACTCTCTGCAAGTCCCTGTCTCAGCAGAAAATGTTGTAAGATATAATGATGATGTGAACACAGCGAGCTGAAAGTGGTTGGGAAAAAAAACAAAAAACAAAAGTCCACTCCATGCAAATTGTTTAAAAAAGGTGATTTAAAAACTGTTCACAAAATACAAACACGTATATGAGACAATATTACTACCTCAGCTAAAGCGAAGAGGAAGAGAGGTTTGTTTTAATGGAGGGAAATTTAATCTGAGTAAAGTAGCGATTATGTAAATTCCTCCAACAACAATGGGATCATCAATAAGAGCGGGATGTTCATTAGGCTCAGCAAGCTTTAATATATGGATGTTTTGGCAAATACACAGAACAGATTGGTAAGCAAGGGCACTCGTGCATGATTTCTCGGTTAATCGCTTGACTCTGAATTCAAATGTGTCAGCCGCAATGGGATGTTACATCTTGTGCTCTCCTTACAAGTCATATTAGCAGCCGTAGCTTATACAACCAACAAATACATATGGGAATTATTTTTACCCTTGTAGCCCAATATTAATGACAAGTATATATTCTGTGGGCAAAATAAAGGACAGCTGTACCTGCTGAGGAGACAAAACAACTGCTGAGAGCTGTGACACTTAAGAAGCAATCAGAATAAAAATGTGTTTCATTTGATGATCAATATGTAAAGAGACAAAAAATGATGAAGAGATCAATGAACACATATATTTGAGAAGCTTATTTGAACATTGTGTATGATTCAAGTCTTTGCCTGAGAAAGGAGAAATTCTTAGTCAGGCATGCTGTCTACTATGAAAGTGCTTTTGTGTCTTTTTTGTGCAAACATAAAAGACAGTTTTGAGAGCAAATTTTATGCACTGCAAACCAAAACTTTTTTTTATTGCTCTGCAAGAAATTTGCTTTTAAAACATTATTAAACTCGCGTATAAAAGACACAACCTTCATATCTACAGGCTCGACAGAGAAGGACGCAAATGTGCTCTAAGGGCGCAACTTTGCGGGGACATGAGGAACATCAACATATCTCACGGTAAAAGCTTGGTAAACTTGTTCGGTGTGTGCCACCGAGCAACTTTTGCTTGAATGAATGAAATGCGTTACAATGGTTTCACAAAAAAGGACCTGGAATAGACTATAATAATGTTACTGAACAACTCCAAAAACACAAGACACATCCTTCTATTAAAGGTATGGATCTCTTCAAACTCTTACATTTTCAAACTTGAGTTTTGATTGATAAATATATTAGCGGTGCCAGTCATGTAGAAGATCGAGTCCACCCTGATTAATTTCAATACAAAAAGTGAATACTTTTAGCTATAGCAATGTGTGTGTACATATCTCGGGCTATTATGAAACTGACACGCCTTATGGTTTAACTATCTCCACGATCCATCTTGTTACTGCCTTCTTCACTGACTCACAATGAAATTAAAGAAGTAGATGCATTTTCTCTGAGTAAGGTAGAAGGAAAGTGGGTAGACTACAGGAACAAAATACAACACGTGGCCGTATCTGAGGTGGATATATGCTGTTCTTACCAAGGCAATAACTATTTTAGTGAAATAAAATGTCTGCCTCTTTTAGCAATAGATGAGTTTCAGCATTGGATACAGCTTGCACTAGTCTGGCAGTATTTTGAAGAGGAGTCATCCATTTAATAATGACCCGGTGGAAGTATAAACCTTGTTCAATACAGACACAGCTTGCTTTTACCGTTGCTAAAATAGGCCTTCAGCCATAACGGCTCAGCTGTAAACTCTGCAGCAAACATTCGCATGTCAACAACTTATCAGAGGGCATCTATTCTCTTCCTGTCTTTACACTTCAGCCCAGTCTCACTAACTACCGTCTAATGAGACAGCTGACCCGGCTGGCTTGCTGCAGCCCACTCAGCAGCGACCAGACACTAATTCAGAGCTGAGATCGGTTAATGGAAAAAACAAGTCGATATGGACAACTTAGAAGGCTTTAAGAAACAAGAGTACAAAAAAAAAAAAAAAAAAAAAAAAAAACATTTTTTTCCCTTTGGTTCCTCCAAATTTCATTGCAGTTTGCTATGGGGGCTGGTTTATTTTTCTCTTGTGAAACGATCAGCAGTGTCACTGCAAAATTAGCCCTTTGCTTTGTCTCACACCCTGAAGCGCCTGACCTCTCTTTCTATTCTCAATGCTGTCTGGCAAGGCCAGTGCGTCATCTATTTATTTACTGTCACAACCTGCAACAGATCCCTCTCCGGCAGCCTTTTAGACATGTCCCTTAAGGAAGAAGGGATAAAACAAACAAGTGAATTCAACCAAAGGCCAGCAGCATCAGCCAGCGTCGCTGCTGCTGTCTTACTTCTGACCGGCGTCTGACGGCCGCATGTGCAAGTAGGCAGCGAAGAAAAGAGAAGTACAGCGAAGGGTTGTGAACTTTCTCTGTATTTTTGAGTGGCAGAGTGTTCCCCCTCCCATGAATACCAAGGGCAACCTGCTTCCATTATTCATAACCCAGCTGTTCTAAGGTGCCCATATTTACACTTATATTGCAGAACCAGCAAGTGGCTTTCCCTTTTTAATATTGTGGCTGCCAGCCCTCCTCGACTTTTGCAGCTGAAGGACTAGCCAGAGCTGCTGTCGGGCAAAAAGTGAGCAGTGATGGGTGGCGGGCTTTCCGAATTCATAAACAAGACCCAATAAGATCATATTTGCTATGTGAATTATTGAACAGAATTTTATGATTCTTTTCAAACTATGTGAAAATTTGATTATAATTTGATTGTAAGCCAGCAATAGTTCTTCAGGATGCCGACTTGATTAGGTTATTCATATGGTTTAAATCGCGGCACTGTGCTTCGCTTAGGGATGTCTGAGGAATAATGAACAGAAAATGTACCAGGGTGAAAATCTCAATCCAGTATACAACTGCAGTGATCAACAGTCATTACATGGCCATCGGCCAGCAGCTCAGGCAAATGAATAACACGTGAATCCCTGTTGATGAAACATTAGAGAGTAGTTACCAGTACCCAGCTGTCTCATTGAGATAGCATTCATCGCCAAGTGGAGCAGATCTGGTCAGAATACACGGCAAGCAGGTGGTATGTAAGGCTCACGACACCACCGGGGCGACTGCTAACAGGTCTGAAAATGACCTGGTCTAACAACCACAGGCAGATTGTTTCAGTGTCGATATTTTCTGAATAATCCCTCACAAGGACAGCAGCAGTTTTCTGGTGTCTCTTACACAGACCAAGCCAGCCAATCACAGATATGGGTCTGATATGTTCTCACTCGACGGCTCTAGTAGATACTGTTGCAGAGCTGTCCCTGATGGCTAAAAAAAATCTATGGACAGGGACTGTAGTTTGAGCTAGTTCATCCTCTGTACCAGCCAGTCTGTCAGTGACTCCGGTTATACTCCCCAATCCCGTTCGACTCCCGTGGGATTCAAGATGAGAACACCATCAAGAGCGGAGACAGGATGAAGTTACGGAACGAGACACATATCTTATTTATTGTATGTGGTCAGACAGCACGGGAGGTTTGGGCTTAGCAGGAAATAGCCATTTGTTGCTGTTGTTTTTCATCATTTTCCAAGAGAGACACCTTCAGCTGACACCGTTTGAAACACTGTAAACACATTTGGAAGTGAGTTATACACCTATAACACACGGAAGGGGGCCTGAACGTCCTGTGCTCCTTGTTATAGAAGTCCTATATGTTACATCTGAGGAACACTCTTGTAAGCTCGATTTTTTTTTTTGCAGCTCACATGCGGTGTCTGAGTAGCATGCATGCAGGTATCACTTTCTAATAAGGCACCATTTATAAAAGATTTTCAAGTTGTAAGTGTAGTATCTTTATGAACAGAAAACAAATCATTTAGTAATTCCTTATTAATTAAAAACCCTTATCAGGAACCATATTTGGGTTTTGAAAACTTCCTTTGACTAGTTATTTTAGAAAAGCCCTGCAGATAATCTATTATTTATATTTAACATATCATTAAAAAGATGATGACTGACTACTGCCGAATGGAATTTATTGAAGCATAACCAACATTTTGGCACTGACCTTTGAAATCCATGCTTCTCGGAATGTTAACGTTTTATGAGCGTTACATTTTCTTATGTACTCCAATTCGTTTATTTAAAAAAGTAGATAAAAAAAATTACACTTATTACAAACCTGTAAATGTTACAGCACTGCAACAAAAAAAATTATATTATTATTATTATTTATAAAGTACCAGTAAATTACTTATTTACTTGTGTTAAAATCATATGAAAACCATGTCCAAAAGGTATATTCTTGTATCAAGATGTCAGGTTTTTTTTTCACAGAGGGTGCTACAGTGCTAATGGAGCCTATGTGAGACTCAAAAGAGTATACGGCAGTGCATCAACATGTATGTACAGGTAAAAGCGAATCGTTTATACATCAGGGGTAAATGGGTCACGGCTGCTCACAGAGGGACTGAGAAGCAGACAAAACTGCAGAGGTGGGAGGCATTAGGAAGATGCAGTGCATCATTTGCATGGCTGTGCCTTAAGTTTTGTTGTTGTAATTGTTGTTGTCAGTGTTGTGAGTCACAGGAGGGCGGCAGAGGTGGTGATGTCACAGAGACCGCCTGGCATGTAGGGCAGCAGCTGCCTCATTTCTGAGCCGTTCCACATTTTTGCGCATCGTTGTGAAGGAGATGTCATCTGAGCAGAAACCTATCTGACAGCTGAGAGTGAAATGAGGTGAGAAATCAAAGTCACATTCTATTTGGGAACGTCTCCGTGGTGCCTATCTGCAGGCTGAGATCACCAAAAGTCCCCTCCACCCCCCCCCTCTCCACCGCCTCCCTCACCCTCCAGCCCTCTCTTTGCTTCTTTCCCCGTGGTTCAACACAGGCCCCACTCCTTGCTCCCTGAAATAAGATGTTATTCTTGAGTAGAGAGGAGGGCACATACATTTCAAGCATGCTCACATACACAGGTGCTTCCACCTTCATATATACAGAAATACACTGGATTATCAATTCCCAGAGAAATACTTTTTCTGTGTTGAATATGCATGAAAAAGAAGAGACACATATGATGTATTTCAAAGGGTTGCAGGAAACTGAGGCGTAAAAAAGCAGCATTTGCTCCTCCTCAGGCTATCAATAGATAATCGATAGTAAATTTAATATTTAACACAGGCTGTGATCTATGTCTACATTTAAGTGACATTAATAGTTAAAGAAGCCTTGTAGATCGAGCTTGTTTACTTTTATCACGACTCTCCCCAGGAGAAACATGCATGTAAACACTTAATAGCCTTACCTCACCACCAACAGGAGTGTTACCCGTTATTGGGCGGGGAAACTAGGAGGATGGATAGCTCCTTTCACAGTCTGCCTATTAGTTTTCATTAGGCGGCCCATGGAAACCTGGAGATTTATAGAGCACATTTGCTTTAAATTCAGCCCTGCAGGGTTTCACCTGATTGCTGCATGGGATAGACAATGATCAGCTACCATCCGTCTCAAGACTCAGCTTCCATTTCCATAAATTCTCCCTGTCTGCGTGAGAACGGGAGCCTGTCATAATCTACAATGTCACAGGGAAGACATCCACCCCAGCTGGACTCCAAGTTGCACCAATCCCTAGCTTATTCTACCAGGACTTAGTGTGGATCACTGCTGACAGACCCACACCTCGAGCTGTTCATGTCTGAAGACGTGTCAATCACGACTGTTCAGGGACACTTCTTTATGAAACAAAAATGGCTTCCCCCCCCCCTCCTTTCTCTTTCCTTTAGTGGAAGCAGTATTTGGCAAATGTTACAGCATGAATGTTGCAAGCCATTGATTTGCTAGACGACCCAGCAAAGCCGGCATGTCAATCAAAGTTGTTTGTGACAAAGAAAAAAGTGAGATTTTCTCCAGCCATTCGCCGCATTTGCTGGAACATATTTCACATTATTTCAGCTGCCATCGACAAGGATCGGCCATTATTCACTGGACAAATAGTGAGATGAAATACAGGCAAGAAACTTTTGAAATCATTTGATTAGATTCCTCTTCCTTGAATTGACTGGTCAACTCTTTTTCATTTACATTTGCTGCACTTGTTTTCTGGCTTTGAATAATCGTTCGCTGATTGTTATTCCAAACTTCTCTCAGAAAGGGTGTGATCTCCGCCGTTTTGCAAAGCAATGTCATACAGCGCGTCCAATGATTAATCTGAACTGGCACAGTGATATAGGATTTCCTCCCAACAGCGGGATCAATAGCTTCTTCCTCAGCTGGGTAAAGTCTAAGATTTCATTAACCCATTTAGAAAGACTTGGCCATCTTTGGTGAATTATTATGAAAGGGTAAGAAGGCCAAACACATTCTTTAGCAAAGATGACATCCTCTCAGTTTGGCATGTTTTCCTCTTTCTTTTCGCCTGCAGAATAGAAATGATGATGATGATTTATGTGCATTTCAGTCAATGGCGGATAAATCCCTGAGTTTAACTAATCAATAATGCTGTGATCCATCAATTGTATTTCTCTATTCTTGTCAAAGCCGCTGTTCTCCTTTAAACAATACTTTGTATTCACCACGCTGATCATGAATAAATGTTTTGCTTAGAAATTCCAAACCTCCCATTTGGTTGGCACCCACGCTACTTCAGACCTTCATTATTCTTCTGTCCAGGCAGTCTAACTTAAAAGCAGCAGACCTCAAGTATTTGATCCCTCTGATGTTTTGATGAGATCACTCACACACCAAAGCATGTTTTCCACCTCTCTGTCTATTGTGTCATTCAACCCTGATGACTGAGCTCCATCTGTTTCCACAACATTAAGCTACAACACATTAGCATTAGAGGGGTCTATCCATTCGAGACCGGCAGCCTGCCGTGGTTGTGAAAAAGGCAGGTTGCAGCCATCATCCCGTGCATCTGAATGGCCCTGTCTGTGAGTCATTCTGCCCAGTGAGCTGCTTCTTACTGCCTGTTCTCAGGGTGAGTAGCTCTGCTTCTCTGTCTGATTG
The DNA here is from genome assembly GCF_029030835.1 of Brachyistius frenatus. NCBI lineage: Eukaryota > Metazoa > Chordata > Actinopteri > Embiotocidae > Brachyistius > Brachyistius frenatus. Next base: position 3,638,538 of record NW_027210621.1, read on the forward strand.
TTGCTCCTGTGGAGCTGAACCGCCTGCTGTTACCAGGCCTGAGGGACAGCCTGCCTTGTTCATGAAAAAAAAGAAAAAAGGAGGAGGAGTGAAAATCAATTCCTCATTAAACTAATTTGTAAAGGCTGCATCAAAAGGTGTTCAACATTTGCTTTGGCACAGCTGTCAGTTTGATGCAACCTTGAGAATGCGATGCGTTGCCTGACAAATAGCGTGCAGGCCCGTTGTCGAAGAAGGTGTTGCTTTTGTCTTGCTCTTGATTGATAGTTGGGTCATTGCTCCTTTCACTTTCTAACATGGAGAAACAATGGCTCGGTGACGCACAAATCAGAACGCGAATCAATACGAGGGCGTGTGCCCATGTGTGTGTGTGACTGCCTGGTTGGCTGAAGCTAAAGTCTGGATATTTGCGAGTGCGAATGAAAATCCAAAGAGCAAACAGTCAGAGAAAGAAGCTGCCAGGAGAAGAGGAGAAGAGTAGGAGAAACTCTGAAGCCCCGTCACAGACCAGAGGAGGGAATGTCATCTTCTCCACGTCCTCTCTTGGCACAGGAGTGGAATTACCCATCCTTATGTGCTCATACATCTTTTCTTTTACAGATGACCAGCTTTCCCCTTTGGAATTGACACCCACAATTTATACTCATTTCTCTTCTCTCCACGGGCCGCACAAGGGCTCCTTGCTGAGGTGTGCCTGCCACGGCTATCAATAGAGTGAGTCGTCATGGGCTAGCTAATGCAGCCCACTCCCACAGAGGTAATCCTTCAGAGGCGTCCCACGGCCTGAGAGAAATGTCAAAGCGCTGCTGCGAGGATCAGTCTATCCTTGCATACAGAGATGGAGATATATCTTATTTAAGCCTGATTTAATTTGGGCTGCTTGGCACGGGCAAAGGGAAGTGTTGTGTGTAGAACAGAGGGTGGGAGCTGGCGATGCAAAAAGTCTGTCTTTATTTAGAGGAACTGGCTTTGGTACAACAGAGGCCAGATGCACCACAAACTGAACTGACAGATGTTGTGGTCACAGACATTTCTCTGCTCAGATTGCCACCTGTACGACCATATGAATATTGAGAGAATGCTGAAGTGTCGGCTGTAATGCGGCTTCCACAAACAACTATATTCTGCCATATTGTACATAGGAATGCTGAAAGTGTTTGAAAGTGTAACATTGATAATTCATTATGCTCAGTGGGGGATTGGCTCAAAACTTATGAATAAAACTTTGTGGAACATCTAGTTTCACCATGTTTTCGCCTATGTTTTTGGTTTCCTGCAGTGAGGAGATTCCACTGGGATTTAAAGCCGGCTCACAATAAAGATGTCTCTTGGTTGCTCAGATAACAAACTCCTGGTGAAAAAAATCATGTTTAAAAGTTACTGCTGGTTTTCCATGTTTTACTTCATTAGGTGCAAATTGAAAACAAGCATCATTGCTAACCATATTCCACAGAGCGGATAAAGTTGTTAAATTTGTTGTACATGTAAGGAACCCATTTGTTTTCCATATATTTCAGTTTTTTTGGAAATTAACCAGCATAAGAATGATATCTATTTCTATGTTATCGACCTTACTGAAGTTGTGAACGGGCACCGTTTTTGACAACTTTCACTGGTGATGCATTCAAGAAAGAACAAAGATCAATGATTATTTGGCAAAAACTACAGCATTGACAAGTTACTGTATGTTGTCAGAAAATTAAATCCATACAAACAAACAAGAACACTTTGGACACTGTAGATAGGAGTCACTGAGGAAGCTGGTGCTCAGCAGCTTGTAGCATACTGTGAATGCACCAAGAGAGAGGCCAAGAGAAGTTTCTGATCACAACTACATTACACAGTGCTTAAGACAATGACAACTACATAAATCTGGTAGTTTAATGCCGCAATAATAACTGCCACTTTAGTTTTAAAAAGTTAAAAGTGTAAAGAAGATGGTTATGCATCTTACACTGGAAAATATTTTGTGAAACAAGGTCGTAAAATTAGCTGGTTGGAAGTAATATATAAATATAATGCTAAAGTAGTGCAATCTTGGCCTCTGCGAGACTATTTGTAAATGTTGTTATTACTAGGGATGGGACACGATTTTTAAATATTCAAATAGCCGTTATTATATTAAAAAAATCTATTAGTATATGCAACTATAATTTTTCCTTATTTTCCATTTTTACCAGGTTGTAATGTGTTACTCTTATCAAAACACCTACAAGCTGTCTACTAAACAAGATAAGAAAAACACAACGGTCCCAGTCTCCAGAGCTTTGCAGGTACTGTGTGTTGCTGTGAGATTTGATGTTACGGTGCGAACAGTAGAAACATGCAAAGATGACTACAGCCATGTGTAAATTCTGAGTAGAACTCCTTCAAAAAATAAATGAAGATGAGGTGCAGTCAAACTCTGCAGGTAACGCTAGCATCTAAATTTACCACAGCTGAGCACAGTCATTAGAGCGAAGCACCGAGCAGACGGTGCATCCACTGATCAATTATCAAGAGCCAGACGAAGTGAGTTCAATGTTGGACGCAAACAACAGCCCTCATCTCAAAGATGAAACTAATGTGAAGATTATCAGCTCTGTCCAAGGCGACAATTTTTTTGAAGTTTGACAGCATTTGTTGAGTCCGAGTCTACGGCGCAAGTGAGTCTCTCCTTCTCTTTAGGTGTGTGTGTGTGTGTGTGTGTGTGTGTGTGTGTGTGTGTGTGTGTGTGTGTGTGTGTGTGTGTGTGTGTGTGTGTGTGTGTGTGTGTGTGTGTGTGTGTGTGTGTGTGTGTGTGTGTGTGTGTGTGTGCTGTTGGGGCTAATATTTGATTGATAATCGAATAGTTTAGAACAAATTTAAAATGGTATTTTTGCTTGGAATGCCCATCTCTATGTATTACTTTATTACAGGTACCTTTGCTGTCATTAAATATACAGTGCATCCAGAAAGTATTCACAACGCTTCACTTTTTCCACATTTTGTTGTTACAGCCTTATTCCAAAATGGATTAAATTCATTTTTTTCCTCAAAATTCTACACACAATACCCCATAATGATAACATGAAAAAAGTTTTTCTGAAATTTTTGCAAATCTATTAAAACTAAAAAAATGAAAAAATCACATGTACATAAGTATTCACAGCCTTTGCCATTACATTCAATATTGAGCTCAGGTGCATCCTGTTTCCACTGATCATCCTTGAGATGTTTCTACAACTTGATTGGAGTCCACCTGTGGTAAATTCAGTTGATTGGACATGATTTGGAAAGACACACACCGTCTATATAAGGTCCCACAGTGGACAGTGCATGTCAGAGCACAAACCAAGCCATGAACTCCAAGGAATTGTCTGTAGACCTCCGAGACACGGTTGTATCGAGGCACAGATCTGGGGAAGGGTACAAAAAAATGTCTGCAGCATTGAAGGTCCCAATGAGCACAGTGGCCTCCATCATCCGTAAATGGAAGAAGTTTGGAACCACCAGGACTCTTTCTGGAGTTGGCCGCAAAGGTTCATCTTCCAACAGGACAACGACCCGAAGCACACAGCCAAGATAACAAAGGAGTGGCTTCGGGACAACTCTGTGAATGTCCTTGAGTGGCCCAGCCAGAGCTTTGAACCTGATTGAACATCTCTGGAGAGATCTGAAAATGGCTGTGCACCGACGCTCCCCATCCAACCTGATGGAGCTTGAGAGGTTCTGCAAAGAAGAATGGGAGAAACTGCCCAAAAGTAGGTGTGCCAAGCTTATAGCATCATACTCAAAAAGACTTGAGGCTGTAATTGCTGACAAAGGTGCTTCAACAAAGTATTGAGCAAAGGCTGTGAATACTTATGTACGTATTATATTTTCGTTCTTTATTTTTAATAGAGTTGAAAAAAATTTAAACAATTTTTTTTTCACTTTGTCATTATGTGGTATTGTGTGTAGAATTTTGAGGAAAAAAATGAATTTACTCCATTTTGGAATAAGGCTGTAATAACAAAATGTAGAAAAAGTGAAGCGCTGTGAATACTTTTCGGATGCACTGTATATCACTGATATTGAGAATAACCTATTTGTTGTATACAAGGCTGCCGATTTTGGAGCGGAATCGGGAGGTGTTGTTCTGTTTCTGAAGTTTTCCAGCTCACTAGTCTAATCCATACTGACAGAAGAAGCGCTACAGGAAGGCAGTACAACAGGAGCTCAGCTTCCACTAGTCTGTACTCTGCAGGGAGAGACAGGTTCTTCTTTCATTCGTGGGATGCTTTTTAGAAAGCCTAAATAAAGAACAGTTATTTCTTGCTGAATGGATAAATCAATGAAATTAATTATGTTGATGACAGAAACACTTTCTTCTATGATGTGAAGATCTGTGCGCCCTGGTTTGATTATTACCATCCATTTTGGTTGATATTTTTTTCATGTTGTGGGAATTGTAGTGTTAAGGCTCAGAAGTTACTAAGAGCTTGATTCGTCTACGATTCCTGTCTTCTTAATGAAAGTGCAAAGGCACTCGCCCTCATTATTGATGACGGTGTCAGGCAGATGCTTGATCGCCTCACACACGATGACGCCTCAATGCAAACAACACACAATCACCCCTCTAATGGTATTTCTTTCCACCGAGCAAGCCATAGTAACAATCCTTCGTAATAACTACTGATACAATAGAGTGAGCAGGAAGAGATGAAGAAAGCAAAACAAAGAGACCCTTTCGGCTGATGCAGTCGTCTATGGGAGTGAGGGTGGGTCAATAACAGACGGAGGGATGAATTGTTGGCCCTGTTGATTGGATCTGAGATAGGGATGAGTGTTCTCTGTGAGGGTAACATATTCTAGTGCATATCTAGCAAAAATACTATTTGTTTCACACAGAGAGTATTGTTTTGGTGATAAAAATGATCCAGCTGGCATTCTCTGCCATGTTTCTCGTCTCAGACAGGATCACAGTTAACAGTTTAGAGCAAGCAGAGCCTTGACTAAACAGATAATCCCATTATAGTATTGCATCTCCATCACTGCAGATGGGTGTGTGTGTGTGTGTGTGTGTGTGTGTGTGTGTGTGTGTGTGTGTGTGTGTGTGTGTGTGTGTGTGTGTGTGTGTGTGTGTGTGTGTGTGTGTGTGTGTGTGTGTGTGTGTGTGTGTAATATATGTTCAGTGCAATAAATAGATCAATCAACACACGGAGCCACGAGAAATGTGAATAAAACAAATGCCATACACAGCAATCTCTCCCTGTTTTTGCTGAGATATTTGCAGTATTTTCAGACCTGTTGTCTGGGAGACCATTCCTTGTTTAGATGTGTTGTCAAGGAAACAAAGATGGAAAAAAAATCTGTTCGTTGAAATTTTTAGAAAATCCATCTGCTGGGTTGGAACAAGGAAAAAGTAACACTGAGGCTAGTTGGATGAGTGCTTCCAATAAAATATATCTTCCAAAGGAAAAGGGGGTTGTATTGATTTTGCAACTGTGTTATTAATATAAAAATGGAGCCTGGTTGTTGTAAATAAGCCCGCTGAATTTCTTTTATTGCAGACCTGCTGAACCTTTTACCTATTAAGCAGAGAATTGTGTGGGACAAAAATATACCATACAAGTCAGGTAACCCTCTGCAGTACAATTACCGCCTAACTGGCCACCCGTTGCTATAATTCTAAATAACAGGATGTCCAAATGCTTATAATCACCTATGATTACTGGTGAAAGGTTAAGCTGACTCAATCCCTCAGCCCAATTTGCTGGAAAATCCAGGAAAATATTACAAAGACTGTGGGATTTGTACGCCTGCTGGTTAGGGACGCTGAATGATCAGATTGTTGCTTTGGGAGAATAATAGCATGTTCTGCATAAGGAGTCACAGCGTAATTTCATTGCAGTTGTGTTACCCAGGAGAACGGCAGCAGCTGGACATCCGAGGTAGCAGAAACGCTGCATATTGTGCAAGCGATTAAAAAAAACAACCCCAGTGTGGCCTAAATATCTTCCCACAGCCTGGTTTATTCTCTTTTCACACATCCCCTGATTCTGTCACATCTTCGCTGTTCTACTCCACTGCCTCCCCTCCTTTGCTCCATATCTCCCTGTTTCACATTGTATGTTCAGAAATGTGTGATGCAGTCATTCAATAGTCATATCCTCCTGTTACCCGCGTCCTGATAAACCTCACAAACACAGTTTCTCATCTTCCTCTGACAATCACAAGTTTTTGGAGGATGAATCATGTATTCAGCATGAGAATTGCTGTTGAACTGCCCTCGCTGCTGAGTTCAGGCAGGTGCATGTTTGGGATTTGGGCTCTGCCGTGTCGCCTGGTGTCACCTGGTGCTCTGTGGCAAACAAGACTGACAACAGCAATCAGAAGTAGGACAACCTGCACACTGATGACCTTAGTCTTAACCCCAGTGCTGGGACACAAACATCACAACTCATCAACACTCCAACAACAATTGTTCAGCAACTCTTTGAGGGCCCTGCTTGGTTTTCATAATTTTCTCTACACATCAGGCACTCCAGTGATTTCTGCTAAGAGCAGAGGCTGAGGTGCCATCGCATGGAGTGATGCTTCTGCACGGCCTGGGACACATCAGCTTCCCTACGGTTGCATCTGAGTGAGGAAGCCCTGTCAACACGCCCAACTCAAGGGGCTCATCTTAAGGAGCAGAGGGAGACAGAGGAGAGAGGTGGAGGATGACAGCGGTAGGGAGGGGGCGGGCGAGAGGAGGCAGGAAGCAGGAGAAGTCCAGGTCATTGCGGGATCTGACAGCGGAGGGCAATGCCAAGCCTCATTTAGAATTCACTCCCTGAGAAGCAGCTGTTACATCTTTTATTGGAGGAACAAAAGAATGGCGTGCTATTTTCATATGAGAGCAATTTTCTTAAGACGAGCATTCAGAAGGACAAGAGGGAAACAGAACAGAACAGGTGTGTGTGTGTGTGTGTGTGTGTGTGTGTGTGTGTGTGTGTGTGTGTGTGTGTGTGTGTGTGTGTGTGTGTGTGTGTGTGTGTGTGTGTGTGTGTGTGTGTGGCGAAAACAAAATTCCTCTTTCAGGAACAAAAAGACAGTCAACATAGCTCATTACTCGCTGCTCTGTGCTTGTTTTGTGCAGTGCAGGTTCCCACCCTGTCATTGTTTGGGTCAAAAGCCACCTCAGATGGATAGCCAGGTGAGTTGTCTGCAACACCGCCAGACAAATCAATACGTACTATTTTGTTCCTGCAGTAGCCCTCTTCCCTTGAAAATACACTTTTGGCACATTTTTTCAGTTTGAGTTTCATTTAATTGAAACAAGGAATCACTCAAGCATAAAGTCTAATTACTGTAAAACAATATCTTAGATGCACACACACACAAAAGGAACACTGCACATTAGCGTATAGCAGAGAAGGCATTTCTCTGAGTCTCTGAAAATGGAAATTGCAGTTGCAGCCTCCCACTTTTGGTCAGTAACTGCAATTCAAAATCTCATTATGACTTCCTTGCTTGGCATTTTAATGTACTGTGGTGAGGGTAAATAACAAGATGATCCACGACTGTTTGGAAGGCTTGTGGGCAAATTCATGTAGTTAAAAGTTGGACAGATGCACAAAGAATGAAGTTTTCAAACCACAATTGAGCAGAAGAAAGCAAATGAAGGGGCTGCCTGTTTTATATATCTAGCAACAACTTGCAATAAATTACCATGCTGATGTCAGTAATAATGTTACAAGTTTTTTTTTTTTTTTAAATCACTCATTCATTTGGTCAAATTAACCAAAAACTGGCCAGTCTTGTGGCCTAGTTCTGCGGCTGGATGAAAGCCAGCAGCTAAAACATGTTGGTTAGATGTTCTGTGAGTGAGCCATTTAATGAAGGCTTTTTAATCTTGTTGCAGTGTCTTGGCAAGACACTGTTTCTGGCTCACTACTGTTGGTTAACAGCGAATTTTTTTATCCCCTCACCAAAGAGCACTCGTGTGATTAGCCACCGCAGTGCTGGCCTGTTTTAAATGACTAAAAACTGTGTTTCACACCTATCTCCGTGATTTGACACACATGAAGTTACCTGAAGAGAAAGATACATGTGTGAGATTGGTAATAAAGTTTGCTATCCCTTGGAAGCAATATTTCCACAGACTTTACAAAGGTAGATGAAAAGGAAAAGGTTCCTTCAGTTGTTTTCAATATTAAGAATGGGTTTGGCGACGCAACATTAAACTACATCGATATAAACAGTACTGTCTGATTCTATATCGGGTTTGAGAATATATCAATATAGCTAAGAAATCAAAATAACCGCACTGCCCTAACCACTACGTGGCTAATGAAGCCATGAGCCACTCGCCACAAGGAGAGATGAGGAACGTGTTACAGAGGTCTGGTGATCACTTCTAACTCCACCCGCCACAGGTTTTTCTTCAGGCCAAACCGACGCTGATGAATTCTTGAGTGACTTTGTACAACTCCCTCAGGAGCTGCCAAAGGCTGAATCTTTTTCCCATGTGCAGTCAAGTAAACAGACTTTGATGTGTAAAATTGGCAGAGGTCCTTTTTAAAGGCGTTTACCTTTCTGGTCATTCATAACGAGAGGGAATTTTTACACATTTAAAATATGCATTACATTTATTTTTATTTTTTTTGTCAAAAAAGACCATGACTCATTTTTTGGAGAAAAAAAACAATTTGATTAAGAGACATGTTTAACGCTAATTGCAGTGACAAATAGACTACATTTATATTCTATATTTTGCTTCAAAATGAAAGCCACCCAATGTTTAATGTGAACTGGCAGCTGTATAAACATTTCGTTCACATTAGCAACAACATAATACACCACTTATATAGTTGTAGGGGATTGAAAAGTATATAGTGAGGCAGATATTAATGAGATCAAATTAAAAGCAGTGACACTGAATTATACACAGTTCATGTATCATTTCCTGTGAACACCATAAGGATAAGAAGGTTATTTGAAACCTGCCTGGAAATGGTGTACTGTGATGCCACATGCTATGTCAAAAACGAGATAGAATTAATCAAAGGATGTAAACACTATTTTATCTTTTGCTGCATTGACTTTGACCATTGCTTTAAACTCTCTCTCACAGGTTCCTAATTTTATGCAAGTGTAACACTAAATCTCAAGAGCCTCTTTATTGCCAATTTTGTGAGGGTAGCAAAAATGTAAATCAAATAGTAACTATTTCTAATTTTGTTTTTGTGACAGCAAGAAGCCTCACAGTATGGTATGGTATGGTCTGGCCGGCTATGTAGGAAAACACACATTTAATGAGATGTTTTCTTGTCAACTGTGTCTTTGCTGAATGGCAAAGCCTGTAGTCCATAGGTTCAAAGTCAAAGCCAGTTAGTCTTTCTCATCTGCCGCTCACTGTAGGATGAACAATATGAATCTGTAGTAATCTGAGAAATGTCAACCTTCCAGTTTGCTTTACCCCAACAAAGGCCAAGCAGAGGGGAGACAAATCACTGCTGCTAATTATGATGCCCATTAAGTTTTGATCTGTGTGAAAGCCCTGTCAATAGAAAGGTGCTATTATCATTCACCCACAGCCTGTTTCCTGGAATTAATTTCTTGGAATCTGTTGTCAAATATCATAATACCCTGTGAATAACAACTAAGATGATTTTCACATGGCCAGGCTGTCACAGCACATATGGCAGAAAAACAAACAAATATTAAAGGAAATTCTGCAGACACTTTGGACCGTTGTCACTGTTTGTGTTTTGCCTGATAATTTTGTAGAAATAGCTGCTTGTCAGGCTGCATAATTACAGTGGAATATTGGTAAGACCATTTCCAAAGGACATATTTCAGACAAGTTTCATGTTCTATTTCAACAGTGACTCATAATTTAGTGGTAAGCAGCATCAGTGGTAATATATAGTTTTCTTCATTTGAGTTGAAAGATGAAATATGTTCCAAAAATGGAACAGAAAAGAAATTATTCATGGAAAATGGAAATCAAGTGTTAATGTGATAATATTTCTCTGCCTTTCACAACTAAAAGACATTGCGATACATCATCCTCATCCACACGGCACCTTGAATCTTCTGCTGGGTCAGAAAAATTGAGACGAGAGTGATGATTTTCTTTGTTTGGGAGGCGCGTTAGAAGGATTTACATTTGTCACCAACAAGGATAACAAGATTACGTTTTATGATTAGATTTTTCTCAAGTGGTGTCAAATGCTTCCATGATCGTGATGAGAAATAAGTGGATTAGAACATTCGGACTCCGGAGAGGTGGTGAGCTGGCCAAGAGGTAAAGAGGCCACCCAATTACTAGTGTTGTCAGTTTGATCCCGACCACTCTGAGCTGGGAGAGCTCCAGCTCTCTGCTAGTTACTGGAGGTCAACTGGAGTCACATCTGTTGCAACAGTATGCACACACTGCCATGATAGCTAAAAGGTCATTGAGCAAAGCACCTTGACTGAAGGGCCTCATCAGTGCCCTCTGAAGCCGTTTAAATGTTACCTGGTGCATCTGAGACAGAAATAAGACTGAAACTGAACCTAATTTTATTTTTTAACTATGCCAAGGCTGCCTGTCTCAGCTGTTACCAAGCGACCAAGACAACTCAAAATATGAAGACAGAATTTATTCTATTTGACTAATACGTAATTTTGTGTTTTGTTACGTAACCCCAGAAAAATGTTTGAACCCTGGAAAAAAACAAAAACATTAAGAGACCTTTTCTTTAGCATTCGAAGAGCCTCTACAAGTTTTCAGCTATCATCATGATGTAACTGTAATTGACTGACATGTCAATGTCAGTTTGCCAGTCTGTTGGTCCACCACAAGTTCAGACTGAAATATCTTCCGCTGACTAAAAATTGTCCTTGTCGACTTGTTATTAGTTCAAGCCAATAGTGGACTGGACGTTTATGATAATCATTTATTTATTTTAATATAACTTTATTGGGGCATCAGAAGAGTGTTTGAGTTTCAGGGTAGTCAAAGAATGTAACAAGTAACATTGTTAAAACTGTACTACATTACAAAGAAATTCAATACCATAATAAAGAGCTTTTAAAATAGACCTTTTACAGGCACACATATGAACAACAATGTTCAGCAAGGAGACTGAACATTTCGTTATTTTATTTTACCACGGTCATTGTGTCCTATCTTAACAGCATCTGTGTCAAAGCTAATAACAGATTATTGACAACCAGGCCGTAAGAGGACTTTCACCCTCCACAGTGTGTGTGTGTGTGTGTGTGTGTGTGTGTGTGTGTGTGTGTGTGTGTGTGTGTGTGTGTGTGTGTGTGTGTGTGTGTGTGTGTGTGTGTGTGTGTGTGTGTGTGTGTGTGTGTGTGTGAGCGTGTTCTAAAGACAGTGACAAAGAACCGAAAAGAAGGCTAAATGTGCAATTCAGAAAGCCAATAACATAAAGCCTATTGCACGCAATCTATTACTTTTCCAGATCTGCTGCTCCTGACGATGGTAGTGTCTTTAATGTAGCCTGGCTCTTAGCTAATAACTTGCTTTTACTGCCAGGGTCAACTCTACAGTCCTGAACAGAGGCACACAACGTCGTAACATTGCATGAACCAGGCCAGGAACAAATGTTTCTCCAAGTTATTTATAATGCCACTGACAAGATGCAGTTTGACGATTTCTTTTCTTCCTGCAACTAAGCAACTTGGTGGACCAGAAATATTGTTATCGACTAACGCTTAGTTAACTATTTAGAGGCAGCACCAGAAATAAGTCAGGTATTAAGAGATGTAGTAAATTTTGTGCAGATATTTATGCGTGTCAGGATGTATTGTTTTTACTTTGGGGTTACCTGCAAGTATGATGAGACCTACACGTACCTTCATGTTCCAAATGACATCCTCCTTTGTAACATAAGCACTTTTCCAATGCTATAGGACAGTTTACTTGGGCTAAAAACACCTGATACTATTTCTTGAAAACCTAAATTATTATTTACTGATTTACATTACCGAGAGGCTACTGTATTTGTAGTATAATTACTATAAAGCAGTAGTGTTGAATTTTACTCGGTTTGTTCCTTTCAAATGTTTTCCTGGGTTTGTGCATTGCCTTCCTGTTTTAAATGTGGGTTTTTTTAATGCAGGGCTGCAGACATCATTTAAAACTCGAGATAAAATATAATTCTCACTTAATCTTCTGCAGCTTAGTAAGGCAGCAAAGGAGCAATGCACTGATCATACAAAACCTAGTCACAACTTTATAGATAAGAGTTGTCGCTCACTCTCTCCAACAGCTGTGAACACATAAGCTTGTAGCAACACATGGCGGAGCTTTATTTCCATTCAAATTCTGTTGTTGAGGATATCTCTCACACCTGACTGCTTCGTCTCATCCCCAAATGAGTGAACGACAACATCTGGAGTCTTATGGAAAGGAAAAGCTCTGAGGACAGAGAAAGGCAGAAAAAAAAAACCTCATCCACACACACACACACACAAGTAAAACATGGCTGGGGTCATTAAAAGGTAAAGCCCTTGCAGTATAAAGTGATGTACACATCACAACACATTATTGTTACTGTGCAGTGAGAAAGTTTTCTGCTCTCCCCATATTAAACTGGTGATCAGTGCTCGGAACAAAAGTGAAATCCTTTAAGAAGAATTACTTTCAGACAGACAAGATATTATACTGCATGACTACTCAGACAGTATTATGCAAAGGCAGAGGGTCGGAATGACACCCCTTTCATCCTGAGCAGCATGTTGAGGTACACAAATGTTCATGGTTCAACGCACAGGCAAATAGAAAGGCAGAGAGTGCTTTGTCTTTTAAGTGACTATAATTGGAATTCAAAAGTGTTCAAATGAAAGGGGCCTTCAAATGTTATCTGTTCATTGTCCCGTATACAAAACAGCAATACAGAATATGTTGTTTATCTAGGGGTGGAAATCATAAATCATGTCTCTGATTCCAGTTAAAGCCGTGGTTCAAATGCACTTCATTGTGTACGTCACAAAGTGAACGCATTACAGTTCACATGGCTCGACACTCAGAGCTGATTCTGTCTTCAGTTCAGAACAAAAATGAACCTATACACACACTGCACATAAGGTTAATAGCTCAGTAGCCTGTTATTTGCGACATTGTTATCAGAATATGATTGTTTCTTTGGCTTTTGGGGTCTTTCAACATGCTTTGAATGAGAAAGTGAAGTGCTGTGAATCACAGCTGAGCTCACAACAGGGATCTCATTCATCACAGAGGAGCTCCGCTGCTAAAAGCTTTTAATTCAAGTGACAATTGTGATTCAGTACAATTTGTTCACTTGTGTGTTGAAAGAGATTTGACTGTAAGCCACTGCTAGACCACATATGAAATCATGTGATTTCAGTGTCATGTCAGAGCATGCACATTCAGAAAAGTCACAGGAGTAGTTACAAATTTCAGGTTGTTGCATGTGAAACCTGGAGATTTGTGGATGTCAGAGAGCATCGGTACCTTTGGTGACAGGAAATACTCCTGTCAAATTGCAGGCAAAGGAGCACCAAAGTCACAATCACTGGCAGTTACATCTAAATAAAATCCAATTCCAACACTATTAAAATAAATTTCCACTAATAAAAGATGTACAACATTTATTTGTCTGGTTTCAGTTCTTAACAAACCATTACAAATTTGCAGCACAACCAAATAGTTAATTACGACTAAATGATGGTGCATAGAGGACTAGCAGCATGGAGTAACCATCTTGGAATAATGCATGAACTGTTTTCAGTGTTTCAGGGAAGTGAAGTTTTCCTCTACCTCTAAGACACAGTGTGAATGCAGCATAAGCGCTGAAGACAAAACAGGATTTTGGCAGAAACATGAGGCAATAGACAGACTGAATTTTTTTTCAAAAATACACTAAAATACTGCATCTGCCTCCCTCTAAACCTCACTAATTGCATATCTCACCAGTTTGATCCAAATGCAAAAATGACATCATGTGGTATGTGCTAAGAATTTCTGGGTGAACAACAGCCAGAGAAGATTATCTCTGTGAAACCAGGAGTTGTCATGTTCACAGTTCTGTTTGTGTAGGAATGAATCAAACAAAAATAAAGTGATAATTAGTGAGTTCTGGGAGCTGTGATTTTGAACTTTGGAGGGAGCCATGCTAGTCGTTTCCTCCTGCTTTCACACTTCATGCTAAGCTAAGCTGGTCACCTCCCATTTCCAGCTCACTACCTCATGCACAGACGTAAGAGTGGTATTGATGTTCGAATCAAAGTATTGGCAAGAATACAGCTAACTAAAGCCCCCAAAATATCAAAGTGCTCCTTCAAACTGCCAACTGATAGTTGTGATTATGTGCACTTCGTGCACGCGGTCAATATGTTTGATGGGGGCCACGAAGTAAGAGCCTGTCACTGAATCTTACTGAAGTGTTTATGGTTGCCTGTCACTTAAATGCCATGTTGACTCAGTTTATTTATATCTTGATCATGCCATGCATGTCTGTGTGTGTGACAGAGAGAGAGAGAGATAGAGAGAGAGTTACCATGATGACAGCCAATTAATTCAGCTCTTGGGGACTCGGCGAGGAGAAACAGTGACTCGCGGGCTGCATTAGTCATGCAGTATGGCAGCACTGGCATCAGGGAGCTCTCATACACTTTAAAGGTGACTCTCTGTGTGTGTGTGTGTGTGTGTGTGTGTGTGTGTGTGTGTGTGTGTGTGTGTGTGTGTGTGTGTGTGTGTGTGTGTGTGTGTGTGTGTGTGTGTGTGTGTGTGTGTGTGTGTGTGTGTGTGTGTGTGTGTGTGGGAGGGGTGGGTGGTTGTGTCCACATTTGTTGTTTTCCTCTTCTGCTATCCTGTCATTCCTCCCTCACCCATGGGGGCCCAGCATGAAACAGCCTCATGACTTAAGGATAGCGTCAGTGGCATTGAGTGCAGCCTGAGAAGCTGAGTGTCAAACTTCCAACAAAGCATTTAACAAGCACAACAGTGCACAGTGCTAACAGCTCGTTCAAAGACAATGGCAGAGTTTACCCCCTACAAGCACACAAACAAACATCTTTATTATAGTGGATGTAATGCTGAGTCCAAAGGGGTGTGAGGGAAGTTTGTAAAAAAAAAAGAAAAAAAAGAAAGGAGCTGCTCTGCAGAAAGCAACAGTGAAGTGATGTAATGATCACTGTGAAGTGAGCCACAGAGCTGTATACAAGTAATTAAATACTCAACTGTATGCTCGCCATTGCTGAATCTGACAGCAGGTGGACTGTGCGGAATAGCAAGGACACTCGGGCAGGAATTTACACCGAGACAACACACACACACACCTCAGGTGAAGGACACGCACACATTACTCTGCTCATTGAATAAATTTTTATACTCGTTAACCATCAATAGTGTCCATGAACAGCCTGTGAAACAGCTTGAAATGTTCTATTTTAATGCCACAACAGGTTATATATTAGCCATTCAGTTAATTCTTCAGATCTTAGTGAGTTATAGTCACCAAACTGTGTGACATCAGAGCGTCTGCTTTCTCTCTCCTAAAGTTAAGACGCATGCCCATCATCTGAATGTACGAGAAATTTTTATGTTTTAGGTTACAGATCGTCACGTTCAGTTTACGTTAGTTGTTGTGTAATTAAAGTACAAAATGTAATAAGCTGGGTGTATTTAAGTCTGATGTGAACCCTGAGACACTGAAGTTGCGTGTGTTTACTGTCTTGCTGTGACTGCATTCATAAAAGATTTAGTTTCAGAGAAACTGCAGTTTTCAGCCAGAGTGACTAAAGAACACTATTAATCAGGTTACATAAATAAGGCCACTTTATAAATTCTTCAGAAGTTGTGACTAATTACTTTATTATTTTTGTATATGTCTAAGAAGCCCTTACACAAGAACATAAGAGCAATGTTTTGGTTATTCCCTTGGTATTCTCTTCCTGCATTGCCAGTATTGTTTCATTAAGTAGTTCTTTAATTCATCAGGGAGACATCCCCCCTTAAATAAACAGTTTAGTTTGACAACCTTTATAGAATTTACATCAGCATTGTTGATACCTTATTAGACTACAAGATTCTTACAGCCTTCCGACTGACTGACTTTCAACATGCAAATGTTATGCCTTATTAGAAAGTACGTCAATAGCAAGTCGTGAGTATCTCCTATATAACAGTTATAAATGTTATTGTGTTATTAATAAAGCGTTCTTCCACCTAAATAAGCTCCTCACCCTTTCCAGATTGTGAGTAATAGTGTCCATTTGTACCCACCTAGACAATCAATTCGTTATCTTATTTGTTACTGATCGACTCTATAAACCATTATCAAATATTTACTGACTTCTAATAAAGCCAACATTTTAAACTTTGGTGATGTATCGTCACTGGAAGGCGGCACCAAGTGAATGTAAAGTAAAGACGCGGGATTTGAGGATAGTAATTTCAGTGGTTTCAAATTGCAGTCTTCACGCCTGCAAATTGATGATTCTACTCTGCTAGATGGAGACAGCACGTCTCCACGAGAAACAAATGATGAGGAGGACCAGTAGGTGGCTGGTGTGCTGCCTCAGCCAGAGCTCTGCTTACAAAGGGCCATTAGCCAAGGTCTGTGGCTGACAGACGAACCCCCCCTCTCTCACCCCCCGCGTGATGGTGCGGGATCACGCTGTGATTTACAATCTTTATATTTAACCAGAGAGAGATTAATTATCGCCGGCAAATTGACGGGTCTGGGGAGGTGAAGGAGGTTTCTGACTGACATCACCATTCCTCACAGCACTTCCTGCCAGAGTGCATTGCTCCTGACCTTGGGATGCCGGGCATGTTGGGCACACACACCCCTCCCCCTCACCTTTCAGCAACCCCTCCCTGGTCTTTTTTCTTTAATAACCATCCTTTATTCTTTGCAGGGATGCCACTCACCCCTGGATGAGCTTACAGCCCCACAATGGTTGTCAAAGCAAAGCAAAAATTCACCGTCTAGCAGAATTCACTTTTTGATCTTGGATGCTTGTACACTTGTGTTCAAGCGAGAATGAGTGAGTGAGCGTGAGGGGAAATAAGGCTTGCCCAAAGCCAGAAAACAAAAGAGCCATGGTTCCACTCTGTGTTTCCACTCTCCTGGTTTACTGATGCCCTGCAGATGTCCTCAGACACTTTTTATATCTAAAGTATTGTATCTTGTGCGAGGGTGTTTTTGGTCATGTGTATGGTTTGCCATCTATTTTGTCATCCTTCATAAGAGTGACAGGCTTGGCTCTGTCATTTCTTTGTGGTGTGTACTCACCAACAGAACAGTAAATCAATTTTCCTCTCCAGGGACAATAAAAAGCCATAATATGATGTGTTTAGGCTGTTGGCATCGTGGGCTAAAACACAAACTGAAAATGGAGAGTGTAAAAGCCGTCTCGTTTCGTGTCACCTTTTACACTGTCACAACTCAAATATGATGTAAACATGTACAAATCTTTTAAAAATGATGTACAATATTTGACATTTTTAGGAAGGAAACAAAATCCCCCTTTTGCTAAGAGTTAGGTGAGAAGATTGATAACCTTCTCGTTTGTGTCTGTACATGAATTATAAAGCTACAGCCAGCAGATGGTTAGCTTAGCTTAGCACCACAAGCATGGAGAAACAGCCAGCCAAGCTCTGTGCAAATGTAACAAAATACATTACACAGCACCTTCACACCTCACTAATTAAAAAGTTATTTATGTTTGCTTAATTTGTATGAAAACTGAAATGTTAAAAGAACACGTTGCCGTTTCTTATCCAGCTCTCGGCAAGAAAACAAATAGGTTTTCCAAAATGTCAGACTCCTGCTTTAAAGTGCAAAACTAAAATAGTTAACAGGATTACTAATTGTTATGCTTTTCTTCAAACGAGTTTTGAAGAGGAATGAATCTCATATTCTTGAGAACATTTGCACAAACGACTCTGCATGAATATCCACTGGTTTTGTGACACTTTCAACATCTGGTTTATTTTCAGCCACAGTAACAGCGAGAAAAACGATTCAGGAAATCAGATTTAATTTCTGTTAGTAAGTTCAATTCACACAGAGACACGTTAGTCAGCATTTAGCATCAGAGTTGCCTGACTGTCAGTTTACCTTGTATTTCTAGCTGAGTAAATCATGCAGATGGCTTGTTATCCACCACAAATGTGAATGCAGCAGGACTCTGACACAGGAACTCTCTTTTGAAGATGAATAGAAAAACAACTTGGCGATTTCTCAACAAAGTAAAAAAAAACAACAACAATGCACCACGCTAGAAAATAATCGAATTCACAACTGCAATCAGGCTGTGATCCACACAAAGGGGGAAGAGTTGTTCATGCTTGCAAATGATTGAGCTACCACAGGAAACAACACATCTTTCACACCTCTCATCCTATACAACAGCTTTTACCTCCTCCCATCTACACACTCCAGCTCCTTCAAGTCTCCCCCTATTTCTTTCCTCCTCACCCCTCACCTTTGCCGTGCCAGTCTCATCCATCTCTGTTCACTGCTTCCCATAGCTGGGACGCTCACCTATGGCACTTGCACTTTGCAGACCGAGGATCACACTGAAGGACAAGGTGCTAATGATTTCCATTCAATTTAGCCTCTGGGGCTCGGGAATATATGTCCCGGATAAATCCTGAGATTTATGGCATCAACATTTTATCTTCTTTTAAGAGTGGGACGACCAAAAAGAGGGCAGTGGGGATGGACAGGCAGTGCCACGCAGGAACCGTGACCACCTTCGCTAAATCCTTTGGCACCCCCACCAACTCGCATTACAGATGGAAATCATCGAACGGTTATAACAGCAAATCAGCTCTGCTCGGTTTAAGATGCAGCTCACCATCAGCAGTCTCACCCCTTTCTCTACCTCCCTTCATTTCTCTCTCTTTACAACTCTTAAATCTCACCCCCCCCATCCTCCTATGCGAAGGCAGGGCTTTAAAAAGGAGAGATCACACCAATTCAGCGTGTCAGCATGGGAACAATTAGCAGGCAGGTGCATAAAATTGCTCTTTTCATAATGAAGGTTATTTATACATGCCCCCTCATAGAGTTGGACATGCAGCTTCGTTATTACCCGAGCTCGGTGTTCAAGGCTCCTTCTGCTTCCATCACTCACTTCTCTTTTTCTTGCTGACATACGCCATCATAAACCGCGACCGCTCACAGACACCCACAATTCAAAGCCACAAATGGAAACCTAAAGGCTGTTGCTGCATAATCTTGACGTCCGCTCACATGTCAGATGAAACTGAGACGTCAGTGATTCTCAATCCAATTACATTAATCAGCCATAGAAAATCCATACTGGAGGTTGATGAACAATCTTTAGTGCCAAATTACAGGGATCTCATGATTATAATTGAAGTTGGTTGTGGCTGTCACTATCCGTCTAATGAAATAATCCTGTTGAACTAACCCTCTGACCGTGATCATGACAGACATAATTATGAATCTTTTTTTTTTCCTTCTAAATATTTGGGCTTCCTCCATACATCATCCCACTCGCTTGTCAGTATGCAGATTGTCAGTTAAATGTGGGATTCTCAACATTTCTATCTAATAAACAGCGAGCGAGAGATCAAGTCGTACAGGACGACAAGAAGGAAGTGAGTCGTCCACCTTTATTTCGAAGGCACGGCACTCACTTCACAAACGATAAAAACACGGAAGGTCGTGCACTTTAAAAAGATCTCATATTGAAAACAGCCTGGCGTGATTCGCCAACGTTCACATGACTTCATAACAGCTCACTTTGTGCAGCAAGTCTAATTCAAACCGCAAGGTCAAAGAGGTCAGTGGACAAAGTGTTGCTCATCTTAACTGACAAGCAGCCAAATGCTGCTCTGCTCAGCTCCAAACACAGAGCACTACTGCTCCCTACTGACAGCTGCACGTCACTTCCCAGCTCAAACGTTGCCGTCTTATTTAGTTTGTCCCTGATAATTGAAAGGACAGGACATCATGGGGACATCGTGATTCCTCTCTGGGTCTCACACTGGGGACATTTTTAGAGGATCTTTTTCTTTTCAAGAGAGACGATTCAGGGTAACATCTGGTGGGCCGAGGATACGATATCACATCTTGTTGTGGCCTGTATCACAAGGGATGCAATCTCCAGTGAACTGAGCGGGGCCTTATTATCATACAAATCTTTATCTCACAGTAAATAGCTTTCTGATTGCTGACAACCGCTGAAACCTCCAGAGGTAGCCCCTTCTCAGACAACTGTCTATCTCGTGCAGGATTTATGTCTGGCAGTAAATAACCCTATCAGCACTTAGAGGATCATCATAGCTTGAGGTTGTGGTATTTATATAATAATGTTTGTTTTTTTGATTGAAGAATGAACCTCACTGCCTGTGGCAAGTATATCATGTTGTCTCCCTCTGGTGGTAACTGGTGATATTACATGAATTTATTTATTTATTTATTTTTATGCTCCTTTTTATATTCATTCAAGGCAGATACACTCATAAATTCTTCAGATTTATACTTACACATAATGTTTGCTACTACAACACTGTTCACCAAAAGTTTCCATATTTTAACTGTAAAATAACCTTCTGTTCATTTTTGCAACCAGAAGTCAGTGAAACAAATCCTTCAAATCAAATAAATAAAACAAGCAGCGGAGACATCTGTGATCACAACTGCTATTCTCTATTAAACTGCACCATTACATGATAAATATTTCAAATGTTCCAAGAACTATGTGATGAAAAATGAAACTCATGAGCAACCAGAAAAATAAAAACATCCCTGTGATGAAACGTAATGCAATATAATGAAAGAGCCTCACAATGAACAGCATCTTCCTTAAAATCTGCTATTTTTGGCAAAACAGCTGATTAACGTACATGCGTGTGTGTGTGTGTGTGTGTGTGTGTGTGTGTGTGTGTGTGTGTGTGTGTGTGTGTGTGTGTGTGTGTGTGTGTGTGTGTGTGTGTGTGTGTGTGTGTGTGTGTGTGTGTGTGTGTTCTCTGGTATTTCTTTAAAGTTGTACTTTGAGATGATATTGTCTTGGGCTTTGAATGTAATTTGTTATATTTTTTATGAAGAACAAAAATATTGCAAACACCTTGCAGTGTGATCTATTTCAAAACAGCAACACAACAGACTACAGCTTTAAGATCAACAGATGGCATCGTCACCTCTCTGACAGAGTGTGAGCAAAAATTAGAGAGCAGTTTCACAAACGTGGGAAAGAGGTTTAAATTTTCTGGTTCCACAAATGTGTGATTTTTGTCTTCAATACATTTAAAAAAATGTACAGGGTCTAAGTTCTGATAACTACTGAAGTCATTCCTTGTTCACCCATGTGCTTGTCTGCACATAAAATCATTGTATAATGATGTTATTAAAAGCACAACAGCCTCAGCATCTATTACACCCTGTAAGTTACTATCCACCGCTGACAGCTCTCAGAGTCCCTGATGCTCAAGTGTCTGGAGGCCTTTTCTTCGTCTTTTGATGGACTGGATCTTTTCAGCCTACTCCATGTTTGCCCATCTGCCATATGGTGTGCTGGTACATGAAAAGAGCACACACAAAAAACGGCATTTTTAGCCTGTCATACATGAAGTAAAACCTTCGGATGGCCCATTAAATCAAGCCTTTTTCTTCTTTTAAGATTGAATAAGCACTCTGAAGCTTTACGAGAAGGCTTCACCACGGATCAGCAGTAAACTCATTTTATGCCTTTCGGTGACAAAAATAGAAACGTGTTGTTGTTGTTTTTTTTACAGAGAGATGCTACAGCCAATATCCAGTGCTTGGAAGAAGTAATCAGATGACATACTTATAGTATAAGTATCAACACTACAGTGTACTCTGTTACCAATAAAAGTACTGCATTAAACATGGAACTGTAATGCAATAAATCGTACTCTATTATGGGATATTTACGACGTTTCTGCTTTATATCATGAGGCAGTTTAGTCTGTTGCAAATGTTACTCCATGTTTTAGTGAAATATAATATAGTTTACACCAGTATCTAAAGTTTAAGCTCTGTAAGTAAGACTAAAAGACTACTTCCACTTTCACATTTCACTTTGATGGGCAAAAAAAGAAGAAGAAAGAAATATAGACATTTTATAGTAAAACAACTAACGTAAACCTGCAGTGCATACTTACAGTAATTACAAAAACCTTGTTGGCACATTTATCACGTTTATGTTATCGGCTCTGCAGAAGTCTTCTCCGTCGCTAACGCTGCAGTTATATAACGGTGGATAAATGACACGAAAGGCATCAAAACCTCAGCGAAATGACTTGTTTCGCTGTCAGAATGTGATCGATTTGGTCCGATGACATGGAGAAAGTCTACCAGAGACGCTTAATCAAATTATTTCATCGCCATTCATGTTAGCGCAGAGCTAAACCGGAAGTTAACTGGAAGTCTCCGGTGCACGTGCTCTGCACACGAACCAAGCCAGTTTGCGTTCATCCGGCCAGAGCGGGAATGTCACACCAGACAGTAGATGTAAAAACACCGGACACTGTGGGATACAGAGATTTAACTTGACGCCACAGACTTCATCAGCATGACGTCAACCTGTTTGGCAAACGCTCGAATTGTGACAAACGTTCCTTCATTCATAGAAGTCCTGCACTTAAGCTTTACATTCATTCACAGTTCTTATTGTAAACAAAAACATAAAAGTATTGTTTACCATTTAGATGCTGTAAATATCTGGGTGGTATTAGAGTTTGATACGTGATCATTTTCGGTTCTGCAATCCTCTTCGGGTGCAAGTTTTTTGTTATTGTTTTTTATCTCTAACTATTTTAGCTTAGTTGACAAAAGTTTCTGAAGAAATACAAGTTTACATTTAAATATCTTTCACACAGTAATTGTAACAGTGCTGGCGTATATCAAGCTGTGTGTCTAATTGTTTGTTTCTGTCCATGGTCATGGTTTGAGTTCACTTTAAGTTATCACAGAAAAATAAAAAATAAAAACATTCCCCAGAGAATAACGATCTGAACACATCAAATTCTGGTCGTCCGTAACCTTCATGTGAACAATGAAGTAGCCTGCCGACACACGGCACCTCTACTTTTAATCAGCACGCAACTTTATCTTTCACTATAGCCAGCTTGACTACTCTGCTTGTCTTTCTTCCGCGTTTCTTTCTCCCCCTATTTTTGTCTTTTGACTTCGGCTGAAGAGTTTTTGTGCAGACGCTTACTGCCCCCTACTGGATATCTTGAAAACTGCATATATATTAACCCTACAATTGTTTTCTGTTTAATTTATGGGTATTACACAACTAATTATATACTTTGGGGCTACTCTTTTTTTTCGTCAGTAAATGTGGTAGCGACAATATTTGCATTACAAATGGAGTGAAGAAGCCTCAGGATTTATAAAAAATATATATATATATTTTGTATTATTATATTGTATTATATTTGAACAAGAATAGTACGGTGGCACTGAGGTGCAAAACACATACATACAAAAAGAAAATGAAAAAAAAACTCACCAAAAACCTGCGGTCCTGAGGTGCAAAACACAAAAACAAAAAGAAAACACAGCTTAAAAAATGAGCAGCCCTGAAGTGCAAATCACAAATATAAAAAAGAAAAAAAAACACAACGACAAAAATGTACAGTCCTGAAGTGCAAATCACTAATACAAAAAGAAAAAAAAAAAACACAACCACATTAAGGAACAATCCTGAAGTGCGACTTGCGGCCCAAAAATTACGGAAATAGCGTCATCGGCCGGTCCGTCAACTTTAGCTCCGTTTCCGGAGGATTTCAGGCAGCAGCACCGAGATGGGAAAGCGACCAAAAAGGCTAAAACTTGAATTGATTTTGACACGTTGGCTTTATTAGTGAACATAATCACACGTCACATCAGATACAACTCCATGTTGCAGAACATTAACCAGGCATATGCCTGGCATCATATTAATAATTAAGCATAGATACAAGGATGGATGAATAACTTCTGACTGCTGACGGAGCAGGAGAAAGGCATAACCCTAATGAGTAACTGGTTCAGATTTTGTCGCTTGAACATCATCAGTTCTTGATTTCCACACTTTTTGTGAGCAGTAATCCAAATGCCACGCTGATGTTTTACGCACCTGAATCTTAAGCAGTGAGCGCACATCGAAGTTTGTGACAAACTATTAGGGAACAGAGAGAAGCAGCAGGGAGTCGGGGCGGTGGGGAGCTTCTATTGTGTTGTTGTGGGCGAGCAACTTGTGCGTTATCATTGCGCTGTGAGCGGGCGCATTGGAGAACCCAAGTGCCATCGCGCTCACAACTTCCTCAGACGCCTCAGGTCGTCACAGTAGAGGGGTGACAGCCTGACCGTAGGAGATGAATTCACGCCGCACAGACCGATGTCATAGAAAACCCACCTGGTGGTGCGCCTGACCTGGTGCGCCTTTTTTTTTTCGGTCTTGGGCAGTGACGTTCCGACCCCCTGAAGCGCGAATGTTACTCAAAACACCTCCCGGGCTCATTGCTTCATTGCTGAGCCTTTCCTGTAGCATTTTAAGGTTTCTCCATTGCCAAAGATCTAATACATGAACACGCTATTTCAAACTGAGATCAATCAACTCCACCGTACCTCTGCGACTTGTCCGTGGACATGACCGGAGAGCGCACATCAGATTTTGTGTCAAACTTTGGAAATCGGCAAGGTTTTGAGCAACATTCGCGCAATTGCACAAATCAACAAATAAGACATTACTTCGACTGGTGTTTTTTTTCATGGCCTATTGTAGCCAATAGTTTTCGCTCATAGGCTAAACAATGTGTAGCGATACCTATAACATGGGCTTTAAAAAACATGTTTACAAAAAAATCAATACAACAAGATTTGGTAGCAAAAACGGTAGAAGACTGAGACTTAAGTTATTAATCAGCCTATATTTTTGCTCAGCATCGTTTTACTAAACATAATTTAAACTGTGTCTTACAAAAGGCAGGCTATGTGGTAACACCTGTGATCACTGGTGCAGGTCTGACGGTATTTGACCAGCTTTGTTGTCCCCTTGGTGCGGAGTAAACTGCAGCCCCTGCGGGCCCGTCTGTCTCCCGCATCACAGACCCCAGCAGAGCTTCATGCATCGCAACATTTCCTTCCACTTAAGTGAAGAACAGTGCGGCTATTGGGCGGTTGATATTGTAAATAGGTCCTAAAGTTAAGTTAGCTTTCTTATTTTTGTCTGCACATTTAGCAAAAGAAAAAATGTCCACACAGTGCCACTGTACGGAAAAAGACCTCTTCACTTTTTTTTATTGTTCTTCTCAGAGTTCATCAATTAGCCTTTTTTGCCATAGATAACATTGACATAATGAACCATTACTTTAACTAGAATATTACTTCCCTTTTCCCAAATTAATGAGGCCGCTAATTGTCCTAATTTGCATCTGAAACCCGGGCATTAAGATTTCTCTCTGCTCACTAGAACCACCTCCGTAGCTTCGGGTGTAAGAGGATAATTACAGAGTAGATTGCTCCCAACATCAAGCGGTTCACTGTTCTTGGTGCACGATTGTGTGAAAAATGGAAGCCCCTCTATTGTTACTAAATTAAAGAGTCTTTAATTAAAGTATCATGGCAAAACGGTAGCTTAGTGTTGGACCGATCAGCCCCAGTGAGGCAGAGAGGAAGGAAATGTGTCAAAGTAGAGCTTATTCATGATCCTGCTGTATGTTGTTAGTAATACTTTATGTAAGCTGTCTGAAAGTATATTCAGGGTGGGGTGGATGTGTTGCAGTAGGTAGACATAATAAATTGAACACCTGAAACATATAATTTAAATAAAATGATTCACCATCATTCAACTGTCTATACATCTAATTATTTTTGTTAATGTATCTACTCAGTATGTATATGTAGAGTGTACCTGTGATGTACCTCTGGTCATTCTGTGTTAATTTCTGAATAATTCCAGGAGATAAAATGCAATAGCCCACTGATTAGGCTATTACATATTATAGTTAAAAAAATAAATAAATAAATTAAAAAAAATCCCCAATTAGACGCCTACCAAATTACCAAGTTCTTTCCAGAGAGAAAAATCATTACAAAATTAGTCAACTGTAAAATAGAGTGTTACATCAATAGCTTAATCCACAGTGGTTTGGATGAATCATATGGTATTAACAAAACACAACATTTCAAATTCAAGCCTCAAAAATGGTCCTGGATTAATTATAGATTGCTTGAGGCCACAGTTCCCCAACTGTACCCCCGGGATAACTGGAGGTTTGAAGGTGTCCCCTATGAGATGATTTCATTTTTAGCACTGCTCAATTTATTCAAAATTTAAACAGACAGGGAATATTGGAATTACTCTTGATATCTCAATAATCGTCCCACAAGATACACACACACACACACACACACACACACACACACACACACACACACACACACACACACACACACACACACACACACACAATATTTACAATGTTAATAAAACGGTGTGCAGTGTTTCCACTTAGGTGGTTGGTGACAGTTAAACAGCAGCCATAGGAAGATGCGTTGACACAAGTGGGTTGCTGTGGTTGGCTGCCTGGGTTTAGGGTTTGAGTAGTTAAGAGTGTGTGTGTGTGTGTGTGTGTGTGTGTGTGTGTGTGTGTGTGTGTGTGTGTGTGTGTGTGTGTGTGTGTGTGTGTGTGTGTGTGTGTGTGTGTGTGTGTGTGTGTGTGTGTGTGTGTGTGTGTGTGTGTGTGTGTGTGTGTGTGTGTGTGAGAGAGAGAGAGAGTGGAGGGGGGAGGGGGAGTTGCTGGGACTAATGCCAGGTCCCATCACCAGCGTTGTCGCAGTTGTCTGTGCTTCTTAAAGTTAAAATGACACATTGTGAAACTATTGAAATTTTGTGAAACATTGTGAAATTGTTGAAGCAATATGCAAACTTCCATCAAGATCGCTTAAAGTGTTGCAAAAGTGTTAAGGTACATGGCCTACCAGGTTGGAGCAAATTTGTTGTTATTTGTAGAGTTATTTATCATTTTATAGAATGATGATGATGTCATTGCTTAAAGTTTAGGGGAAATAATGGAGCTTCATTTTAGAAACAACCCCTTACAGTAAAAACACACCAATTTCACATGCAAAAACTCACGTGATCCCATGTGAATGTAGGCTATTATGCATTTTGACCAACTGGAAACGTGGTTTTGGAACATTTTTATGGTGTAGTGTGTGAAGCCCATATAGATTGTTAAAGTGACATATTTTAAGTTATTATTTTCTATTGGCTATTTGCAGTTTCTAGAAGAAAGCCAACTGTGCAAGTAAGTAAATTCATTTATTATCTTCAGTGAATTAACGGTAGTTTTATTTCATTTGATTATATGTTTTCATTTTATTTTGAAAATGTTCCCAGCGCAGAGTCAACAAATACCAGCATCCGTTCCTGGGATTCTGGGTCCATGATTTGTTTTTTGTTTTTGTTTTTTTTGCCACTTTCTAGCCACGTTTTTAGTAGCTATCTCCATAGTGATGGACAGTAGTATGGCACTATAAATTATAAAGTGCCCCCTCCTCTCCGTCTCCTCCAGAAGGTCACTGGAAGTTGACCTTAGAAATGTTCCTCGCACCTCCTCGGCCCGGGCTGCCACTCCCCCGCTCCCGCCCGCACCAGATGGGAAGTGTAGCCGCATTTTTTAAAGCCAACACGCAGGGTTACAGGCTGTTGCGCTGGCAGTGGGGCTGAAGGAATGAAATATTCATGCAGCCCAAAAAATGAATGGACACCCCGGGACGAAGAACGTGCCGATTTATTCAACTAAGACCAGGGCTCATTAAACTGCTGGCGGCGAGGCAGGTCACGGTGATTTTCTTTACCAGCGCTCGACCCCGACTGTCACGCACACAGAGACAGAAAAAGAGGGAGAGAAAGGAGGCGGTGGGGGGGTAGGGGGCTAACTGAATGCAAAATTTGTCCATGTCGCCATCACTACAACATCTCAGATCTCCCACCGGACAGGTCCGCGCTCCTCTCCGGTATAATTGATGGCCTAATGAGTGATTAGCTCCGGTGTCAGAGCTGTGAGTGTCACCGCGGAGGCTCGGCTGACGCTGTGGGCAGCATATGGGAGACGTGGGTGACACCGTCTGAAACAGAGGTGTGGAGCTGTTGCGGGGTGCCAGGGGACACCAGCTGATAGGCACAGGGCAGGGGCCACGAGACCACAAGCAAAATTTGTAGCATTTGTCTTCCTTCATTAGAAAACCAAATCCTAAATCCTGTGAAGACAACAATGTAAACGATATTAATAAAGACGCCTAATGCAGTAACTTCTGAATTATGGCCTATGTTTTCATCCTTGTTTATTGCTAAATGATTCATAAATTGCCTTCAGGCAACTTATCAGTTATCGTGATGGCTCTGCTACAGACAGGTGTGCCTCAAGTCCTATCTCCCACCTGTTCCGTTTTATTATTCCTCTGCAAATAATCCGTGAAAGATTGTACATCGTTTACTGTTTGTTTGAGGACAAACTTGCGGTGCATTTTGCTTCCAGATCTCTTTAGGGTTAGGCCTAATTAAGGAGTCAGTTATACTTTGCTCATGAGAACGAGGTCTCAGTTCATTTTCCACGGAATGGAAGCAGTGGCGGTCCACGATGATGATGATGATGATGATGGTGGTGGCAATACAAGCTTTTATGTTTTTTTTGTTTTTTTATGTTTCCCCTGAATTATTTAGGCTACTTATAGAAATAGGCTATGAGCAATTAAATCAAGTAAATAAATAAAGCAATTGAAGAAAAAAAAAATATCAGAAAACTTTTTTGAAAACTGTTTTGACACACGCACTTGTTACTTTTCAAAATTTATTTATAGAAAATTGTAATCAATAAGAATTAGACCCCAAACAAGATCATTCACACCTCCTCCTCCTCTCCCCTTTTCTCCGAAGCTTTTCAACATACAGTATACGCCACGCTTCTAAATGATTAATACTTTCGGCTCCCCTCTGTGTGAGGATAACAACAAGGTCGTGATTGAGTTACAATGCACAATAGCAGAAAAAAAGTCGAGCTTTGTGTGGTTGTTCTTTGACAGGGTCAGAGGGGATTGTGCGATTGGCTGCTGCCTCCTGAGGCTGCAGGGCTGTCAGGGCTGGGAGTGACACCAAGGTGACTGAGGGGAGGTTGTATAAATTGTTGGCTCAGCGTAAACCACCCCAGAGACGAGGGGCATCGGCCGAAAGTCCTTTGAGCGAACTTTCCCCGCCGTGCACAACCGCAGGCCATTACAGTGATGGCCGCAATAGCAGAGCTTTCAAGCTGGCCAGAGTACCCAGAGGATTTCAACTTGCTGCAGCAGCGCAACCTGGCCCACATCAACTCCAAAACGTGGATTTCTTCGAATTCAATTCGCGCGTTCTCACGGAGAGACGCGCACGAAGCCGCAGACCTCTCACTGGACAAACTTGTGCCAATGAGTGAACTCTCTGACTGTGTGGCTGCTTCAGGCACCACAGAGGAAGACCCTGGTAAGGCAGCAGATGGAGAGAACACGGGCCACTTCGGCCCTCAGAGACACAGGCGCGTCGCAGCCAACGCCAGGGAGAGGAGAAGGATGCACGGTCTAAACAAAGCCTTTGACGAGCTGAGGAGCGTCATCCCCTCCCTGGAAAACGAGAAAAAGCTATCCAAATATGACACTCTTCAAATGGCGCAGATTTACATCACCGAGCTGTCCGAGCTCCTGGACGACGTGGTTCATCCGGAGTGCAGGAGTCCTCGTCCGGGCTCCGCGGACAAGACCTCCAGGAGGAACCTGATTCACTCCATCCGGCCGGGAGACACCGCGCAGCCCCCGAACCCGCTGACCGGGGACCAGCGAGACCCCTCCGCCTCTATTGGCCACCTGATTATATTTGGTCCCACATCTGACTTGGAGTCAAATAAATCCTACAACAGCAGTGATGGAGAGTCTTCGCATCTCAGCGACATGGAGGAAGCTCAGAGTGGGAGACAGTAACAGAGAACTACCATTCACCTGTAACTCCAGGTGTTTATAGCAGTAGACAACAGCGGACATCTGAGACAGTCCCACTGCATCTCCAATGTCTTCATTAATGTTGTGTTACCTGATGACAAAAGTACAGGTAAAACTCCAAAAACACAGACTGACATCTTGAATGTGTCTTCCTGAGGCCATGATGAACGTCAATAGGCCGTTTTATGCACTTTATATGTCCTGAACCATTACAGGCAACATTTCCAGTGTCAGTAGTGATGTTTGTCCAATTAAAAACAAGTATTTTTCTATTTATGTATAGCTAAGGGGGATTTTATGAGGGCTGTTTTGCGACAATAAAGATACTTAAGACAATATTGTGTATTTTAAGTTATTTTGCTACACATCATTGTCACCAAATACATACTGTATTCACACCTTAACACAATGGGAGTTTGTGGTCTTAATAAGTTGCTGAGTTGTTGGTTCATATGTGACAAAGTTCTCTTAATTCAAATAAGGAGAAAAGAAAAAACAAATTCCAAAGATGTTGAGCATCTCCTTGTGCGCAGTCAGCTGCATGTTCTTCCAGTTTACCAACTAAAGGCACACACAAAATCTTGCAGCACACAGCTTCTCTAATATTCCAGTTGAGAAAAACAAAATATAATAAATCTTTTGTTTTTTTTGCAATAACAATTGCTGGAAAAAAAAGTCCTCCAAATGCATTTTTCATAAAACAAGCTACAACAAAGCAAACATCTGCAAGCCAAATTGCCTAACTGCATGTTCCCAGTGGAAGGGATTTTATAGAAGTAAAGAAACTAATTATGCTTTAGTACAATTTATCATGTTTTAAATTGCTGTTTTGAATCTGTCTGTTATCTAACAGCCTACTGAGAAAATGTCCATAGGGAAGAGGTGGCTAGAACTTGGCTAGGTCCTTAGAAAAGATTTCTGCCAGTTTGTATTTAAAACTGCCAGGGTCCTCTGTGGGGGTAGCACGGGCAGAGGAGCTGATGGCCTCCTCTGTTTCCTTCACGTCATCTCCCGCCTGTGCCTGTGTACTGCACTCTGTCTGGATGTAGTTATTCACAGGGGGCAGATGCTGGTTTCGGGGCTTGGGTATGGGAACAGATTTGATGAGGGTGCAGGGCGCAGGGTGGAGTACAGGCTGAATCAGGGAAGAGGAGAAAGGCTGAAGCTGGAGATTTAGAGGAGAATCTTTTTTTTTTACATCTGAATAGATGGACTCTGGGTTATATGTCTCAGCTTTGTGCTGATCCTTTTTTATCAAAGGAGGCGTGGCTCGTCTTAAGTTGTAATAAATGTTTTCATCCATGATGTCAGCCAGGTTGAGAGTTTCCAGGGAGTAACACCGTTCTTCATTATCCTCCACATCATCTCCCACAGCTTCTTTGCTGCTGGAGAAATGAGACAGCTGCTGAACATTTTGGACAGAGATGTGATTAATGGTAGCGTAGTTGTCGTCAGAATCGTCCTCCGTGTCAGCAGAAACATCTGCAAGGCTGTAGCGAGGAGGGCCAGCAGGTCGCTTGGCTGTGGCTGGGAGGAGAACGGGAGGCACATCAGGTAAGGATGTTCTGTGGATGCTGACAGGCTTGACCCACTTCTGCCCCTGCACTGAACACTGGTTGAATATAGCCTGGTAGATGTGGGGGCTGTGGCGGGTCAGGAAGGTGAACACTCCCTCTCCTGACTCACAGCGACGGCCTGCTTCAATGCTGAATCCTCCCTGCAGTCAGACCCAGAAGTGCACATCTTTAAAACATTATAAGACATTTTATAAAATACACTTCACTTTTGGTACAGGATAAACAAAGGAGTTACATATTAGTGAGCTTTAGAAGTGCTGGGAAGCAGATTTTGTTGCCTAGGGACGAAGGTAGTTTTTCTGTATCACTGTGTTTCCAGGTTGAAGAGCTGCTGGCTGTCACTTCATATGTAGAGCACACACATCAGAGTAGTATTCATTTTCTCTCATAACTCTTGGCAGGAATGGAAGGGAGAGCATTTTCCAAAATTTCAAAATAGTCCTAAAACTGTTAATCATCTGAGCAGGTTTATCACGACTATGGTGAGGTGATTGAATACTTTACCTCAACTTGTCCAAATTTGCGTAAGAAGCTGTATGGCCAGCGGTAGATGATTTGACCAGTACTGATGGAGAGCAGTATCACAGCCTCTCTGTCTGGGGAGACCACGTACTCCCCAGACAGCCTGCACTTCTTGGACGCTTCCGTGCTCTGGACAGTCACTTTGTACTGGTTCGGAGGAAGTGTCACATCTAAACACGAGAAAACATCACAGCGTGCAAAGGTTACTGCAGCCAAACACCTCATGAAAGACCTAGATTTTCCATAAGAGGTCTGAGCAGCGATGTGTCAGCAAAATAAATAAAAGGTACACCAAATCATTTTCATATTGAAAAAAGCTGTTTGAAGTTGCCTGCATTCGACTAATCTCTCCATGTGACTGGGCTGCCTGGATTGTTCAGAAGTGTAATCCATTAGCAAATAAAAAGAAATGCATTTGTATAAGCCAGAGCATGCTGACGCTAATATATTCTGTCTTTCATGTTTGAATAAATTAGTGGCTGGAGCTACTGCTCACATATATTGAAAGTTTCTGCTGATGTCTTGAATTTATGATGCTATGACATATTTTCCCATCATTATAATATAGTCACCAATTTACTTTTTATTAATGGGCAATTTATTAGTTATAATAGTAATAATTACAATATTAATAATATTAATGTGTGATATTATTTTGTGAAAACCATGTTAACTGCTGAGATAGTTGGACAGGACATATTTGTCAGATAATATGACAAAGAGTGAAATTAAAAAACAGTTTTGAAGGTCAAACAGAAAACCAGTGAACTTGGAGGAAGCCTGTGTGTACATAACTATCAATAAGTACTGCAGGCTAACGTTTAAACAGGAAGTGAGTCACCTGTACACAGTGATTTTTAGTTAGGGTTAGTTCTGGTGTGTTTCTTACTATGTCTGACCTCTTTTCAATAGTTATAGGGTAGGTGAAGGAACTTGTTAACCTACCTTATTTTATACCTAAAATAACAAGGGACCTCTTCAGGGTTATTTATGTAATTGCTTATTCTATAGTATCAGACTGTTCAATTAGTTATCATCACATCTGTCCCAAATAAAGCCTAGTAGGGGCCTTCTAAACCTGCTGGGCACATTGCACCTACTGGCAGGCCCGGGGTTACATAAATTGCGTAGAGTTATTTTAATTTATGTAAGTAATTTAACCTATGTAAAGTTTTTAAGTAAAGTAATATATATAATGTAAGGTAGATTATGTACTTATTGTAACATCAACCATGATCTTTTTCTAAACCTAACCAAGTAGTTTTGGTGCGTAAGCCTAACCAAACTGTGACTATTTCACAACATTTACCAAGTGTTTGATGTTGACGGTCTGGTCTGCCCATTGCTGGTACTCTTCAGCAGTGGGACGTTGTAGATAACAGCCTCCTGGACCGACTAGTTGGTGTACTGGGCCCCTTGTAGCCCAAACTGTATACTAGGGACATATGTGTGATGATAATCTCCTATTTAATAGTCTCATAATAGGGAAAGCAGGTGTTTCCTTAAATCCTGATCCTGCAAAAACTTCCCCACAACATCAAAGATGAACCAGTACAACTTGTTAAATTGTGTACCCAGTTTTAAATGTTAAACACTTAACTGAAGTTCTAATGTGCACCACAATGCTGACTTGCCTTCATTTATGACCCGGAGGAAAGTCAGAACTGTCTTTTTGTTTTAATTATTTTAAACTATTAAGTATATTGAAATGGAAGGCTGAAATAAAATCTAAACAAAGAGAAGTAAAATAGAAATTTTAAAAACAAAAATTAAACAACACATTTCTTACCCCTCTCCCTGACTACTAACTTTGATACAGTTCCTACCATGTACCCAGATCTCAGTTGCTACCTTGGTCTGTGCAATGTTACAAATATTTATAAGACAGATATGGCAAGCATTAGAAAGTCAGACCCAGTATCTTTTAAAAAGTTGTAGCCTATATTTTGATTGCTTTTGTCTGATCATTTCTCGTCTGTGGATTGATGTGCATTACCCCTTTTCCAAGAGGAGTAAAGATCATTGTCCTCCATGGTCAAGTCATTTCCTCCCTCAAAATCCCCTTTGTCTGATTCTCCAGGATCCTTCTGTAAACACAGTAAACGCAGTAAACATGACACAGTGTTTATCTCCCTCTTATCACTGTTTTATGACTTCGAAGTGGTAAGATGCAAGAAAGAACATAGCTTGTGCAAGCACAAGATTTAGAGAAGTGAAGGGACAGAAGTTACAGATACTGGATGAACTTCCTCATTGTGTTATCTATCTCTGCTTGTGGGTAAGACATATCCTCACCTTTCCCAAATTAAAACCCAAGCATTGATAAGAAGAAAGGGAAAAGTGATAAGAAGAAAGGAAAAAGTTGCACTTGTCAAGAGGAAAGAGGTTTGTTATACCTGGAAGGCAAGAAGACTGAGGGCGCTGAGCCAGTCCTGGCTTGTGGCGGAGGCCAAGATGTAGGTGCACTGTGTGGTTTTTAAGGAGAAGGCCGTACACCCGGCAGGGCAACACCCCTTTGGTGCAGGAGTGACACTAAGGCAATCACTCAGACGCACCACTTTTCTCTCCGGTGCTTTTTGCCGACTGATCTTCCTCTGGTCAGTGACAGAAGTGCTGTCGGCTAATGTGTAGAACTCCAACCGGCCGACCCCCGTAGAGCTAGCTTTAAAAAGCACCAGCCATATTTTCCGCCACGTTCTCTGTTCCGAGAAAAAAAAGTGACTGTTCATGAGTGGGTTCTCTCTTTCTCACAAAACATACAAAGACTGCTTTGATTATGTTTATAGAGTTAATGGTGTATCCCCCAA
This sequence comes from Brachyistius frenatus, assembly GCF_029030835.1. Classification (NCBI taxonomy): domain Eukaryota; kingdom Metazoa; phylum Chordata; class Actinopteri; family Embiotocidae; genus Brachyistius; species Brachyistius frenatus. The sequence goes on from NW_027210621.1 coordinate 3,673,374, forward strand.
AGTTCATTACTTGGTTCCATTCTTCTCCAACTACAGGAATACAATGAAAAATATGTGAAAGCTGTTTCTGTTGTCACCCAAATAATAATCCGAGTCCTCCTGACAGTCTTGAATTTAACAATAACTCATAATTTTTTTCAGTCAACAGAAAGAACAATAAATAAAAGGGGCAAACGAAAACTTTTGACTCACATCGTACTGCCCATTCTCTACTCGGCCCTACAATCTTGAGGTAATCTTAAAATAGTGACTTTAATTTTAAAGTACACATTCAAAGCATCACCATATCCATTCATAGTGCACACCATATCTCTCACAAGACATCTGTTGAAACCACATTTTAATTTTGAAGTATTGATACAGAGTGTTGCTAAATTCTCTGAACTGGCTACCTGGAAGTTAACAAACTGATGATTTGTGGTTGTTGTTTTTAGCATTTACTCTTGTCCTGTTGATGACATATTTTGTTATGCATGTCTTTGAAATATTTTATACAGGCTTTTTTTTAATGGATTATTAAGTGTTACAGCTTTATTGTTTTGTTTTACAAAAAATATTGAGTAAATATGGTCCCCTATGCAACTTTTTCATACTAATAAATTTTGCAAAAGGTGTTCATATAAGACTATTCAGGCTGAAATTATACTGCCGGGTTCAATCTGAAGTTAACTTTAAAGTTTGCGATTGGGCAGTATTCACCCTACTGAAGAGATTTCCTCAAACCATCATATGAAAAACACAGACGAGCAACTCAGTTGCAGTAACACCAAAGAATAAAATAATAATCAGCCTCAGTTATTTGTATTTACTGTAATATGGGAAAACCAATGCCAGGTATTTACATGTAAAAATCATGTATTTATGTGTGACAGATTGAGACTTTTACAAGATTTGGCCAAATCAGAATCATCAGCACATCGCCTGCTCCCGAATTAAATAGGTGTGAAAGATTTGTCTTTTTCATGGTCAGTATCCTTATAGATGTATTGATACGCTGCCAGGCCAATTAAAATTCAAAGAAGTCCAAACACTGCTCTTCAGCACAAAACCCCATTGAACTTCCACGATCATTAAAAAAAAACAGAGGAAAAACAAGTACAATACACAAACCCATTTTGCGTGACACAAAAATAATTCTTCAAAAAGTGTGTTCATTGTCTGCTATTACAGGTTTTAGATGAGCAGTAAGAAAATTATACTTTCAGTCAATACGATAATTATTTTGATCTACAACACTTAACACCTAAAGGAGAAGATACGCTATATCGTTTATGAAGTATCAAACTTAATAAAAAAATATAGCAAAGTAAACATTTGCATTAGATTTTACTTCAGAAAGTCTTTGTGGTACACTCTTGGACCCACTGCACTGTTCAACATATGCTGGTGTACAAGTGAAGAATCTAATTTTACTATAGGCTCCATATTAAGACTCTTAACCGCCGATAAACTGAGCCTTCGACTACTCGATTCAAACTGAATCATGAAGGCTAAGGAGTATATTTCTGATCTACTAGGAGCTGCTGTAACTAATTCAAATCTTCAACATTTTCCAAGAGTGCTGAATGACCATAAAAACTTACTTTTCCAAACTTGACCCCCTGCAGGTACAACATCCCCTCTTTGAAGATGACTTCCATGCTTGTAAGATTGCTCGGTAAATCGTTTACTCTGTGCAGTAGTTGTTGCTGTGTGGTCAACATGTAATGTCTAGAGGAGGTTAAAATTTACTTTCCTTTGCCACAAGAATAATTGTTTCCATTACGTCACTGGCATCTTTCATTTTGTTGTCTCCTCCTTTGCGTCTGACAGAAATAAAAGTCAAGATATCTCTGATAGGCAACTTAACTGTTGCAAGAGAAAGGACACACAAGTTGTGTTTTCTTGAGTCGAACTTCCCTTTGCATTACTCTGCTTGTTTTAGCAACTTCCTCACCACACAAAACTGATGCCACACCTCTCCGTTTTTCTAGAGAATAGCCCCAAAAATCCGTAACAAATATAGGAGTTTTATTTACAAATAGAGCTTCAAAAAGGTATGTTACAAAAACACCGTATCTGTAACAAGTGGGAGAAAAATTGGGGAAGACGTTCCAAGCTACCAATCCTTTCATCTAACAGACCTGCAGATCATTGTAGGTGATGATAAAATACACTTCCTTCACTCGGTGACACGACACATAACCAGAGTTTCTTCAGAAATGTTTCTCAGTTCCGTGGGCCAGTGGAGAATCTTCCCTTTGATTAAAAGCTATTAGAAGTCCATTGAGCTATGAGCCAGGTAGTCTTTCCGCCCGATGTTGGTGACCTGCTTGGTCTGCATGGCCTCCAACTTCGGACAGTCTGTAATGCGATGGCCAAGACCACCACAGAAAGTACAGCCCCTCTCTCCTGTGAAAACATTTGATATGTTAGACACACTTGGATCTCTGAATTGGAAATAATCCCAGTAGATTAGAGAAACATTTTAAGCGAAGCAAAGTAACTAATGAGAGACGAGCATGTGGGCCCTGAAATAAAGATGGGAACTGTATTTGATATGAAAAACTCACCTCCAATATCCAACATGGTCTCGTCTCCTGTCTGGAGGACCTGCAGGACTGGAGGAACTTTCTGCTTGGCTTCAACAAGCAGAGCTTTCAGATCCATCAATACGGACTCATCTATTGGGAAAGACATAAGCTTCCTGTTAACTTATGCCATTCAACAATCTACAAAACTAAACTAAATTCAGTTTAAACACTGCAAAGAAATTCTGAATCTGGGCCCTCTTATTGATGCATCCATTGTCAGATTTATACAAAAACTAAATTAACAACCAAAACCTGATCAATCTGTGGTGGTGTTTTAAACGCATTTAAGAAAGTCTGCACAATCTGAAACCTCAGTGTATCTCAGCCCTCCTTTCTAAGTGTACCATAATTACTGCAGTTTGAGATTTGACATTATTTCCGTCACGTTTCTGTAAGTCTTCACTACAACCTCTGCACAAGACAAAGGTGGACAGCTACCTTACTCTGGCCCCGATACTGAAACAAGGTTACTACTCCTACATACTAAGGAATCAGACTTTGGTCTTGTGACTGTTTTTCTTACCGCAGCCTTTATTGATGAATGTCGTGGCAATACCAGTCTTGCCTGATCGTCCAGTTCTTCCAATTCTGTGGACTGAAGAGAGAAACTAGCTTTAGAAATGTAAGGACAACTGATGAATACATAATGCAACAATTTTAAAGGGGCAAAGCCATATCTATCTATATACACATACATATATATTCATACCCTCTTACCATAGTTCTCTATCTCCTCAGGCATGTCATAGTTCACCACATGCTGAATAGCTGGGAAATCCAGACCCTTGGAGGCAACATCTGTGGCGACCAAGACGTCTTTCTTTCCTTCTTTGAATGCTTCAATGGCTTTGGTTCTTTCCTCCTGATCTGAAAAACAATCAACAAATGTCACTTAAACAAAACTGTGTTTAACCAGAAAATGAAATGAGAAAATTATTTCTGCGTCACAGAAACGATCAGGCAGCAATTTAACAGCAACTGTGAAACAGAAAGGGTGACATTTGCAAGCAGGAGGGCATCTGGTGGTAATATTGAGCAACTACAAGAAAAGTGAAGAGTAAGGCTGTGTACATACAGTACATACAGTGTGGGCCTGATTTACTAAACGTCTGCGTGTGTAAAATCACGTGCAAACTCCACACCACCCGCAAAGAAATGTCCAAGCAGATTTACTAACGACGTGCAGTGAGGATTGCGTCTTTCAAATGTACAATTTAACACAGGTTGTCCATTTTGCGTGTTTGCCTGCACACATATGTAATATTGGGCGTTTCCACTTGAAGGTGCAAAATAGAACAATTTAGCACCTGCAACGATATTTACTAAACCTGAAAGTAGAAACAGGAGAAGTGATTGCGTGTTTATTTTAGTACGATTGAAGGAGCGTATTAATCACATGCGCAAATCTAGAGACACAGCTGCTCTTATTGTGGTGAGAAGGAGACACTAAATCACCAGAAAGATCTGGACCCGCTGATCGGTGTTTGTTAGAGGATCTCATCCAACATCCCTCCTCTTTTATTTGCCGACGTTTTATTATGAAGCCTTTTTTTCGCCTTTGTGTTTTTCCCCCGGTATTGACTTTCTTGCTAGTAATCTCTTATAAGGCGTTTTGTTCTCGTTATATTTATATTTCTTAATTTCAATGGGATCAGATTTCCTTTTCCTTTTGCGGTCGCTCTGTTTTCCATTGCTGGAATCACTTTAACACAGACAAACACCTCATTTATATACAGCGATTTGCACCCGATTTCAATGACAGAATTACTCTTAGTAAATCACCCGCAAAACGGGTGCAAAAAAAAAAAATGTGCAAACTTCTGGAAGGAACACACAATTTGGTACCCTTTATTTGAGATCTTAGTAAATCAGGCCCTGTGAGTGCTCTGACCTAAGCTTGATTTTGGGTTGGACATTCCTCAAAATACTACAATCCTGAATGTACTATTACTCTGTGCTGATTGCTATGTATTTTAATGATAACAACAGTTTTGCATACCTTTTCCTCCATGTATGGCCACTGCCTCTACTCCTTTAAGCAACAGATACTCATGGATGGCATCGACATCGGCCTTCTTCTCAGCAAATATCAGCACCTGTCATAATGAAGGGAGGCTTGTGACACGTTTGATTTGATGCGTTGTAGGTATGTCATTGTCAATATATGTGGAAGTACTGACTGGAGGTGGTGTTTTCTGGAGACACTCTAGGAGGTAAACCATCTTGGCCTCCTCTTTGACATACTCCACTTCCTGCAAACACAAAACAAGACGAGCTCAAAACTGAGTATATGGCTGGACTGTGAATAAAAACACTCACGGGCTTCTCATTTCAAATGAGGGCCTTTAATTTGTACATTCAGTCACACGGCATTCAGCCAATCGGTGATATAAAACTATCCCTCACTCAGTGAAAGACATGCATGTTTAGAGAGCTGGCCTCGCAAACATAATTCAATCAACAATTTTACACAAGTGCGTTTGTAAACAAAATGTAATGCATATTCTTCTCAGTGAAATACCAACACACCTGGATGACATCCAAGCTGGCAGCGCCGGCCCGGCCCACGTTAATAGTGATCGGTTTGACCAGCGCACTCTTGGCAAAGTTCTGGATCTTCTTGGGCATAGTGGCGCTGAAAAGCAGGGTTTGTCTTTGTCCCTAGATAATGAAACATAACAGAGTTAATACTCTTATTTTCATGGCAAGAGCTTGGCCACCAAAAAAAAAAAAAAAAAAAAAAAAAATCCAGTGTCAGCTCTCTGAGTGCAGCAGCTGGAAGACAAAACTATCTGGCCAGCTACAGCTAAAGCCTCAAAGAGGTGAAACGTGCTCCCTCTGACAACATCAGGACTGTGGAAAGATACATTTCCTAAGTGTACTTAGAAGTGGATTCCATGGATACATTTTGTAGCAAATTGTAAAGATTTCCAGACACATAACATTTCAGTGTAAAAATCAGAAGAAAAGTTCAATGATTGCCTGGAAAAGTGTGAATTTGTCAAAACAGATGAAGGAACACATTTGTTTGAGTGTAGCAGAAGACTTTCCATCATCTAGTGTGCATCCTACTAGAACTGAAGACCAATAATATTCCTCTTTACTTTGCCACACTGGCTTTACAAAGCGCCCCGTCTGGTGAAGGCTATAACAACCACGACATAGAACAGTGGATAAGGAAAAACTGCTGCAATGGTGATATGGTTATTAACAGTTAATGCCACAAAGGAGAGCCTCACCTTGAAGTAGGAGAAGATGGTCCTGATGTCCTCTTCAAAACCCATGTCAATCATCCTGTCAGCTTCGTCCAGAGCCAAGTAGCGGCATATGTCGAGGCTCACCATCTTCTTCTGCAGCAAGTCCATCAATCTTCCAGGGGTGGCGACCATCATGTGGACACCACTATCACCAAGAGGACACACAGAGTCAGAGGCAAAATGAACTCAGAGGACTGTTTACTGATCGGGCTTTTTAAAATACAGTATTATTGTCGCCTCGGTCCTCATGTAGTAATGCTGTTGATTTTTTTTTTTTTTCCTTTATCGGATACCAACTGTGAAGCATTATGAAAGGAATGTTTCATATTTGACATGTGGCTCCTCTGAGAATGATGCAGCCGATTCATGCAAGTTTTGCTGAAAACTAAATCTAACAGAAATTCTGGATAAAATCCAGATCTTTTTTTTTCCACACAGTCATTCATACTTACTGTTTTACAACCTCCATCTGATCTTTGACAGACATTCCTCCGATGCAGAGGGCAGTGCGCAGCTGAGGAGCCCCTTCCTCTTCCAGTAGCTTGCAGTAATACTCGATGATGCCATGTGTCTGCCTCGCCAACTCTCGCTGGAATAAAAGACGGGGTATTAAAATCACAAGCTTAAATAGTCATGAGTACAAGAAAAATGAGAAAGTTTCTCTCAGCTAATGTCAGGGAAAAATGTGAGAAACTTAATTTCATGACTTCAATAATCCTCAGCTTTGAAATCAACCCTAAAAAACGGACTTTGTAATTTATTCCAAGCTGTGTCATCTTTGAAAGAGGTTTGTCTTGCATGTCTTACTGAAGGACAGATGATGAGTCCATACGGTCCTTCTCTCTTAAAGAACGGGAGCCTCTTCTCTTGTTCCAGGGAAAACATGATGATTGGCAGAGTGAAGACCAAAGTCTTTCCTGATCCAGTGAAGGCAATGCCAATCATGTCTCGACCTGACAGACTGCAAGATAAACACTGTCAGTCAAGTAACAGTTCACATGTGCTTAACCTAAATACAAACTTCACACAGGATACTGCAGTTTGTGTTCCAGGTCCACATGCTGTTACTCACACTGTGGGGATTCCTTGAATCTGAATCGGTGTCGGGTGCACAATTCCCTTCTTTTTTAAACCTTTCAGAATTGCTGCAAACAAGATAAACACAGATTTGTTGTTGGTTGTTAATCATGTGGGACCATTAAAGGCTTCATACAGGAAGACAAAGTGTGTGTTTCACATGTGGGACAGAGAGTGTGGGGGTTACCTGGTGGCAACTTCATCTCTCTGAAGCTTTTGATTGGAGGAGGGATGCCATCTCCATCAACCAGGATGTGGAACTTCTTCCTGACGCGTTCGTGTCTGGTGTCTGGCATGTTCAGGATGTAGCGTGGTGCTTTCCAGCTGGATAGAATATTCAGGTTAAATCAAAATAGTGAAAATAAAAACTCGACATACAATATTTTACTTTACAAAATTCACTGATGAAGAGCTCACCTTGTTTTTATGGGATCATCGTATATGATACCTTTGGCCATTTCCTTCACAGACATCAGAGCTAATAGAAGACAGTTGAAAGTCGCCACAGTTAGTTTTGAAAAGTTTTGCATTTTGCACGAATTGCTTTATCACCTTCAAGTTGAAAAAAAATCAAATTATGAATTTGACTTGACAGGGATATCATTTTACCTCTGCCCTCTGCAACGCTTTCAAGAATCTTCTCTTCCTCTTTCAGCTGCTTCTCCTTAGCAGACTCCTTACGGGCTGTTGACACAAAACATTAAGTAGATGAGGTGATACAGAATCCATACAGTGAAGTGAAATAGGATTTAAACAATTGAAGGGGCGACAATCATAATACGTGGTTGGATATAGTTTGATACCTTCTGCTTTTTCCTTGAGGTGTTGATGCTGATCAAGGAGACTGACATTGGAGCGTGGACCAAGACCCTCGTCCTCATCCCTCTGCTCCTCCCCACTGTCCTTGTGCTCCTCGTCCACTGCCTTCCCTCGCAGACGTGACATCTTATGTAGCTGTGAGGTAAATATGTTTAAAAAAAAAAAAAAAATACATTACATTTTAAAATATGGTCACTGGGTGCGAAGTTGATATACTTGAGAAAATAGTCCGATACGGTATCTCAACGTAGATACCTGCTGACATTGGTTCTCGGTCCGATACCAGAGCTATCTTGTTCCAAAATCCTAAATCTATATAGTTTACTGCCAACTCATTATGATCATTTTTAAACAAGGTAACATGACATCGAGCATTGTTGTAAGGCTGAAAACTGTCCCTGCAGCTTGCAGTGAACGAGTGCAGCAAAAACACAAAATGACATTAACATAAAACATTTATTAAATGTGGATTGATGCAGCTGGGAAAAACACAAAATGACATTAACATAAAACATTTATTAAATGTGGACACAGCAAGATCCTAAATTGGTAGGTGGGATGTCTCTCAGTGGAAAGTGGTAAGTGCCGTTTCTTAGTGATATGGCACTTCCACTTGTGGTATGCACCTTCTTCTCGGAGCTTGGATGTGTGCGATGATTTTCAAATGACAGTAAAGTAGTTTCATGTTCTGACCGTGACTCTGAAATCCTGCCGATGTGTCCAAACGCGACATCAGAGCCGGTCTTGGATAACGGAGTTAACAGTCGGCCTCGCCACCCCGACCGACCGACAACCAGAGTCACCACCAATGGGCAAATACCAGGGTTGTTTTTTTTGACACGTTGAATTCCTAATAACTTCCAATCTCGCTCCACGTTGCTCGACATTAACCGGGTAACACGTACTTTCCCACGAAGTGACAGACCTACCTACCAATTTTGGGATCTTGGCCCCCCCTTTACACAGCAGAGCAATATGCACAATAACGTACCATTTGTTGCTTTCTGATTTTGAACGGGATGTAGGGCACGTAGGGGACGTCGTCCTCCGGCCCCTCGGAGCCAGACCGGTCATCCTCCCCAGCGGACCTCTGCACAAACACATCAACAGAAGCATTGAGCCTGAACGGCCTCCAGATACGAGGCGGTCTCCCTCTATTACGTTTCACTGCAGCATGCTGTGCAGAAACAGGTGGTAATAAAGCAGATTAAAGACGCGGTGGTTATTTTAAGCGGTTCATACCGTGTACAGATAATTAACACACGCTTTACGTTTCCGTTTTATGATGAAACTAATAGCTGCCGTTTCTTCTGTGTAATTATCAACTACACATATTTGTTAAGGAAACCGCAAACTCATTACAGCACTTTTATATTTGAACCTGACAGAAAAGCGGGTTGTGATATTGTGGAAGTTTTTTTTTTTTACTTGAGTTTCCGCGTAAGTATTTACCACGGAGCCTCACGGCTAATGAAACTAGCTCGAGCAAGCACGGCGCACATTCACGTATAATCTAATTGAACCAACCTGGTATTCAAACACTTTGGTTTAACGTTACTCGTTGGCCTGTTTCGGTGCTTTTTAACAGCCCGATGGAGAAAACAACGCATGTAAACACGACTGGACACAAGCTAACGCTCGACTAGCTCGCTAACTTCCGCTAGCGTAGCCTCTTTATAGTGTGAATGATATTAAGCGCTATAAACTTACCTTTTTGGCTCGATTTTCGGTCTCCATTTTATTTATGAATACAACTACGACTTCCTGTATACTTCAGAAAAAAAAAAAAAAAAAAAAAAGTGATTCACCAAACACTCGCCACGCAAGTCAGTGAATATACTGAATCCACATGTTTACACACAAGGAATAGATGTGAATGTACGGAAAGCCGGAAGGGTCAAACCTTACAGAGCCGCTGCGACCGCACGACTCCTCCAGCTGCTGTGCTGCAGATGCAGCGTCACAGATACCAAATAAAAAAGATGAACTTAGAAAACAAAGACCACACTTTTTTTTTTTTTTTTGTCAAAACTGTATTGTTTTTAATCTTTCTGAACGAAAGATTTTTCACAGTATCAAAAGTGAATAAAAAGAAACAAGCCAACATACACTTGGCTATTATTGGTATAGTATAAATCTACATTCGAAACATTAAGATAATCTTCTCTAATTGAATATAACCTAGAAAGCATCAAATGTTATATTAAAACAACAACAAAAAAAAATCTCAGCACAGATTTCGGAAAAAAAATAAAAAATGAATCCATCGCAATGAAAGCCATCAGCTAAAACATTGATACTGGTGTAATACCCACGTCCCAAAGGTCTCTCTTCTGTGATATTTATCACCAAAGGATAATCAAGACTTAAGTGCCAGATAGGTTAGCTAAGGTGGAGGGTGCCACCAAGGTTACAGTACAGAAAAAAAAATAATAGTATAGTTGAAAATGTACTTCTCAGTCAGTCACACGCACGCACGCACGCACGCGCACGCACACACACACAACCCTCAGAAACGCAAGACAAAGGTTCAAAAAGTGCCAAAAATATCCACTCAGTATGTACAAGCATTGAAATTAACTGTCATAGTTCCATTAAAATAAACATTGCACACCGGTGTTCCTGTCACTGCTGGGATGTAGCGGTTTGAAATAACAGTTTGAGAGTGAGAGTAGTTGTGGTAAAGGACTTTCTTCTACAGAGTGTATATTGGATATCACTAAGAGATAATAGTTCAAGACTAAACACCACAGGAGGATCGACATTGAAGCAACAGACATGGAACTTTTCTCAATACAAGACTGGGAGACTGTTAAGATGTTTCTGTCCTGCATTTCATACCTTGGGACATATTTTCCAGAGTACTTAAATTGGATTTATGTTTAAGATGCACACTGAAGGTCAAATGTAAAATTAAATTGTGAAATATAATATTAGTGTTACTTGTCCACTAACTGTCAAACATTCATGTGTTGTTTTTTTGGCATTTTATAACAAGACAGTATAGCAGGTAGGTCAAGTGTTTGTCATTTCCTTTTCTTTTTTTTAAATTATCAAATCATTCTTTAATCACCATTCAAATTTAAGACAAATATTTGAATTGAAAGCCATAAAAAAAAGCACAAGATGTACTGCGGGCTCGTGAGTAGCATTAATGTAACTGTGGTGACCATTGCTTCCTGCAGACGGGTACAAGTGGTTCTTTTTAGATAAAATTAGGTCAAAATGTTGTCTTGTGCTCCTTTTCTGACAGTTGTTCAGCATAAAACAATCAGTCTTAGTGTCTGGTGAGACTGGTGTTGTAGGTGGGAAACTAGCAACACAGAACATCATGGACGATGAGCACCAAATTGAACTCAATGGATTTCAGAAGTTTAACAACGTTAAAATGTCTCAGATTTGTGATAAAAACATTTATTTCATGTAAGGTATTTGTTTACATACTACATACGTAAGCACATGGATGCAGTTGATTCAACAGACTTTTTTTTCCATTTTTTGCATCTCTCATTTAGTGAACATTGCAATAATAGCAAAGGGTAAAGTTTGCCTGGAGAATGATCCCTGGCTTGTTAGCCACGGGTTATGTTTCAGTCTTTTGAATGGAGAGTAGGATTTTGAACCAGGGGTCCCTTGGCTTAGTGAGGAAGAGAAGTAAACTGGGAATGAGAGAAGGCCTCAGGCCAAATAGGGCTCGATTGAAAGAGTTTGTGGTTTGAAGCTTTGTATGTCTGGCACTCATCCAAGTTATTGAGCTGCATTGGAAGGAACCTTTTTGAGGGTGAAGTTGGACCAATTCACTGCTACCTTCTGGCGAGTTTGCTTAGCAGAATCGAGGCAAAACCTACAGGGAACAAATAGAGACAAATAAGAAGAGGAGGAGATGAAAAAGATCCCAGGTTTTGGTTTTTTTGTGTGGTTTTTTTTTTAAATACACCCCTGGGCAGAACTTACCTTTTAAAGTACTCCACTTCCCGATCAATCTCATCCATTTCTGTTGGATCCACATCTTTAGGGAGAAACACATCATCTAAGGAATGAAAAGAGGGTGCAGAAATTAGATGTAGACATTAAAAATCAAGACACATTAACAATTATGCACACTTTGTTGTAAATAAAGATATCCTCCCATACCAATAGCACTGCTGGATTTTTCCCCCTTGTTCTTGTTCTTCTTATTTTTCCCCTTGGATTGCTGCTGTTGCTGTTGTTGCCCATAAGCTTGAATGGTGGGATGAGTTTTGCTTTCTGAATCCTGCTCAGACCGACCTCCTCGTGTCTCTGTGTCGCCTTTCCCCCTTTGCGCGCTCAAGGGGCCGCTGTTTGCTCCATTTGTTGTATGTTTGAATGATCTGCCCTCCTCAGCTTTCTTAGGGCCATTTCTCTGGTTGTCTGCAAAGTGCTGAGGTTGTTTGTTGCCAGACTTTGAGCCATTTGACGCCATTTCTTTAGAATCGTTGGTTTTGTGTGCTTCGGTCCCACAGGCAGCTTTGGTTGGTTTGCTGGAGTTTTGCTCTGACACAGATGGCTCCTGTCTTTGCTGCTGCTTTTTATTCTTCTTTGACTTTGCACCACTGTTCCCAGCTGCTGTGGTCTTGGGATCGGTGGTGTCCTCCTTTGATTTAGCCGTTGCTTGGGCTGGCACCTGTGGCAAACACTCAGAGCCAGTGGAAGTGCATCTTTCGGGGGATCGAACTCTGATGAGCTTTGAGAGGCTCGGGGTAGTGTGCAACCGCTGGATGTCCTTTGAAGCAGCGCTGACCCCTGATGCAGTGGTGGTGGCATTAGGGGATGAGACAGTGGTCGTGTCCTCCCATCCATTAACCAGGTCCAGGTGGCTCTTAAAGGTTCCGAGTGAAAGAGGAGAGAGGTCAAGATCTATCTGCTGCAAGTCAGAGGAACCATTGAGGTGGGACAGTAAATGGTTTCCCTCCAACGTGGCTGCCTTCTTTGGGAAGTCATTGACATCCAGATTGAGGTCGTACATGCTAAAGGAGGCCCGGATTGAGTCTTTAATGGTGTTCTTAATCTCCTCCAGTCGACTTGTGAGAAAACTGTTAACGCGTTCGAGTTCCAGCTGAGGCCAGTCGAGCAGCCGACTGGCTTCTGAACCATCAGGAAGGGGCTCGTCGACAGGCTCAGATGGAGTGGAGTGGGGGTCACTGCCTGCAGCACCCATGTTGCCCTGCTGAGCCTTTTCCTACAACAGACACCGGACAAGTATGAAAGTGAAAATACGTACACACAAACATTTAAGTGTTAAAATAAATGGTATATTGAACAACTATTTTGATATTGACCAAAATGTATCTGTAGCACTGAGGGTCAAAAAGTACCTAAAGATGGCATCAAATGTTTGGGAAGGTCTTGTTTTATCATTTAGTTCCTGATTTTCATGAAATCCATCCCTGTTTTTGATATGATTCATAATAAACAGATTTTTAGCAATAGTCATTTAATCTTCTTAATCACCTCCTAATATTGTAGTTTTCATTTGTGGGTCGAGTTCACCATCCCTCCCACACACAATTCAAAATTCCTGCCAATCCATGAGGGATTCGCAGGGATCGGTGTATGCATCTAATCCAGAGTTAAAGCCAATCCATGGTTTCAGTGTGTTTACCGATGTCCACTTTAAACACGGTCAGTGAATATGCACATGGCTCCATTCACACTACATTTTGGGTACGGGTCTGTCTGCTATCGACGCAACTCAAGAGTTTGTTGCCTTCCTGTCCCACAGTGGGTAAACACAGCATGAGATTTCAAGAATTTGAAAGCATGAATTCGCCTTTACTGTTTGTAATTTATTACTGTTGCTTACAAAGAAATCTTCTCTGAATGTTGCAGATTCTTGTCTCTGGGCGAAAATCTTGTTGAGACGTTTTTGTGACATTCACCATTAAAAGTAAAGAGGCATTTTGAAGAATCCGTATTAATATGTCTAGCTACATATTGAATAAAGTTTGCATCACTAGATAATAAATGTTCACTTTGTAATAAAAGAAATAAAAACACGTGATTTGTAAAGTTACCACACCTTCTTCTTTTGTTTGTGTCGAGCCCTTTTGGCAGCCTTGGCGCTGTTGACAGGTTTGGGCTCCGAACTGTTAATGAAGTCTAACAGTTCGTCTACGTCCCGGTTGTCAATGACACCAGCCACTGTCAGTTCTGAATCTTGACGCTGAGGCAGCTCTTCTTTACGCCGGGTCAGACGGGAGCGAAGCTTCTCTCGGATCTCGGCGTAGTTTCGGCTCGTTGGTGCAGCTGGAGGCTGTGAGCAAATGATATGTAGTAATATTGATACCGTTTCACTTTGTCAGCTTTTTTTTTTTTTTTACGTTTAATAAATATGCAACAGAAAATGGAGCTTATAACTTCAACAGAAGTGACTACAAAAAGTTTTAAAGTACCGCATTGTGTCCAAAGAACTCGCAGTAGCAGCAATCGCAGTATTTCCCATCCTTCTGGTTGGTGGAAGAAGAAGCACAGGAGCTCCTCTCAGAGCTGCTGTCTTCATCCTCGCCCTCCTCCAGCTCAGACGAAGGGTGGCACAATGTCCCATTCGTCACTTTGTGCCCCTTACATGCTTGATCCCTACAAAAAAGAAAAGATTGCTCTGAACCCCCCAGAATGCTTTTTTATTCTGAATCAACACAAGCACAGAGGTGATTTCTCAATATAACATATTCAAGAAAAGCAATGTTGACATATTAATACTAACCTGCAGGCCCCAGCTGTTAGATGGCCTACATTGGAGGTGGCCACTGTTCCCGGACTGTGTCCATTACAGGAGTGGTTACAGCCCATAATAGACGTGCCCAGTTTGCTGTGTTGCGTGTTGACGGCAGGAATGTGGGAGTTTTTACATGGGCTGGGCTTGTGGACAGATGTTGGGCTATCTGGACTGGGAGAGTTGAATTTGGCTGTGGGGCAGTGGAGGTTTGGTACCAGCGGAGAGAAGGGAGCGTGGGCGGACACACCGGTGCCACAGGAGGAGGTTACATGGCCGTGCTGCCCAGAGTTCGGCTTTGGAGGCAGGAGGGAGGAATGCTGGGAAGACAGGCCAGTGGGGCTGTTGGGAGGTACCGACAGGTCTGTGTGTTGATGGTGGTCACTAGGGTGGAAGGCTTCACCTGTACAACGAAAAACATGAATAAAAATAACTTCTACAGCAGACACACCGAATCATCTTTTCACAAAATTCATGTTCAATTCTGCAGTTTAGTTCATTATCCGTGTCTATGCAGATACTGTTATTCCAGATGAGGAGTCCATTTACCACTTATGTGATTACCATCAATGTACCACAACATATTGATTAACTAGGTTTACTATAATGAGCTCAAAGTAAAATACAAATATTAGCTTGCAAAGTTTATAAATACAGAACAAAGACTGTATTATAAAAATGATTCAGTCCCTCCCCCCCAAAAAAAATCACAATAAATCATGTAAATTGAACTGATCTCTACAATATTCCAATGAGTTTGCAATTTTGCAAAATTGCTGTAATTTCCCCACAATAAATGTACTCAATAAAAGCTCTGCTGAAGGCATTACAGCACAAGCCTTTCCAAACAAAACTTGTTTAATCAACAACAATAACTCCTCATTTACAGTCAAACAAGGCTCTTTAACCTCTCCATCAAAACAAACCACATGCCGGCTGACTGGCAGAAAAGGCAAAGAAATAATGCAGTTTGGGGAAATATGGCAGATGAGATTTAAGCGACCAATCAATGCACTTCTCTGCATCACTCCAATCAGATGCAGATCTTCTAAAAACCTTACAGTTGTAAGAGATACACTGCGTGCTGAATTAATGTGATTTAAAAAAACATTTAAAGCACTTTTTTTTTTTTTACAGGAGATGTAGCCTATGTGTTCTATATTACAGTCACAGTTTGTTTTGTAAAACGACTTCACTTTTATGACTCATGAATTTCTTTGTAACTTTGTGCCTGTGGTCCAACAAGTTATGTAAAGGAAAACAGATGAAAACTAATATATTTCCAGCTATTGATATGATGTGCAGGATGCCTTTTATCATAGGAAGTGTTTTTTTAATATGACTGTCCATTTTGGTTATAGTTGGATTTGCAATTTTTGACAATTCAAGCAATTTTACTGCAAAAAGAGTGACAATCTCCAGAAACTGCATTGCAATTTTTGAGAATAACTGCAGAACAAATAAGCATTGTTGATTGCCAAGATCACAAAAAAAGTGCAAAGTCCTGGATGAATGGGTATTGTAAAAAATCAGGGGTGGAACAGAACATGTATTTGTCCCAAACTTTTCAGTACAATGTGACAATTCCTTGGTTCAGTACACCTGTGAGTCAAACAGTTCAATTAAGCTTTTTTAACAAGATGGTTGTGCCCTCAACATTTAAAACCAGAGAGCAAGGCAGTTACTTTTTTTTTTGCAATTTGTATAGCTGAAGTTACTCTGTGCTGAAGTTAACTGAGAATGTTGCACTTGTCTTACTGGATATTTATTATTCTGTTTGGGAGTAAACAGCTCAGAGTGTTTCTTTACCGACAGTATGCAATTTGAGAGCCTAAACAGTTACAGTAAGAATTATGGCCAGTAAAGTCCTATTAATACTATTTAATATTTTCTGTTTTTGGAAAATAAATGAAAACACTTTTTTTTTTGTTGGGAATTTTTTTTTTACCAAACCGTGAATCGAAAACTAGATTCATACAAGTTATGAATTTGGAGTCACCTCTACTTTAAATTGTGTTTTCCATTAGATACCTATTTAATTCAAAACGTTCCATCTTGCTCCTTCGATTTTCCTGAATAATGCAGATTTTATATAAGAGATATGAAACGTTCAGTTTTTCAAATGGATTTTATATTGGGCTATAAAAAGGTGCTGAACCCTCGAGAACACTTACCAGGAGGCGTTGGTCGACGGCACATGGTCTTGAAGTGCTTGGGAGTGGTCTTACAAAGGTCTGCTGAGGTAGACAGGGGGTTCACAGCAGAAGATCCACTGGAATTCTGGGATGACGGGTGACTGTAGGGACACACTTTGGTCCCCGACATTTTAGCAGATTTCCCAGGCGCTTCGTGAAGCCCTCTTTTCTCAAGACAGGCTGACCCTGCCGTTACACCTGCAGATGGGAGAAATGTTTAAAACATTTAAAAGGGGATTGATGGGAGGATGTAAAGCATGGCAAAATTTAAATAAAGTCATTTCAATTGGAGCCTTGCTTTCCACACTAAACACCGGCTGCTTCACAATTAACATTTTATTTAAAGATACTTTGGTTTAAAAATGTCTTGTGAAAACATTACGAGCAAAGGCTTTTACTGTCCATATCACAGAATCACCACCATGTGTCAGAGTTTGAGAGCTTTGACCAGAGCTGTGTTCAATAATCTCAAAGTGTTGAAATGTTGGTATTCCTACTCTCACTTTTTGGACTGTGTATGTTTATTAAAAATAATTCCCCACAGTTTGGAGGCGTGTTTAGCTGCCAAATAGTGATCAATTATCACTATAGGCAAACGAAAGTAGCATTGGAAGACAGTTTTAGCCCTGAAGGATAAATCCCCTTCTGCTAACCAAAATAAAAAATGAGATAGTTGTACTACAATATTTGAATTATTCAACACACTTATTTCTGTTGGGAAATTGATGATACCTCTTACTAACCATCACACAGTTTGCCTGCAGAAGTTGAAACAGGTTGCTGCAACTTAAGGCCCACTTTAAACATTTGCTCTGATGTAGTTGTAAGTAGTTCTGTTTGCAATAAACTTGAAACAAAGATTTTATATTATTTCTAGTATCATCACGTTTTCTGTTTTGTAAATGAATTAAAGCAAAAAGTGCTATTTTTTTATGTAAGTGTGCCTATTCAGGACCGATGGCCTTTACAGAACACACTTGAATCATTTTACTACTTTCATGTACTCCTGTTTAACTGCAATTTGGCTACATGACTCATTAAAATATTTCCTAAACTAGAAATAATACCGCAGTTGCAGATCAGGTAAACTCTTCGAGGTGGTTTGAAGAGAGACGAGAAACAGGAAGAAAACAGAAAAAAGCCAAGTCATCGTAGAGTGGCTGTCTGCCGTGCTTCACATGTTGTAGACACCTGACAGGTCTCACTTTCACATTCAATTCTCCTCTGATGATACATCTCATCAGATTGTTGTGGTGAGATAATATGACAGAACAGTAGGACACCTGAGTTCCTTAGTACCTGTCGTATTAAACACATTTTGCATGTTCGTTGTATCAAATCAAATGGTATGAATATTTTTGTCTTTGCGTGACACAGATGATGACGCTGCCCAGCTGTGATTCGCCTCTCTTCCCCCTTATTCTTCTTTCATTTAGCATGAATCTAATTGCTTTTGATTAATTAGAGCGGGAAAAAAGGACTTTATGTACAAATGTTAAATAATTTCCTCAATGTACAGGATCTTTTGTGGGTTATAGGTACATCACACTTGTCTTCAAGTGCTTGCTCGAAGGGGAATTGTTGAGTTTCTCCCTTTAATATTGTAACGTATTCAACTTACAACATAACACTGCACGGAGATAACTTGTGTTACGATTTGGTGCTATTTAAATAAAAGTAAACTGAATGGGACATTTGTCACTGTCAAACATTATTCACATTTCACAGTCACCTGCACAGTACAGTAATGCTTTCTTCTTTAAAGTCCCCCCCCAATGAAAATCAAGTTCCAACCTCGTTTGCATGTTCATGTGGTGTTTTGTTTATAGGCTAAAGACATATTATGTTTGAAATAAGCGGTCAAGTCCATGGCAGAGCATTTCTGTTGGGCCTAAGGGACCAACCTCGTCAACTGTCCACATCATCGAGCTGCAGACAAGCAGCAGAGGGGTAGATGGAGATAGAGGCAGGGTCGATGTCCATATTCAAAGATCACGTACTCAATGTAACATCTAAGCCACTTAAAGGTGATTTCTTTTTTTTTTTTATCTTGAAAAAACTTCTATGTTCCAATTAAAGTTTTTAAGGCTGTAATCAGTGCCAAGAGAGGAACTTTAACACTAGTCAACTAGCTTGAATTGTGTAGTTTACATCGGTAAGTAAGTTATTATAAAGTATGCAACACTACTACAGCTCCATTTAAAAATGTAAAACAATTCAAGACTGACAATACATGTGAAATGTGAATGTTCTGCATCAACTCCATGACAGATATGTTTTACACGGGACTATTGAGTCTTCGATACATGCTGGGCTCGGTAGTTTCTGTAATTCTCTGTGTTTTGGTAGAATTGATTTGTAAAAAAGAATATAATTACAAACCCAGATCCATGGGAGTTTTGCCAGCATGGCTTTGGATGTTTAGGCACAATCTCTTCTGCTTTTCCGTGACGTTTTATATTGACACTGACATTAACTATTTACTCAGATTATAGCACAGCTTGAAAACACACTTTCTATGTAAACGTTTTCTCCAGCGAAAACTACCATCAACGAAATAAAACATTTTTTTAAAGTTGCTTTTAAATAATCAACATAACTTTCCTATTGACATTTTATAAATAATTATTATCAATTATTATAACCGAAAAATAATTTTGTAGTCGTGATAATGCTGAGCTGTAATTGGAAAGTAGAACACTGTACGCTTTTATAGGATGCATCTTAGTTCCTCTGAGTTGTAATAGACAAACAGCCTTACTTGTATCACACATCTAAGTAAGTAAGCTAACGAGTCATCCAGAGTGCTGAGTCCAACAAAGGTGTTGTCCGTTTAACAAAACTGAAACGCACAATGCAGCCTGAAATTTCAGTTAGTGATGTTTTCATTGATGACCGTGACTGTCATGCTTCTTATTTTTTTTACCTTGTTGTGTGTGTGAAGAAGTGTTGTGGTTGCAGTGCTCCCCTCCGTTGGTGTGGGCAGAGTTCCAGAGACCCGACAGTTTGTGGGCTGACAGGAAGGAACTCGGGTCCCAATCCACAGTACTTTGCTCCGGGTAACCGTTCCCACAGCTCTGGGACTTACAGGAGGAAGAGTGTGACAATGGTACCTGAATTTGAGGAGAAAAAAAATCCAACAACAACACCGATGTTAGTTAATCATCTGGCCGTCTACACACTGTGGACTTACATTTCAGTAGTGGTAACACAGAACTAGAAGGTACCAAGACAAAGGAAAACATCTTAGAGATACATTCATCTTAAATGAGAAAAACGAACATGAAAAGAATGGATTTAAAATCCCCACTGGATCCTTGTTGCAGATTCTTCCCTCTGCTGTCCATTTTATATTTTTAACATTTAGCTTTAGAGCCAAATATTAACAAAACATCTTGATCACTTGCAGTTAAGCTTATGTGGGATGAGACAGTCCGTCTTAAAGTTAGCATTTTATGTAAAGTGTTTTTTTTTTTTTTTTTTAAACAGCCAAGAAAGAAAAGGTAGAAGCTACTTCTGCCTCACATTTGCAGCTTAAGACACATTTACAAAATAAGTTACTTTAAAAGAGATGAAAAGAAGAGTAATTATTAAAACTATCTGAGGGGGAAGGTTTATTCATTAAGTAAGCTCATGTGAATGTGATGCTCTGTAAGGATGAGATCACCTCAGCAGCAGAAATAAACATAACTTAACTAAAAAGTAGTAAACAGAAGTTGTGAAAAGGATCCAGACGTTTGACCCAAATCAGTCCCTTTCTATTTACCGGCGTCGGCTGCTCCTGCGTGCTCCGCCTCTCCTCCTCTTCCACACTCTTGCAGCAGCTCTGACAGATCCACAGAGGCACCTCTCCCAGCAAGGACTGAGACAGTGAGGGCACCGCATCAGCAAGCTTGCGCCCCGGCGCCTCCCGCAATAAGGCCTGGGAGAGCGCAGGCACAGCATCAGCCAGCTTTGTCCCGTGGCCCCCCGGAAGTCCATTCGCGGAGCTCGCTCCCCAGTCTTTAAATTCACGATGGCACAGGAGGCAGCAGGTGTGCATGGGCTAGGTAGAGAAACACAGCACAAAGGGGTTCAGTGTGATTACTTCTCAACCTGTGACACATAATGTTGTTGGTCAATTAACACTCAGGAAAAAAAAGGGTATTTCAGAAATATTGTTTTCAATACTTGACAATGTCAAATAAATATAGTAGGCAATGAAGTGAAGTTATTGATATTGCTCAACGCCACACATTTGCCTTGAAGGACGTAACGATCTGTGCAACAAACACAGTTGTTTTGAATTAGGAAGAAAAAAAAAAAAAACATGAAAAAAAAAAAAAGCAAAAAGGAAAGATCCCCCTTCCAGGACAGACAGATGTGCAATAGATGCTGTGCACACATAAGAACAACATTGCAGATTAACAATAGAGACACTTGAGCTGACAGAATTATCGACTGTAATCACATGTTGAGTTTGATCCAGAGGTCATCAAGCAACTTCCAAACATCTACTAATCATTGAATGTGCGCGCACACGTGCTCATTTTCTAGTTCACAAAAGGTACGTTTAACTAAACCAAACGCAGCCTAACACAAAGGTGATCCATAAAAGGTTTGGTAACAAGTGGAGTCCACACTTCTATAAAAGGAAGGTGGGATTTAACGCAGAGCTGTCAGATAAATATTGTGGGGTTTATTTTCTGAACGTTTCCAAAAACCGGGACAGAGATCTAATGGATTGATCTTAAATGTGAAGTATAAAATGTCATGAATGACCAGACGGTCAGGTTGAAAGTTAAAGCTGAGGTCCCTTGCGAGATTAGCAGGTCGCAGAGAGGACAGCCCGTCAAGTCTGCAGGGTGCCACCTTCTCTTTTTAAGTTTGGTGGTTTCACCCACAACATGGAAACCTCATGTTACAGACTCCGGTTTAGCTCGGCATCATCGGCTCATAAGTTACCTGCTCGCACTGAAACTTTCTGGCATCAGCTGTTGTTTACACTTTAATAGTAGGAGGGGTGCGGCGGAGGGGAGGAGGGGAGGGGGGGAAGGAAAAAAAAAAGGGGGTAAATAATATGACAGTCGAGTGATACAAACCATGTGTGAGAGTTTGCTCCCCCTGTTAATCGCCCCGCTGCCTGTTTTTTTTTTTTAGCTCACTAACTCGCTGCTGGCTGGTTCCTGTAGAGGAGACCTGCTGAAGGCAGCGAGCACGCTTTGCAGCCACGCTAGCTCAACGCGATAGCCCCGGCTAGCCTCTGTTGCTAACGCTAGCTGGGCGGATGAAAAGTTGTGAGCGCCGGAAACGTGGACGAGCTGTCCGAGGCGCGATGTCACCTGTCCGGGGGGAGGAGAGGCGCTGCGAGCCCCGCTGCCGACAAAGCCGCCTGTTTGATGGGGAGGGGTGGGGAAGGGAGAGGGAGAGAGGGAGAAAGGGAGGAGGAGGAGGGAGGAGGAGGTGGAGGTGGTGGTGGAGGTGGTGGGGGGGACGATTCCTGCACGCCAAGTTGATCTGATTATTTATTTAATTACAACATCCAAAACGACGTAAAGCTCCGTATCCGCACGACGTTAAAGACTACGACCACCCTCCACACCGAGGCGGCGGATCAACTTCACCTCCTCGGGATGGCAGCTGCGTTAAATACGAGCACAATGGAGGATGCTCGGATTAGCACACACACACACACACACACACACACACACACACACACACACACACACACACACACACACACACACACACACACACACACACACACATTACACACGAGCTAAAAGGCAGCGATTGGCTCGCCGCTAGCTACCTGGTTCGCCCTGGTGGTGACCAGCCGATCCACACCAGCATCTCCGCCGCCGCCGCCGCCGCCAGCTGCATCGCCGGGAGAGACCGGGCTCTTCGGTGCGGTCTGCTGTCCGCCGGGCACAAGCTCCTTCTGGGCGACCCCTTGCTGCTTGCTTTTCTTCCTCGCCATCGCGACGGTGTTTGTAAAACAAAACCGCTTTGGCCGAGTTTGCACCAGTTTCGGTGAATTTAAGAGCACACTTTCGTTTCTTCTCGGACCTCAAAATGTTCTCTATCTCCTCCAGTCAAGACAACAGTCAATATGGCGGCGTGCTGGCACACTCGGGGGTTCAAAGGTTAAAGATACTGCTGGCAAAAGAGCGGCTTCACTTCCTTTATGAGAAAATGGCTGCGCTCCCCGTACTGATGGTGAAGCCAGGCGTCGCCATATTCATTAAGGGCAGTCCTCCCCTCCCACTTTCTTAAGCAAAGAAAATAATGTTTAAAATGGTTCACGCGAGCTACACAACCACGCGTAAGGGCATATTTATTGAAAATATTATTGTATGACAGATTAATAAGTGTCTTTATGGTCATGTAACGCTTTCTATACGGTCTATAAAAACAACATATTGTTGTAAAGGTGGTGTAGGTTCGGGGTGATGCAAAGGTGGATATTTTTCAGGCGTCGGTGTAAGGAGAGAGTACGATAAACCATATTCAACTAACATAATAAATGTTTGAAAATAAAGGTGCTGTGAAGGAAGCGGGAGGGGGCGGAGGGTGGCCGATGACGTTTTACGTTGCCTCATGATGCCTTCAAAGTCCTTTCGGAAATATCAGGATTGTAGCCAAAACGACATAATATGAGAGGGAAAGCAAAATTCAAATCTTTTATCGGCACAGTGTTTATGTTTAGGTGTTTATGATAGTATGTTTATAAAATATCGTTGTTGTTTTTTTTAATTAATCATGGGTATAATATTTGCATTTTACACTAATTCTAGCCTATTGTATTGGGCTGAAGGAAAATATCACAACCACAAGTGTATGGAAAAAAAAGATGTAGTAAGGTTGTTTTTTTTGTTGGCTTGTTTGCTTTTTTTTTGTCAACCAACAGATGCTAATACCTTAGATGGCTCTGTGTTGTTATATCAGTCGAGCCTGGTCGTATTTCTGAAGCAATGAAACTTTCCGAGTTTGAATGGAGCCCGTGAAGCAGCACAGGCGCTGGGTTGAGGACGTAGCACAGACAGCTTCATCCACTTCAGGTTGCTGACGCTCGCGCTACAGTAGGTTGTTTATCTGCAGTCGTTTTAATTTAACACAAAAATAACAATGGAAGGAAACGTTTGCAACATCCAAGT
The DNA here is from genome assembly GCF_029030835.1 of Brachyistius frenatus. Lineage (NCBI taxonomy): Eukaryota > Metazoa > Chordata > Actinopteri > Embiotocidae > Brachyistius > Brachyistius frenatus. The sequence goes on from NW_027210621.1 coordinate 3,697,164, forward strand.
GCTTCTTCGGGCAGCCGAGTTTCTGGAGAGAAGAGAGCGAGGTCAGTATTTTATTACTTTACTGTCAGCGTAAAGGGGAGCTGGTTTGGTTATTGTTAAAACAACGAAACCCACGATAAAGCTGCAATAACTATGCACTTTAAACACAATGCGGAGATGCGATACTGCAGGATTGTTTGGTAATGAATTGAGATTCTTGGAGGTTATGTGAGCGATCTGTGCCGTTTCACTCTGACCTACATATCGGCCGCATCATTGTACTCGAAGGCGCCAATCTGAACGAGTTTCAAAATTAATCCGGGCGGCGCTGAACGGTGCATAAAAGTGAGGCTGCAAAACAGCTGTACTCCAAGTTGCATCCGTTGTTTACGCACTGCAGACGCTTCGTCGTTTGTTTTAGTTGTGAGGATGTAAAACCGGTTGTATATTAGCGGATAACAAGTGGGTGATGGCGCCAAAACCAAAACGTCCAACTGATGACAGGAGCAGCGTTTCTGTCCTCCTCATTTCACCTCAGCAAAGATCTTGTTTATCTTGCAGCTCAGGTATTACATGGTTGTTTGTAGCACCAGGATTCACGCGTGAAACTACTGAGGAAACCTTTTGTATTGTTTTTGTGACATTGCTGCCTTTGTGCTCTTTTAGCTCATGACTATTGTGTAACCCAGCTGCGGTGTGTTTTCCTGCACAGAGGCTGAACATGGATATGCTTCAGTCCTGCCTCTCAGTCCGGGTCTTTCTGATAAGAGAAGTAAACAGAAGAGCAAGAAGATTTCTGCTGGTGGCAATAGGTGAATGCATTACATAACAAACAACTGACAAGGAGGGTGTGGTTGTGAGGCTCGACTTTCAGTTTTGACAAGGCACCCTTTTAAAACATGAACATCTCACACCGGGGCTGCATCGATTAATCCATTAGCCGATCAAAAGAAAGTTGTTTGCAAATTATTTCAATTAATCACTTCGAGTCATTTTTTTTTTTTTAACGAATGAATTCAAAACGTCTGCGGTGCAGTTGACATTTCTCACCATTTTCTGATATTTTAAAGATCCAGCAGCTAATTGATTAATCCGGAAAATAATCAGCCTATTAAAGAAAACAAATAATATTTACAGCCCTTCCTCACGTGCAGTCTTGGTAAGCAGAATTTCCTGTCCTAAATGTTTTCAACACTAACCAACTTGTCTCTCGCTGTAACTGCAGGTCAGTTCACAACGAGCTGGAAAAAAACAGGTAATGAAGATTTTGACACGATGCTATACAATATCAAATGTTCCTAGTTGCCCCTGTCCAACCAAGTAGACTGTTTTTTACATTGGCTAAAGTGAGGAAAGCTTTGGCAACAATCCCCCCCCCCCCCCCATCCCACCTGCGTGTGGACTAACAGCAGCAGTCTTTGCTTGTTGTCTCTGTAGACGAGCTCAGCTGAGGCACTGCCTGGAGCAGCTCAAGAAGCAGGTTCCTCTGTCATCAGACTCCATGAGGAACACCACGCTGAACCTGCTGAGACGAGCCCAGCTTCACATAAAGGTACCAGCAACACCTCAACGTCAGAACACGCTAAGTCGCGAGGACAGAGTGGGACCTCTCGAGGTCTGTTATATTACCATCAGCGCTGATCCTGTCTGTGGTCGTGTCTGCAGTTTGCTGTGTGCACTCACTCGTCTCTCCCTCTCTCCCTCTCTCTCTCTGGTCGCAGAAGCTGCAGGAGCAGGACGAGCGCGCCGAGCAGCTGAAGGGCCGGCTGCGCTGGGAGCAGAGAGAGCTGCGGGTTCGTCTGGAGCAGCTGCAGAGAGGCACGGAGAGGATGAGGAACGACAGCCAGGGCTCCACCATGTCCTCGGAGAGGTCAGACTCCGACAGAGGTGAGCATCTCGGGGCACAGAGGTGAGCATCTCGTGCTTTTATGTCAAGAAGAAGAAGGACATTTCGTCCCATTCAAATCAGGGTCAGCCTGTCCCTGTAAAGGCCATCTGACAACTCGCTGCGGGTCTCCTGATTTGTTGGTCACACATCTTTTATTACACGCTGAGACTTATTTTACACTCTTAAAGAGCATTGAACGTTAATTTGATTATTCTGTCCGACGTGGAACATCCAGTTGTGTCACCCAGCCCTGGTTTGTAACTTCGAAGTAGCAGGTGAGGTTTCTCGTGTTGCCCCTTCGGCTAATGGGTCTGACCTGTGGTTGCTTCCCTTACAGAGGATGTGGAGGTTGACGTGGAAAGCATCGTGTTTGACTGCATGGACTCTGACGGACTGAGCATTACACACACCGACGCAGACCACTGTTACTCCAGCATGGACAAGGCCTGGCTATGACAGCGGTAAAACACACTCGCTTTAAAGTCACCTGGGTGAACGGGAAGAGGAGAAAACATTCCAAAAACAAAAAAACGGCGAGAGGGAATGGAGAGGGATGTTACTGTACAACTGAACAGATTCTTTTTTGTTTTTTTTACAGAAGGACTATCTTTTTGCCATTCTCTTGTCTTGTGAGTAACATGTGTCCATTTGCACTGAATAGCAGTTCAATTCACTGGGCTGGGATGGATGTTACATCACAGCAGATACATTTTCAGCCATCAACTATTGGTGGCAATTTTTCCCCAAAGCCATGAGGGTGTCAAACTTCCAATGACTCGAGCAGTTCTACTTTAAGGGCTTTTGATTCCAACCTTTTAACTTATTCTTTACCGCAGCATGCCTGTACTGAATTCTGCCTTAAATCACTTCTGGTCGAGTATTCTATACAGCTTTTCCTTAGCACTAAGTTTTATATTTTCAGTAATGTCATGTTTAGCATGCACTTAAACATTAATCTGTGATGTATTATTTTGTCCTATTTTATGAGTTCAGTCACGCATTTCGCTCTTTTCATTCTGTTGCACATAACGTCCACACGTTGCACTTGTTTTGTCGCAAGAAGATTTCGGGTATCGGAAAAAAGGAAAAAGGTGAAAAATAATTAACTAGTCATATTTGCACATTGAAATTTAGCAATTAAGTAACATTGCTAAATATTAATTTGGTGTATTAGTACACAAATCAGTCTGCAATTCCATGCAGGAGTTTTAGATGGCTGTGATGAGGATGGATAGCATTAAGGGACTCCTTGCACAGGTTGAATGACAGTCGCAGTTCTATTCAGTGAAGTGTTGGTTCTCTAAACTACACTTCATTGCTTGTGCGGTCGTCGATTATAAAATGTTAATTATGCATACAATGAATTCAGCAGTCAGGCAGCAAAAGTCTACTTGTAATGATTAATGCAACCTGTGCTGTATTACAAGTATCATACTCATTTCTATATATTTAATAACAGAAGGTGCTTTTTTTTCTCTTCACTTTTGTATATGCAAGATGCCTTATTACTTTTTGATCTGTCTCTCCGCCCAGTAATATTATGTAGCATTTTTGTACTGATGTAAGCTGTTTTTTTTGTTTTTTTTTAATGAATAAATATTTTCTATATTTATGTGCCGTTGCTTGTTATTTTTAAAGCACCTATTGACACCAAACACAAGGACCTGTTTTCCCTGCTTTGAGTCATTTTTAGAGTAACTGATGGTTAAAAAAAAAATCACCCGAAAGATTTTCATAAAGGTTTGACAATTAAACAAACTTTTTCTTTCTGTCCTGCTAATCATCGAGTAACTCCTTAAACTCCCATCCTAATTATGACTGAGCTGAAATAAATCAGGATTAACATATAGAAGAACACGTCATGTACAAGATCTCACAACAATTTGATTACAAAGGAAATATGCATTTATTAATAAGCTTGTATTCTATTGACAGAGTAAGTACACATTTGTTGCATGAGTGCATCACCAGGCCAAAGCTGAATGTACAATACAAGGTAGCCTTTTTACACATTTCAATGTAGGTGAAAACACTGCAGCCAGCTCTTACCACTGTATCATGGAGGCCACGTGAGTATTTCTTATCAACAACAATACAGATCCTTCTTCAGCGAATGTACTTCAACTTGAAACAAGGAGATGATCAGTCTTGGTAGAGTGATTAATGTAGGATTGAGTGAACAGAACTAACAAAGAAAATGTGATTGTAAGATTGAAAGAAAACAAACGAATCATAAGCAAAACAAAATTGGATGTTATAGTAATGCTGATCTTAGCTGCTGAACATAAGCGATATAAAGGACAGGCGAGTATGACAAAACAACATGACATCCTGAAAGGAAACGGTGTAAAAAGCAAACGTTGATGGGCACAGTGGTTGAGCAAAGGTCTGAGAACAGTCAGATTATTTAGCTATCATGACTTTATGGCACCCTGAGCCATATTCAGTCATTCCTCTCTGAGATCTCTATCTCTGGCAAATACTGAGGAGGTGTGGTATCAAAGGTACAATAAACTCTGTGACATGAACTGGAACAGGATCTTGAACCCAGCTCAGGCCTTTTATGGTCCAGCCACCATTTCAGTTGGATGCTTCCTCACAGATGTGTCTACCCAGGTCTGGGATCTGGGTTCATCTTACATCAGTGCTTGACTGGACAATGAGAGGGTGTAAATGTAAGTCTGTCCCAGTATCGGTGGCGGCAGCACGAGTGCTTTACGTGGCTCATCACACGTACTGTTTCTTCTGGGCATGTGAGGCGAGGTCTTTGGCTTTCTCTTTAGCTGCCAGTGCCGTCTCTCGCGCCCGCTCTGTCGCCGTTTCTGCTAAAGTTCTTGACAGAGGTTCACCTAAAAACAAAAAAGAACAAAATATTGATGTTAATTAGATTGATTTGTATTTATGTGTGTTAGGGAAACCCATGCTATTCCATAATAGATGTGAAGAGACTCCCGAAGTTATCAATATTAGATGTTTCCCAACAACATTAAGAGACATAAAAATACAGGGCTTTTAGGATCAAACACCAGTTTCAACGGGATACAATTAAAAGGTGGATAGACTCCTAATCCCAAACACATATATTACATAAGTAATCAATATCTTTGTTTATCTTACAATCAGCCCCCATAATAGACACTTTAAACTGCCAACACATTTTAACACACATTAAAATGTCCCTTTAAACAAATCAGACATTCTGCTAAAACACAAACAGCTTTACTTTCTAAACAGTTTCTAAACAAGTAAACTATTTGAAGAATGGTCCCATTAAAGCCAAATTAAATGATCATTACTTTTTAATATAAATTTGTGTAATTTGAACTTGCAGCTCTGGAGGGAAGTGAAACTGCGCACGGAAAGTTCCAAACTTTTCTGTTGACCCTCCTTTGAAAGTTGTTGAGCAAGTTTAACCAAATTTCCAGATTGTCCAAGAGACAAACTGTTTCCTACTAAAGTGACAGTGAACTTGAGAACAAGACAGATTTCTTTTAGACTTAATTGTTTGCTTATTTAACATTGCCCAGTTTTTGCTTCTTTCCCCATCAAACATTTTTGTCCACTTTAGACTTTACATCTGCAAACCAGAATCTCACATTTCTATCCAGCATCAGAACACCTTCTTTTATCGTTGACCCACAGCAGGAAAGGCAAAAGATATTGCTAATAAGATAAACAAAATGTATTTTTGTTGATCTTATTTGTATTTTGAGTAATTAATGCAATTCAACTGATGTTATTGCTCAGAAGATCCCCCCCATTTGAAAACCACTTGCCGAGGTGTGATTTCTGCATCAGCCATGAAATTGAATGTAAATCCAGGAAACACAGAATAGTCATTTACCTTGCATTTTGGCAAGCACATGTTCGAAGCCTTTCATGGTCTTTGTGACACTCGTCTTGAACCTCGCCAGACCAAATTCCTGGAAAGTGAAGAAACAACATCAGCCAGGACAGAAAAAGACTTGTGGAATACGCAGTATAACACATCCACCATCAGTCAGAGCTTGGCAACAAAAGAGGACTTCTCTGATTCAATGTCATAAATCATTCAGTAATTCCAGTCCTGGCGCACAGATGCAACTGCTCAGCTGCTGCACCTTAACACTGCGTGTTGTGTTACTAATTACAGAATGAAAGAAAGGTCCCATTCGGACACCCCACACCACTACTTTCCCTGCGAGGTTGCATAATGCGGCGCTCCACTGACCTGAATAGCTCTAGAGAGCCCATAGATGTTGGAGGAGATCCAAGCTTCTCTTTTGATTTCAGTCCAGCTGCCATTCTCAGGGTTAATTTGGTACTGACATCGCTCTTCCACGGACTGAGGTAGACAGCGGAAGACAAAACAAAAGCAACATGAGGTCTTGTTGCCACTTGGTGCAATGCAGGGTGCTGAAAGCAAACAGTAAAAAGGTACCATGAGACGAGCGTGGCTGATGTTCCATGTTAGTGTGGTCATGGTCCTTTTCTGAGGGTCCACGATGGAGTCCTCGATGATGTACGCTGAGCTGGCCATGTGCTTTGGAAGATACCGCTCCATCCAGCGAGGCGCACGGCTCGTTTTGGTCAACAGACGTCTGGAAATGAGGCAGTTGGTCGGAGTAACCTCTCGGAAAACGATGTCCTCCGTCAAGACGTGATTACTGCAGGAGAAAGAGTTACGGATTTAAATGATGAAAAACCTCTACCACTAATAATTATTATCATTATAAATGCTTACGTTCGGGGCAGGTTAGGTCTGTTAGGTGGTTTAACTAAATATTGTTGTTTCGCCTATTGAGAAATGATTATTTTGTCCATGCAAGAGTTCCCCAAACCCAAAGAGATCAAATTCACAACAGCAACAAATACTCAAACATAAGTAAGGGAAAAGCAACTACTTTGAACTTTTGCTTGATAAGACTTAAGAACAGTTAATCTACTATTAAAATCTATCACCTGATCAATTTGGTCTTTTCAGTTAAAGCTGTGGCTAACACTTACTGTCACAGTTGATTCATGAAACAACTGCATCCTCGATTTGAGGGTTTCTATAAGGGTTAGGTCAGTAAAATGGAATAAAATTGTTCCAAGATTGCTGTTTGGGCTGTTGTAGAGCCCAACATCTAAACATGTGCAATTTACTACAATATATCTATCGAAACAAACAGATCCCACCTGCGTTTTCAGTATTTTGTGGCTGCATTAAGGAGCATAAACTAAAAACACAGAAGTACAAGTAGCTCAGTAGTGCTGTACATGGCTCGAGTAATACTTGCTGTCCACCACTGCTGATCCTTCTCAGTATAACGTAACCCAAACCAACTGTAGATTTAAAACTGGAGGGGAAAAGAGTAAGTTTAAGCTCTGCTCTCCTCCTCACCTGTAAGGGTTGGGATAGCGCTCCCAGAAAGCAACGCAAACTTGGTCCCAGGTGCTTTTTAGCAAACCTGCGCAGCAGAAATATTTCACCATTGTTCCCTTCCTTTACTCTGCTAATACCCTGTGGAAACATCGAACAAACAGAGAGTGTTAGTTTGACAGACTGACAGTAACCCTGGTGGTTAGCACACTCAATTATTTCACAAGAGCAGTTTTTATAAAAAAAATAAAATAATAATAATAATAATTAAAGTACATTTTTGTTCTGTAAAGTGTTAACAATCAAAATAATTCACTTACATCAAAACACCACGACTGAAGAGTGATTACCGTGATTTACACGTGTTTTGATACGTTTGAAAATTAACCATTAAACAAACTCTTTCTGGCCAACATGACAGCGGTCAGTCAAATAAGGACATAAACCCGCATTATTTCACAAACATTGCACTGGTCCTCCTCGTATGACTGACAACAGACTACGTGGCACTCATTAGGACCACGGAGTAATACATATTTAAACAATAAGCGGATAACATTTAAAAAAAAAAAATAAATAAATAAAAAAAATCGCTGCTGTCACATTTGTCACGTCCTCACTCCTTTAGCTTCCTCGTTAGCATGAGCTAACCCAGCGTGAGGCAAACCGTATGAATGAGCGCGCCCCGGAAATGTCTTTAACCGGCACTCAGAGAGTCCGGTCAGGAAGTCGGTCTGGACAAAGAGACGATTACCTGCACGGCGACACCATTTAAAAGGTTAGAGTTGGCATCGTATACTCCTGTTGAGGTGTACTTCGTCGCGCAGCCACCTACAGATTATGTCGCGACACAAGAAGGTCACGCATTGACGACGTTTCCGGTCGGCGGTGCAGCTGCGATGTCTGCTCGGAACACTAGAGGGCGGCAGAGCAACACGCAGCTTTTAAACGCATCTTCGAACAGGACGTTTTCGCCTCAAATGTCGTATAATGTTGTCAAAACAACTCAAAGTGGCGTCTGTAGGGCTCCTTCCCTAGAAAGCAACAATTTATCTTTAACTTCAAGTAAAAAAAATAAATAAATGTATCTGACTTTTATGTATTTGTTTTAAGCAGGAAAGATTGCGCAAAATCTCTAACCATCTATTCTCACAGCTAATTTTTCCATTAGCCGTTGATCTAACTTTAATGTTGGTTCTGATGTTAGTCCTGTTAAGAGCTTAGAGCCTCCATAATAATCTACAGCACATAAATAAATAAATAAATAAAAGCTAAACCAATAAATCAGTGCTGTGGGTGTCAAGAACCAGCAATATAAATAAATAAATCGGTTCCCTGCTGTAAAATGAATCAAGCTATGTCGACAAAATTTGTCCACTTGCTAATTAAATTCTTTATTGGATCAATTTGACCCACTTTTTTCAGAATAAAGTATACAAGTTTGTACGTGGAACTTTGATAAACCTCAACGCATTATTTCTATGTTTTGCTGTTGATGTTCAGATGGATTTGCTGTCAGGTTCAGAAAGTTAATGGGTATCTTTCCTGTGTGCCCGAGGGCACAGGACTACTGGACTCACCCAAAACTATAGGCATTAATAGTGTGCACTCAGAAGGATCTTACAAGCATTTACTTTACTTCTTCCATACTTTAATATACTGACACTAATTATACGACTATATTACTATACTAATATACTACAGAGATTTGTGTGCCCAGAGGCCACGTGGTCGATCCCTGTTCCAGTGATCATCAAACAATCTTCAACAAAAAACACTTTAGAAGTAATGATTAGCACAATCTGACTTCTTCCAACTGCCCTCTTCTTGTTTTTTCACTCGTCCTCAAAGCAGCTGCCCAGATTCTGTGATGAAGATGTTATTAACTTGTTGGTCTCGCTTCAAACAGGTCACTGGTTTGCAATCCCATTCCTCTGGAAACAAGAGTCCTGCTGGTTCATCTAATCAGGAACAGCCGGTTGCCAGGTGAGGATAATGAACTTCCTGTTTGGACAGAAAATGAACTGCTTTGGATTTCTTGGACGAGGCTCGAAGGATTCTCTGCTAGAACACTGTAATTAATCCAAAACACAGCATTTAAGTGAAAATCCTCCAAATATATTGAACATCCAACAAATAAAAAAAAAACAAGTGTGAAAAATGAATCTCTCAGTAATAATCAGTCTTCCCTTCAGCGAGAATGATGGATGAGACATTACCAACAACTTACAGGAGAACACATTATACATTGTACCAAGTTAAATAACACCTAAGTAAACATCTTAAACACATGTTTGAGCAGGTTTGACAAATGCATTTCACTAGTACCATTCACAAAGGAAAGAAGAGCCTTACATAAAGCGATTTGCATGCAAAGCTTTGGGCCTCCTCCAGTGACATAGATACTCAGACCATTCAAGTTGAAAGGCTACTTTTGAACAACAAGCACCACAAAACAGAGGTGCGTGTATTGTGTTCATATTCTACAGGCGTTTTTAAATCGAGGAAATCTCACACCGCCGTGGGAGGGTGTCCACCATTACGACCGTTCAGAGTCAGCCGTCTTACGGAGCGTGTTCTGAACGAGCCCTCCGGGTGGAAAGCATCCGGCTTATCCTTGCAGCGGAACACCATGAGGAAGCCATTCCTGTAGTTTTTATTCATCCACCCATACAGGAGAGGGTTGGTAAAAGTTGAACACATAGCCACGATATGAAATACTGTGTATATGAGCTTATACTCCTTAAACCTGAGCACCAGGTCCAGATCGCTGGCCAATTGGAACACGTGAAACGGCAGCCAACAGATAGCAAACACCACCACCACCAGCGCCAGCATCTTTGTGGTCTTTTTGCGGCGGTTGATGCTGTCGTTACGGCTGGATGGGCTGATATGATTCTTAAGTTTGACCCAGATGCATATGTAAGCATAACTGATGATGGCCAGAGGAATAATATACTGCAGGAGCAGCATTGAGAGGCTGTAAATGACTCCATCCCTGCTGGTCCCATGGGGCCACTTCTCAGAGCAAACAGCAATGCGCAGGTTGATGGACGGGATCTCCTCATTGCGGTACTCCCTGAATATGGCCAGAGGTGCTGCCAAGACAGAAGACATAGTCCAGGTGAGTGCCATGATGAGGAAGCTGGAGCTCCACGTGAGGCGCCGGCCAAGGTGGAAGACGATACAGCGGTAACGCTCCAGAGCTATGACAGTCAAAGTCAGGATAGACACATGCACGCTCAGGGCCTGGGCAAAGGGCACCATATGGCACAACAAAGCCCCAAACTTCCACTCATCTAGCAGAGTGTAAACCAGAGTGAAGGGCAAGCAGAGAGTGTTCACAAGGAGGTCTGCCAGCGCCAGGTTAGCTATGAAGAAGTTGGTCACTGTCCGCATGTTTCTGTAGCGAATAATCATGTAGATGACGAGAGCGTTCCCCAGCAGCCCCAGCAGGATGATCAGTGAATAAGCAGTGATCAAGGTGATTTGGACTCCGAGGTGCTTGGTGATGTCAGTGTGGAAACCAGGTGGGTGTAAACCCATGCTGTTGTTAAGAAGAACAGAGGGATCGGTCTCCCCAGCCTCCGCTTCTCCTGTGGTGTTGTACATGTCTGGTGGGCTCATTTTAGTAAAAGGTAGTATAAGGTGCCGACACCTGCGCAGAGAAAACACACAAAATGAAACAACTGTGAAAGTCAAGATAGGCTGGAAATGATTTCAAACAATAAAAAGAAATGACAACGAGGCAGACAATGTTAAAAGTACTTGAGCTTCAGGTGTTTATTTAAATGCTTCTCAATTTTCTCCCCAATTACTAACTCCCAACACCTCTGTTTTAGATTTGTTGTCACTGCCAACTCCACTGTGGGATACAACATGGCGTCACCGGGAGCTTGTTTGATCAGAGAGGTGTAACGTGGGCCAATACACATCCTCTTCTAAGAAACTACCACAACAAGCCAGGACTTATAAGTGCAGCTAAGAGGACTTGATCCCTCATTGGCGTATCTATCGCAACTACAAAGTGTCACTGCTATGAATCTGAACCCTTTCTCTTTGGTGATGGGCAAGTGTTTTGACCCTTTCTCCAGGTATGATCAACTTTCCTTTGCTTCTTCTCTTTTTTACACTGCAAAGTATAGAAATGAACTGTAGGCGATCCTGTCAGCATTGTCAGATAGACAAACCAGCTGTCGTTCACAGTTAGGGTAACTTCCTCCTCATCACAGATAAAACTGCAAAGAGCTCCGACTTAATCCAACTTCTCTAATGAAATAAGGCTGAACACAACTGATTTCTATAGAAATGAACTGTAGACGATCCTGTCAGCATCTTCAGATAGACAAACCAGCTGTCGTTCACAGTCAGGGTCATTTCCTCCTCATCACAGATAGAGCTGCAAAGAGCTCTGACTTAATCCAACTTTCTAATGAAATAAGGCTGAACACAACTGATACGCAATTATTTCATCATTCTCTTCATATCTCTCAGACAGAAAGTGTAGCTTTCATTGTAAATGTCACACAGATATTAAAGCCATCTAGTGTTTAACGCGAGAGTAATGAAACAGTGTAATTTAGAAGATAAGCGAATTCTCTCATGCTTGCAGCCTAATTATTAGAACAACTGTCTATGATTGCTTTGAGAAGGTGGATGTTCTGAAAAGTTCCCAAAACGAAACAGGGTTTTCAGTACCAGATGGCGATCAATAGAAAATCATCTGTCTTTGAACATGCTTTTTCCAAAACCCCGAAATATAGCTTGTAGATACCTGTAGGTTTTTATTTTGAAAAACATCTTTGTCCATGCGCTCCAGGTTATTTGTGTGTTTGCAGCATGTCATTTTTCAAAGGGACGTGAAAACCTATGCCACCATAAAGGCTGAAGAAAAATGATGGAGCAAGCAATGCGATCAGGCGTCAGCCAGTTCAAAGCTGCATCATTAGAGCTGCAGCCTGTTCACATTCACAGTCTGGATCTCATGAAGAGAATATTGTGTGGTGTGCCTAATATCAAACAACCGTATTTCAGCCATTATCTTGTCATTTCCAGTCAATTTATACCTGCGGAGAACTCCTGCCGAGTACAGAGAGTTCATTTTGTCATTACACACATACAAATCACTGCCCGTTTGACTCTTTGATAATATCCTCCTACTGCTCTGCATCTTTATCGAGCAGATAAATGTTAATTACATTAGGTCACACTAAGCTAAGATGCTTTTGGCATCACTTGTCGTTTTTTTGTGTGCTTGCAGGCCTGAATCGACTTTGCACATTTTTGTGGCTAACACACAGTTCTTAAAGTTTTCTGCATGGGAACACAAACAACAAACCATGACACCGTTTAGTGAGAGGTCATCTCAGTGGTGACAGACACTTTTTGGTTGCTCTGGGGATCCGGCCTGTTTCTGGACGAAAAAACTGAAAACACTAAAGTTTACTGACTTCATTGCTTTTCTGTGGTTTTACAGTGGACTGAATGGGCATTAGCTGCATTGTTTTGTTGCTGTAATGTCACATTTAAAGGCAATGAACTGCATTGCAAAAAACAAAAAAAATCACACGATAACACGCCATCTATGGGGACCACAGAAAATGTAGTAATTACAACTCAAGTGTTGCAGTGCCAGTAACCCAAAAAGCATGCACACCCTGCGCGAACCCTAATAGCACACAGCTGCACAGGAGCACCAGGTGTCGATTTATCAGACAGGCTGCAGACGACATTCACACTTTATAAAACATCAGTAATTTGTCAAAGCTACCCAGCGATAGCAAAGCCGACCCACGGACTAATCTGTTGCCACACACCTGCTGGAGCAAAAATTCCCATCACAAGTGAACTCGCCGCACTGCTATCAAATCATGATGAGCCAACATGAGCCAAGTGCTAATCAACTGCATTGATGCGTAATTTGTGGCCATTTGTTCAATTCATTCAAAAATACGCATTGAAATGTCTCCAACTGAGCTCTCATGGTTCATTCAAGCGACCAGACAGGTGCAAATCGTTTACATCCAACACAAATAGTCTCCTGAGGTACGTCATTTGAAAGCTTATTTTTTCCTGCTTTGTAAAGGCTTTCTCATATTCAAATTACGCACATATGATAGTTGCAGGTTACGCTTTCACAAAAGAACAGAGAAATTCATACCTTGCACTTCAGGGACACATTTTTATCACAAAAGCTGCGCAATATTCATTTAAAGTCTCCAAGAACGCTATCCACATATTAATTGAACTCACCTTTCGCCCTATATCTCCTTTTGCAAACGGGTCTTCACTCGAGAGTGGCATGAAACAAGTGGGGAAAATCCCGAAGCTCCTCCCAGCCTGTAGCACTTGGTGCGCATCTTGTGTTTTGCCTGTGCGTTCGTGAGTCAGGTCTACAGGATTCAGTACGGGCGTCCTCATCTGTGCCTAAGGATGGCACTTTTCATTTTCAAGTGTTATTTAATTTAAACTGCATTATTCAGCAAAGACGTGTAATTAAACATCACAGAATACCCTTTGAAGTGCAAAACACGGACTTGATTTGCTGAGGTTATGACATTTTGCAGCTTTATCTCCATTTATCATAAGCTAAGTGTATGCCTCAAAGCTCCTAATTTCTCCTTCTTGTGGACAGTTTTGAATGAACTTTGGAACAATACAGGGCTGTAAAGCAAATCCTCATCTTTTATAATTGCGTCACCTGCTTCTTCACACTTTCATAACTGATCTAATTCCTGCTATCAGATGAACAGCATTTGAAGGACTCTGTGACACAATTTGATATCGTGCAGCAAACAACTGTCATTTGACTTCAGGAAACCGCTGGAAGACAATAAAGACACAAACCCCTCATAAGCTCATTTCTCTGAGCTTCCATGACTGTTCCCAAAATAGATTAAAGTTGTCGCTGACCATACTGTTGTAGTTTATGCTGTAGATATACACATGCAAGGGCTTTCTTTAGCGCTGCTTTATTAGGAAAAAAAAAAAAAAAAGAGTTATTGAGTTGTTTGAATGGGGCTTGGTGGGGAATTTCAATTACTATTTTAGTATTCAGAGTGTGTCATTTACCTGAATGATGTCAGTTCTTGTGGGGTTTTGAATGATTCAATGGAGTTATATTGTCGTGTGCCTGGAACCATTTTCTTTCTTGTTTGCTTGAAGATATTTGTGAGAAGACAGTTGCAGGAATTTTTCAAGGTTAATTTTTTTATGGTGACAAAACTGTAGGTTAAAGGTTAGGTTAACCTTAATGTCTCCCTCGAGCCTTGTTTCTGCTTTTCCCTGGAGTTGTGTTTCACCATTTAAGCCCAAATTTATTGTTGAGGGCAGCAGCATTGTATGAGATCCTTCAATCTTCTTGGTGCAATTTTATTTGATGAAGTAATTATTGATGTACTGATTGTCTCAGCAACATAGATTACCCTTATTGATTGAGGCAGTGCTGCCTCTGCCTAAATTTATTCTCTCAATTATGAGCAAGGCTGAGAGTTTTCTCAGCCCGACTAATGAATCACTCATTACAAACTTGCTTATCTCCAACAGATTCAGAAAAGCGGTTGTGGGGATTTACAGTGTGCAGAAAATTCAGTGTGAGTTTGACCCCTCACTTCATTGACATGTCTTTCATGAATCTCCCGGTGCTCATATATCAATCTTCACTAGTTATGAGCTGTTTAGGTTTCCCCTCCATGTGGCTGAGGATCCTGTATTTTACTGCTCTCCATCTGATCACTGTTTCTGAGAGCAATGGTGCCACTTATCTGATGACCCAATCACAGACTGTTGCGTCCTCACGTCGCCCAGCACACGGTTGTTGTTCTATCTGTCTGCCTGTGAACTAATGAATGTGGGAATGGAGGACAGATAAACAGAATCATTTTGCCTCCTCCTTTTTTCTCTCGCTCTTGGTGTTTCTCCCAGAGGTTACATTTGAGAGTTAGAAATGGTGTGATGCAGATGATAGCCTTTAATTCTTCAGTGATTGAAAATAGTGACTTAAAAGGATGGTCAGTCTGTGAAGTCTGAGAATTGGATTCCCTGGGGTAAACATTTGTGTGGGAAGTTCCAATTATGCCTCCTTGTCTTTTATCCCAAGACTTGGGCAATGTGTCCAAGAAGGCAAAAGTGATTCTGTATCTCTGTCTCCCATAGAAACTAAATTTAATAGCCACCCTCATTATAATCATTCCTGTAGCTGTGACTGAGGACACCAAGGTCATTGGAGGTTTTAATAACTTCAGGGAGAGTTATTTCTGTTCATAGGCTGTATAATTACAGACGGTGGATGGATGTACCCTTCACTGATTTAACATTTGGAATTCTGTTCACTTGTCACAGAAAGTAGTGTCTAACAAGTGAAATCAGCTCTCATGTCTTCTGTGTCCCTGGAGGGACCATTCAAAAGTCTGAAAAAAACCCAAAACTGATCAGAATTATCTCAGTTTGGGCTTTGAATTTTTTATTTATTTTTTATTTTATTTTTTTGTTTTGAAAAAAGCATGTATGAGAATCTGGGAGCATTTGTAAAATGTAATTGTGTACTTGGCAGGGGAGGTTTTCCAATGAAAGACACTACTGACTCGCACTCTGGAAATTTAGGAACCAGTTTAGGGACTTGACCTTTATGTTAGACTTTTTATGTTAAAAAGTCAAAATACATTGTTTTAATTATTTAAAGTAAGCTAAAAAAAAAGTACATGTTTTTTGTGGTGGTTATTTCCTTAAAGTTTTGGACTCAGTTTCTGAAGTCCTGGCTACTTCCCTGCTTGTGGCAATACACAGTGGAGGAAGTGAAAATCACAATAACTGCAAATTTGTAATAGTGTGGAAATTTACCATTAAAAAAAAAAAATATATATATATATATATATATATGTTGTTTTTTTTAAGCAGCACCTTTCTAAATTGAAACAAGAGTTTTAAGTAGAGGGGCTAAAAAATCTCCCTCCATTTACATCCTGCTGTTTGCGGTGAAACATACGGACCAATCAAATGTGTCTTTGTGGTACGCACATGCGCAGAACTCGTGTACGTCCTGTTCCCAAACAGCAGCAGCTCGGAGGGACCATCAGAGAGCAGAGGGAGGGTCTTTGAAGTACTTTGGCTTCACTTTTCTCCGAACAACCGACAACGTAAGTTCATCAAAGTGTTACCTAAATATCGAGTGTAGTTACCACACTTAAAGCTTCATGTAGGTTTTGTTTTATGTCGCTTTAACAAGTTGTTTACAAGCACGCAGCTAAACGCTAGCACGCTCCAAGGCAGTGTAAAACCAAACAAACCAGCTGACCAAGCGTTGCTTTCTCAATACAAATCACAAGCTAGCTCATGTAACCTCGTGATATATCATCGGATTTCTACTGCTGGTCACTCAGATACACGTTTACGCGTCAAATGGCTGTCGTTTACACTTGAAATTAGGTGCCTGGTTTGAGCAAGAGAGAGGTAACTACAGGTAATCAGAGTCCGAAACAAAGGCAAACAAACCACTGAACCTTGATCCAGATTTAAAAGATGATTTACTCATGCGAGGAAGCTGTAGAATGTAAACTTGTTTATTTGTTGTTTATTTCACCTGACGACAAACAGACCTGTGACCCTGTAAACTGCCTGAAGGAGATTCGTGTCTCTGTGTTTCTTTCTCTCTCCAGACTTTTGCTTTCACTTCCTCAGTGTGGACAGAACTTGGAGAGGGAAGAACCCTTCACTATGGCTGCTGCTCCTCCTCCTCCTCCTCCTGCTGCTGCTCCTCCATCCACTAAAGACAGCCTGAGAGAGGACCTGACATGTGCGATATGCTGCGACCTGTTCCGGGAGCCTGTCATGTTGTCCTGTATGCACCACTTCTGCAAACTTTGCATCTCCAGGTACTGGAGGGGAACACTGGGGCCCGTAACCTGCCCGCAATGTCGCAAGGAGTTCAGCTCCAAACAGTTTCAAACTAACTACCTTGTGACAGCCATGGTGGAAAAGGTGCGGGCCACTACGTCAGACACTTACATCAAGAATTTAGAGGTGGGTTCACTGCTTTCGCCTCCACTTCATGTCCAAGCATCATCCTGCTGTACGTCTTCCACGCCTTCATTCTTGGCAACCTGTAAACTATTATTAAGTGTTTGGTAACCTTAAGCAAATAATGTTATGTTCCAAAGTAAACTGATCGAATACAAATGAGCAGTGTAGAGTTTTATAAACTCTTTCCAATCCTAATCCATATTTCAGTCCACATCTGTGTTTATTTCACTGTAGTTCGACCCTGAACATATCTCCCTTGAATTGCTTGAGCCAAAGTTCACCCTCCGCTCCCCTTTATATTACTTTGTGTGACAGGATATAAAACTTAAGCACAGGAGGGGGACCAGTAAACATGGCCAGAATAATAAAACCACCTATATCTTTTAATGCAATCTAATCTCAAAATCGCTGTAATAAACTGCACCTTTGTCACTCGTTATGTTTAATCGTTTTTCATACTGTGACAGAGAGGTGTTTATCCAACTTTATGATTGTTTTTACACAAACAGTTGAACATTTTTGGAATTACACTTATCAGCTGCCTTCCCAAGAGTTAGATAAGGATTGTTGTTTTTTCCAGCAAATATAAGCCTACAACCAGTAAACTTAGTTTAGCATAAAAGTAAAAAAAAATAATTCCTGAAGTCATAAAGACTTATTCACAGGGCTATTTCTTTGAAGGGTGCAGTGGCTTCTTGGAGTCTTTGCTGGTTGCCTTGCAACCTCATGGTCATAATAAGACTTCAGGAAAGCAAAAGAATGTATGAATTAAAACTTGCATTTATTTTGTGATTATAAAGCAGGTCTGGGTGTTGCATAGATACTGTGAGTGTCAAAGCGCTCAGTCCACAGACAAACGCATACAACCTGTTTTCTGCAACTGTGCCATTTGGACTTTTGAAAGTCTGTGATGTCACAAACCCACGCTCCATCGTGGAGCCAGCAAGCAACCAGAAAACGTGTAGCTGGTCTGGGCATGCGTCACTCCAAGAAGAGTCGGCAATCAGAGAGGAGGGTCGCTGATGTTAATAATGCGCCTCAAAGATACAGACACGAAACAGCCTGTACTTGGTAGAGCTCCTGAGAGAAGCTTAAGAGAGGAGATGTGGAAATATACTGAGATGTTTTTTGATACTTAAAACCACACAGTCTTTATATTCTACTGGATATGAAGATTACAAATAAAACACATGTAAACCCTAAAATATGAATCATATGAGGCTGCAGTTTGTGCTATTGTTGCATTAGATTGCATGAAATTATATATGTAAAACGCATGCGCACAGTCTTAGAAATAGTTTTGAACATAATGCAGTTGAAATCAGTAACACAGTAAAGTATATCCTCAGAAAGTGTGAGTCAGCACAAACAGTAAAAAATATATGTTTGGACAAAAGACTTCCAGGCAGCAGTTGTTATTGTAGGGCTGTTCTTTTCTGGTCATTCAGTCTTTCATACTTTTACAGTTACTAATGAGCTCCATGACTCTCTGCAGTCTCTCCTACTTGTAATGTTTCTGTCCTCACACTGCTTTGATTTTCATACTTTACAGAAACAACTGAAAGAGACTTTGGAGAGCCTTCGCCTGAAGAAGGAGGACTTCATCAACTGTATTCGCGGAGACAAAGAAAAGATGAATATCATAAAGGTAAACTGCTCTGGGGATCTGAAGGGATGGCAGCCCTTAACAGATAAGAATACACATGTCCTCCCTAATGGCTGTTTGCAGTATGTCCCTGTGCATATTTAGTGGTGTTTGCAGTCGTGGTAAGTGACAGTTTGTGCTTTGACATATGAAACACAACGGTCTTACGCTTGGGGAAATAAACGTCTTTCAAAACTCAGCTCTGCATGTGAAATCCTCTCCTCTTTGTAGTTGTATCTTTTCATGACAATAATGCTGCCAGCATTTTTCCTCAACAGAAACAGACACGGGCTGATGTGACAGATACAAAAATGTGTCCGGAGTGCGGGTGACAGATGGCAGATAGGAGCTGGGGTTTGGCTTTGTCCGCCCTGCTGATATGATGAAAAGGAAATCGTTCCCTGTGAAAAAACAGTCTGTTGTTGTTCAACACATGGACTTTTGATGCTAATTGAATCTTCATTACGTCTTGTTTGCATCGGTCTGTATTATACCAGCACTCTTCTGCAAGTTAATCAGAGCGTTAATGGAACAAGTACCATGGCAACATAAAGCGGGTCAATAAAAGCGTGGCGGCACATAGAGAATACCACATTATGTAACACCAGTCATTACTCCCCGCTTCAGAGAGCCACGGCAGATCTGCAGGCTCGTGTCAAAGGCGAGTTTAGAGCGCTCCATCAGATTCTGCATGATGAGGAAACAGGCCTGCTGGAACAGCTGAAGAGAGAGCAGGAAGAGGAGCTGGAGAAGGTGCAGCGCCACCTGGAGGCCTCAGAGCTGGCAGTCAGGCAGCTGGAGGACAACATGCGAGCGCTTGGTAGTGCTGCCCCTGACAACATCATACTGACTAAGGTGAGGAAGTCTCATGTAAACAAAAACGTTAAATGAGAACCGAATTTTGAAATTTGTTTATCACATTTGAGCTTTAAAAAAAAAAAAACAACCAGAGTATCTTCTAAATTCTGATTTTTGCGTAAGTTTGAAATATAATGTTAATGCGATTTTCTTTCATCTCCTTCTCACTAGCTCCCACAGATAAGGTAAGCATTCATTTCAGCGTTGTCACTGATCAGTTACTCTGTATTTTTGCACCTATCATGTGCTTATTTGATTTTTACTTCCATTAGTACTAAGAATGGATGATGAAGTTTTCTTTTTTCTTTTCTTTTTTTGACAGGCCATGCGTGCAGGTGGATGTTGCCCCGCAGTTTGATGTAAATGCTTTCAGCAACAAATACATGGCTCCATTGCAGTACATCACATGGAGAAGGATGTTCATGTTTTTGAAACCAGGTAATTTAACTCATTAAAATGAGTCGAGCTGAAAAGTGATTGTTCCCCCACAATGGGAGTAAATAAAGGAAAACGAGTGGATTATTGTCTGTGACACCATTCCTCCAATGAAAGGATCTATTTTCAATTTAAAATGCTGAGTATGAACACCGAAAATATTCTCAGTGTTATCATTTAATGAATTGTTTCACCCTAAAGGTCCTTCTCCATTAACGTTTGACATGGACACGGCTCACCCGAGCATCCATGTCTCCAGGGACAAAACGGCGGCAGTTGAATGTGACCTCATGACCCACTACCCGAACCACAACAAGCGTTTCCTCCAGTGTGTCAACATTCTGGCCGCCCAGGGCTTCCAGTCAGGTCGACACTACTGGGAAGTAGAAGTGGGCTCGAGCCCTAAGTGGGACCTGGGCGTTGCCTCCGAGGCGGTGGACAGGCAGGCTCGGATCAAGCTGAGCCCCGAAACAGGCTACTGGACTCTGCGGCTGCGTAACGGGAACGAGTACTCCGCCGGAACGCAGCCGTGGACGAGGCTGCACCTCGCATCTTCACCACAGAGGCTCGGGGTTTTCTTAGACTGCGACGAGAGGAAGGTGTCCTTCTACAACGCCGGCGACATGAGTCTGCTCTACTCGTTCACCAGCGGGCCGAGGGGCAAGGTGTTCCCCTTCTTCAGCCCCTGCATCACTGACAGAAGTCAAAAACCTCAGCCTCTGAGACTCCTCCACTACCCTCCTGTCGCTCTGTCTGGCTAACATGGCTGCACACAAACAAGAGCTGTTCAGCATGTAGGAGCTGTTACTTCACACATTGACCAAAGACCATTATCATTCCGCATTTGAAAGGCAGCACTGCCATTATTTGCACCATGATGCCATTTCACAATAGTTTCAGGCTGTTGTTTTGTTTTACGCACCAGATGCTGTTTTCTTTTTTTAATTTTCTGAAATTCATGAAATGTCATGAAAATTGCCATAATTACCATATTAAAATTTATATTGTATTGTAACCACTCTAAATAGGCTTTAAATGCATTATAGACCACTGTATTCTAGCTTCGATACATCAAAGTACATTTTATGACCTACTAGATCTACAACAAATATCTTGATAATCTAAATGATGGTCTCATCAAGTCAGACCATCTTTCACCTCACTTGGAAAAGGGTCTTGTAATCATCAGGTTAGTTATGAAATTATGATAAAGAAATTGTGCACTTTACTGGTAGATTTTATATGCGATTATATGGTTTACTTTTATTTTGGATGTGGTTTCCGCTCGGATGTAACGCTCGCCTTGATTGTTAATTACCTGTACATTCATTTCTATTCATTATATGTGCCTAATTTTAACGTGTATGTACTAGAGAGTAGACGTCTGTCTATGGAGAATGTTTTATATGGTGGTCATTGCACATCGTAGAAAAACACATGGATACATTATTTTTTATCATTTCCTGATTCCCCCCCAAATATTGTAAAACCTGATAAAACTAATAAACCAAATCACTTTTTCTTCCTTAAACAACCTCGGTCTTTGATTCTTCTCTGCAGCTGTGACACTACACACAGTCACGACCTGTGAGAGTTCAAAGTCGACCCTACTTGAAATAATCAAGGATGTTATTAAGCATCATCAAAGCAGAGCGCATGACTGAGCACAGGCTGATGGGAATTTCAAAGCAGTTAATGGGAGAGACAGTGAAGGGTTGTTGACTCTCCTGCACCTGGGCTGGAACTTTTGAATGCATGAGCCATCCCTGACACTTAAACTGCAAGAATAGGCGGATTCTCGGTTATCTTGACAAACACACAAGAGCACCGACGTCCTGTTTCCTCCTACCAGGTGAAAGGTCAGATAAACAGAGTGACAGTGAGGTTGCCTCTGGGCTTTTTGACAGGCGCACTAAAGCAGGATGCTGCTGCCTGCTTTTCTGATTGGAAAAGTGGCACAATGAACCACACCAGTGGGGGAACCATTGCTTTTCCTGCAGCAGCAGCAACATGGAACATTCATGGGTACACTCACAATGCCCTCATCGCTCACTATACACTGCTGTGCATTAATCATGCTGTTTAATCGTTATCTCAATGCAACACACCTGTCAGGCAGATGGATTGTTTTCACCAAAATTTGTGAACAAAATCTGAGAGAAATAAACCTTCTGTGAGCATAAAATAAATCTTACATCTTTCAAATCAACTCATTCGGGAGTGAAAACAACTGTTGTGTTTGTATTTTTGCATATGCACTGCAAGATTTTAAAAGACAGCAGGAGGAATGTTCTATTAGGTAGGTCACTGATAAACTCAAAATATCTCATCTTGTGTCTGTGTAGTTCCTCTTTTCTCTAGGAAGCTTTTTAGCATCTTTCAAGTGATGATTTTAGGTCTTAAAGCAGCATTAATCTCTATCTTTTTTTTTTTTTTTTTTTTGATAATGGGGGGGAAAGACTCATTGATATGTAGAGTTGTTTATTTGATAAACTCAGAAAATTATCATCCAACTCTGCTGTTCCCCTCAGCCCTCCAGACCATCTTCACATACCTAATTGATCTTTTTTTAATGGACAACTTAACGTCTTAAAAAAAACTTCTTTTTCACCTTATTTGGATGAGCAAACACTTGATACTTCTTGAAACTGCCTATCGATAAAGATGATACGACAAGTCACAAAAACAGACCCAAGAGCACAGCTCAGACAAAAAGCAGTGAGACAAAAATCTAGTCAGGCAGAAAAGAACAATGTCGCAGAGTCCAGAAAGAGGACCTGAACACTGAAATGCATTTAGACAGTTTGAAGGTAAGTGGAAATGAACCGGTATATATACTAGGAGACTGATCAGAGGACGGGAAACAGCTGAGCAGGTCAGTCGGGAGGAGGGGTAGATCAGGTGGTTCTATTGGCTGGTAGGTCAGGCAGGTGGGAGTGGCACGGTCTGAAACTACAGCTAAATAAAGGGTCTGAAACAACAGCATGAACAACAACAAGACTGAATGAATGAGCAGACCGAAACCCCAAAACATGACATGTCAAATAAGTTAAAACCACATCAGTCACATAGAAAAAGTAAGTATACTGCTATGATTAATTAAAATTCATAAAATCATTATCTAGATTAGAACCCACAGAGGGAGTGACCAGTGCTTATTTTAGTTAAACTTCTGACGTTGACGGTCTGGTGTTATCTTTGCTATTGAAGTGTGTGGTGTCTTCATGTTCGGATCGAAATAAATCTTTAAGGTCCACAAAAAAAAAAAAGGTTGTCAATGCCTATGAGTCTAGCAAGAGATTTAAAGACATCTCCAAATTATTTGAGATCATTCCTCTGTAAGGAAGTAATCTATAAGTGGTGCAAATTTTAAACATTCGCAAGTTTGTCCAAGACTGTTTGTTCAAGCAAATTCAGGCCAAAAGCTGTATGATGCAAAAAGATGTGTCCAAGAACCCAAAAATTTCATTATAGGATCTGCAGGTAACTCTCACAACTGTTAATGTCAGAGTCTCTACAGTCAGGAAGAGATTGCACAAATCTGACCTGCATGGGGTGTGCGAAGAAAAAAGGCTTTTGCAGTCCAAAAAGAACGTCAGAGAAACATTACAGTTAGCCAGTGAATATATCAGCAAAAAGTTTTATTTGGAATAGTATGCTCTTGACAGACAAATTGTTGTGCCACAGTACCATGTTTGATGTAGGCCAAAGGCAGCTTTTCCAGAGAGGAACCTCAGACTAGCTGTGAAGCATTATGTGGTAATATCGTGGTATGTGTGCTTTGCTGCCTCAGGGACTGGCAGCATGCAGTCATAGATTCAACTATAAACTCTGCATCATATCAGAGAGTACTTTAAGATTGTTTGAGGCCACCTGCTGATGCCGAACTGGGAGTGGACCTCTCAACAAGATAGTGATCCTAAGTACAACTACAAATCCACCAAGGATTGCCTCAAAAAGAAGTGGAAGGATATGGAATGGCCAAATCACAGCCCAGATTTAAAAAAAATAATTAAAATGTTGTGGGAAGAATTTAAATGAGCACAAGAAAACCCCGCCCCAAACAGCAGACAAAGTTCAAAACCAGCTCATAAACAAAAAGCCAAATATTCATCTGGAGTTGGTGAATGAATATTGCAACTATGTGTGGTGTGCAGACATATAACTCCCATTGTACTGTAAATGTCTGTTGGATGTGTATATAGGCAGCCATTTTACATAGACATTTACTCTGTATGGCGTTAATGTTGTGCTGCTCCCAAGCGGCCAAATAATCAATTCAAACATGTTAAGAATAATTTGAATGTGAAAAGTTTGAGTTAAAGGAAAGAAGTCAAATGTCAGGTCCCAGTTGTTTCATCATCAAAGATGTAGTCCAGTCGCAATCCACCCAGAGATACAAGTCACGGCTAATTAGCTGGTAAATAATTTATATGTAAGAGTGTTGCTCCTATAGTTGGGGAAGCTTTCATAACTACTGAACAATGACATGACACACAACTGATGAGACATTTTGACTGCTACGATCAAAACAGAACCAAAGACTCTTTCGAACAGTGACAGATACTTCAAAGTTACCAAAGTGCAGTTCAGCGCACAGGCCCATGGGCATGAACTGAGAGGGAGCGAGTTTGCATGCTTGCTCCACATCCTTCCTATGATAGTAATTGTGGAGCTGTAGTCTGTTTCCTGACCTGAGGATGGGCCGGATGAAGTGCTAGCACTTCAAGGCCAGGTCCTTGAGTCCTCAGTTGTCTCTCAGGAGCCAGCAGGATTATAAACTCAAACCTTTTCATCTGACACAGCATAGGCCGTCGTGCTATCCCGCATTAGAGCTAATGTTTGTTATCACCGAGTGGCTCATGTGTGCAGTTTCTTATTAAATTGGCCATTCAAGTGTTTTTGTGCAATTATGACATGATCTGCTATATTCATAATGAGATTTGGTAACTCCCTGGACAAAGCTTTGCTAGCCTATCAACACGATTTAGAGTGTTTATTTTCCTCTGAAGCTGAGGGCGCTGCCGGGTTGCAACCAGGGGAACATTTTAATTACAACCATTCAATCACAACATTGTGTTTTAGGGTCAGCGAGGTGGCCTGCCGTGAGGGATCTGGGGAGAAACACATGCCCACAATAACATGCATCCTTTGACTCTCTGTTATTTCACACACTCTTGATGGTAGGTTCTTCATAGCTCAGAAACAACGGAGAATAACAACATGTGCATGTCAAGGAAAAATATTTTCTCTCATCCGTCTTATCGACAGCTGCTGTTTGATGGGTGAACTGATGTTCAGCAGCTCTGAAGGCACCTTAGAAAGGAGTCTGGACGATAGCAGTATTATTGTTGTAATGGATTTCCAAGTGCAGATACAGCATATTGATTTAAGAGCATGCCCCTGGTGCTGGAAAGTAAAGCTGTCTGGGATTGATTACACCGGCTTGAATGGGCATGCTGGTTTTTCTGTGGCTCCGTAAGAGGTTTGACCGACCCTCGAAGCACACCACTGCACCTGAAACTCCATCTGTGTGGGTGCTCAAACTCCCACAAGTGCACACCTCTGTCGTACCCTCTTTAACTTGTCTGAGCCTGTATGGTACACGGGTGTTCAATTTTCCAAAATCCTCTCCCTGCAAAATAAAACAGGGCTGCTCGCAGCTCGCTAAGGGCATGTCGTCCTCCTAGTACATGGTTTTCATTCACACTCCAAGGAGTCCCTGAGGAGGATGGATGTGTGGGTGGAGGGGGTTAACAGGGTTTGGACAAGGCTGGAAGAACTCAGTTTCATTGAAGCCATCACTACATCTGACCCTTTGCATGAATAATTACAGACTCTTCATAGAAAGGCACTCCCAAAACTTAGCTCAGGTTGTGATTGTTTAACATGAGGAATAATTTGTGTTTGCAAGACCAAAAGATATCTTTTCTTTACATCAAATTACAGGCGGATATTTGACCCCAACAGATAAAACTGCACTGACATTTTGGTGTCAGGAGGACCTTTGAATTATAGTGTAGGTATATGATTTTGTAGATTAAAACTGGTTGAGCAAAAGGAGAGAACATCATGTGAGATTCTCCTAATGTTCCCCCAGAGGCTGTGTCTTTGCTCCATCTCGTTCACTACCTGTGGCGACACTGTCGTATTGCTGTGGTGGCTTTGTGAGAATCTCTGATGGTATTAGGATTACCCGCTGAGCTACTTAGGTGTCAGGATGTCTTTAGAGGCTTCTGAAAAAAACATCCCAAAAATGAGAATCTATATCAAACAGATTTGTAAAAAAAAGAAAAAAAAGAAAAAGGAAATCCACAGCTACAGAAGAGCATCTGCAGTCTTCACGCTGCCCTTTCCTTAATCAGCCCCACAATGTATTATTACTGCAAGTCTGTAACATATAAAACGAATGGAGTCTTGCAGGGGGGAAATTAGTCATGGATTTTTAGGAGAACCCCTACCCCCTCCCTACACACACCCCCACCCACCAACACTCACTCACACCCCTTCAATTCAGCTTGTTTTATGAACTGGGTGGGTGGCTGTGCTTGCGCTCCAGTCACGAGCAAAGGAAAGGGAAATCATTGTAAATCCCATTCAGTGCCTGATGCATCCTTTTGACAAAACGAAAAAAAAAAAAAACACGTTTTGTTTTTTTACCCTGACCTCTCTGTGCATAGTAGCCTACAGACAGGCATCGCTCGGTCGAGGCTCACCTGAGTTTTTTTTTTACCGCACCATTCACGGACCTTTCATTCAAATCACCTTCCCAGCGTCTCCACCGGCGTAAAAACCAACGAGCCCCTGTTGTTGAGTCCTCTTATTTTTTCTTATTTTTAAAGAAAAATCCTCAGGCTTCTGAACTTTCTGGACCGGAGATCTGGAGATGAAGACAGATTATACGCTTTTCTGTCGGACTTGGATTGGAATAGTGTATGCTTCAGGTGAGGAGACTTCAGTGAGTTTGAAAGTTTTGAGCGCACAACTTTTCATCACGGGAAAGGTCGAGCTGGCTGTTTACACTGATCTGAGCTTTTATTCTGAAATGGTTAAAGATTGTTTCTTTGTTAAAACGAAGCCAGGAAGATACTGTCTGCGCAATTATTTATTTTAAATGATAAACCAAATTCCTACTTTAAATCTTATGCGTCATATTCAGTCAGACGCTTCAAGTATTTTACATGTTCCTTTGAATTCCTTCTGATCCTTCCTGCAGTGCATATTAATGTATATCCTCCATTCATCTCTCATAAATAACTGAAAGTTTGCCTGTTTGGCTCTCAGTATGGGACCGAGTTAATAAGGAGCCTAGTGGCAGTCTCAAAGTCCACATGCAGATAGGCACTAGAGGGAGGCATGCTGTTGTTGTGCTTGATAACGAGGCAGCTGTTAATTGATGATGCTATACAACTCATGGGGAGAAATACTAGCAGGTTGTGCTGTATTGAGTTAGAGTGACTTTCCATCAGTTATGGATGTAGGTCACATTGGGAGGAGAAACCTCACTGATCTAGACTGGGCTGCCATGTGGGGGTGGGGGTCTCTTCCTATCTCCCTAAGTGGTCTTTTCAAGGAACCTTATTTTTTGTAACTCAAAGAAAGCAGTCTGATGTGCCTTTGTGTGGACTTTGTTGTCACTTGTATGTCCAGAAAATCCATGAAATAAGTAGGCTACTTGATGGACTTTTGTTTGCACAATTGAAATCAGATACTTGATGCCCCTCTGACCGACTTTGCTGCCATATAGTATGGCTGAATTTTTTCCCCCTGCAGATTTACACAATGAGTGAATGTGTATGTTGGAGCTCATCACTGATTGCTGTCAAACAGCTGTTCATAAAGATCAGGGAATACTTTTGTGAGGGGGCAGTCGCCATATGGCTGCCCAAATCATAACTCTGGGGAGGACGGATGGCTCTTTTTATAGATAACACTGAGCTGTGCTGGGTGGGTCACTTCCATTCAGATAAACAGGGGAATTACAGCCCTCAGTTACAGTAAAAATGATGACTCATAGTGATGATAGATTTTATGATGTGTGACAATGTGTTTTTAACCTGGTCACATGTTCTTTAGCGGCTCTATCCAAACTTTTGCGGAACCCAAAACAAAGAGAAAACTGTCATTAAGCCACAACTTGTACCTTGGAGTTGTAAAGCTACGTCAGACATTCCTGTCATCACACAAAAGTAAAGTGCTTATTAGCATATGTGCAGCGTTATTTGTCAACAGACTTATTTGCAGGGTGTAGATTCAACCATATGCAGCCTCCATCTTTCTCAAACTGATGCTGGAACCCTAAAAGAGAGACAGAGTATCTCAGAATGATCTTTGAGGCAGAACGCTTCATATCAGAGGCTCCCATTTTTTAAGTGCAGCCTCACAGCAGGAAGGGTCTGAGTGCCACATAGAGAGGGGAGAGGAAGATGACATGTTCTGGCTCAGTATTGCTACTTTTTGAAAAGCATTCAGACTGAAATGAATGTGAAATTTGAGTTATGGTTGGATGTTTTATATATATATATATATATATATATAATAATGTCTTACTGAGGGTTAAATATGTTATTGACATACCTCAGTTGTGCAATTCATGCAAAATGTTTCTTGTCTTCTTTCCCTCATGAATTCAGAGCATGACACAACTCCAAGACGGTGAGGACGGACTTTGAGCAGAGCAATTTACCTCTTGTCTACGATTGTCTGACTTTTGAGATCTCTCAATGAATAATTTAGGTCACAAGTCTTGTTTTAGACGGCTAAATACGATCTAAAATGCCCTTTGTCTTTGGTCTAAAGAGTTTTCTTAACCCTCTTCGCCCCCAGCTCCCCCCACCCCAAATTTCTTTCAGCTTAATACAAATGTGTGACATTAAAAAGACACTTCTGAACCTGATGCAAACATGATGACAGCACTGGCTTGGCATTATTATGATAAGAAGGGGAGAAAGAGGGAGAGTGGATTGTAGACCTGTCAGCCCAGAAGTCATTGTCATTTTAAGCGGGGAGAGGATATAATTTACGCAGCAGCTGCATTTATAAAGCTTGAAGATTTCACCCCGAGCCATTTTTTACCATCTTCCTGTCACGCTCTGTCTCTGGTTTGAATTACGGTGGGTCCAAAACATTTATCACACAACTACAGAAATGCTGTCTTATTTAAGAAAGAGATCATGACGCAACTTTGCCGGTGTAGGATACTATTGACATGAATTGTGAGTCACTGATTGATTCAGCTCCTCATAATTTCCTTGTTTTTGTTGCTGCATAATTAGCTGTTGAAACCCTGCAGTAAAAAAAAAGCTGCATATGAAAGCAGTGAATCCTTTTTTTAAGCTGAGCTCCAGAGCCAAATGATCTTTGGCTTCCTCTGGGTCTTGGGTACTTGGTGTTGATATTTCTTTTAGCAATGTTTTCTGTACGCATACCTCTGCTTGATCAGATCATCCCAGAAATCTGACTCTCCACTCAGGGTATTATTCTAGTTGTCCACTTGTAGAGGTTGAGTTGTTTTAGCCAACAATAGCCCCCCTATTCTCAGTGCTGATCTCGGGATACAACCTCAGGACTCTGAGGAGCGGACCCGCCGTGTCTGTCCTTGAATATCTTGTTCTATCAGCTGGAGAGCAGCTTGGATGAGAGAGGAATGCCGCCGCTGCTGCTGCTCCGTGTGGGAAGGTTTCTGCAGTAAAGTCCAAATAAATAGGGAGTCCGGTGGCTCACTCATCACCGGCATGGGGCGGCGAGGCCCCATTGGGCATTTGGACGTCTGGTCACTCACTTTCTCATCATGCTAAAGCACCGACACCCCAAGTATGACTGGAGCTGAGAGATAAGCTCTTTCAACACCAGGAATCTGCAGCACAGGCCAAATATGTGTTGAAGTCAGTGGTAGATAGTTGATGAAAACCATCTGTGGCATTTTTGTTTTCATATTTCTGACCCCTCCACGTTTTCTATGCCCAGTTTTTAGCCCTGCCAGTTGCATGGCTGTGTGACAATTGGTTGATCCACCACTTGACAGTCATTACAGTTTGTATAGACACGACTCTTCTGGTAGTCCTGGGACTTTTCCTGTACCTTTCTGACTTAAGTTAAAAGTCTTGACAGCTACACCATGAAATGCCAAAATACTCATGAAGCAGAGAGGATGAATCCAAAGAACTTTAGTGATTATCCAACTCCTCAGTGGCACTACCCTGAAGTTCACATTTTATGTTTTGATGAAAATATCTCACCAACAATTTTGGGTTAACAAAATAAAACAACATAAGAAAAGCTTTTGTCATCTTAGTTTTACAAACTGTTTTAGGTAATGTGTGTCAATTTAAGTTGCTTGGTGACCTCACCTACGGTAAGTAGGTGTATGTACTCACTGCTGAGACTGTTCAGTTCTACAAACTCATTCAACCTTGTACGCTCGACTCGACTTGGCTGATGCTGATACCAGTTCTCATACTCGCTGCCCCTACCTCTTCCTGTAAACCGTCAGCCTTTACACCAGAGAATACCAAACAGTCCTCTAAAATGTTGCTGCCTGCAGACTTTGTGAAGACTTGCTGTTGCAGTTTGGTTGATAGTTAGACAATTTTTTTGTTCGTTTTTCTGCAGTTTGATTTTAACGTCATTAATATCTCTTCTACTGTCATGATACAACATTCATACAAGAGGGCAGATGTTTTATCACTATGAAAATAATACACACAGAATCAACATAATTATCACAGTTCGGTATCTAAAAACACAGAAAATAATCTTGCGTACAGCTACAAGCTCAGTTGTCAAGATGGCGCATAGCGACAGTGGGAACAATGAACATTTATAATTTGCTTGCACACAATACTCAAAATTAGTTGCTGCATCTTTGAGATCCAGAATCAGTATACTAACATGAAATAACACTCAAATGACCACGTTGGAAATCAGACTTCACATCTGTTAGCTGGCCCTTGTAGAGAGGCGATAGATGCTGTAATTATTTAAATACAGAGATAAAGGTGTTACTCTTGGTTGCTCCCCTGAGGAGTAACAGAAATAGTTTGAAGAAAGTTTAAATTCTGTCTCTTTTTCCTCATCCATGAGCAGCAGGCACAATTACAGTATTAAGTGGGTGTGAATGCCGGATTACTGAAGTTGTCTGACACAACCGGCCCCCAATTTCAAAGCTGTTAAACCATCTGATGAAGCGTAATGGCTGCTTTGGGGTTGTCACGATGCCAGAGCTTTCTGCTTGAGCTGCCACAACACAAGACAATTAAGTGTTTGTACAATTATTGCCCCTTATTGTGGCACGTAACCTCCCAGCATCTTCAGAATCAATATAACTGCTGTTTTTCACTGTTAGAGTCTCACTTGCCTGTTAAATTATGAGTTGTAGAAAGAGAGTGACAAAGTCCTTTCAGAGCCACCTTTTCATGGTCATTTTTAGTGTCCCTACTGTGCAAATGAAATGTTCACATCAGCAGGCTCCTGTTTTTCTCTGTCTCCTTTGCATTCTTAAAACATTCTCCCACACTTGGAATAATTGCCATGCAGAGGAGGTTTAACATATTGATTTTCTTCCTATCTCTCTCTCTCTCTCTGTCCTTTCAATCACATCCCTGAGTTTCATATTGTAGTCAGCACCAAGACAGTGTTCAAGTGATGCTTTGCTCGCTGAGTACTTGAACTATGACTCTGAGAGTATAAAACCACCCATGAAGAGGTGCACAATCACACATAAAAGTGCTTTTACCTGGCAGGTGAAATAAATTATATGATTTGGAAAACATTTTTTTTTTATGTCCAGCTTAAATGTTGGCAAGCCAGTCTGAGTTACATTTCATCTGACAGGGAGACAGGTTGACCAACAAATTAGAGAGTCCAAAGGGGTTTTGAATTCACAGCTGCATATTTGTTGCCTTTTATGAATTCTCTTGCTAATGCAAAACTAATTGCATGAGATTCCGCTCCCATAATCGCAGATGAAAAGACATTTATTGTAAGCAGTGTTGTCAGACAACAGGGACGACATTGCTTTGTGGCATTTATTGTCTGATAAGTCGGCACATGTTTTGGAAGCAGAAACTAGATCCTGGGACACGGTGGCTTTAACACAGTTATTACAACACCAAAGTGCCAAACAAGCATCATTTAGACCAATAATCAGTTTAACTAGAACCACCGTCGCTATTACTTTTAAATTGCTGCTCAGTCTCCGGCAACTGTGTGCGTATAGGGTTGAGTCTGTGTTGTACATCAGTGGTCACTCATACCTCTTGCTATACTGCGGAGGTCACTCGAGGTTCATGGGAAAGAGTCCATTGGCAAAGCCTGAGGAAATTGCCAGCTTCCCTCCCTTAAGGCATTCAGCACCATAATTGTTGACCTGGTACTCCCTACTTTGCCCTTGTTTTCTACGGCATCTTAAGCTGCCGCAGTGATTTAGGTCACTGGAAGATCAGACAGAGCAGCAGAGACTTGTTTATGGCCTGAATCTCCAAGAATTAAGTAACAAGCGCAGTAATCGGGCTCCTCAAAGTTTGGCCTTTAAACAGCCGCACCACAAGTTCTAGGAGTATGCAAGTCATCACAGCAGACATGGATTGTGCTAATCTTTGGCACTTGGTTGTAATTTTTTTTTTTTTTACAGCTTGGTTGTAAAAATATATTTTAGATTTTTCCCAACAGAAATGTAATTGCCAGGAGCCAGGGCAGAGCATGTACCAGAATGTACTCAGTGGCGGAAGCAATTTCTCAGCGATAAAAATCATGATGAGCAAAAACACAACTTGCCACAAAGGAAGAGCTTGAGCTGTCCTGTGTGCCTGTGAGGCAGGTACAGGAAGATTTTGTCAGGGACAGCAGTTTTAAACATAGGAAGCTGGCCCAGATGGCTCGTCGCCGCATCCTAAATTGTGCCCCCCTCCTCTAGCAGGATGTTGGAAGTGCCGGTCTCCCCCAATAGTGGAGAGGACAGGGACATAGTGGATGTCGTTCTCCTCCGTAGTAACAATGAAATCAAAGCCGGACTGCCAGTCAGTCCGTCGCCTGGCTTTGGCCTGGCCTTGTGTCCAGATGACAGAGGAAGTGGACTTTATTTCTTTCAGAGAGTGAGAGAGATGGAGAGAGAGAGAAGCTGTAGCCTGAGGCTTGCTGACTCCACATCCAAAGAGCAGGTCTGCTCCGTGGCCTGCTGGCCTCCTGTCCCTCGCCAGATACACATGGCTATTTCAGAGTGCTCCAGCTTTGGCCCTATGCCAGATACTGTGTCACTGAAGTAACTGTGTAGCACTGCTGTCACTTAAACGTTCATTAACCTTAACCCTCCCCCCCCTCCAGAAAATCCAGTTATCACATTTGCTATTTCATTCAAGTGTGATTTTTACTTTAACCGTGTGAGTTTAAGGGAAGTCGCAGCTGTATAAGAATTCAAGTGGTTTGTAGGCACTTTACTCATTTATACGGTATTTAACCACACAGCAATAGCACCATGCATTATCATAATTACTAAATCTGGAAAAACATGTTTCTTTATTTTTCAATGAGTTCCCCGTCGCATCCTTTCTGCCAAACTGAGACTCCGAGAAAAGCTTTATTTGTTTCCACAAGGTTCCTCTTTTCCTGTTCCTGTCATGTGACTGATCAGAGACAAAACTACAGAGGAGCATGGAAAACACTGACGGTAAAGTCGTCATCGCCGTCCATGAAAAAGGGAAGTAGGAGAAGTGTGAACGTGATAAAGAAAACAGGAAATTTGCGTGCAGTGAGAAACACTGCTCTGCTTTTCACACCGGCTTTAATGTGCCCCATGTCGTACCCACGGAGAGAGGAGCCTTCGCCTCTGTGCTTACCTTTAATTACTGTCTGCCTTGCATCTGTCTGCTTGTCAGAGAAGCGTTACATTTTTAATTGGCTTAGAGTGTTTTATGGCATTCAGACTTCTTACCCTCTGTGTGCGTATGATTTATCTAGTCAGCAGGTGTCCTCCATATATCGGCTAAGAAATCCGGTTTCTGTGCTGCCTAAATGTGACGAGACCCACCAGCACGACCCAAGAATTGAGCTCCTCAAATGGATCATGTAAATGCATATATGCGGAGACATTTAAATGGGTGAAAGATCTGCTATATAGATGACTGGAGTCCTACTGACTTGGGCCATTATACTGTTCACTTTGTCATAGCACAATACTACATTTGAAAATGCCTCTGTAACTCTGTAGCTACTTTTAGTTTGAATATTTTTGTATTTCTTGCATAATAATGTATAATGCAGCAATTATTGAACTAATACAGCATGAAAAAAGCCACACTGATGTAGTATGAATTTTCTGTTCACATCTAGCCATTAGGAGGGTCAGCAGGAGTGGAAACAAATGATTTGAGACACTCATTTGCTTGATTAATGTATTTCTCCTGCAATTTAGAAACAGAGGGATACAGTAGACTTTGCAGTTTTCCTGTTTCATTATTTAGTAGGAATATATCCTCTGCATGTTTGATAGGATGCAGCACAGATGTGAGAGCAGAGACAGACAGGATGGCATGCACCGAAGGTCCCAGGCTGGATTCGAACAGGGACGTTGCAGTTACATTGTATGCATTTTATAGTATGCGTGTTATTGTGCAGCTTTAATTGCAAACCATAAGCATGACAAGGGACATTAATCATCATCACTGTGCATTAACACACATTAACATTTTTCAGAACTATTAATTTCACATTTTATTATATCTCAGAAGTAAATTGTTGCAATATACTTGGAAGCAGCAGCGTTTTGAACTTTTTTGGTATCCTGACCCCTCAAACCTTAACAAACAGCTACTGGGGATGTCCTCATGCAGTTTACACATTTCAGCTGACAAGCAACCAGCCGCGCATCTTCCCTCGCTGTCAACCAGGTATGTGAGGCCGACACATTAAAAGTGCAGCGTAATGTTCGGGCTGAGTGAATATTCACAATTGTCCTTGAAAAATCCTGACTTCTGGCACTCCGCTAACACACAGTATATACTGTACATTTGGCACTTACATCACTGCAGAGGCATGCAGCCCAGAAAAGGCAAAAAGACCAGCTGTGCGAACTCATGTGTCCGATGTAACCATCCCTGTATGATCTATGTCACATAGTTGGCATGTTTGAAAACAAGACCAACCAAACAGTTCTTACTGCCTCGTCTTTATCTGAATTACATTTCACCAACTGAAGCATTGATAATTTCCTCTCTTTTACTTGGTGTTTGTTTTCTGCAAGATTCATGTTTTCTTGGCAGAGCCAGCTGGACCTGGTGCAGGACCACACATTACTCCCACAGTGAGAATGGGTTTTTAATGGGATGTGCTCAGTGAGCTGTCTCTCTGATACAAAACCATGTCAGATGACTGTCAATGAAGAGTTCCTCTCTGTAATTGTTGAAGTCAGAATTTAATTAATTTAACAGTCCCTGGTGATCAGTGTCAGATACTGAGAACCCAATGAGCTTAAACACAAAGTTTATAAAGTCATTGGCATCACTGTCACTCAGCGTTTGAAAACTTAGGAAATTAGATGTAGAATTAATGCTTTGCTGTCAGAGACTGTTAAGGCAGCATTTATCTTTCTGAAATATTTTACATGTCTAAACTTTTGTGTTTATATCGTGTGTAATCACTTGATAACAGAAGGAGTAAGCCAACTTGGAATTGTTGTGCTTTATCTTTGTAGGTTAAAATGTGATGCTGCTTTTTTGTTGGTAGAGGCTAATCACCCAAAGCTGCTTCTTATCTCTGCACCACCAGCTGGAATGCATGGGAAAAGAGGGGGACCGAGCTCAAATATGTTTTTGGCTCGCTGCCCATGTTCGCATTTGTAAGGTGGTTGTCAACGAGCCGATCCCCATCCGTTTGAGATTTTTTTAGGCCAAGGAATCATTTTTAAATCGTCCAAGGTTGTTTCTGTCTCATGCCGTTTGCAACAGAAGATTATCTGCTAAAAGTGAATTGAACAAGGGGCCCTACCAGTGGTTTGAATGCTCTATCACATTTCCAACAAAAAAAAATTCATACCTCACAGAAATGAATGGAAACCAGTGGCTGTGTGTAATGTTGGAAAAACACATCATCCGGAAGCTTTTATTCAAAAATGGTCTGCATAAATGTAACTTTAATACAAACATGAGCTAATGCCGATTTACTTGTATATAATAGAAGAAAGAAAATAAAGTTTGAACTCGACATCACTTTTTCTCATTGAAGGTGCAGCTTCATGTAAAAAAGGGCATCACAGTCTCATTAAAAAAAAGAGTTCACAGCTGCAGCTCAGCTTACTCTCTGTCCCCCAACATGACCGCCCTCAAGCCCAATCTGTTGTTCAGAAACAAAGCCCATGCAATATATTGTGACTGTTAACCTTTTTGTCCTTCACAGTGTAATGCACATTAAGATAAATGGGCTAACAGAGTGATAACAGCCATAACAATCTGTCATGAGAAGCAGCATGAAAGGTCACAGACAGAAAATGTGTTTATTATCAAGACAAGATATGCTATCAGCCACAAACGTCTATGGATTGATGGGCTTTGTTTTCTTTCGCATTCTCTTCACATGACAGTATATTGGAGCAACGTGGACTTTTAATGGTGTTTGACAGAATGCAAACAATTACAAATGGGATTATATATTTTCTAAACCATTTATGTATCTGACAGGCCTTTATATCTGGTGTCTCAGTTTGGAAACTGAGTGTATACATTATGGAGAGCATCCATATGGAAGATATTGACATCTGGCATGAAAGATTTTTATCATTGTGAAACAGGGTGAAAGAATCAGCAGCTATGGAGCTTCATGAATGAGATCACCTACAAGCCATAGAAATGCACCCTTCCCACCTCTCATCAATCTGAAGTGTCCAAACAGCAGGGAGGTCGGTGGCTGTTTTGGCCTGCAGTCATGTATAACCCAGCGCTCAATAACTTATGACTTCATGGCACCTCCTTCAGCAATTATTAGAAAGCCTCTTAGGATGTGAAATAAAGTATAAGAGATCTGATGTCTTGATAAGTAATGTGTGTCCTTGAACACACCCTGGAAAAAGCCTGATCTGTGAAATATTTTTCTAGATTTCAACAAGCCTTTAGCCTTACTCTGTGTGGGCGTAATACCCTCTTTGCTCTCTGGTGTGAGGCACTCTGGTTGTAGAGTAATAGACATGTCTACTGTATTTTGTAGCATTTCAAATAATCAAAACTGAAGTCTTCCCTTTAGAGTAAATGTTTCCTTCCCAGGTTGCCCCCACCCACAAATCCATCTCCAATATCTTGATGTTTTATCTCTCCGGGCGTGTCAGTCAGTCATGACATTTCTAAAATATTTACAATTTGCATTCTGTCTGTCAGTGTGCCATCTCTCAACAGATTGTGAGGCCAGCATCCATCACTGAGGCTCAGTAGGGATTTAGCTTACAGCTCATCACTCAGTCTGTACATGTAGCACAGGGTAAAAATAATGTTAGTTCAGCCTGTTTACAGGATTCTTCTATATGTTTCCCCTTGATTTTCCTTCAAAGATATTTTCAATCGTGGTGCATTTACTGGTGTACTGAATATAAATGTGTAGCAATTTGTCTGTCTTGTTTCGGACTAGATCCTTTATCTTTGTGTAATCACTGTGTGTACTTTTTTTTTTTATGGTGGTGTAAGTCACAGACTTTGATGTGGTTGAGAGGTTCTAGTCCAGGGTTGGTTTTTTTCCTGAACCCTAACCAAGCTTTGTTTTGCAGTGTGGGTTCCCACCAAGCAGCAACGAACAGTGATGTCACCCATTGGTTTGTGAATGACTGTATGAGGTCTCGAGTTTGTATTTTGGTTGTCGCCATCCTTTTATTCCGGAGCGGTTTGTAGCCAGAAGTGACCATATTTGGACGAGCTGGGGGGGT
Source organism: Brachyistius frenatus (assembly GCF_029030835.1). NCBI lineage: Eukaryota > Metazoa > Chordata > Actinopteri > Embiotocidae > Brachyistius > Brachyistius frenatus. The sequence continues at coordinate 3,735,226 of NW_027210621.1, forward strand.
GAGCGGAAACCTGGCTGCACCACAGGCCTGTCAATCAAAATAGACACCTCCCCAAAAACATGTCTTTTTGAGGCCTAATATCTAATTAATCATGGGATTAATTTCAGATGGACTGCCAGAAAACCAATAAGGAGTGACTTTATAGTGAACGACACCAAAATGATTTGTGGAAAATATTTATTTATTGATTTATTAAGTTGAATGAGAGTCCATGGAGACATAACCTTTCTGAAGACCAACCCCTAGCGGCCCTCGCTTGTTTTGAAGTTTAAGATACTTCCGCATCGTAACGACCCCATTTTTAAGACCCAGAAACTACATCCACCTTTATATACAGTATATGGTTTCCGCAACGTTTTGTTTTCCTCGCAACACTTTCTCGTGCAAATCATAGTCATGTCTTTGGCTCATGTCTCACGAGCCAAAGACATGACTTTGATTTGCTTTTCTCTACTGGATGGACGTATGTATTACATGCTCTGCTGTGACACCGGAGTACTAATTTCATATCATCACTTGGGCCATAGTGGCTTTAAATTAACAAGTCCGCCAACCAAAACAACAAAATAAGTCTTTTTTTTGGTCTTTTTTAGTTTGTTTGGGTTCCAAAATTGTCACAAATAAGTCACAAAAAGATTCACCTTCAAATAAACATTTTCTAATCTGCCAGTGCAGTGGTTAGGGTTTGGTTAAATTTAGTTGACTAAAGGTATTTAGCAGAGGTTGGGTTAAGATTGCAGTCTTGTTTAAAAGAAACCACAATAACTGGTTAAGATGCAAACAATGGTTCTCAGTGACAAAGTTACTACGCCCAACCCCCCTTTGCCTTTCAGAGCAATAGTCATTATTCAACTCAAGAGGTTGATGTCAGAAAGAAATGCATAAACAGTTGTTTTTAAATGTTTGAACAAATGATCAGATAGCATTTATTTGATGATAATGGTTCTATCCTCCGTATCCTCCGTCCGTTTTGGTCTTCACCAACTCCTGAGATAAATATCTTACTCTTCAGAAGCTACATGCTCTACTATGTTCACCTGCTATTTGAGAACTTACGTCAGTGTACTGTTTGGTGATGAGGAGGTAGCAAACAGTTGGTTTATAAAAAAGCATATCACTTAAAGTGCTCGTCTTCCGTGGCAGTAAAATAGCAGGCAGCTCATGAGAGCCGTGAGAGTGAACCAAATGAGTCAAGTTTCAGGCTAGAAAACCAAAACAATGAGCTGAAAATCGTAAAAGCTCCATCAAGCTGAAAGGGACACATCATTTAATCCATTATCACTACAATATTGATTAGTGCAACTTTAAAGTTGTTAATATAGTCAAGTTGGTTTCTATTCTACCTCTCATACAGTTTTTTTTTTTTTTTTTTTTTTGTCATTTGCACAAAACTGTAAGATACAATATTACAGGATATGTCATATGCTTTGTAAACAGGTCTGCTGTCGATACTGAGCTCAGGAGGAACTGAAATCTTGATGAGAAGGTGTGGGAAGTCCAGAGCTCATCCATCTGTTATCCCTGAAGATTAGCCAGGACTCAAGGAGATGATCTGTCTTCTTATATGTGGAGGAAATCTTCTCTTCCTAAAACAGTGAGCTTTGCTGACAGGAATTTCCTTTCTCACTTTCCTCTGTAGCTCTTGGGTGGTGGATGGGTGGGTGGTAGGTGGGGGATGCATATTGCCCCCTGTGCATGTGTCTTTGGCTTTATGGTGTTTCAAGGTGTGAGGAAGAGTGGACAAAGCTGTGCTGTGTTGCAGATGGGGTTTGTGATGGGACTGAAGCTGGTGGCAGGTTCACATCAGAGCTGAGACAATATGTTGGGGAAACTTTGAGGCAGAGTTAAAGATCTCCAAAGGAGTGGGGAAGGAATATCCTGCTGAGAGCCAAGTTGGGAATGGTTCATGGGTTGCCACCACTTCCCACCTCAACCTTCAAAATGTTTTTGTTTTCTGACAGCATGGCAATGTTAGCTCTCCCAGTTTACATTCATTCAAGTGGTATGGGCTGCATCTGGGTTTCAATTATTAAATCATATTTGTTTTAACATCTGTACTGAAACAGAAGCAGACAGCACTTGATGGTTTTGCTGTGTCAACTCTGATTTCCAGCAGAGATGAACAAGGATATTAGAAATGTGAATCAATAGTTCTTATTTTTTGTATTTTATTAATAGTGATGAAAGAAACAGGGTCAAAATCAGCAATAATAAAACACAGGCGCATTTCATCATTTTTGGAAAGATGCTTTTTTTGCTTTCTTGCCAAGAGTTGAATGAGAATACTGATACCACTCTCACATCTGTATAAAGTATGAAGTCAGCGACACCAGCCGCTTAGCTTGACATAGCATAAAGACTGGAAAGTTGGAGGAACAACTAGCTTGGCTGTGTCCAAAGGTAATCCTCCGCCTGTAGCTGAAGGCTAACTGCAAATATAGAAAACACAACTAAATACAGAAACACCGCAAATAAAACAAGCTACAATGGAAATGAGCTTCAAAGGAGATGTTTCCATTCCAGCTGTTTCCATTACAAAGTGATGAGCACACCTGGACACGGCTGGGACATTGTTTTTCTTGTTGTTATTGCTTGTTGTTGCTGTGGTTTATGACTCATGAAGTTATTGAAGACCGTCAGTGGTGATGGCAAATGAGCTAAAGTGTTTTTTGTTTTATTTTCAATTGAAAATAAATTCAATTCAATTGAGCTCTCAGACTCACCATTATTTTGAATCTTTGTGCTAAAACAATATAAACACCTGCTGATTGTAAATTTATATTCAGCATATCGATTTCCCTGCAAGACCTCATTGAGCTGGTGGGCCCTAGAAACCTTCCTCAAGCCCTGTAGATGGTTTACCAACATGCATGCTTTAAAGTGTACTTGGGGGTATTGGTCCATGCCTGGTCTTCATTATTAATAGCGCCCTGCATGCAGTATGGTTGTGTTACAGCTTATTTTAAACATGCAGTTGTTCAGCTTCTTCCAAAAAACTAACCTTAATTCATCCCTTCCCAAAAACCATTGGCGTGCATCTATGCTGCTTTTATCACAAATAAATTCAATAAATTTGTTTCCAAACAGTTCAATGCTGTCTTGACCGTGCACAACATTTTAAACAAATTCTAATCTGGTTTCTGTCAGCAGCATTTCACTTCAACAGCTCCTCTCAGAGTCTCCATTGACATAATGATGTCTTCAGATGCGAGTGAATGATCTGTTTTGGTGCTGCTGGATGATAGCGCTGCTTTTGATACCATAGATCACATCGAGCTGATTGAAAGGCTCAGGCAGTAGGTGGATGTCTTTTGGAGCGTCTTGGACTGTTTTTTTTTTTAGGGAGGCTGTGGCTCAGACGGTAGAGTGGGTTGCACACTAATCAGAAGGTTGGTGTCTCAATCCCCAGCTCCTCCTGTCCACATGCCTAAGTGTCCTTGAGCAAGACACTGAACCCTAAGTTGCTCCTGATGGTGTACCATTGGTGTGTGAATGTGCTCCTGATGGCAGCACCTTGCATGGTGATCTGTCTCATGAATGGGTGAATGGGAAAACCATGTTAAAGCACTTTGAGACCAAAAGGTGATAAAGCACTATACAAGTACAGACCATTTACCATTTTTTCTCCTTTTTCTCAGATATAAGAGTTTATCTGTGTCGTTTGGTCTGTACATGTCTGAAACTGGTGCTCTCTTCTGGCGTGCCCCAGGAGTCTGTTTTGGGTCCTATATTATTGGTTTATGCTGACCTTAGGTCATGTTATTATCAAATTTAAAGGTACCATATCACTGTTACACTGATGACATTCAGCTGTACTGTATGTCTCCTTTAAACCTGATAAGACTGATTGCTTCAGACAGTATAGCTTCCAAGGCTGCTCATTGTGGATTTTGCTTATGTTTTATTGTTTTTTAATTTTTACAGTTTTTCTTAAACTGTTTTTATACAGTTTTTACTTTGCTTAAGCACTTTGTGACTTTTCACGGTGAAAGGTACTATAGTATATACATTTACTGACAGGTTCTGGAGAGTGGTATTGATTTCCTGACATAAGTATATGAGCAAAAGAGCTAATCAGCATATAATCCTCTCAGTCTCAAATTATTCCTTTAATACAAAGTTTCTAATATCGACAATCTATTTTTGCTCTACTGCATTCAGCACTGACCTCTTAAGGTTAAAGGTATCATTGAGTTTCTTGCAGTCTTGGAAGGAACCTGGACTGATCTGTCTCTTTCCACAGGGATCAGCCTTGACTGTTAACATGATTAAGAAAATATTTACATAAGAATAACTTTGCTCTATTGTTCTCCCTGGGCAGCAGGATGTGTTGGAGAAACAGGGTTTGTGTACAACAATTGCTGCTGCGCAGAACTCTGGGTTCTGATTGGCAGCAGGTTATGACTGACTGCTTCTAGCAGTAGTGCCAGGTCAGTTGTCTGTCTTAATGTAAATAATGTAAGAAAAAACAAAACAAAGTGCTCTGTTTTACATTTAGCTTGACCCCAATTTTTTTCCTTTCCTAAACAAAAGGATATTTATATCAGTGTTTGACATGTGTTTAATAAAGGCTTTCAAGTGTTTTAGATGCAGCTCTATTTGTCCTTGAAAAGTGGGAGAATGCGGAGCTGGGAAAGTGCCAACCTACTGTACATTAACGCTCACATATCGCAATCATTTTCAAACAAACACAGAGTCTATTGTGAAAAATGGTCATCATTTGTTTGGTAAATGCGCAGAGAGCCTCTTCACTTCCGTACACCCTCTCAGATGCTGCTGTTGCTCTGTGTGTGTTTTCATCTCTAATGATATCCAGGTGGGGCATAAGTCATTGTGACACTTTTATGTGTGATAGACTGTAGGTGCAGAGTCTGACTAAGCACTAATAGCACCCTGTGGGGAATCTGGGACAGTAATGACATTCTAGACCGGCCATGTTAAACAAGCGCGAGTCGGTGAAAGTGAATGCATAGGGAATGAATCAAAGGGCAAATGGTCTCTGTGGCTGTTTCAGCAGGGCAGCACCGCCTCCTGAGTGGGCCATGAGTTCGCTGCCTGGGGGGTTTTTCTGCATCGAGGGCCGAGTTCTTCAGCTGCAGATTGCCTTACAGCTTGTAAATGTAATGAACAACGTGTCAGATTTCAGATTCCTGATGTGTTTTGAAGATTTGACAGCCTACCAGCAGCTCTGTCAAACCCACTAGGTCCTGAGTGACCTGTGCAACATGAATCTAACTAAATTGCTGTGTTCGCTCCCTCAGGTCTGGTGATAGGCTTTTCTATGACTCCACCCATCCTCGACAGCTCCAAAGACGACATCGTGATTCCAGTCCACAAAACACTCACTGTTACATGCAGGTATGTGTGTGTGCTGCTCTGGGAATCACTGCTTGTCCTGTCAGAAAGTGAAAAAATCAATATGGATCACTTGTACTAATCCACTACAGGGAGAAATAGTATACTTTTTACACCACTACAGTTAACAGATATAGTCAGTTTTTATTTTTACTTATAGTTTACATGCAAAAATATGAAATAAAATAGGGTGCTTTGTTATAGAAGGAATAACTTAGCTTCAATATTTCATACAAAAAGTCAAACATTTCATGGTTCCAGCTTTTCGTCAGATAATTTGATAGTCAAAACATTAACAGCACCTCAAGCAACTTTAAAAGACAGCCACATGGTAATTAATGTATCAGTAATAAAAATTCAGAATTAAAGAAAACTACTTTAACCTACCTTTGAATGTTGGACTGTTACTTGTAACTGAGTGTTTTTCAAGATGTTATTCTTATATTTTAAAATAAAGGTTCTATTCACTATGCTATTGGACACTTTTCAGTGCAGTTTTCACAGTACTTTGTTTTTCTTAAAGAATTGTTAATTCAGTTTTATTTAAGAATCCCCAAATCTAAAGTTTTTCTCAGAGGACTTGAAGTGTTAAAAACATAAACTATTTCACCCATGATTATCATTAAATAATCAGTTTGAATAAGAAAAATCTATGTGCACAAAGAAACCCTTGAACAGAAAAAGGGGTTCTCTCCCATTTTCTAAATCATACAAACAAAAGTCAGTTTCTTATAAGACACAATCAGATTTTTTGTTCTTAAACATAGCCAGCTCTGATTTAACCTGAGCCTGTGTAAGATATAAATTCGCTCGTAATAACCATCCCTTATCCTCATGAAATCTGAACTGCGCTGTCTCCTGCCAAGCTGTCCATTCTCCACTCCATCAACCATTTAGTTTCTGTGGTAAAAAAAACCCAAAACAAAACAAAAAATAATAATGCTGTCTTTGGAGAGCTGGTGGTACTTTTGGACTCTTCCCAACTCAGGTCTTAAACAGTTGTTTTCATGTAAACCTCACATGTCCACTCCACTGAGAATTTCACGAGAGGAAATCCATTTCATTTGAGTCATTTAGACTCTACGGTGCACAATGTTCTAGACTCCAGATAGGTGGATGTTATTCACAAAGGCTGAATATAAATAACCTGCTCAATACTTCCATTGCCCTCTGTCATTTGTATGTGATTTCCAATCATCACATTTTGGCTCCATCTGCAAATTTTTGACATTTATATTTGGTGTAGGCAGGTGATGAAATCACAGCTATCAGTTTTCAAACAGCCATTACGACTCCACTCAGTGTCGCTCATCATGCCTCCGGGTTAACAGGACTGAATTTATGTGACAAAGCGTAAAGCAAACAGAAATGTGTGGATGCACAGAGGAATTTATAGCATCACACGCACACACACACACACACACACACACACACACACACACACACACACACACACACACACACACACACACACACACACACACACACACACACACACACACACACACACACACACACACACACACTCCACTTTCACAGGCACACAAACACTTCTCAACTTTAATGGTTTATGTGACGCTGACTGAATGAAAGACTAATACAGGAACTGAAATTAAATGTCTTTAAATAATTTACTTTCTAATTTGACCTGTTAATTATTATGTGTTATCGAAAAGTTTATATTAACATCTAATCTGTTCCATGTCCTTTGACCGGATGTCTCCTCAGGGGACAGCGCACTCTGGCCTGGGCCTGGCCTGATCAGACCGTGGTTGGACAGGAGCTAACTGACCGTCAGGCCCAGTTGCCAGCCACTGGGGCCCCAACGGCCCAGGGGGCCCCAGTGCAGAGGGGGGCCCTAATCAGTGAGTGTCCGGGGCAGCCTGGGAAGCCGTACTGCAAGAGGCTGGTCCTGAACAGGGCGCAGGGCAAAGACACAGGCTACTACCGCTGCTATTATAAGGATGTCAAGGCCATCATTGACGGCACCACTGCCGTCAGCATTTATGTCTTTGTCAGGGGTGAGTCACGCACACACACACACACACACACACACACACACACACACACACACACACACACACACACACACACACACACACACACACACACACACACACACACACACACACACACACACACACACACACACACACACACACACACACACACATACTGGCTTATTCACCCAACTGGCTCAGCATAAATTCTTCATTATAAAAGACGGATTTAATCCTTTTCCCATTTCATTTAAAAGGTAATTTTCAAAAGTGTGCTTAGTGCATATAAACCACGAAAATGAAAGCATCTAATTTCCAGGTTTCTCTTCCATTTAGAAATCATTTCATACCATGGTCAGTCTGCATGTTTGTGGGTTTGCTTTGCTGTTGAAGTTGTTTTTAAAGAGAGCGTGCTTCCCCTCCTCGCCTGCCTGACCTGGTCTGCAGCTCTTTGGTTTGGAACCTTTCGTCTTTATTTCGGTTTTCCTTGGGAAGCTCACAAGAAAACCATTGCTGTCCCACTGAAACAGATCTCCTGTTTGAGTATTACGTCAATATCAAAGCGGCCGCTGCGTTATTACACTTGGAAGTTGTTGAGTTTGCCCCAGTGACACCCTGGAAGTTGACTGGATTGATGTGTCGGAAATTAGAGATGCAAAGCTTTTGATAATGATCATCTTATTCACTTTTCCAATTAGAGAGGTTATTCATTTCTTTAAATTCACCTTCTCACAGGGTGTTGTGTGTTTTTATGTGTCAAATCTGCACAATATAATGTGTTTTGCTGCAAATATTTTCTCTTCTAAACTCATGGTGTGTCATACTCAGGTTTATTTGAGTTTTGCCTTAAGGGTTGTCTCTTTATTTCCCTCGCTCCATGTGCTTTGGGAGAGAGGTAGAAGAAAGACTAGATAGAGAGACAGATAATTGTCATGTAGGGGGAGTCCTGCTGACCGGTCCACTCATGTGAAACGCATGTTTATCCCTCCTGACAAGGTGGCAAAACAGTTTCCACAGATCTAACCAGGGGGCTGATCAGAAGCAGATGAATTGGCAGCCATAAATTAGGCCCAGCCTGTGGTGGGATGAGAGGGGACACATGTGGACTCAGTTTGGCAGGCAGATGTTGACTCTTAACCCGTCTGCGCTGCACGTTGTCGTCCAAACACACATATAAATGTACAGTATGGCCTGAATGCATGAATACAGGCACACGTAAAACCCACAAACACCTCTCACACACACACACACACACACACACACACACACACACACACACACACACACACACACACACACACACACACACACACACACACACACACACACACACACACACACACACACACACTTTTCACTGACTTTCTCGTGCACAAACCAATTCTCATACCCTCTGGTGCTTTGCGAATTTGTCTTGCCTCGGGTGGGAGATCTCCTCTTCATGCAGTGATTTATTGCGAAGAGCCTAAACTGCAGGAGTTGTGTATTATTTCTGTTACTTGTGTGTTTTTAGAGCACCGCAGGGCAGAAATATAAGCCTCTCTATAAGACCCTGTGTTTGGCCTTAGATCAGCTTGAAGTAATAGCTGTGAGTGCTGCAGAAAAAAAAAATGAAAATAAGAGAAGGCTTAGCAAAAAAAAAAAAAAAAAAAAAAAGAAATAAGAAAAGAAGCGGGGAGGTTGTGGTCATACAACATCTTTGACTGCTACTGAGAGGAAAGCCACACATATAAGCATTTTTATTATATAATGTGCCCTCTTGCGGTTTTAATATGATGTTTTGTGGAGATAACAGCTGACATGTAAATTGGGGATACACTTGCTGGGATGTCTTCCAAAGCCCTGTGCACCAGTCGCTGTGATTCAGACAATAAAAGGGGAAACATAAAAGGTGTTAAAGATGAAACACTGGAGGGATATTTTCCTCTAACAGAACCCCTTAAGGTGACATTGTAACAGTATTAGAGGAGGATTAAACCCCTCTGCAGTCCATTTGTCAGCAGACATGTAATAATGTTAGCTGTAGAGAGACTGAGCTGCTGGTAATCATGGTAAACTCTTCATAAGGTATATCTTTGGGGGTCATTATCAGGCCTTGAATGATCCAGCTGTCTTTTCATGAGGTTACCTTAGTAATAGCTGCCATTACCCTAGCTGGGTTCAGTGTTAAGATTTCACAGGTTCTTTTTTTTTCTATCTGCCTCCAGACCCTGAGCAGCCCTTCCTCCAGAGAAGCAGCCCCAGCCACAGCACCGGAAACGGCCTGGAGACCATTTTTATCACACGCTTCTCCACACATGTCATAGTGCCATGTCTGGTCACAGTGCCCGATCTGAATGTCACTCTCAACGCGGTTTGCACTCTTTATAGACTTCTCACACTGTATTCCTCCAGTTTGAAGCTGTCAAGTGATGCTTTGATTGATGATTTGAGCTACTACAAATTATTTTTGTGCATCTATGTGTCAACTCAGCATCCCACGCCTCTGGAGAAGAAAGGAATGACATGGGACAACAAGCGAGGCTGGTCCATTCCCAGACAAGTCATAGACAGCAGGCTGGTCATAGCAGTTTTGTGTGTGGCCACGCTGGGAGGCAAAGAGTACCAATCTGCCAGCTACGTGATCCACACCACGGGTAAAAAAAAAAAAAACACACTACAATGTATCTACGTTAACTCCAAAGGTTTAAAAAGACCAGTCTGAATTTCAGCAGGAAGCCCAGCAGCTATGTAAAGAATCATAGCTAACCTCAGCTTTTAAAAACACTCCTGACCCAGTACAAATATTTGAAGGAGATTTGTGACTGCTCATGTTGAGGAAGAAATTATCTGGAAAATCAAAAACTGAAAATCAAAGACCGACTGCCTCGTCATCATAATTCTGCGTGACAGCCACTGAGTCAATTCTGCCCTAATGCTGACAATTTCAAGGCTTTTATTTAATTATGTAATTTCCTCAAGAGCAACTACTCCTTTTAATGTGGGGTGTGAGCCATTAGGGCAGCAGAACTAAAAAGACAAGAAAGAAAAAGAAGGACAGTTAAGGCGTAATTCAATGTTAGGAGACGAAAATGAAGAGGCAAGACTTTGGCTTGAGGTTCACTCTCATTGTGAGTGTACTCTGAGGGACCCTGAGGCTCAGTGCTATGTTGTGTGAGATCATTTACCCCTCTCTTCAGAGGGTGAAAGAAACTCATACCAACAGCTGCTGGCCAAAAGTAATAGCTACATCAGTCACGGGAGAAACTCAGAGCGAGTCTTCACTCTGAACTCCAATGAAGTGTTTAAACAATCAGGAAATCATGGGCTGCTGCACAGACATCACCAGCACAGTTTGTTTTTTACATGCTGTGTCATTTCCAGGGACTGCAGAGAAATATGGCTTGAATATCAGGTAGACTGGCCAGTGTACAAGGCTTTCTTCTTTTTTCTCGCTTATCTTTAAATGAGGCTTCACTGTATTCCAGTTTAATTTCCCTCAGTAATATGGCTTGACACATGAATGGAAAGTGTGTGAGGTTTTGATGGACAGCCTCTTTAAAGTAGGATGCCTCCTCTGGTCCAAAGTAAAGTTATTTCCTCTGGTCCTGTGAGGAAGGAAAAACTGCTGACGATGTCACTGTGACCTCTCTCACTGTCTCCCTCCCTCTGTCCAACTGTCTCTCCCTCCCCCTTTTTCTTTTTCCTGGACAGGAAGTCAGGTTTACGATGTCAAGCTGTTTCCTGAGGACCCGGTAGAGCTGATAGTGGGAGAGGCCCTCACCCTGAACTGCACAGCGCTGGTGGAGTTCGACGCTGGGGTGGACATTCAGTGGAGTTACCCTGGCAAACAGGTACTCAGCCGATGGTCACATGTTGCATCAGTAAATAAAAAGCCTGAATCTCAGATGGAGTCTGATGATACTCACTGTCTGCTCCTCCTCACCAGACCAACAGTTGGGTGGAAACTAAGTCTCATCGTGAATCTCTGTCTCATGCCACAGAGGCTGTGAGCATCCTGACGATCCACAGTGTTAATGTTACAGACACTGGACCGTACATCTGCAACGTCACCAGCATGGAAAGAACACTAACCCAACAAACTCAGGTTATAGTTCACGGTAAGCAGTTGCACAAAACAGACTACGTTTACTGTACAGCCTGGCCTGTTTTTTTTTTTGGCTGGACTGCAACAGTGGGGCACAAAATACAACGTCAGTCATTTAATGAGTGATAAAGTTACACTGTTGGCTGGCCGAATGACTGATGTCTGACTGAAGAAATCAGCACTGGTCAGCAGAATGCAACACTCTTCCTGTTTCCATTTCAAATTAAACGAGCGTATTTCAAATTAAAAGCCCGATAGCATTTCATACACGGTCCAGCCAAATACCAGGCTTTTACACTGTCGTGTTTTGATAGCTCAAGCTCCCTAAATTTCACATTTAGCTAAATATAACAGCAACATGCTGACTACTGACAACATGCTGAAGTTAAACAAATGGTTTTGGGCAAGTTATCAGCATTATATTAGATATCAGGGATTACCGAAGTCATTAGATTCAGTCATTAAGAATCCACCCATTAGTTGGCAAAAAGTGTTTCACTAAAACCCACAAATTAGACGTTCATGGTAGGAAAATGTTTAGGGGATACTGCATATGTGAATGTAATTTATCCAATAACTGTTGAGATATTTCAGTCTGGAACAAAGTGATGGCCCAACAAACGGAAACTGCCATCTGTAAAGTCCCTCTCGCTAGCATTTCTAAAAAAAAAAAAGCAAACATATGTTACTTGCAACTGTGAGATAGTAAATGCTATAATGTGGTCTAACAAGAGCCAGTGATTCATTAACGTCCATGAAAAAGCAGTATTAATGTAGGTTTACTTTGGCACCAATTGCTAACAAAAACCACCATTACCCACTGGTCATATCAGATTAAGAACTGGCTGTTGCTTAAATGTGTCATCCTCACATTTTGATAATAAGATTCTCACTGAGACAAAATTGTAATGTTTTGTTTTAAAGATAATAATCTCTCAAATGTCTTGAAAGGTGGCTGGTTCTAATGGTGACTCTGAGTTACATCAAGAAACGAGTTTAAATATCAACAGAAGCTTTTCAAATCACCCTTTCAGTACAATGCAATTTATTGGCAAAGTAGTAAACATACTGAACACACACACACACACACACACACACACACACACACACACACACACACACACACACACACACACACACACACACACACACACACACACATTTCTTTTGACATTTTGATGCATGACTGTCTGCAGTCATTTGATTCCAGTCAGTGCAATGAATCCAAGCTGACTTCTACAGCTTCTACAATCTACAAAGCCTTCGAACTTTACGCTTTTGAAGCAGTAACTACTTTATGTAAATGACTGAATGCCTGTAATTCCAGAAAGACCATTTATCAACCTCGACTACAGCAATGGACCTATGGTGGAGGTGACTGCTGGCCAGAAGTCGTTCAAATTACAAGTAAATGTGTCTGCCTTCCCCACACCTGATACACAATGGTAAGATAAGACTCTCTGGTGTGTTCATCAAATGTAATGGGAGATTTTTAAAAGCATAATTAGGCCTCACACAGTGGAGATTTTCAGATTAATTCAGAGGCAAAGCACCTCAGCAGGAGTCTATTCACTGCTGTATTTCGTGTCCAGGTGTAAAGACGGAAAGCTGATAAACCAGCGCCCGGAGTTCAAGATGAAAAGAATGAGGATGCACAGTAACCACGTGTTGGAGATTAAGGATGTTTGTCAGGAGGATTCTGGGCTCTACACAGTAGTGCTGAAAAACAGTGCCGCTTTGCTGGAGAGGAGGCTCAACATCACGCTTGTTGTCAATGGTATGTTGGTCCGTGTACCCTCGGAGGAAATCGCACCAGATGTTTTGCGGATGTGCAACAGTTAACTGTAGAGATTTACTGGTTTTCTAAGTAAAAGAACACAGAATATATGCATGATGGTTCACCATGGAGGTATAATGATTATTGCTTTATTACAACAACAAAAAAGGTGTAATATGAGCATATACTCCTATGTGAGTTTTTTTATTTTTTTAAAATTTTATTATTGAATAAAAAATAAAACATCACAATTGCATCAACAAAGAACTGATGTACAGAAAGTTTTGAAGATCAGCTTACATTCTCATAGTGCGTCTATACAAAGTGCAAACAAAATACACAGAAAACAAACTGGTTGAAATAGCCTCCACGAAACCAAAATTTAAGGTTATCTATGAATTGCATTAAGAGGTTGATTTGTGTTCTCCATGATGGACTGGAATCTACTCAATGAACATACAGTATAATGGGATATGCCTGTCATCCTAAATATTATGGCTGACTGGTTGATTGGCTTAGCTCTCCTCTTCCTCAGTTCCCCCACAGATTCATGAGAAAGAAGTGGCAGATCCGTCCAGTCCCTACCCCAGCGGCAGCAGCCAGACGCTAACATGTACCGCCTATGGGCTCCCCGCTCCCAACGTCAGCTGGCAGTGGAGGGCTTGGGGCCCCTGTGTTCTCAACAGCACCCAAAGCAGAGTGTAAGAAAAACTTTCTGTTCCAGATACATTCATGATATTTTTGCAATCCAATGTGAAAGAAGATTAGGTTTGATCAAACAGGGCTGAGAGGAGGAGAGGAGTGGGTTGCAGTGCATGAAGCGTTATATAAGGCCAGATAACAAGAGGAGGTCAGTGTGAAATGATCCACTGGCCCTGAGTGAAGACGAGAAGGAGATGATAACAAAAAAAAAAAAAAAGAGTTGGTGAATAAATAGAAGTGGGGGTGGCTGAAAACTACTCCGCTCCTCCGCTCCCTTCACTGGTTACCAGTAGCTGCCCGCATCTGTTTCAACACATTGGTATTTGCGTACCGTGCTGCGAACAGATCGGGTCCAGTGTACATCCAGGACATGGTCCAACCCTACACCCCAGCCCGTTCACTCCGCTCTGCATCCACCAATCGGCTTGTTGCTCCCTCGCTGCGAGCTAAACACTCTACAAAATCACGACTGTTTGCTGTCCTGGCTCCTAAATGGTGGAATGAGCTCCCCAACGACATCAGGACAGCGGAAACTCTGTACATCTTCCGCCGCAAACTAAAAGCACTTCTCTTCCGACTTTACCTTGAATAGGTAGCACTTTAGTAGCGCTTAAAATGGCACTTACGTACAGCACTTTGTAGTTTGGCTTTCTTGAAGAAATTGTATTTTCTTGATTCTTGTTGTTCTGGGTTTTGTACCCTCATGGTCGAAATGCACTTATTGCAAGTCGCTTTGGACAAAAGCGTCAGCTAAATGAAATGTAATGTAATGTAAAAAGGGAAAAGTGTATATAAAGTATAGAGGAAAGAGCAGAATAAAGGATAGTGACTGCTCGATGTCCAGCCAGCTTCCTCCCCCACTGTAATAATGTGCCTGTTGTTCTGCTCCTGATCCGCCACAGTCCAGCTCTCACACAGCAGTGGCACTTTCTGACATGCAAAAGAAAACCCATAAATGCACACAGACACAACACACACAGACTCGATTCACAAATGCACATAAATCGCAGAGATGTGTTTGGGTCCATCAGAGTGCAATATATATGACACACACATTGCCCTGGGCTTTTTCCTACCTTTCTCCATCTTGTGTGAAATGCACAACATGATAACACGGATTCTTTCCGACAGCCACATTCAGTTATGTTCTTTAAGCCCCAGTGTTGTGGCTGCCTCGGCTGAATATCCATTGATTATTCACCTCCCTCCAACTTCTTCCTCCAATGCTTAAATTCTGAAGTTATTGCTGTTCTGACTTTCCTACATGTCTACATGCAACATAAATGCAGACAATAGCTGCCCAACATGTTCATATAAGCAGCACAGTCTGAAACAAACAACATGTAGCAGGTTCGGCTGAAGTTTAGCTCAAATTGCTCAGTTCATATTCTGTCTCATGCGCTCTGCATCTGCTATGACATTTCATGTGTGCTGACTGATCACGGTTGTTTTGACCTTTTTCAGTGTATCAGAATTGTTACGTTTCCAAAAAACACCAAACATGACAAACGGGGGTCGCTAGTAGGGAAACTAAATAGAAGCACTGCACGTATTGGGGGGAACAAAGCAATAAAGTAGGGCAGTTTTGGTCATGGAAAAGAAGCTGTGAAAGTACAACTCCCACAACGTCTATCGAAACTATAGAAAAACAAAAGAATTGGACCCAAACAATCAAAATCACAGTTAGGGGTCACTGGGAAGGGGAACAGAATCAGAATTTAAGGCAGGCATGAGGTTCAACAACAAAAATGTAAAAAAAAATTCCAACTTCAAACACAGCAAACCAGCCAGTCAACTAAAGGTGTTGACCTTCTGGAAACACACACACATAACTGAGCACCAAACCTAAGTGGCTATATAACCTCCCAGGCTGAAGGTCACCAGGTGAGGGGGAACATCACGGGTGCAACAAATAGCTCCTGATTAGGAAGAGTCAGTGATCGTGTAACATGGATGATCATAACAGAATTGAATTTCCTTTTTAAATCCTTTTTTAAAGAGTGGTAGTACAATGTGGATTAATTCTGAAGTGTTTCCAAAATGAAGTGTACTTCATTACTACTGTACTTTTGTCATTGTAGTGGTGCAGGAATTTTCTCAGAACTTTTATCTGAGATTACTTCAAGAAGAGTGGCCTTGCTTGATAAGAACCATGTGTGTTTGTTGCGGGGACATAAATCCGCTCTCACTGTCACTGCTGGGATTTTCCTCCCTTTTAGTGACAAACAGCAGGTCCACACAAAATGATAAGACTTTCTATTAAAGTTTTTTAGTTAAGGGAAAAGTTAGACCTTCTGTTGCTGAGTTAGATAAGAAGATCAATACCAGGATATTTGTATGCTAGATATGAAGCAACAGCCAGCAAAGAATAGGTTGTCCTACCACAAAGGAAAAAAAGTTGAATAAAATGCACCTCCTGGAAACTCCAATTAATGATTCCTTCCTCTGAACACAGAGGCTCTTTTTTTTTTTTTTTTTTTTTATCAGAAGTATCCGCTCCAGGACCTTTACATGGATGCTAATTAGGTTTTTCTGCCGTACTAGCCCATATCTGGCAAAACAATCATGACTGGGGCAGGTTAAACTATAGACTGCACAGGAAGATAGACAACATCTAGACAACATTGCTTCCCAAAAGTCAAACCCAGACATGTTAATCAGCCTCAGGTGGCTGGTTGCAGTATAGGTCATCAACCCCACCCCCTCTGTGTTAGCGGATGCAGGGCATGGGTCAAGCTAAAATAATCAAAGTACACTTTAAACAAATTTTTCCTGAAAAGGGTGTCTGTCATTTTTGATGGTCTTGATCACACAGATGCAGCTTCATTCAAGTGTTCATTTATTTGGTTTTATAAGTGGTAATTTGATTCCATAAAAAAGAGGGGATGACAATTGAAAACTGCTCTGAGTAAAGGAGTTGCAGAGACACGGGTGTATTGGCAGGACCTTGAAATCGCAGCCCCACTTTATTGATAAAGCAAATGAGATATAATGTCTTAATCAGTGACTATTTAGAAGCAGATTTTGTTTATTTGTGAAAACAAGGTTAGCTGCGAGTTTATCTGCCTGTTATGATCTCAATGTTATTTCAATGTCTTTTTCACACTACCAGGTATATAATTCTTACACTCTCACTCAGTATGCTAACATTCTCACAACCACAATGTTAAATGATATTTTGATTGTTTAATTGAAGCAGGTATAATGTTTAACATGTTTAACTTATCATAATTTAGCATGTTAGCTTGCTATAAAATTTGTTCACAATCCAAAGTGTTGTACAATTTAAAAATGTGACCTGATAGTAGTAGAGGAAAGTCAGGGTTGTTTGTTGTCAATAAAATATTATGAGGAAATCCAAATCGACACAGTGTTCTTCAGATTGAGTTATTTATGTCTATCTATAATGATATTTATGTATTATTATTATTGATTTATTTATGACATGTATGAGGTTTGTAGATTATGTAGATAGTAAACATGAAACTGACCCTGATTATCTTCCTGTAATGTAGAGTAGTTGCATTCAGGAGAAATTGCTAAATAAAATTCAGTTTCATGTTTCGTTAGTTCTGCTATAATGTATGTTCACACTGTGGATCATAATATTAAAAATGTATACCGTAGTTTTTCCATTAGTTGCCAGGACACTTGGCATAATTGCCTCAGCTTTGGCATACAAGCTGATCTGAAAATGTAATCCAGTGTATGGATAAAACATTCTCATAAAGTCTCGGGCTATGGTTGGGGTGCTTCTGAATTTGGCCCAGTGTCTGCTGTACATGTCAATGAGGGGTGATGTCATGAATGTGCCTGTGCTTCTTTCCAGGGTCCGACGAGACAGGAAGGGCAGGAGTGACAGGATTGCAGACTGTCAAAACTGGCAGGGCATTACCTTGGAAAATGCCATGAATGAAATTGAAACTATTGAGAAGTCTGTCGAAGTGGTGGATGGACGAAAAAAGGTTCATTATAGCTTGTTGTGATTGTTAATGTCTTTGTATGGGCAGACCTAAAGTATCTTTTCATAAATCCTAAAATGAATAATATTATAATGTGATTATGTAGAAAGAAATTACAGAACGTGATTAGGACATAACCTAGAAATGAGGACATTTACGTAAGCAAACTTATCCATGAACTGTGATGTTTTTATGTAAGTGTCCCAAATTCTGTGCTCCATAACAAAATTTGTCAATCAAGAGCCATTTCCACAGTAGAAATATTTAGAACAGTCTTCCTCTACAGACTTCCTGTACTGACTGATTATAAACACATCCAGATGCACGTGCATTTATAAACCACCGCCATAAGAGGAAATTATCACATGAGCACAAACACATGCTCACACACGCAAACGTCCTGTTTTTTTCATTTACACCTGAGCGAGTTTGCTTCTTGTCTGCCTGTCAACAGAAAAATGTGTTTTGCGTGAACTCATAGAGAATTGCATGACAGCCATCCTTTTAAAATATGTGTGTTTCTTACAGATTATTTTAAGTTTCATCCTCCCTTTCTCTCCTCACAGATAGTGAGCAGGCTTCAGATTCGCAATGCCAGTGTTTCCATCATGTACAAGTGTTCAGCTGAAAACAAAGTGGGCAAGGATGAGCGTCTCATCTACTTCTATGTAACCAGTGAGTATGTCGGGTTAGATTTCACACAAACACAGAATAATTTACAGATTTACCCTCAAATCCCCACCAGGGCTTCAGCATGTAGCCAGGCGGATAATTCAAAGAAATACAGGATCTGTCTTTGTGGATTTAGCTTTTAACTAATTACAATGGAGGTGAAGAGAATTTATGATGCTCACAGCAATAAAAAAAATTGATTTAGAATTTAAATCAGCACTTTACTTTCTACCAAATAACGTGAATGGTTTACTGAATTGGTTTCTCAGTCACAAAGAGATGGGCCCAACAGGTCAAGGGACCGTAAATAGTTCGATTCTGTTCGAAGTGACGATGTATTTCTGTATCTGCGTTTCTTTGATCAGTAAGCCTATAGAAATACTTTATAGAAATATTTACTGTATAAATATTATTTACAGCCTGCTGTTGAAAACTAAACCTTCACATTTTTTTCTATAAGAATAAAAAAATCTTATTCCTTTAAAATATTTATATAGTATTTGGTGGAGAGACTTGTCAGTTCAGATCTACTGCTACAGGAAGGTACTAGCAGAGTTTGGGAAGAATTTTGTCAGCCACTTTTAAAGCAACCAAAAAATGTCAACCAAGAAAAATGCAGTCTTAAGTTTGATATGCTTTGCCCACTGCCTCATAAGACTTTCATGCCAAAGAAAACTGCTCATAGTGGAGTTGGTCTGCAGGTTATCCAGGCTAACTGAATTGCTGCTGAATTTTTAAATGTTGTCACCCCACAAACCAAATTTCACTGTCTTCCATTTTACTGATGAGCTTAAAGCAAATACTGGTTCTATCTGCATGTCATTGCTCTGGATTTATGTGAGAAATTGTCTTTTTTATTGTTTTAAGGAATATATTTGATTAATGTGCAATACAAAACTCAAGAAAGTATCCATAACATCCTACCTGCCTCTCTCTCCTCTTCAAAGCCATTCCTGAGGGCTTCAGTGTGGATGTCCAGCCCACAGAGAATCCCCTGGAGCAGGAGAGAGTTTCTCTCTGCTGCAGCGCTGACAACTACACCTACGAGCAGCTGCAGTGGTACCGCCTTGACCCCCGGGCCCTGCAGGACGAGCAGGGAAAGTCCCAGGAGCTAGACTGCAGGAGCGTGCACTTATACGCTGACCTGCTTGACGGCCAGCTCTCCTTCCAGGAGCCCTCCAACAGCTGGGTCTTGGACTTCACCATCAACTCCATCCAGCTGCAGGACGAGGGTCATTACGTATGCGAAGCTCAGAGCAGGCGCAGCGGGGAGAAACAGTGCCTGTTCAGATACATCTCCGTCAAAGGTGAGGGATAATGGAGATAACAGCTCGAGATAAACACACGCACACATCACCTGGCATAAAACACAGTCACTCTAACCACAGCTAATTATAGAGAAAAGCTCAACGCGTGGCAATGGAGACACACATAGGTCACTGTGAAGACGACGCTGATACTGGAAGCTTAATAATACACACACTCACAAAGAGGTGCCCACGCAGCTCAATACCCACATGCACACGATATGCACAGGAAGTACCTGGTGTTTGCACAGCATCAATATGTAGTGACAGAAAACATAGGCGAGACGCTGCAGGGCTGAAATGCACAAACAAATTCATGCCCCCTTCATTTTGTGTACTGTCTAACCTCGCATCAGTGCACAGAGGACAAATGTACATTTCAATGGGTTTTTCATGCCCTTTTTTTTAATCCTATGAGACCGTTTGATAAATATCATGTGCATTTATAGCCCTTGAGTTGATATCACACTGTTGAAATCAGTGCAGACAAGTCATAGTGTTGATTTCGCTCCCCCACCCCCCACCCCCGCCACGCTGTCTCTGTCTTTTGGCTTCCATCTCCCTCGGCAGCTCTGGAGGCACCTCGGTATAAGCGCAGCCTCACCAACCAGACTGTGAATGTGACTGAGTCTCTGCGGATGGAATGTGACGTGGAGGGCAGACCTCTGCCCCGTCTCTCCTGGTTCAAAGACAACCAGCCTCTCCACCAAATGTCAGGTGCATGAATACACCCACACAGGTGATACACCACATTTACACAACAGTGCAACCGCCCACCTGCCAGCACAGCAGCCACACATACACACACACTCAGAAAGTTTTCCCCCTCTGGAACGTAATGTGGCAGGACTTGTGTTTTCCCTCGAGGTTATTCAGATCCGGTAAGTTACCATTAAAATCTGACTCAAACATTGAAGAACATACACATTATGTCTTGTTGATGTTTACCCAGATACCAGCAACTTTTAGCAGATGTTGCAGTTCATCAAGATAAATGTCAATCCAGCTATGAAAAGCCAAAACGGGCACACACACACACACACACACACACACACACACACACACACACACACACACACACACACACACACACACACACACACACACACACACACACACACACACACACACACGCACACGCACAACCACACACACACACACACACAGAAAACTTGCAGGCCGAGAGACAAGGCTCATTAGCTTTCTCAGTGTGTGTCTCTTCTTAACATCTGCAGGAGATAAAAGGGTGGGGTGGGTCAGTGTGGGTCTGAGTGACAGCTGATGCTTTGGGTTCACAGAGGGGGCTGCTGTGACATGCGGCTCAAACCACAGGGCGACGGAATTATAAATGAATAGGATTGATTGAAGTCCATAGGTGTGGCGAGAATGTTGTTGAAAATGTTGCTTAATTTATGATGTGAGAGGTGAAGGATTAGCGCCAAGTCACAGCGCATTGTTTCACAGCCTGTTGAAATATGGGCTCGAGTGTGTGTGCGTTTCACCAATCACCCCGTGCTCTCTCTGCAGGGATCCAGTTGCAGGATTCAAACCGCACGCTGAGTATCCAACGCATTCGAGAGGAGGACGCCGGTCTTTACACTTGCACCGCCTGCAACCAGCGGGGCTGTGTCCACTCCTCAGCTGCCGTCAGAGTCATCGGTGAGACAGACGCACACACGCGCACACGCACGCACGCACACACACACACGCACACGCACGCACGCACGCACACACACACGCACACACACAAAAGAAAGGGACACCTGAATCTACTCATCCACTCTCTCCACTAACATGTGGTCTGTCGAGTGTACTCAAGCCTGAAATCACAGTTGCCCGGGAACTCTCATCTTCACCACCAAAATGTGCAGGTCACAGATTTTTGTCATTCACCTCTCGCACTTTCACTGCAGCTGTAGGTTTTGTGCTTTTGTTATGCACAGCTCTCCACTATATAATCAAACTCATTGACTGCTGGAGCATTTTGTATTTAGAATAAATAATTTAATGGCTTTGCTTGAAGTGATTTAATGAAGAATGGAAAAAAAAATAATTAGTAAATGTCTGATTTGCATATTGATTTAACCTAAAGATTTGGTGTGAGCAGCTGGCCAGAAAGCTGGGGCAAATACTTTGTAATGCAGCGCCCCCTATAGTTGGTAAAAAGTAAGACATGTGACAGGATAGAGAGGTTTTCAAAAGATGTGCATCTAAAAGTGACTTTTTTTTTTTTTTTTTTTTTTGTCCCTTTCTTTCTGCTAAGGTTCAAGTGACAAGGCCAGTGTGGAGATTGTAATCCTCATCGGGACCGGAGTCATCGCTGTTTTCTTCTGGGCCTTACTCATCCTCATCTTCTGCAATGTGAAACGGGTCAGAGGACATCACATTTCATTGTGTCTGCATTTGGGTGTTTGAGAGAGAAACCGGCAGACTGTGATGGAGACACTGTGACCTCTGACTCACAATTTGCCTGTTGGCGTCTGTTTAATCTCAGAGATAGCCTGTAATTTACACCCTGAGAGAGTCACTGATACTGTATCTGCTCTGAGTCAGTCCAATTAGTCGTTTACTGCTATTAGGCATAACAACAGGCACCTTCATAATGAGGCTCCAATTGCAGTTTATTTTTCCTCACTTGGTCATTTGTGAGATCATGTCACACAGTTGCTCTGGCGTAATTAGCGAGGCGGTGCTGTCATTATCAAATTAATTAGGCAATTAGTTGTTTTTTTCTCACATCTGTCAATAGTTCTGCTTCTAAATTTGGTAGGTTTGTCACATTCTGCAGCTATTTCAAACCAGAAAATAGTCAATACTGAATACCTTTCAGGAAATTCAAATGTTTGACAAAGTACCACAATAAATTTTTTAGCATATCGGAAAACATTTTTGCAGTATGTTTGTTTTTGACATAACTTAGATTGCCATCTCTTCAGCACAAAAAGAATATCAGTTGCCAAAATTACATGTTAACGTATAATTGAAATTAAATTGCTTTTTTAAAAATATGCCGCAGCAGGAAGTCACATGTCCTATTTTCTTCTTTGAGAGAAACTCAAAGATCCATAGGGAAACATTTATATTTTAAATGATTTGGATTCACATGTTTTGCATTGAAAAGACTAATCAGAATACTGTTAGTTCTCCATCTTCGTCTATTACATTCTTTTAAACTATATTTGCATAAAAGAGTTATGTTCTTGATCTGTCATTGGTCACACTGACTTTCCTGTTAAAGTTTTCTTATAAAAAAATTATGCCATGTCTACTCAGGAGGTGTTTCAGCCACATTTTACTTATGCTGTATGTACTTAAATGCAACTTGTCGAATATTTTTAATCTTTTAATCTATTTTCTGCTATCACCGTTTATACGAGTTTTGAGTGCTGCCAAAACACAAGTGATGTAAAACTCATTATTGTAACTGAACACATCCACTGTGGACACACATGGAGCACCATGTGCACCATTAGCTGGCGTGCACTGCTAATGTCCCTTTGCAGGACAGGTAGCTAATAAGCTGATTTGCTGCAGCATGTCAAGTAGCATCTACTCTGCACAAATCACATCAGTCCATTTAGATACTGATGTGGTCTTCTCTTCAACAACACACTATCTGTCTGTCAGTGGCCTTTAAGACACAACACAGTACAGTTTGTTTGTCTCTTGCCTCCCAGCTGCTGTCAGTCAAACACAGATGGGACCCTTCAGCCAGTTGGGGCAAAGAGCAGCTAAAAGATTTCTCCAGAAAAGGGAGTGAAACGATTTCTCCAGAAATCGTTTCACTCCCTTTTAGTAATAAAAAAAACTGTCCAAAATGGATTTAAACAACATAGTAACATATTAATGCCTGCAAACATTTTCAAAAAGGACTTCTGTCATAACATACTACAGTAATCATTCCCTCAACATGGACCATCATGTTTGTCTAACCTTTTTTTTTATTGCTCTGTGTCCACCGCTTTCTTTACAATCGTCATTTTCCTCTGACCATCCTGATCTCTGATTTCCTCACTTACACTGGCCCCCTCTCTCACCTGAACTTCAGGTTAACCCGGCAGACATAAAGACAGGCTATCTGTCGATCATCATGGACCCGGGGGAAGTGCCCCTGGATGAGCAGTGTGAATACCTGCCCTATGACTCATCTGAGTGGGAGATCTCCAGAGACAGACTCAGACTGGGTGAGTTACAGAGGATGGATGGATGGATGGATGGATGGCTGGATGGATGGATGGATGGCTGGATGGCGGAGGAGCATACGAGAGGGAGGTGCGCGTGAGGACATATGCGGGCGTGTGTGAGGACAAATAGATGGATGAAACTGAATTGCTTTTCCATTTCCAGAATCCCTAATGCCATGACTTTGGATGCCAGCCAGCGAGGCAGACTGCTGCCAAGTAAAGTGCTAATGTTAAATATGTGCTTATTCCCAGAACAGCTTTTTAAAAATGCCCCAATGAAAAGCATCTGTTCCGCGACAGCAACTTATTGGAACATGTTGTTTTCCAAACGCTGCAATTGATATTCTGATTCTTCCCCCTTGTCTCTGAGGATGTGATACGCATTTACGGTTGGCAAATGCTTCCCTATCACAACTGTTTGTATACTCCATTGAGACAAAACCCGGGCCTGCATAGATCAACGAGCATGAATGTTTTGTTGCTCTGTTCTTTCCCCTGACACAGGAAAGGTTTTAGGCCACGGTGCCTTCGGAAAAGTAATTGAAGCATCAATCTACGGCATCAGCAAGAGCAACAGTTTGGACACCGTGGCTGTCAAGATGCTGAAGGGTGGGATTTGGCTTTGTATATTTACTGTACGCATATGAGTATTGTCGGATACTCTGTAAGCCTAAGAGTTAGCTAAATAGCTTTGCTATATGTATGTGCAGTACAGTTTGAGTCCCATATGATTTATTAAATGAGCACGTAAAATAAGCTCTTGCAAATATACACAATAAGATGTGTTTTATGAATGAAATATCACTTTGCGGGGATGTGTTACAGACGGAGCCACAGCCAGTGAGCACAAAGCCTTGATGTCCGAGTTAAAGATTCTGATTCACATCGGGAACCATCTGAACGTAGTGAACCTGTTAGGAGCCTGCACCAAACCAAATGGTGAGTACACAGACTGACAAATTCATCGTTAGTGTAGGAAAAGGTTGACGTGTTTAAACACTTCATTTAAATTGCAAATTGATGGACCGAATCACCAAAGCTGATCAATATGCCAATTTCACTGCACCGGGTGTAGACAAAATAATGTGAACACCCTGTGAAAAATGAATATAAAATTGTCACTGCAATATAATTTGATCATCTTCTTTGTCACTGTAGTTCTGAAAGTTTTAATTTGGAGATATTTTAAAACTTCCCATGAACATACATGTGCAGTTTGACTTCATTTCAGCTCTGCTGTTTGTCCAGTTCAGTGTGAAATTTATTTTTCTAAGAAATGTTGAGCAAACCAAAGGAGATGTAAAGCAGCTGCCTTTTAATAATTTTGACCTACACAGCACACTTTTGTGGGGGGTACATCTGAAAAGGTTTATCCTAAACAAAAGCAGCCTGGCAGGAAATACTCAGCCCCTCACTATTTTAAATATGGCTGGAAAGAAGAATGAGGAGAGAAATCGTTTTCCTGGTTTCTTTCAAGTGAAAGCAATGTAACATGCTGAAACTGTTGAAGCCTTGTTGACAGAGATAACATTAAAGCGTCTGTATCACCAGGTCCGCTGATGGTGATAGTGGAATACTGCAAGTATGGGAATCTGTCCAACTTCCTACGAGCCAAGAGAGAGTTCTTTCTCCCCTACAGGGTATCAAAAGAAACTCATGCAATTTATACACTTCTGTGTTTGTTCTGCTTTGTCTTCAGAGAGACTCTTACTTTCAATTTGTTCATTCAGTTCACAATGACACATGCGTTACGAAACTGCTTTTTTATATTGATTTTGGAGGTGATGCACTGAGCTGTCTCCTCACTCAGGATCGCTCTCCGAAAACCCAGAGCCAGATGAGGCGGATGATTGAAGCGGGTCAGATGGACCAAAGAGCTCGTCAGCCACCTTCTCCGTCCTCCTCCCCACTCACCGGTCCTCAGAGTCCATCGTCCAACGCGTCCACTCAGAGTCCTGCTGTGGAGAAAAGTGAGTCATTCTTCAGTCACATTATTTTTCTCTTCATCCCACAAAAACAATATCTTTGTGTTCTTTTCTCTCCATGACCAACCTTGTCTTCTCTTCTTCTCTATCCAGTGGAGGACTTGTGGAAAACTCCTCTGACGATAGAAGATTTGATTTGCTACAGTTTCCAGGTGGCTCGTGGGATGGAGTTCCTGGCCTCTAGAAAGGTTAATTGTCCGCACCGCAATGTCGACAATCAGTGAATGATCTGTGGTACCTGGTGAGCAGAGGTTAGCCTCAGAGGCAGTGGGTTGTAGTCTGGATCACTGATGTGGGGGCAGCTGTGGCTCAGGTGCTGCAGTGGGTTCAGTCCACTGGCTCCTTCTGTCATGTCTCTACGACCATCAGGTATGTGTGAATGGGGGATTGACAGGCAAATTATGAAGTGCTTTATTTTTTAAGGTAGAACTGCACTGTATGAGTGGAATCCATTCAGCTGTTCAGTCCTTTGTGCATCAAAATGATTCATGTGACCATTGTACAATTCCCTCCTACAGTATTCTGTGTACTAAAACTATTTAGGATTTAAATAAGATTATTATATACCGTTTCCAAATGAACTGCTTCATTTGCCCTGCTATAGTATTTTAGATGTTCTTTTACATTATATGTTTATTTATACCAGTGTATTAATGTGTCAGAGGCATTTTCATGTTCATGCTTATTTTATAGCTAAATGGACAACAATGTATCATAGTATTAATCTGCAAAGTATCTGCATCTGTCAAATACATTCATAACTATAAAGGTGCAGTATTTCCCCCTGAATATATCAGAGCAGTTTACAGTTTACACATAAAGGACTCCTATTTTGCAGTTCTAGTAAAGACCTTCCTATTTTTTAGAGCTCTGCACAAAGCTGCTCAGAGCAACTTTTATTGAAGGGACTAATCGAAGTCTTAAACTATTAGAAGCCACCGTATTACTGATTTGATTTATTCACCAGTGATGTGTTAGTCAATGTCAGTACATGGTGATGTTGAAAGAAACTCGACTGAATTAGATACCATTAAACTGGTTAATAATTCAGTTGAGATTTTTCATTAGTCATTTAGTAAACTGGGTTTTTTGAGTACCCAGGTAGTGGAGAGGTGTTTAAACTGTCACCTCCAGTGTTATTTGATTGTTTCAGATTGTTTTTGAGCTGATTTGATTCTTAATAACTCACAGAACCTTTAAAAAGATGCTTCAAAAAATGCCTTATTATTATTATTTTACCAAACCCCAAACACAATGAGGTACATTTCCTGCTACAGTCCATCTCACATGAACCAAATAGTGAGCAGCTCTCTAATATGAGAGACGTTCTCCCCCAAGCCACTCATGACGGTTTAAGGTTACTCGACAGCTTTGCAAATGGTGTTAGAAACCCAGCAATGATTCCACAGAGCCCAGTCTGGCCAAGACATTGTCCAGTCCAGTTACAAACTTGGACAGACACAGACACAAAACATATGTGCAAACAGCTGACTGCATGGTTATGATGTATATGTGGTCCTGTGTGTATCCACAGTGTATCCACAGAGACCTGGCAGCGCGGAACATTCTCCTGTCAGAGAACAACATCGTGAAGATCTGTGACTTCGGCCTTGCCAGAGACATATACAAAGACCCCGACTACGTCAGGAAAGGCAATGTACGGCATCATCACACCACCTCAAGCCACCTGGTTTATTATCAAACTCTATTTTCAGCTGGGAAACATTACATGCCTTTTTTTTTTGTTTTGTAACCACCCACACAATGATTACATTTAATGGCAGCTGTCATTTCTGTTTATGTGCCTATCATGTACAATCTGTCTGGTGGTTTAATGTTCTCTCAGGCTCGTCTGCCTTTAAAGTGGATGGCTCCAGAGAGTATCTTTGACAAAGTGTACACCAGTCAGAGTGACGTGTGGTCTTTTGGAGTTCTCCTCTGGGAAATCTTTTCACTCGGTAAAGTCGAAATCAAAGCACACTCATCTTGCATGAAGACGGGAACAGAGTTTCAATCTAGTTAGTGTGGCGTGTCTGTGTTTAAAAGTGTCTACAAATGTTTGTTCCTTCCAAAAACAATTGGTATTGTTGACTTTTAGAAGCAGAGTAAATTTTTATCACTTTTACCCAAACACACGATATGTTATTTTTCTGTTCCTGATGTGTTAATTAAAGTTCCCCCCTCTTTTTGTCCGCCCTCAGGTGCCTCTCCGTACCCAGGGGTCCAGATTGATGAGGATTTTTGCAAACGATTGAGAGATGGCGTCAGGATGAGATCACCAGAGACTGCCTCCCCTGAAATGTAAGTTCTTTCTCTCTCTCTTCCACATCTTGAAGAAAAATATGCTTTTGCTGTAAAACAGGATTTATCACTCTAAATGCCTTTAACTAATCACGTAAATTCCAAGAGCAAATTTCCTCGTAAATATCCTTCAACTGACCTGCACATTTAGGAAACCAGACGGGATCAAGTTTGTGATTCCATTCTGGAGTCTGTTGTTCCTGTTGTGACTGTGCTGTCCTCTGCTGGTAGATACGGCATCATGCTGGCCTGCTGGCAGGGCGAGCCCAAAGAGAGGCCGACTTTCCCCACTCTGGTTCAGATCCTGGGAGACCTGCTGCAGGACAACAGCCTACCTGTAAGTTCTGCTGGAGGAACAATAACTAACAAGTGTTTTCTGGGGAGTTTTTGGGTCTTGATGTTCTCCTCTTTCCCTTCAGGATGGGAAGGACTACATCCCTCTGAACCACTCACAGAACTCAGAGGATGACGGTTTCTCGCAGGCATCATCACGCCCTGCATCTGAGGAAGAGCTGAGACTGGCCTGCAACACTGTGCCTACAAGGTGCGAACGCATCCTCTTCTTAAAATAGAATCAACTTGGACCTGGAAGGCCTTCAGTTTTTTATGTGGTTATTTTAATCTCATTGTCAACGATCACATTCAAAGGACACAACCAAAAAGAGACTGAACACATATTGTCTGTGTTGCCAAAGCCAGATATATCTTATTCCTTGATACAACAGAGTCAAAATGGTCAAATCGAAAACACATCAATAAGCAACATGGTTGCACTGTGTGACATGTTACTTAATTACCATAAACACACACTGACCTGTTGCCACAAACACCCGCTGGCACCGAAATCCTCAAATGCACAACTTCAGTTAAGCTCGCTTAAAACTACAGTTCCATGTGTTACTACGCACACGTGTGCACCAGGTGATGGAGAACATGACAGGTACAACAAATTGCTCCTGATGAGCAAATGTGTGTGAGCCTGTAATCTTAAGATTGCATCTGATCACACCTGTTTTCTACTGTTTGGAGAGTATATAATATATGTATGTGAAAACAAAAACTTTCCGCCAAAAGTTAGCAGAGCAGATAACACTACAACAAAACAACCAAATAATTAATTGTACGGCCGTCAACAGCTGTGGCATCAAAGTGACAGATATAAAAAGGGAACAGGAGTTCAAGAGGATGTGACACTCATGCAGATAGATGAGAGTATATTCTCAGACAGTGAGTGGTCTTATGCTGTCAGGAGTTATAAAAGAGGAGGTTTTATGTAGACAAACCTGCAGGAAGACAAAGCAGCTGACAGAACAACAAGTGCAAAATCACAATCACAATCATGCAATGCTTTATTAGATTGGAAAAACATCTTTATTATTTTAGATGTCGCCCTGATGTTTGCTTTATCTTGTGGAGTAAATAGTGTTACTAATAGTCAAATAAAACAATCTGAATTACTTTCAAATCAAAACCTAACGTACAGCTTTTCTCACTGAATGCAACATATTTTATTAATGTTTTAGTCAAGTCAGGTAGGGTATTTACTTAGCATTTTCTGTGGGGTTGTACATCATCAGAACACTCGATCATGTATTTATCTGATAATCTTCTCTGTGACTCTTGACCAGATACTATAACTGCGTGCCCTTTGCCGGCTGTGTGTTTGTGGGACCCTCTAAAATATGCCAGCCCAGAGTGCAGACATTTGAAGAGCTGCCCCTTGAGATGCATCCACAGAAAACTCCTCAGGTGAGCTCCTTATCTTCTCATCAGCTATTGAAAATATGAACTGGCTGGTGGCATCTTTTCAAATGGTATTGATTGTGGGGAATTTTCCTCTCAGTTGGCGGGGACAGGTGGCGCAGCGGGGTCAGCTGAAGGCCTCATATTCACATGATGTCAAACTGTGTCTCTTCGCAGGACAACCAGACGGACAGCGGGATGGTTCTGGCCTCCGAAGAATTTGAGAGAATTGAGCAAAGCCACAGGGGAGCCATCTCAAAAAGGTTCGTCACTGAAAAGCTATGATTCCCATTACTGTATGAAAACTTAAAGAGCCATATAAGAGATAAACAGCCTGTTATTTAGTCAGTGTTTGACAATTGGACTGATATACAGTTATTATACACAGTGAAACAACACAATGACTGAGATCAAAGCAAGGCCACTCAGATGTAATGTTCAGAGTCATTATGCTTAGAAACTGCAGAAGAATTACTCACTGCTTTTTGTGCAGTGAAACTACATTTGCAAAGGAAGTAAGCAACAGCAGAATGTTGATCTGTGCCTCAGTAACTCATTCAAACAGTCATTCAAACCCAGGGCCCATATGTAGTGTTGAGAATGACATTAAACAAGCATCTTAAACACGTTTTTCTAGCAACTTCCTCCTACAGCAACAGTTAGTAATGATGTACATGTTGGGGACTATTTTCAGCTGTGGTTTTGGCACTCTCGTCAGTGAGTATTTATAGCAACAGAATGGTGAATGTGGGACTGAAAGAAAAATACAGTGCTTACGCTCATGGTGATGAAGGAACTTGTCAAACAGTGCAGTCGTGTTGCTCAGCGATGTGTTTTTAATATCTTTTAGGCAACAATGGTGCTTGTGTTAGGAATGAATAAGCAGCATCAGTCTGCAGAGAACTTTGTAGTCAGAGCAACAACATCACCAAGTGTATCTTTTAAGTTCAGTTTTTCACTTTCAAGTTACGAGTTCAGAGCTTAAATATGGTTCAAACTTCCCTGTCGTAAAAGCTTGTTTATCTTCACGAGTTCAGGAATATCAAACATACCTACAGCTGTCTGTAGACAGTAAAAAGATTACATCTGAACACCATACTGTACTTCTGTCTGCCTGAGTCGTTAACAGTGTCTGACGAGAAGTTTTGACAGCTGTCTTTTTTTGTTCTGTTTGCAGTCGTATAAGCAGCAGCAGCAGCACAGAGCCTCTGACAGCATCCCATTGTTCCCTGGGTCAAAGCAGTAGCACTGCCAGCTCCAGGCACCGTCCCAACTTCTTTAGCCAGCTGTCAGGACAGACCTTCTACAACAACGAGTACGGACACTTGTCCGAGGAGGGCTTCTGCGACTTCTACTCCTCGCCAGACACCTCCTGCCTGGCCTCTTCGAATGTGTAATTTTACCAAAGATGCAGACCAAAGAAAATAAAAAGTGGACGGCTCAGGTTGAGGGAGGAGAGCAGATGTTAGTAACATCCCAGTATTGACATGTAACTATTCATTTATTAAGGAATATCAGGTTACAGAGCTGACTTCTGCTCATCTCAAAGTCCTTCCTCTCCTCGGGTGCTGCTGCCTCTACAAATGGACTGAGCTACAAGTGCCGGACGTTCCTCAAACCAGCCACTGGGTGGCAGTATTGTGATAAAAAACAATCCATAACTATTTTCTAGTCACACATTTATATTTTTTATCTTTTATATTCAGAGTATTCTTCCTTTATTTGTACAAATTATGACTCATACAGGAAGAAATAAAGAAATTGACCTACTATTTTTTTTTCATGTTTGTGATTAATGTGAAGTCAGTATTCCAGCTAAGTGCAGGTTTTACGTGCAAATGTGCATTTGGCCAACGGTGAGCAAGAGACCCAGGCTCTGCGATGATCCACGTAAAGGACCAATCAATGCAACAAACAGATATTTGTGGTATCTGTGTCATTTAGTGGAGGTGGAGATGTTGGACACATAACACCGTTGGCAAATGATAAGTGACGGCGGTAAACAGAGGGATGTGGGGCAAATAAAGGAGTGAGTCAGAGCTGGACGTAAGCATGATGATAGCTGTGGCAGCTTAACATCCTCTTGCATGCTCACATCACAAATGACAACTTGCACGGTGTCATCGCAGGCTGCCAGCTGAGGGAAATGGGTGCAAAGTCCACCTCTCTCTCACACACACACACACACACACACACACACACACACACACACACACACACACACACACACACACAAGCACACTTGTGTCTTAACTTCCATTTTCAACCTGGACTTCACGACTGGACGACTTTCTTTAATTATAAAACCAACCAGTTTAAATGAACCTTAAATGAACCAACATGAAACAAAAGGACTTCAGCCAGCTTTTCGAAAGCCAAACACACGGAGCACACAACTGTAAACTCTATGGTACCTTTACTTGAGGAACACATAGCATTACAGAGTAATTTGAGACGGAAGAGGAAATGGATGGCCTTTAGGAGTAGAAAAACAGGTTCTCAGGGCTTGTGATTATCACTGTCCTCGATCAGAGAGGTTGTGGTAAAAACAGTATAAAAGACCAACAAGTTCTGCCCTTACAAAACCAAACCTTCATTACAATTACATTACAAAATCATGGAAAAATAAATTCACACATCATGTAAATAAAAATAAAACTAGAAACAACCGACATTCACTATTTTGTTTTGCAATCATTTGGATGGAATGGGAAAAACCAGGGACATTTAACAGTGTTGATGGAATATTTGGTATAAATGGACTTGAAAGTGAAGTCTAAAAGTAAGTCTACACGAATACTGTGAAAAGGAACATGCGTGAAAACCCCAGTGAAAATACTGGCATCAGTGGCAGCCAGTGAAAAAGACCGATGGTAAGCCTGAACGGCGGGCACAGTAAACCTGAAGGCACACAGTCTGTTTCAGTCCGTCATTTTATCTCCAGTATTTTAACTATGCTGCATGATACAAAATCTTTTTTTTTTTTTTTTTACAAATGGTTTGAAAAACAGAAACATTTTCAGTCCAGTCTTTGCAAGGTTTCGAAATCCAAAGAACACTTCCTTCCAATAATCGCTGGCTTTTAAAGAACCAAACTCAAAACATTCAGACTGATGTGCTACTTGACCCTGATCCTAAAACTCATTAATTGGCTGAATTGTGTCTTTTTGTCCGTAAACAAGTCATCCATGAATACAAAAATTGTTTCTAGTAGTGAATACATGTGTAGATGCTGTTTGGAACACATGGTGCTCCCACCACATTTAAAAAAAAAAAAAAAAAAACTTTAAGGTTAGGATGAATATCTGCTTTTTTTTTTTTCTCTTTTTTTACTTCATTTAAAAAAAATATCAGCTGCATTCTTCAGAAACATATACTGGTTAAATCCTGACACGCAGTACTTTAAAATTAATCTCCACAGTAACAAAAGAGATCTCCTCTCCTCTCCTCTCCTCTCCTGACACTGAAGACGGAGGAAGCGGACATGTGATAGTCAGCGTCCACGCGTCACCAGAGCAGATGAGAGGATCTTCAGTCAAAGAGACACAGCCTGTGTAGCCTGGTAGTTATATCCGGAGACGCTCTTCATTGGTCACGGTGATACAATCTCCTCAAGGAAGCTGTTTCAGGCTGGACTGGATTTAGCTACCAGGCTAGCAACTTTGTACTTATAAATAAGATGCGAGGAGGGGGTGGGAAGCAGTCCTCATGACATTTTTCCGATCTGGATCTTCTTCCAGGCCTCTGAAGCAGTGAATATACAGGAGTCGATGATTCCCGCGACTGTGAACGTCCCTCCAACGATGGCACAAATCTACACAAAAACATGTCAATCAACATTTAAGAGATTTGATTTTTTTTTTTTTTTTTCTTTTCTGGTTATTAAGGCTCAATATCAGCTGGGCTCAATCCCATTTAATTATAACTACATTTTACCGACACCTCTTTTATGACTGGAATCCAGCAAAAAAAATAAAAATCCCTGCTGCAGCTTAACTCACTAATCTTAAACTATGACTCATGATGGTGCTATAAGAACAGTCATCTCCTGCCCGTGCCTTGGGTCACGATAAACCTTAAACAACACAAAAAGACAAATAATGGTGTCGCTCATTAACCGGGCAGCTGATATAATCCTGACTGCATAATCGGTCAGCGGGAAACTTTCCTCATGAGGGTTCCGCCAAAATTCCTTCACCGACAAGGTGAGGTGGGGAGTCGAGGCACAGCAAGGCAAACGTGGGATTTGCAGTTATTCACTTTCTTGACGAGCCCGATGAGAAGATCAGCTGCTCTCGCACTCTAAAGCTGCAGGTTGTTTCGCAGAACTAGCAGCAGGAAGACACGGCTAACCAACGTAGAGACATTTTATCACCTGGCGAAATATACTCGACCTATTTTTTATTTCTAACTTAAAAAGAATAATTAGGCTTTGAAAAAAAAAATCTTAAGTTCGAAGACAAATGCCACGCTGTTTAACAGTTAAATGCCTCACCGTATTAACCAGCCAGCTGCTAACTTTGTCTATCTGCTATAAGGTGCGGAGGCTTTTCACTGGAAACGAGTGAGACACAGTAAAGGGGCTAAAATTGTGTTAAAACTTGTGGACCATATAACCAAATAATTTAGTAATTCTAATAATCCTAATAATCCTTCTTGTACTTGAACAAGATGAGTTTACAACCATGTTAGCGCCTCTGTGGCTATACTTCAGCACACTGGTGCTTTGAGCTAAAAATGTTAACATCACCATGACGACATGCTGATGTCCAGTAGCTATAATATTGACTGTGTTCACTATCTTAGTTTAGCACGTTAACATACAAACTTTTGCTAATTGGCAGGAAACAAAAAGTCGTAGCTATCCATTAAATACACATTTCTGTCTGGTCCAAAGTTGTAAACTGACCCACCCGCCAATATTATCATCCCAGGAACCAATGAGTACAGCTGTAAAACAGTGTTTAAAACACAAACTCATCCTGTTAAAAATGAAGGCCTTAAATTCAATTAAATCCTTCTTCAAATGTACTTTTGGGCACAGTTATGTGTTTTGGGTAAAAGGCGAGCGACGGATTGACTCACTGTCGTGATGAAGCGGTAGAAGGGCTGCCTCCTCTCGGTGTACTTCACTGTGATTGGACTGAGGTCGTATCTGAACCAGATTGCTGGGATAATTCTGCCCGTGTGGCTGTAAGCGACATATTCCTGGTGTGGGAAGGAAAAACAGAGTGTTACAGCGTGTAATGTGTTTTGGAGCTGCGGCTGGCAAGAAAGGCCGATTGAATCAACAGCGAGAAAGTTAAGCCCGTTAAAAGGAGCAATGTGTGTGATTTAGTGGCATCTAGCGGTGAAGCTCCAGATTGCAACCAACTGAACACCCCTCACCTCACCGTCCCTGTCCAAGCGTGTAAGAGACTCTAAGGTGTCCTAGAAAAACATGAAAGACCCTCTCTAGAGCCAGTGTTGGGTTTGTCTGTTCAGGGCCACAGTAGGAACATGGCAGTGAATTGTAGATAAGAAGGGCTCATTCTAAAGGAGGTCGATTCTTAGTTTTAGGGGATTCATTATTCTTGAAAACTGCCAATAAATTCTCCACACTGAACCTTTCGTTTTGAGCAATCTGGACATTCATTCTTATCTGCAGTTGTGACAGCGGCATTTTTATGAGTCATTGCTGAATATGTTTTGGATAAAGTCACTCAAAAGTCATAAATGATTCACACTAAATGAATCTTGGCAGAGTAAAACTCAGATGAAGTAAGCCTGAGGGGGATACAATATGTTGAATGGCATTGTTACGCAATGACACGGCTCTCAGTGAGCTTATATAAATCAATCTCTGTAAAATCACTGCTGATTCACCTACATGATACATTTGATCATATCAATACCTTTAGCATGACAAAGGCTGTTGTTTTAGCCCAACCTTGGATCATAGCTGGATCTTTATTTATCCTTTGGAAATGAGGTTTGGGGAATATTTTGCTCTTCCCAGCTTCACAGCTGACCTGCACTGTTATTACTCCACACTCCAAACCCAGCTGTCAGTCAACACAGTTCTAGGAAGGGTGTTTATGGTTTGTTGACATCGAGCGAGCGTTTCCAGTCAGTAAAGGGTGAGCTTTCACTTCCGGGTGAGTGCACAAGTTAACGCAGTAATACATGCTCCGGCCATATGTTGGGATGGTCACACTGCCTCCATGACGGGTGAAAAAACTAAATGTATGATCTCAGGAGAAAGGAATAAAACATGCGGGGATACGGTACCTTGTTGGCTACTGTGTACTGGTAGGAGAACCTCTGTTTGCCTGAAAGGTCTTCATACACTGTTGGTACAATCTTCAGTATGTAGTCGTGCGAGGCCAGAGCTGCAAAGGAGTTATTTTAATAAAAAAAAAAAAAAAAACTTTAGTATTTAAAAATGGGCGTTTTTAAAAAAAAATTTTTTATCATGATGTCAAGTGTCAGCTTTGTGAATCAAGTTTCCACTGGATTCAAAAGCTTTCCACTACGTGTCTCATTCCCTTGCATCATCCAATGTCAGCAAGCGCACTAACATAAATGTCACACCGTGGTTACAATGAGTCCACGAGCAGTGTGGATACATACGATTGGATGACAGCTTGTCAGCCCCTCCCAAAGCGTTAAAGGCTCCTTGGACTTTTTGTACCTGCGTGACAAAAGAGAGACAAGAGGTACATGTTCAGCCTTGATATTGAAGATGTTATCGTCCTCCATTATTTTTGTGTGTGTGCGTTCTGACCTGCAGCTTTTCTCCAAATGCCAGCTTGTGGATGGTGTGCGTCATATCAGGGCTTTGGGGCTGCGCTGTGGCGCTGTGTGTTGACACATGGAAGTTTCCTGGTACCTGAAGACGCGCACACACACACACACACCCCCAAAGAGCTAGCAACACAAGTAACTGAAACACATTTAGTTAACTAATGACCAGGTCCGAATGCACACACATTCAGTTGGAAGCTAAATGTTCACACATTTCCATCTATTCCACAAACAAAAGTGTTAACTATCCAACTGCTGGGTTAATCATTTTAAATGTGCTGGAAAGACTGACGCACAAGATGGAGGTGGGGCAAACAGGGCTTCACGGGGACCGTCAGATGTAACTGAACTCCAGAGCTTTTCCATTTAACATAACTCAATTTAGACTAAAAGAGGAAGGGGGGGGGGGGCAGACAGGGGTTCATGCTCCATGTTTAACTCAAGCCCAAGACAAATATACAACATATAGTCCAAAAGTGCACGTCCCACAAAATATCAGGCCTCTTAGCCGATCAGTCATAACGTAACTTTTGACCACAGAGAAGCAGACTTTTGCCATTTCCTGAGGAGGATCATTAACACAAGAAAAGTAGTTCATGCATCCTGTGTGGTTAGTCTTCCTGTGTCATGAGGCCTTACTTTGTTGATGGTAAACTCTCCCTCGAAGCGACAACCATCCCCCTGGTTGAGGGGAATCTTCATCGAGTTGTCTATGTGACCGACCTCGTGGCGACCCATCTCATCTTGGATGTCCAAACCCACCACTGAAATAAACAAAGAAACACAGGAGACCTTTCAAACATGCAGTTAAAAAAAAAGGACCTAAATATGATACATTTTCCTCTGACAGATCCAAACTTTCACTTGCTTTAGAGCTGAGATAATTATTCAGTTAATCATCTAGTCAAGAAATAAAAAGTAATCAACAAAAATGACTGAGAATTTATTTTCGATTGATCTTTTTCAATGACTAATTTGGTCAGAAGAAAGGTCAGAAAACAGTAACAAATTCCTAGTGATGTCCTGTTTTATCTGATTCAAATTTTACATTGATATAACACAAAAAAGTAAATCCTCACACAGGAACTGAGGATGATTTTTTTGTTGTTGTGTGATCACTCAACCTATTGTTTAAACTCAACATCAGCCATTTGCTTCTTTTCTCTATTTTGTACGCAACCATGATCTTTATTATTTTTGGTAGTTGAGTTAAATAACTTTAAAAAAAAAATGCACAAGTTGTTCACAGGACCACAAAATTATGAATACATTTCAAAACATTACCATGAATTGCAAATGATGATTTGGTTTCAGGGAAAACTAACTATTTGAAGACATCACCACCTTGTGACAGGCATGTTACCAGATTTATAAAGTGATCGATTAACTGGTTAATCAAAGAAATGATTGTTAACTGATACTGGGAATAATCTTTATCTGTACCTCTACTTTTTACATTCAACAACCAAACAGAAATTTTGTTTAATAAATGAAGACGAATGAAGAGAGAAAATATGAATATCGTTGCAGAGAGTGACCCACAAAGTAAACACAGAAAGTCCAAACAGACATACAGCCATCATGCCCATGGTCCTCACTCTGTGTTTTTCCATCTAGGCTTCAAGCGAGCCTCCCCCACCCCCCTCCTGCAGGCTGCCCCGTGTTGGCACACTGGCAGTGACCTATTTTCAGAGGCTGCCTGTGCTGCTGCATGTCGGCCAGCAGTGCAGAGAGGGCCGTCTGCTAAAACCTCCACATGCCGTCTGTCTGACCTTTGACATTCACAAGGAGTTTGGCCCCCCTCCCTCCCCTCGTCAATCCAGATCTCAAAATACAGTGCACAAATATAAGTGAAGTGTGCCCGGTGTGTGAGTGGGAGAGATGGTTGTTTCTCCTTTTTAAGACATTTAAGGAGTGGAAGTGTGTTGATATGAAGTGGATCCGGGGTGAGGTGGTATCGGGATTATCATAAGGTTATTACACCTGGTTGTGCTTTTCCATGAAGTCACAAATCAAGATGAGACTACCTGTAAAGGTCAGTGGAGGAAGACGATGTTTAGTTCTGGTGCAGCAGAGCACATAAATAGCAAAAAAACCCGGATGGAAATGCCAAGTTTTCCTTGATGAAAAGGTTTCTCCCCAAAAGTACATTTGCAATAGATGACAACCTGTTTGGAGGTCTGTAAACTAGACTGATGTGCAGTGTTAACATGCAGGATGAGGGGCTGAGGAACATTTTTGTTCATTACATGCAGCTGCAGTGTGGTTACAGCAGCGTGTTTGAGATGGTATTTAAGAGGGCCCCTGCATTTCACAAAAAGAAAGGCTTCAATTCTGCAAATAAACAAAACCACCGTACACACAATCATCAAGAGCTTTAATTGGAAACGGCAGAGGGACAGTCTTTGTTTAGGCATGCAGTGACTGAGCTCGTCTAAACACATGGACGACAGCTGTGTGTCAACATGCCAGAGCCTCTATCGCAGAAATCTGGGTTTAATTTTCACACGAGCGTTTATTAGCTTTGCCATTTTTGGAAATCGCTTGAACTGAGTGAATGTGTGAGTTTTCTGTGCGGCCCAGGCCTCGACAACGTGTGCCAGTTTGGATGTGTGATTTGTCATCGGGCATAGTTTCTGAGGAGAGTCATGAGGAGAAAATAACCAGTGACTGCTCTCCATCCTGGTGCACTTCAACCGGCCTGCCCTGACATCGTAGTGGAGTGGACGAGCCAGCGGAGGCTGCGCCATGTGAAACTCATCACAGCTGTATGGCAGCACGAGATTAAACGGAGGCCACACAGGGCCGAGGCCGCTCTGGTGTTCTCGAGGAGCATGCCACAACACGACCGGGTAAACAAACCATTATGTCGTTTTCTTTATCTGAGGCATCTTTTATCTTCTGCCAATATGCCATGTTAATTAGGTCAAGTATGATACTATCTGATAAAAAGGAGGCCTTAAACAATGTGAAAGGGAAAACACACAAATAGGAAGTGTGATGCAGAGAAATAGAGATTTGTGTATGTGTATATATGATGTATATACTCACAATCACAGTGCAAGTTTGGCAAACTGATGTTTAAACTCACATCTATCTTCCCACCACTGTTTTTATCAGGATCATCCACATATAGTTCATTTACACTGTAATGGATGGAAAAGAGAGAGAAATGGTTAGATAATCAGTAAATACAACTTTTAAATGAGAAAAGGTCATTTTCATTAGAAAAAGACAATTTTCTCCTCCCACAACAGGTCCTATCGCTTTAACAGTCGGAGACTCATCCTTGGCTAAATTAAAAGAGCATTTGTGTATCTCTGTCAGTGTAATTTCCTTTCCGTCACACCGAGTCATCCCTTATTACAGCCAAAAGGCTGACGCATGCACCAGACCAATTTCCGGTGAGAAAATTTACTCCATTCATTGGTTACAACACTGACTGGGCAAGAATGCTTAATAATGAGGGCATTGACATTCATGAAGTCTCTCTGTCTTGTCCTGTGGGGCAATCAAGTGTCGACTGTCCATGGGTGTGTTTCAGCAACAGGATATTATGAGGTAGGCGGATGCTGCGATACCTACATTTCAGTGGCAATGAATCCCGTCAGCTCAGACAGGAACAGGAAGAGTATAAAGACACAGCAGAGGATGGAAACTGTGGGCAAAGAGGAAGACAGCTTAATGAGCACTTTGTTTAAACTTAAGTCATCGCTGATCTCACGTATGTCACTTTCACATTGATCTCATATTACACCAGCTTTTCATGCAATGATGCAAACCAAATGAGCTGGGATAATTCAGTCTTTTAGGGAACGGCTGACCTAAGCTATTGACATTAATGAAATCAAAGCAGCCATAAAAGATTTTCCCTTATAGCGTATAAATGACGTTTTTACTGACACAATGTTAGGCCTGCCATTACGCAGGTTTTTAAAGACCCTCCTACACTAATTACACATTAAATCCCAGCACATCAGGCAGCCATTACAGCATATCTTCTTTGAGAAAGGTGATCTCATGCTTTGCCTTAATAAGTCCTAAAAGCGGCTCATTTTTAAATTCCCTTATTCAAACTCATAAACTGACAATCACCCAGCCCAAAAATGGCTCCTACAAAAGAAGCTAGAAAAACCAAATTAGGAATATTAGCCTTAAATAATAAGTATCTTCTTTTACTCTGAGTCAAAATAAAGGCTAACCTTTAAAAGGACAAGCAGCCGGGCCTGTCTGTTTGATTACATGTGTCAAACTAATCAGCCAAAGGGTCAAAATAAAATGTTGTCATGTGTTTACAAAGATAAATATGGAAGGAACTGATCTGTGTCTGCGCAACTGTGGTCTATCCGGTATGGCAAGAGTTGCGGTCAGAAAGCGCTCACTCAGCAGGTGAGCCGTGTTTACGTGGCAACTGTCTCCTAGGATCACACAGTCACATGACCTTGTGGTTGGCAAAGCCTTGCAGCCAAACCTGTGGCTGGTGGAGGCTTTACGTAAGGTAATGTTTAACCTACAAACAAGAGGGAGCGTCGCTATGACACATCGGTTGCCAATTCAGGTTCATCACCAGACCTCTATAGTAATTCTTACCTGACTTCAAAGGATGTAATACTGGAAAGGGATTACTAAAGATTACAGTGATGGGCTACTACTGATGTGAGGCTTCAATAGCTTTGCAATGGGAATACTGACGAGACAAATAATTTGCAAAGACCTAACATGAGTGTTTTTTTTTTTATTGAAACACAGAGACCTGAGGGCTGTGACACAAAGAATCGGCTACAATAACACCACGAACCAGTCAGTGATATCTGAAACTAGCCTTGTATTTCCATAACTAGACATACCGATTATTTTTGTATCATTTGTGTTCTGCCAAAGGCTTATTTTATCCTCATAACACAGGCAGAAAAAAACAGATATTAAGAGAGAAAATCCACCAGAGAACAGATTAATACATTATACCCCAAACAAGAAGGGCTCCAGAAACCGCTGTGGCAAAAACAGAGGTATATACACAGATAGAGTAAATACCGTAAAAATTTAACCAAAAGGAATGTGCCGCGGAAAAAAAAAAGAGTAACAAAAGCAGATGGGGTCAAATATTTGGCCTTTTGTAAAAAAGGGGGAAAAGGGGAGTCCGTTTCTGTTGATGCCAAGCCAGAGTGAGACCTGACCTGCTGTGGATGAAGAAATAATAGTTGTCTAATATCAACCCACTGCCCTCAGCCCTAGACAGTGGATGGAGACAGGAAGGGAGTCGACTGTGTACAGGAAGGACTTCCATCCACTTCCTCTTGGGTGGAAACTCTCGCGTATATCTTTAGTCATTTCATTCTCTTCCCTGTCATCAAAAGAGGTGCTATAATCTCCTAAAAACTGTTCACCGTACAATTGCAGCTCTGATTATACACTGTGTCATCAGTT
Source organism: Brachyistius frenatus (assembly GCF_029030835.1). Taxonomy (NCBI): domain Eukaryota; kingdom Metazoa; phylum Chordata; class Actinopteri; family Embiotocidae; genus Brachyistius; species Brachyistius frenatus. The sequence goes on from NW_027210621.1 coordinate 3,777,514, forward strand.
TTGTGGGATAGTTAGCGCTACCCTGTGCTCTCATTAGCTGACCAATGAACAACCAATACTAGAAAATGACTGAGGAGCCAAAAATGCGTCATCAGGTCTCTTTGTATCCCATCAAGCAGTGAATAATCAATGCGGTCCCTGATTACACAATGACGTATCGATGACAAGCAAGAAATCACATGACCTGAGTGAAAAAAAAGTATTCAGATTTCCATTGATGACTTCTGGGGCGCCTGTGGCGATGAAAGAACATGACCATTATCATTCTTACCATACTCGCTGCGCTAAAACAGGTAGTGCTCCACACTGACTGTCTCCGGCAGGACGTACGTCTGCGCTGGGACAGGCAGGTACTTGAATTACAGCTGTCAACTCCTGTCCTTCCTAAACTGTTCCTTCAGCACATTCCCCTCCCTGAGCCGCCACTGATGCCTCTTTCCATTTACTTTCTAATGTAAAATGTGCATGTCAATCTCCAGAGGTGTGCTAATTACTACCTCTAAAACACCGCTGGGATTGTAAAGTTTTCGCCTTTCAAGGAGAATACCGTTTGCACGTACGAGAGAGACAGCAAAACGTGGGAGAGAAAAACTTCTTATCACTTCAAATAAAGACAACTAAAGGTTCCCGGGTCATCTAAAAAGGTATTATATTGGGGAGAGCCTGTTTACGCGTCTGTCATTTGTATTTAGATACATATTGCATATACAGGTTTGTGTGATAATATATATTGTTAAAATAAATAAAGATATTGTTGAAAAAAAAAAAAAAAAAAAGATATACAGATGAAAGTCATTTTTGTTGCTGGCTGTTTAACACTTACCTACACAATAATGACACATTAAATCCGTTGCTGTTGCTATTACTACCGTTTAAGGCTAAATTAGCGAGCGACATTGCTGAAAGATGAATTAGGAAAAGTGTGAACAGAGACATGTGTGTGCTTGCTCGCCAAGAGTAAGCTAAGAAGGCCGACACCACTTTCAGATCTGTATGCTAAATATGACGCTCGGGCTAGAGGGCAGTTAGTCTCTATGCTAAACTAAGCTAAGACCGTGTTCCAAATGACGTACTTCGCTTAGTACACCAACAGATTGGGCTCTTACGTGTTAGGACTCTTACTTGTGTAGCACTTGAATTTCGACAAGGTAGTGTTTTCTCAAATGGCACATTGCTGCACTTACCAGAAATAACTGCAGTATTTGAATGCATCACCGGCCAACAAATCTGTAGCTTCAATTATTTTACCAAGAAATGAACATGTGTATCTGCCCTCTATATTACACACACAATAAACACACCGACGGCCTCTATTGTTGCGTAACATGGTGGTATTTAGTGAAAAATAAGCACTTTCGTGCAATGCTCTGCAGCAGCTGCAGCTTCCTCATACTCTTTGATTTACGTAGCCAAAATGGCAACCGTGGAGTGTGGAAAGAGTCCAGTGGTTCACACTCAATTTTTTGCACCATTTTGAGCGCATCGTCCGGGTACTTGAAGTGCACTGGGTACATCCATACTTTGACAGTGTGAACGCACTTACGCACTCAGAATAGTGTTAATACGCTGGCCTAGCTCTGCCTGTAAACAAAAATAAATCAAACAAATCAGCTTACCAAGCACCTCTAATGCTCACTAATTTCTGTATCATTACATACAGAACGTTAGTTAGTTTAGCTTAGTGCAAAGAAAGTCTAAACAAAACTCTAAACAGCACCTTTATTGCTCACTACTAACCACAGTTTGTCACCTTTACAGGTTGGTTTGCTGTTAATTATCGAGTCACAGAAGTGTTGCAGGTGGGACGATTGTGCTACATTAGGACAGAGCCAGGCTAACAGTTTCACTGTTTTAACACTCCTGCAAGCAGCTTGTTAGTTTCAAATTGTATGTACAGTCATGAGAGTGGTATTTAAAAAAAAAATTTAGCCAACTTTTAACAAGAAAGTGAATAGGTGATTAGGTTTTGTATCTTTTTGTATCTTTAATCCTAAATGTTGCTTATAGAAGCAACATTTATTGGTATACAGATGTGAACAACTCAAACCTGATTAAACAACATCCAAATGATGAAAAACCCAAATTTTGGCTGTTGCATGAAGGACTACTCACTGAAAGCTCCCGTGTATGTTGGCTGGGTGAGATCTTTTGGCACTTTTCTGTAGATATCAAATCTGGGGAAATACAGGAAGAAAAGGACACACACACACAAAAAAAGCAAAGTGAGAGTGAGAAAAAAAAATTGCAAAAGTAAACACTACATGCTGAGAAGCACATTCTGTACCCATCAGGCTGTGCGATATTACAGAGGAGGGGAGGAATGCTAGCTCTGGACCGCTGCCATTACATATAAAAGATCCAGACAGCCGGCCACACGTTTTACAGGGTTACACCTCTTCCTTTGAAATGTGGGCTTTGTAATTGTGACCTGACCCCGACAAAGGTCTCTGACACACCACCTGTACATCGGAAAACACCCAGTCAACATAAACCACACACGAACAACAAAGAAAAGAGACACGCTGGACTATAAAGGCAACTCCAGTGACATCTTCAAACGATGTGATTTCATGTTCTTGGCAGTAAGTGGGCATAATAGTCCAATTACATTCGGGAACGTCGGTGACGGATTCAGTTTGGACACATCGGACTGTAGATTTATTCACATCTAAATCTCAGTTTAATAGTTTTGGATCTGCTTGGATACTTTAAAAAAAAAAGAAGGTGCGTAAATCAAGTGAATCAGAAGCAGGGGATGATCATTACCACCTGATTCGATCAACTCTCCTCTTGTGAAATATTGTTGTTGCCTATTTGGGAAGCTGAGAAAGGGTAAAAAAGTTGCTACTCAACACCAAAACTATTTAGGCTCTGGAGTTCTTGCGCATGTCCTTTTTGGGGAGTGAAACATTTTCGACCCCGAACTCCATCGCTGACTGTGCAAACCCCACCCACACTCTCCTCTCGCACTCAACTCTCCTCCCTCATGTCCGACCCAAAACGCTCACATCTGTGCACATTTCTTCCACCGAGAGCTGCCAGAGAAATAATCACAGCTGATGCAATGCAGGGCGGGGGAGGAAGTGTGTGTGTGTGTGTGTGTGTGTGTGTGTGTGTGTGTGTGTGTGTGTGTGTGTGTGTGTGTGTGTGTGTGTGTGTGTGTGTGTGTGGGAGGGGGCAGGGGGAGAGGGCTTCCTGTCCAGCCACAACCCTGCTGTGTCTCTTGCTTTGCCTCAGCGCCTGCTTTCCTTTATTTTCATCTGAGGTCCAGAGACCCCTGGATCCTAAACACCTCAGCCAGCCTCTCTCTGGCCAACTGGCCTGACAGGATATACAGCACAGAGAGGGGCTGGGCGGGGAGGTCAGGGAGTCCTCGTTCTGTATCAGGATCAAAATAACTTCTGGACCAATACGCTTCCTCAATGTTAAGCCCTAATGTGCAGAGGGAGGGTCTCTGTCCTTATGTCCTCTTCTGAGACCACAGGACAGGTGCAGCGATTAAACCACTGTCAGGTGGTTTAACCTTTAACCTTTGGTTAAAGTGGTCGCACAAGACAGAAGAAGTTCAGCTCTTGCTATTTACCCAGTGGCAACTAAAACTGTGTTAAAGAGAAGTCTTATGGAAAAAATGATTTTACTTTTAAATAACACATTTTATACATAAATAATGTGTATTAATTACTGTATATGAATTCTTGTATATAAAAGTACATTTACATGTATACATAGTTACATATTGTTTATATAGTTATGTACATGTATGTAGTTCTGCTGAACAACATCTAGAGCACTTTAAATATGTCATGAATATACATGGTTATTCTTTTGGACTTACTGGTACATATTATTTTTGTACAGTAGCTCTAATTTGACTTGTCAAAATTCAGTTAAATACACTATGATTGTGAGCGTTGCTTTAAGATTAGTTGATTCATTATTAGTTGATCTACAGAAAATGAATCGCCAACTATTTTCATAATTGATTAATCATTCTGAGTCTTTTTTAATGAAAAATTACTGAAATTCTCTGATTCCAGTTTCTTAATGTGAATATTTTCTGGTTCCTTTACTCCTGTGTGATAATAAACTATCTTTTGGTTGTGGACTGTTGGTTGGGACAAGACATAATAGGCTAAACACAGCTAATCGATTAATCGAGAAAATAATCAACAGATTAATTGATAATGATGATAATTAGCTGCAGCCCGACTTTACTGAGAACTAAATCATTACTTGTGTGTTTAAAATAATCCTAGACATAAGAGTAATGTATGTAAAGTATGTTAGTATCCTCTTAAATGTTCCGGTTATTATGAGAACATTACACCACTGACTGTCCTTTTGCTTTACAGAATAAATTTAGCAAAACAAACCTCGCTAACAGCTGAATGACGTGGATTTGCTGATTAGGTTATTAACAGTTCTGTCTCTTGCTGTAGAAACGCAAATACATGTGTTTAGCAGTCACAGTTTCCCACTGCTAAATTCAGATCTGAGCAAAGAAACAAAATCTCACGTAGCTGGTCACTCGAGACGCGAGACGAAATCTGATGCTACAGTGCATGTGAACTGTAAATAGTCTGGCATGGATAGACAGTCTGGACAGAACTACAAACAAGACACAAGGACGGAATTACACTTGAACTGAACAATTGGAGACGTAGGCAAAATGAAAACTGTGGCATCGTCGTATTATCTGCATACCTACGCAATACAAAATGTGCTAAAGATTACACGGTGAAGCGGCACTAGAAAAGTTGTACAGCCCGACCCTACACCACAATTGGAATAATGACATGATTCATCTTTTAAATTGCAACGCTATAAATTTGTGAAAGTAGAAGTTTACCTGTAATATTTTAAAGCATTCGCACATCTATTCCCTTTTAAACTACAGGATATTTGGTAGTTTTATATTTGGTAGTAATTTATAATCATTAGACTGACATATGTTAACAACAGTACACTTAAGCCCCACGTTAAAATGATGTATGACTAAATATGAAAAGTATAATAATGCATCATTTATACGGCATAAATGTGATCAGCAACAGGTGGCGATTAAAATATATCCTAAAGAATAATTTGAAAATGCTAAGTTTAAATACGCTTTAATAAAACATGACTGCTGACATGACAATAACGATACAAAAAGAAGCAATGTCAAGTACACTGAAATAATGGAAATTCTTAAAGAATTGTAATGTACTGAATGTCTTTTTATATTTATCTGTAAAAATACACTTCTTATCTTTAGACTGGAAGAGAGCTCAATTCCTCATAATTTCCTCTGCTGAGAACGCCCTGTATTCATTAATATTCATGTTGACTTGAGAGTTCACCTCTCGGCCTGTCGCTGACATTTGTAATTTCCTGAATTACAGTCAACAAATCTCCCTCCGTCACATCTCATCGCTCGGTCTCCTGCACAAGGGCTCAGATGTTTTGTGATCAGTGAGGACACAGTGTACCAGCATCTCTCTGTTGATACCGTGAAAAGAAAGCACTGGGCCACTTTTGCGAAAAGGAAGGCTCTTGCGAAATAAACCGAACCTCACAAATGAGTCACAGTGAGTCAGGAGTTCATCCATGTACAGCTGAGTAAACCTCCAATATGGAAGACGGAAGTTCTTCTTCTCACTCTGATCATCTCACATCACAGCCTATAAGCAGCACCTGCCTGCATTTTCCTTTACGTAGGTTTTCAGTCATCCCCTCTCCGTGTACGTCAAGTGTTAAACACGGGCACGATGAAGAGATATCATTACATCTATTGACAAAACACTGCACATGCTCACTGAGGCTCTGCAGTCGCCATGATGTAATTATCCCATAACAAACAGATTATTTCATTAAGTTGACCCAACCAAACCTCACTGCGTCAAAACATGACACAATCTAAAGGTCAATTAAACATGGAGGTGGAGGTCATCCTTAGTATTAGAAGCTGATTTTTGTGAAGAAATTATATTACTGCTGAAACGCCATTTAAAAGCAAAACAGAAAGCCAATATCTGAATTCCAGGAGAAGCAATGAATCCATTCTACTGGCACTCATAGCAAATGGTATACAAAGCCTCATCGCATGTATATACACAATCCTGCTGCTGTAAATACTCCCTAGAACACAAAGGGCCTGATTTACTGAACGTCTACGTGTGTAAAATAACGTGCAAACTCCACACCACCCGCAAAAAAATGTCCAAGCAGATTTACTAACGACGTGCAGTGAGGATTGCGTCTTTCAAATGTGCAAATTAACACAACGTTGTCCATTTCACGTGTTTGCCTGCACACATATGTAATATTGGGCGTTTCTATTCAAACGTGCAACATACTGGGAGGGAACATGCAAATAGAACAATTTAGCACCTGCAACGATATTTACTAAACCTGAAAGTAGAAACAGGAGAAGTGATTGCGTGTGTATTTTAGCACGACTGAAGGAGCGTATTAATCACATGTGCAAATCCAGAGACACAGCTGCTCTTATTGTGGTGAGAAGGAGACGCAGGGAAACTAAAGAATACGTTGAGAACGTGGTTTTACACCCGTGGAAATGTGTTTGAGATGACAGAGGGGAATATTATTCAGACATATCCAGCGATGACATTTCTGAGTTATTGAATGAACTGAATGATGATTGACAGCTATCAACAAGGAGGAGCCACGAAATACCACCAATTAAAAAACGTCTTATGACTCAGCATCGTCCTGCCTCTGGGTCGTTCCAGCGTATCTCTGCTTGGATATCCCACCCAGTCCCGTTATTCAGGTGTGCCGTCACAGGTACTGAACGTGTCCCGCAGAGTTCACAGGTCGCTTCATCAGGTTCACGAGCACTCGCGAGGCACTGAATGAAAAGTCACCTGCTCATCACCAGAAAGATCTGGACCCGCTGATCGGTGTTTGTTAGAGGATCTCATCCAACATCCCTCCTCTTTTATTTGCTGACATTTTATCATAAGCCGTTTTATTTCGCCTAATATAAGAGTCCCTAACAAAGGCACTATTAACTCCTGTGTGAGTGACATCTAATAACCACTGCAGTGTCCAACGTTTTCAGAGATTTACTATGCTTTTTATAAAAAAAAATTAAATGATATGCTTTTACAGGTTTACATACATCTCTCTTTGTCCAGCTATGGAGAATAGTGCCTGTGCTCACCTATCATTCTGGAGCATGGAAAAAAAAATGATGTGGTTTGTTTGTATTTCTTTAAACTGATCACAATTTACTTAAACGCAGAACTTGCCATCGAAGCGTAGGTTGCTAGCTCGGATACTGCTGTTGTTGTTCCATGTTGCAACAGAGATTTTAAAATGGTGACACAGATACGAGAAGAGGACAAGAATATCGACTGCAACAGCTGACTCTTGGCAGGTTTATACCAACACACTACATCCGCTAAGTTACAACAGGATTTACAAAATGACCAATGACTTACTTCTGGTGTGGTTAAAACTATACATAACACAGCATTTTGGCAATACATGCTACCAGAGGTGTCACACACACACACACACACACACACACACACACACACACACACACACACACACACACACACACACACACTATCACACTGGTGACTAACGCCTCAGTATTTCTGAGCAAGCAACACCTCAAAACAACTTGCAATGCAGCTATTATCTGATCAGAGCACCAAGTCAGTGAAGCTTCAGAAGACGGCACGGCCGTTGGATAACCTTGGGAACCCAACCTCACACTGGCCTTTTACTGTGGCAGTGCCGTCACACAGGATGTCGTGTGGTAATAACAACACAGCTGTGCTCTTTCACAGAGACCAGAGCAACTGTGATGACACACACCTCCTGTGTGACTGAGGGCTGCAACTGCTGATCATTTTCATTATTGATTCATCTGTTTGCTATTTTCCAATTCATGATTTAAAATCGTGAAAAATGACCATTTATATTGTCCAGAGCCCCTCTGATTTGTATGCATAGCTGACATGATCGATTTGTCGATCAACGGATATAACGAGCAACCATTTTGATGAAGAATTTATCATTTTAATCAATTCTCAAGCAACAAATTTGAAATATCCTCTTGTTCAAGCTTGCGAGATGATATGATCTCCTGCTTTTCTCTGTCAAACTTATTGTCAATTAAATAGCAAACTACATTTGAAGTTGTCACCTAAAAATCTGCAGTTGTTTTTTCAAATTTTCAGAATTTTTTTCTGACACATTATCGAAACACAATTAACAATTAAAGAGAGATTAAATGATAATTTAAGCTCTCCTCAGATGTAGCCTTAATGCTTCTTTTCTATTTTATTTTGACAAAGTTACCACTTTGCACTCAAATCTAAAGACTAATATATGGTTATTAAGAAAGTGTTGTAAGTTTTTGACAGAATACCACTGAGTACCTGACCAAAAGCAGGAATTGACCATTGTGCAAATAGTCTCTTAGTCACATCCTGTCTTTTATTTGGTTTTGGGTGTGCTGTGGTGACAGGTACAACATCTCTATAGAGTAGGTGCAACCATTACCTCAGTTCCTGGTGGCCAAGTATCAATAGACCGTAGGGTGGCTCTGAAATGCTTGCAGACGAGTGTTTTCCTGACATTCACTGTTTATTGATGGATATTGAATCTGAATGGTGCACTGGGAAGACATAAAGCTTTTGCTTGTTAATAAGTCTGAACCTGAACCGTCATGTTTGTTGAGTGTAACATGCAGCTGTGGCACCACTGTGTTTTCTGTTATGGTTACTGTGCACTGAGGTTTTACTGTAATCAGTCAATACAAACATTAGGCTGGGTGAGGAAATCTGCACATGCGCAGGCAGGAGCTCCCACAAAAAAAAAAAAAAAAAAAAACTCATACCTGAGTATCACTCTATCGAGTCGACAAAAACTTCACGACCCCCCCCGCCCACGACAATGGACCCCATTCATGCCAAATGTGAAACACTAGTTACAACTTCATTAGCAGGCGATGCTGTGCCCAACGTTAATTCATCCAGAGCTAGCAGACCTCCAACACACCGCCACCGTCCCATCAGATCTGCACCCAAATGAACGGAAAGCCCCGTACTCACCTCCTAACATCGAAAGGCATGATGTTTGCACGTTTGAAAAGGGGATTAGCGAACAAAGATACACACAACGGGCGACCATACAGCTCTCTTCAGCGCTACCGGTTGTTGTTCATCGGTACCGGGCTGACGTCAGTTTAGGACGCTTTGCAAAAGCCGATTGGCTGAGAGCGACTTCCTGTTCACTGTGACGCTCCTTCCTGCGCGAGCGTCGCATCGGTCTGATTGCTTATTAAACTTTTTTTTATACGGACTGAGGTTGAAACTTGTGTTGAGAGATTCCAAATTATTTTCTTTTTTAAATCGGATATTTAGAGTAACATTTATAAACAGAAAAATAAAGAATATTAGAAGTAAGGAAAAAGTTTGTATTTCTATAATTTTATTCAGTTTTATTTTTTGAAAATCATACCTTGTGTTTATTCATTGATTAAATTAAATTAAATTACATGAAAACATTTTCAATAAAAAAATGTTTGTTGTTGTTTCGTTACGTTTAAGGGACTATACATTAAATCATTATAAAAAAATAAAAATAAAAAAATAAAAAAATTTAAAAAAATTACCATAATTAATTCAAATCAATGCTGTGTATTCGATTATTAGCAACTAGATCGTCATCAATATAGAGTAAAGTGTGGGCTTTTCAATGAAAAACTTTTTAATGTGTTTATTTATATCTGCTTAGATTATAGTGTGTGTTTAATTCATATAAATAATGTAAGTGCTAATAGGCATTGCTAAGGCGGGAGACTATATTTAGTGGTGAAATACATAGCCTATTTACATTACAGCAATGTAGAAATATTAATTTACAAATCAAATTTATTCATGAAGCATCCTGCTTCAGTAAAAGTACAGGAGTATGAGCAGCAAAAAGCATTTAATGTATGAAAGTAAAAGTACTTGTTTTGTCTCTGACTTCTATTTTACTTTTTTAGTCTATATGACATCATTAGATCATTAATACTGAAGCATCAGTGTCAAAACAGAAAGTTTTTGTTGTACCTGGTTACAGTTAACCTGTGTTGTCCAGTGACCCCAAACCTAGGGGTCAGGTTTTGGACATTTTCTCTCACATTTTCTTATTTGTTTGGCTACATATGTGACAGGCTCATACAGAAGGACATAAACCAAACTGCTTTTATGAGAAAACGAATAAAGATATTCCCGTGGTAACATCTAATGCCTCTGATGACCCCAAACACAGCACCATGGTTGGCAAGCATAAATAGTATGTAAACATTGTTACAAAAGCCTGCAAATGACTCAGCAACATAGATTATTCTTTTCATGAGGTCACAGGACAGAACTTTTAAACTTACACATAACATCAGAATAGTTTATGCACAGACAAGATCATTTTCAATTGATGTGAACTCTGCTTTCACCCTGCTCACTGTTCAATAATTAAGGGGAGAACAAGTTTATTCATTAGCAATATGAAATATTCATGTTTTACGTGTTATAAACTCATTGGGAAATGACGCAGAACCATCACAGAAACAGACAGCTGTGCCATGTTTGAAAAATACATCTGTCACACAAGAAAATCCCAAAACTCTCCAGTTGAAATTGTTCCCACTGCGAGTGTTTTTGTTCTCCTCACACTCCTATATACGTGAAACAGAACGTATGTGGCTCAGATAATCTATCTGCTGAGACACGATAAAAGACAGGATTGGCCCTGTGTTTTCCCAGTGATGAAAACAGTTGCCCATAGCTACAATGACAGTAAACGAGCAGGGATGACAACAAGTACAGCGAGTTTGGACCGCAGGAAATGCCTCTCTGTCATCTTCTGTTTCACTTCCCTTTCTGGATGAGAGCGACGGCTTGGTTACGGGCCACAATTATGGGAATCCAAAACAGAGCAGCAACTCAGGCTCTATTTCCAGAGCTCAATTTCAATATTGTACACTCAGGTTTTTTTTTGTTGTAGAATGCACGTTTTGGTTTTGTACTTGGTGTCTTTGCCGGTTATCATGACCCAGAGGGAAATATGATACATTGGTTTGGCTTGTTCAAGTTTTTGGAATGTGTTAGTAGCTCATTTTAGAAACTAATATATCATACCAGAAACCAGTGAAAGGGGCAGCGAAAGACTGAGAAGGGGACACTTCAGGGAAAAGGTAAACATTTTATGCTTCATTGAAGAACAAAATTTCTTTAATGAGTCGCTTTTGTACGGGTTGTCTCCGTTCTTTTCTTCATCAGGTGTCTAATGTCTTTCCTAACCGTAAGCCCGTCACTTCATGACTTAAGGGAAGATGTATTTTCAGTGAGAACAAAATGTTTGGGTACAGACTGTTTTCAGAGCCCGATTGACCCGCCTCCCCTTCATAATGTGTAACATTCCTGCTTTGTGGCATGTGCCTCACAGTTGACTAATCTCACAGGAGTGTGAGGTTAAACCGGCTGGAGAGGTTTTACACTCTGTTGTGATTGGTTAGGTTTCTGTCCTTTAAGCTACTCCTCTTCCTGTCTCAAATAACACATCAATTTTCCCTTTGCTTGTACACAGGGCCAAAACAGTGTGGATGTGGATTCACTGGGACTGGAAGTCAGTTCAGGTTACAATTAAGTGAGAATGACATTACACCCTCTACAGTGCATGTCAGCTTGCTCTTTGAAAGAAATACACGTTGTGAAACTCTCAAATGCAGCATGATATATTATATCATGATATATTATACAACAATATAAAATATTGTTTTCATAATGTGACTTGTGGGTCTGTTAATGTGAAACTCAAATGGGATTCTGAATGGGGAGCAATGTCGCAACTCTACCTGCTTTTAACTCTGCTTAGTAAACATTTGTTTCACAACAAAACAGCCCTGGCCTGTCTCTGCTGTTCTGTTTCAAGACACAAAGACTTTGACACACCCTCTTGCCAACAGAGGTCTGGTGTCCGTCAATAATAATCCTCCAGTTCTTACTATGACACAGCGCTGTTGCCAATTGTGAGTCAGAAAACCACGCCAACAAATGAAAAGGGTTTCCCAGAGCCATTGCAATCATGTTTTCTTTTTTTCTTTTTTTTTAAATACTGTATACTGTAATTTTTGTGGTTATATATATATAAAAAAAAAAAAAACCACTTCATCCTTCTGTTTAAATTAGGTCACACATGAAACAAAAAGGTCAAGAGATCTCCATCTGCTGTTGTCTTCCTGGTATACCACTGTTTTGTTTCTCAGCATGTGGAAATTTACTGGACTTCAGATTTCTATACAGTGATTAACTTTTATGGTTAGCCTTTGCTCTCGGGGCATTGAACACTATGTACCGCTGACTAATAAAAATAAAGAATAAACTTTTATGGCACCCATGGCAGGTATTTACTTATTATCTTGTTATTTGTCAACTCTCAGGTGAAGAGGCAAAATAGAAATCTAATTAAACACTAACATCATGGAAAATTTGGCAAATTCCTTATTTGCTGACATACAGACCATTTACACAGACTTACAATTAAGACTCATAAGATTAGTTGTAATGATGGAATAAAAGGATAATAATTCTGATCATAATGAACCTTTATTAAGACAGGAGATGACTAGATATGACTTATTTTAATCTTAGATAAATTGATAATCAGACCAATTATTCATATACAAAATATATTAAGTCATTACTTAGCCGAGTTCATATTATGATGCCTGAAATGGAGTTGTTATTAATAAACCAGGTCATTATAATGTTATTTTCACCAAACATTCATCTAATGATTGTTGACTTCAATAATAGTGTAAACTGTCATCATTATCAAGAAGGTATTTTGAAGTAACAGGCTATATTTAACCAGGCAAAGTTTTGCCACATAATATATAAATAGCCTGCAAAAATAAATAATAAATTGAAAATAAAAAGGAAAATGGTAAAGAGGACTCAAAGATAGATAGATAGATAGATAGATAGATAGATAGATAGATAGATAGATAGATAGATAGATAGATAGATAGTTACTTTATTAGTCCCAAAAGGGGAAATTATTATTATTCTTTTTTTAATTCCCCCTTTTTTTTTCCCTTTAAAAAAAACAAAAACAAAAAAAATTCCCCTTGTGGGATGAATAAAGTAACTATCTGTCTATCTATCTATGAGACCTCTTTACCATTTACCTTTTTTATTCAATTTGTTATTTATTTTTGCAGGCTATTTATATATTATGTGGCAAAGAAAGAAAGAAAGAAAGAAAGAAAGAAAGAAAGAAAGAAAGAAAGAAAGAAAGAAAGAAAGAAAGGACTTCCTTCACTCAGAATGAAGTTGAACACCGCGTGCCCGCGTACGTGGTACGTGCCTGTAGAGAAATGTCCCGCTTGTGCGCTCGTTCAACCTGCACTCAGAGTGATCACGATGACGTACGCGGTGTTGGCAGGAAGCCAAGAGGGGCGGTCCCCTGACGTCAGTGGTTTCTCATTCACAAGCACGGGGAGTATATAAACGTGTTTCAAAGCGCTCACAAGCAGAAGCTATACTCATTCTAAAGTTGAATATATTAAAACTCTTAAAAACGACCCCAACTACCGGATACACGAACGAAGAAGACAGGACCAGTTTAGATAGTCTTACAAATTGTTTTATTTCCTTGTTTGTGTGCGTAACTTTTTTTTTTTTTTTTTTTTTTTTTTTAAACAAACGAGCTAACCGGAACAAAGGACTCGGCATCCACTTTGTATAACCGGGAGACACCCTCAACAACTTAAAACTTCAGTTTCCCCTCCTTTATGTATTCGGATTTCACGTTTCTATCCCGCTGTACTACTATGGTCATAATGGAGGTTCCCACCATCGACTGTGCGTCCCTCCGCGGCTTGTTGGAGGGCGACGCTCCGGGCTGCCTGGTGCTGGACTGTCGCTCCTTCCTGTCCTTCAACTCGTCCCACATATCGGGCTCCACCAACGTGCGCTTCAGCACCATCGTGCGGAGGAGAGCCAGGGGTGGTCTGGGACTCGAGCATATTGTTCCCAACGAGGACACCAGGAACCGGCTTCTGTCCGGGGACTACCAGTCCGTGGCGCTGCTTGACGACCGCAGTTTGGATTTAAACCAAGTGAAGAAGGACGGGACCCTGATGCTTGCTGTTACAGCCATGTGCCGCGACCCCTGCGGAGCCAGTGTTTTTATTCTTAAAGGTAAGATACTGTAACTATATATAAAAAAAATAAATACATTTAAAAAAAAAAAAAGTCTCACGCAATAGTTGCATCGTGTCCTAACAACGGGGCAACAAATGCGGATTACAGCTGTCACCATACCAGCTGGTGCTGGAGTAAACAATGTGCCAAAATAGCCCCATGAGCAGTTGTCACGTTTTTGAAGACCCGTATTTAAATGTCTTTGTGCCGCCCTGTCATCTGACCTTGATGTCTTTCTTCTCCAGGTGGATTTGACACATTTTCTATTGAGTATCCAGAGTTGTGTACCAAACCCTCCCCGCCACAGGGTCTTAGTTTGCCCCTGAGCTCCAGCCATCCCGGGAGTACAGATCCAAACTGCAGTCCCTGCAACACACCGTTATATGACCAGGTTTGTTTTTATTTCTCATATATTAAAAAAATATATACTTTACAATACACTGACTTTGTGTTTGTAGTGTTTTTAGAGATGACTAATTGCTTGTTTTGCTCTCTTTCTAGGGGGGTCCAGTGGAGATCTTGCCTTTCCTGTACCTTGGTAGTGCTTATCATGCCTCCAGAAAAGACATGCTGGACATGCTGGGCATCACCGCTCTGATCAACGTCTCTGCCAACTGCCCAAACCACTTCGAGGACTCCTTCCTCTACAAGAGCATCCCGGTGGAGGACAACCACAAAGCGGATATCAGCTCCTGGTTCAACGAGGCAATCGAGTTTATCGGTGAGTGCATCCACTATTTATTTATTTCTTTACTTCACGCACACTCTCAACTGCTAAATGTGAGCACCCATCACAGCTGTCACCACTGTTCCCATTCATGGCAAGCAACACAAACTCCCACCCCCCCTCTTCCTTCACTTCACTCTTTGACTCCTGGATTTAAATTTTAAAAAGTTCCCTCCAAAATCGACCAGCTGGCTCGGCACAGGCTCCCCACTCCACCACAATTGTGGTTACATCATTGTCACCTCTCAGGCGTAGAAAAAGGGATGCCCCCTTTTTTTTTATGAATTGTGAGGGATCAGCCCCAAACTAGTTTTGTAGTGGGTTGGCTGGCTGTGCTTGAATAGCTCTTCAAGCCAGTCTTTGTTCTGGCTGAACAAAAGGCAATTTCTCCTCACTCACTGTCAGCCTTCCTACCAGATCAATACCCCCAGCAGTGGTCTGTTCCCCTCCTTTGTTCATTCAGTCTGCCTCCTCTGGGACTACCCCACAACTTCACACCCTGTGCTGCTAGTAAATGTTTTCCTGTGTCTTAATAAGTGACGGTGACTTAAAAAAAAAACCGAAAGTGTTGCAGAGACTTTTGTGTTTGTGGTTTCCTGTGACAGTTTTAACATTAGCTCTACATCTCGTGGATGTTTACATAGCACTAATTTGACTTTCTTTTCTCTTCTCAGACTCCGTGAGAAATACAGGTGGCCGCGTGTTCGTGCACTGTCAAGCAGGCATCTCCCGCTCCGCCACCATTTGCCTTGCCTACCTCATGCGGACCAACCGTGTGAAGCTGGACGAGGCCTTCGAGTTTGTCAAGCAGCGCCGCAGCATCATCTCCCCCAACTTCAGCTTCATGGGTCAGCTCCTGCAGTTCGAGTCCCAGGTCCTGGCCTCCTCTACGTGCTCCTCAGAGGCGGGCAGCCCGGCTATCGGCAACAGCAGCACAGTATTCAACTTCCCCGTCTCCATCCCCGTACACACCTCAGCCGGGCAGCTCTCATTCCTCCACAGTCCTATCACCACCTCTCCCAGCTGCTGAGGAAGCTGCTGGCAGCACAGACTTTGTGTGGACTTGAACTTCAACTCACAAGTGACTACACAAAGCACTTAACAAAATGAGGTCATGATTATAATCCATTTATGGTGATACTGGTATCACTGGACTGAATGGGTACTGCTGTCTGGAGTTGGTTTGTTTGACTCTGTGATCTCTGCAGGTTGTCCTCAACATTTCAAATGGAGATTTGATAACTACCATCAGGCAGTATTGATGTTTAACCTCCTAAATGTGAAAGTCATACACAGTTTTATACCTAAATGACTTGGGAATTATCTGAAAATATATCTAAGGTTAATTTTGTATAGGAAATGATCTGAATATTCCTTATTCAAAGGATTATTTTTACCATGAAGGCAACTGCTTTTGATAATCATAATCATTTTTAAGTAAACCTAATGGAGAGGGCTAACAGTTGTCTCAGGAACCTATCCTCTCAAATGTCCTATTTGCTTTCTGCACTGGTCAAAGAAAGCAAATTAAACCTATTGCCCAACATGGCATGGACGTTACTCCTTCATTTGACGAACAATGAATGTATCCCCCTTCACTCAGAGTAGATGTGCCAGAAATCTTCATTCACACAAATACCTGCCTTTCAAGGCATCATGAAACCTTGACGATCCTGACATATTGGGGAAACCGACCATAAAATACCTCATGTTTCTGTAATGTGTACTGCAGTGCTGAGACAGACGGAACCCCAACAACTACTAAAATGGGGCCACGTAGTCCTCTTTGACTGCATTCTGACATATTTATTAACGAAAGTAATATATTTCTTTAGCATATCTATTTTTGCAATTGTTTGTTTCAATGTTGTTTTTTATACGGCTGAATAAATCTCCTTTGACTTTTGTAATCTGTTGAAGATCTTCTCTTTTTTTTTTTACCTCTTATTATTTATCTGATTTTCACTGCCAACAGTGCACAGTGACTTCAAGCAAATCATAACGCAGATTCAGTTTGAAATATTTGTTGTCTCTTTAGTGTAAACATGTAACTGCTAAAACCACATGGCAATAATTCCCAATAACTAATGCAGAGAAAATATTTTTCTTTCCATTTAAATTGATAAACATTACACCAGTTTAGAACATCATATGAAGTAAATTCATATTTTCTCATGTATGAGAAAGTTTTCCAATCTGACATTCAATTCTATTCTTTTACATACAATCTGTTATTGTCTATCAGCAAACATAAACATGAGGCCTCTGCTAACCATACTTTTCACTGATTACTGTCTCGACCATTCAGTTGGTTCAGAAAATGTCAGAAAATTGTAAAAAAAAAGAAAAAAAAGAAACACTCTACAAAGGTGTAATATCTAAAATCACACTAATTTATGATCAAAAAGCTACTGATTGTTTTTTTTGTTTCAGCTCTAAAAAAATATTTATATTAAACATGAAAGTTTATATTGATGCTTATAAAAGCTCACAAGGACACACAAAAAGAAAAACATTTCTAATTCACCTAAACAAAGCTGATAGGAACTGGTCCACTGCCATGTCAGAAATATATTTGTACCACCACCCTTCCCTGTTTTGTTCCATGCGATGGAATCCTAACATATATCTGCATAAGGATTTGACCAAAACAAGAAGCATGATGTCATGGCATCAGGCATTGTTCTGGCCACACTCCCTCTCTATGAACCCATGTGAGGCCAGGGCAACAGCAGGAGGCTTAAAGAATCAGCTAAGGAGCCCTCCCTCTGTGGTCACAATAGGAGCAGCTGCAAGGCGTTTGGGAAAAGTGTGACAACTAAAGAGCATTCAGGGCTCAGTCAAGCACCGGCCTTGTGTCCCCTGCCTCACACACCAATGAGGAGGTGGGGACGGAGATAGCCGTGAAAGGGAAAGGAATATGTTTGGGTTGCAAATTAGCCAAAACATTGGCTGTGACCCATGGTGGGGTGTGAGAAAGAGGAGACAAAACTTCCTCTAGAGGTGATGATGATGATACTACAAAGGCCTCACTACAAAACAACTATCTGGATTTTATGGGGCTAAGGTTTAAAGCGAGAAAACCTAAAGGATATGAGAACACTGTTGCTATTAGTGCTTGATTCTAACAAATGAAAATATATTTATGCTTAATATTTATCCTCCTGCTTAGCTAACAGTAAAGCAAATGTTTGTGTCTGACCGAAAAGCAGTGATGACGCCTATGTGATGAAAGGCTCATTCATTACCCCACCAGCTCCCTCAGACAAGCTGTGGTTTTGGTGACATATGTGAGACCCCACACACACACACACACACACACACACACACACACACACACACACACACACACACACACACACACACACACACACACACACACACACAGTCTACCCGCCTTACAACAGGAAATCTAAAAAGACACAAAGGCGGGTAGACTGTGTGTGTGTGTGTGTGTGTGTGTGTGTGTGTGTGTGTGTGTGTGTGTGTGTGTGTGTGTGTGTGTGTGTGTGTGTGTGTGTGTGTGTGTGTGTGTGTGTGTGTGTGTGTGTGTGTGTGTGTAAGTCATTAGGCATCTTTTATGATCTGATGCTGCTGTGGAAGAAAAAGCACCTCGTCAATTGGCAGGTCAGAGACATCAAAGCATTGTGATTTGAAAGGGGTATGTTAGAGACGATCCAAATGTGCAAGGCCGTTCAAAATTTTGCCGGGATCCTGAAGCAAGACTATTTTCCTTCACTGATTTAAGAAAAGAAAAGTTTAAACTATCTTCCGTTTGCTTCTGCTATGTTGAATCCTGCCTTTCTTTTCGCTTCCTCAAATTTTCAGTCAGCATCAGCCAGACAAAGACAGACTATAACGTCATTTGTCAGTTTCACTCAGTTGTCAATTGGCTCCTTCATTTCACAACTGAGCTCTGACTCAACTTCAAAGTCATTTTAATTAACACAATCCTAAGAAAACAAAGGTTACATAATGTGTCAGATGCTGCTGCCAGGACAGCAAGAGACCAAATCCCACCCACCCTTTTTACAGCATTCAGTGCAGATCAAATTTGTGGGAGTTGTTAGTGTTCTGTGGTGCTTCATGGCTCTTCCACACCATATATGTGTAATACACACTCTCTTTTAATGAATGAGAGGGGCATTTTGACACTCAATTCTGTAACTCAAAGGAAAATCTACTCTGTCATATGGACCTTTAAGTTTGCCCTTTATTGCACCATTCAATGCCTGATTCTACTTCTCTGTTATTGGGAAATGTTGTACATTAGTTAGCAGAGAGGATTTTTGTTATACTGTCTTTTCCCTTTGTCATGGAGAGTGATATCAATTGTGGCCAGAAGCTTTACAGCTTTTTCTACAGATGGCTTCGCTTGATCACAATGCAAGGTCTTTTTTTTTTTTGCCACCCTGCTCCATGTTGTCATATTCAATCAGACAAAAACATGTATAAGAAACATATAATAACACAGTAGCTCAGACAGACCAATCTCAGATCCTGTGGTTTCTATGTAGGTTGCAGTCATCTGGTGAATTCATACAAAAAATGAATTGCAGTGATCAAAAGTCAGAAGATAACCAGCCTGTAAGCTCCATAGTCCATAAACAAAGTTTCAAGTAATTTTACTGAGACTTACACTGTGATGACAGGACACATTATATAATAAGAGAGGGTCTGTACATACTGTAAAACACCTTGATGAGGAACATCAGCATAGGTAATTCAACCTTCAGTCTTTTTTGGTACACTGTTATGGCTGCCTGATAAGTAAGCTCGAATCCCTCTTTTTGTTTCTGACCCCACATGTCACAGTATGAAATAAAATTATTGGCTTAAATCCATTCAGCTGTTTCAGTTTTACAGTTCTGGTATTCTACATACTGCATAATTACTAATGCTATTAGTAACAGTAGTGCTTTATGTAAACCCTGAAAAGTCTGAATGTCAGATGTGAAAAAGGCCAATAACAGGAGCTCACATTGTTGATGAAACATCTCAACACGTGAAGGAGAAAACGGTTGCATTAGTACATTATGAGGACTCCACTGGGACGCCCATGTTGTTGTTTTTTCTGCTGAAACACAGAGTAAGTTGATACAGTATATTAAGAGTCATCGCTGTACTTTTCTTTAGAGTCAACATCCTGCCCGGTTGTATCTTTTGTAAAGCGCTTCGTAACTTGCTTTAAAAAGAGTTGGATAAAATAAAGCTATTATTATTGGTGGTAATAGTAGTAGTAAGAGCAGCAGCAGCAGAAGTCGTAGTGCAGTAGTAGTAAAAGCACTAGCTGTAGTAGTAGTAGTAGCAGTAGATGTCAAACATCTGAGGAAACGTCCGTAGCTCAGAAATGCAACACACCAATTCTCTGATAAAAATTATACTTTATCAAACCACCATTATGTATATTAGGGAACATGACACACTACACCCTGACATATCTCAGTATTAATATTAGAGATTACAAATTTACATAATTTAACCTGATTTTAAGTGTGAGGGGTTCTAATGTGTGAATGTGTCTCTCAGTCTGATTACTTGAGGCTGCTGAGTAATTAGAACTCTCACATGCCATTCTACCTTGAAACTGGATTAAGCCTCTAACACACATTGAGAAAGAAGATTTAGTCCACACATTGATGTCATGGCAGGTTACACACCTGCAGTAAACTGGTAAGAGGATTGTGAGAGGGACAGGGAGACCTCCGTGACATGCTGTCGCTGAAGCAACTGAAGAATTGCATTAGGTTTCTCTAATCTTTAGATCGACACACACACACACACACACACACACACACACACACACACACACACACACACACACACACACACACACACACACACACACACACACACACACACACACACACACACACACACACACGGGCCCATTCTGTTGAGCCACAACTCATGGAGGCCAATGTGTCAAAACCAAGAGCAGCATAAACATACATGTTGTAGGTTCTTTGTATATAAAGAACAGGCAGGGCAGAATGACAGAGATTAGTGTTTTAAGTTGCAGTGCATTTCCCATGACGTCCCAGTGCACTGCTTTACTAAAAAGCCTGCAAAGGAAGGCAGACAAGCAGCTGTTGTGTGAAAGGGGCAGAGATAAGGCCAGATCTGTGACATGATTAGCAAAGACCAGCTCAAGGAATGTCAGGAAATTATGTATGGCAGCAGTGAAGTGCCTTTTCCTTGCCAGCAGGGCTCCCCTTCCTTTAACAATCCCGTCTGAAATGTGAGATGATGGTGGGAGAGGGACTTTGTAGGCTCTAAAGGTGTGCACTGTGAACCATCTTCCATTATGTTTGTTTCCAGATAAGAAAGCACTGCTGAGCCTTTGTATGTTTTGAGGTTAAAACATAAGCCAAGCCTGCACAAATAACAACTTTTAATTTCTTACAATTGTAAAAACTCATCATATATTTGAATAACAGCGAGGAAAAGACATCTATCAGTCTTTCACAGCCTCATTCACCCCAAAGACTCTGAACAGAGCCTGTATTTTTCCACTCTCTGGAGGTGCAGAGTTGTGTTCACAAGCAGAAGTGAGATCCTGTGTGGAGTATTCAAGGAATGTCTGGCATCCTGCCTTCTACTGACTGCACTCTGGGTCGATGATGTCACACCCAAAGAGACATACATACTGCACAAACATAAATCACAAAGCTGCTGGCGGATGTGTTTGACTGATAAGACATCTTATATTTGTAGTTATGTTTTGGCCCTTTGTCAAGATTTAATAATTAAGAAGAGAGTGTTGTGACCAGCAGGCACAGATTGCTAACAGTAATGACCACAACAAACTAAGAAATGGAAAGGATCACTTGTCTCTGTCTCTGTGCTGAAGTAATACTGAAATACTAAATGCAGAAATCATGCTTTAGAAAGCTGGGGGCCCTGGGTAAGCATGGGACTTCCTGAGTCTAAAACCTGACCCTCTTTGGTCCATACACATACAAAGGCAGGCTTACAAATTGCAGCGGATCCCACATGACTGAAAAATGAAGATAGCTCATATGGTGTTGCGCTACTTGGAACATTACCACAGCTGTTTGTTCTTTTTATGAAAAAAAAAATATTACAAAGATCACTATTCATTTTATTTTGATATGTTTTTTGGGGGGGCTTTATGGGCTTTCAGTCAAGTGAAGATACAGCATTAGCAGTCACAAGCTGAATGATGTTTTTTGCTCAAATGTTGAGCAAAATATTTCCATTCTTGTCCTGAGAGGTGATTTTGCTCTTGTATAAGTAATGACTCAGTCCCATGAAGGTTCAGACACAAGCAAAAGTGTGTAATATGTGTATTGTCAGGACAGCACATCCTCTAAATTCAGATTTGATCACTTTTAGGTTATATGTTTTGGAATCATTCCTTATATAGCCTATCTTGTATTTTTCAGCCATGTGTCAACATTGCCATTATTATATTTTATTACATTACTTTCTGGTGACATTACAATGTTTACCTCTTAGTCAGTGGTGACCCACCACCAGTGCTTGAAGTGGAAAGGATAAGTATCAGATATGGAGAGGGCAGAAAAGAGTACCAGCAGCTTGAAAAGAAGGAAAAAGTCACCAAGTGCACCAAAGAGGGAAATGTAAAGGTTCAGGTCCTGAGTGCTGAGTACCGGCCCACTTTGATGAGCATGGTACAGCTCACAATCATTAACTAGATTATAGGAGAAATCACAAAAAGAGGGTCCTTAGAAGACATTATAGCCTCCATGAAAATTAATATTGTATAGTTGCATGGCAGCTCAGGTGAGTTGATCAAAAATGTGTTAAACACAAGGCTCAGAAGGGCCTGCCATCTAGCCCCGATTCGGAGGATGTCTTCTTCTGATTTCATTGGGAGTGAGCGCCATCTTATGGAAGGTACTGTATGTTTTCATCAATAAGAAGTGTAGTCTGTAAAGGGAATGAATAGAAAGCAGATCTACAGCATGCATAAATGATGGTTCCCTATAGCATTTGAAGCATTTAGGCGTTAGACTTTCTCTTTCTTGACTTAATTGCCCCACATGATCATACGTTGAAGTGGTCCAGTTCTTAAAGTGGCTCTTGGCACTGAAGAGGTTGTTAAACGATCCATGTGGGTGTAGAAAAATCAGCAGCCAAGTGTCAAACAGACCTGCTTTTCACGAGTCTGAGGAGATTACATTGATGAGACCTTCTGCTAGTCTGTTTTCACACCAGCCATATATATTCTGACTTAAAATTTAAAACATACCCCCAAGTCCAAATAGATGAAAAGTGCTGAAGTGAGCTAGTTAAGAGAGAGAGATACTGTGGACCGCTATTGAGCAATTTTCATTCAAACTCTTGACTTTTGACCATTACTGTTAATAAGTAGCCTAACACTGCTAACAAGAGGCTTCAGCCAGCGTAGAGGGAAATGTGACCGCTTGAGCTATCTGTATACTTTAAAGTTAATGATCAACTTTTTTTTGTACTGCAATATTGATACATTTAGTTTGAAATAACAGAAAATAAATAATCATTCCACTTCAAATGCAGATAATGTAAAAGCCCCATGCTGTATGTAGACTAAATAGTAGTTCTCAGAGACGCGGGAACAGAGCCATTGTTATTTATCAGCTGTGACTGATATATAAAAACCAAGTCAATTTTGTGTTTGCGTGCTGGGGGGGATTCATAATCTGCTGAGTGACTCGTTTAAACAACAGTTTTTACCTGCAGAGTAGGAAAAGCACAGATGTTACGAATAACATTAACAATGTTATTCGTAACATCGAGTAAGAATGGTCAGTGACCCGGCATGCACAGCAGTGGAAACATAATTACAGTGAAGGAAATAATTATTTGATCCTTTGCCTATTTTGTAAGTTTGCCCACTGACATAGGAATGAACGGTCTATAATTGTTATGATAGGTTTATTTAACAGTGAGAGACAGAATATATATAAAAAAAAGAAAAAAAAAGAGAGAGAGAAAATCTCATCATATAAAAGTTATAAATTGATTTGCATTTGATTGTGTGAAATAAGTATTTGATCCACTAGCAAAACATGACTCAGTACTTGGTGGAGAAACTGTTGTTGGCGAGCACAGAGGTCAGACGTTTCTTGTAGTTGGTCACCAGGTTTGAACACATCTCAGGAGCGATTTTGTTCACTCCACTTTGGAGATCCTCTCCAAATCCTTAAGGTTTCGAGGCTGTCGCTTGGCAACTCAAAGCTTCAGCTCTCTCCACAGATTTTCTATGGGATTAAGGTCCAGAGCCTGGCTAAACCACTCCATGACCTTAATGTGCTTCTTCTTGAGCCACTCCTTTGTTGCCTTGGCCATATGTTTTGGGTCATTGTCGTGCTGGAAGACCCGTCCACGACCCATTTTCAGTGTCCTGGCTGAAGGAAGAAGGTTGTCTCCCAAGATTTCACGGTACATGGCCTCGTCCATCCTCCCCTCGATGCGGTGAAGTCGTCCATTCCCCTTAGCAGAGAAACACCCCCAAAGCTTAATGTTTCCACCTCCATGCTTGACAGTGTTCTTGGGTTTATAGTCAATATTTCTCTTCCTCCAAACGCTGCGAGTCGAGTTGATGGCAAAGAGTTGGATTTTGGTCTCATCTGACCACATCACCTTCTCCCAAGCCTTCTCTGAATCATTCAGGTGTTCATTGACAAACTTCAGACGGGCCTGTACATGTGCCTTCTTGAGCAGGGGGACCTTGCAGCGCTGCAGGATTTTAATCCATTATGGCGTAGTGTGTTACCGATGGTTTTCTTGGTGACTGTGGTCCCAGCTGTCTGGAGATCATTAACAAGTTCCTCCCGTGTAGTTCTGGGCTGATCCTTCACCTTTCTCATAATCATCGATACCCCACGAGGTGAGGTCTCGCGGGGAGCCCCAGACTGAGGGCGATTGATGGTCATTTTGTTTTTCTTTCATTTTTCTCCAGTTGTCTCCTTCTCTCCGAGCTGCTTGCCGATGGTCTTGTAGCACATTCCAGCTTTGTGCAGGTCTACAATCTTGTCCCTGACATCCTCAGACAGCTCTTTGGTCTTGACCATGGTGGAGAGGTTGGAATCTGATTGATTGATTCTGTGGACAGGTGTCTTCTATACCGGTAATGAGTTGAGACAGGTGTCTTCTATACAGGTAATGAGTTGAGACAGGTGTCTTCTATACAGGTAATGAGTTGAGACAGGTGTCTTTTATACAGGTAATGAGTTGAGATTCGGAGTACTTTCTTAAAGCGAGAGGACTAATCTAACCGGTCTGTGGGGGCCAGAATTCTTACTGGATGGTAGAGGATCAAATCCTTATTTCACACAATCAAATACAAATCCATTTATAACTTTTATATGATGTGATTTTCTAGATTTTGTTTTTTTATATTCTGTCTCTCACTGTTAAATAAACCTAACATTACAATTATAGACTGTTCATTTCTTTGTCAGTGGGAAAACTTACAAAATCAGCAAGGGATCAAATAATTATTTCTTTCACTGTAAGTGAGATTCTATCACTTCAGTGCTTTTTGGAGGGAAACCTTTAATCTTAGGTTACATGTACTTGGAATATAGCCAAGCCATACATATAACTTTTTCAAACAATCAAACCATAATAAGATGCTTCATTATTAAACTAGTAGCCATATCTAGGCAATAATAAAACAAATTAGCTGCACCATGACCAGCTAAATTGACTAGACCTACATGACAGCCCACTTAAAATTGTAGCCTAGATTGTGCTGATACAGTCGTCATTAATTTGATACTTTTCCTGCTTTCACATGCCAAAAGACTGAATTAACTCCATTTCCCATATCCTGCCAAGCGGCAGCTGTCTATTTAAAAAAGTTGTCAAAGGAACTAGGGTACGAATTAACCTGAGTTTGTTCAAACTATTTAATCTGCTTTATCCTCATTTGCCCCCGTTTTGATAGAACTGAATGTTGAAGCTCTTTTGCCCCGACAAACATGAGCACCTCCGATTCGCGCTCCCCTCTCAAGGACAGGCGTTTCACCGTCCACGCCCACTTGACCTGTTTAGAAACGGCATTGTGGACCGCAACAGAAGTCGCACCACTTCTTTTTCAGACGTGTGTTATATTTAACGGTCCCTGTTGTACATTAACCCCGCGCACATAAAAAACCCACACGCACCCACCTTTCTCACATTACATCCATCTCATCTCTGGTTGGATTTTATTGGACAAAATAAAGAGATAACAATAGCCACGTGCACATGTTTACACACCTTCAAATTTCAGGCGGGATTCGACTTTATTTCCAAAATAACCCAGTTACAGAAAACCAGACACTCACCAACAACTACAAGAGACTCGACCACCAGAGTAAACCCTCATCTGTCTACTAATAAGTAGACGTTATTTAGTTTACTTTAAGTGGAAACGTTTTCTACAGGAAGCACCATGGGAAGTAACCAGTCTTCAAACCTGCATATTCCCCCTGGTTTGTGCTTTTTGCCTCTTTCCAAAAAAGAAAAGAAACTGAAATGCAGTACAGGTAAACCATGTTATTTTTTGTCTAAGAGCACCTATTTTCTTTTGGACTTGAATGTCTAATATTCAAGCCTGTCATTACTCATAAATCATTTTCTCAGTTCTCTAGTCTAAGGGTGTATTAAGTAAACTCTAGACTAGCTAGCCATCAGAGGGGCACTAGAAACAACACAGTTAACATGATTCATAGCATGAAATAAGATACAAATAACATATGTTTCATTTGACCTCATAAAAATAACTAAAAATAAGTTCCATCAATACAATGATTCCCTGACCCTTTTCAGATTCTTATGAACAAACTAATATATAGCTTATAGCTGTCACAGATTGATGAATATTTCAACCCCTGTATGCCTTCATTATGGGTCTTGCTGCATAAGGTCAGATTCTTTTTTGTTTCTAATACAGTATTACACATCTTATTGCTGCTGCTCTCACACTGAACAATTGGTACATTTGTGGAGGTCCATTTTACTGGTAAAATATCTGATCCCAGTCCAGCAAACTTACCACATTTTAATTGGATTAAACTTTGTTATTTATTGTTTTAAACAAACAGGAAATGCCTGCCGCTCATACGTTGCTGTATTGAGCCCCATGTGGCTGAAAGAGGTTCACAGAGGCCATGTCATAGCTTTCCCAGACCCCTGTGGGGTGATGAGAAAAATAAAATGGTTGTGAGAATAGATGAGGAAGTGACTAAACCAGAACCAAAGTAATGCAGAAGAAAAGAAAACATACAAACTGAGTATATTTTCAAACTTACGATCTGCCTCTTCCTTTTTCCTCTGTTTATTTATGCCTCTATATGTCTACATTGTTGTGCTTGCTCATAATAGCTTGTGCTTGTCTTTCACTGGAGTTAGGTCACCAATTCAGAAGTGAAAACAAGAAGTGGTGGGGTGTAGAAAAAGACCTCTATTTTATTTTTAATACCGCGTAAAGGGCTCACACCATGCCGCTTTGTGATCCTAAACAACTCATGATAAAACTCCAAAGACGACACACTTTACATAACGTGATAATACTCCTCAGGGAGAAGTCTCTTTTCAGACCTTGATTCACTCAAGGGCATTTTAGCCACACAGATTTAAATAATCCCTAGTTGCACTGGTGTTATGATGGCAGAGGGAGGAGGTCATGGTTTTCGTACGTGTACCAAATATACGTCACTAGGTGGCGCCACTTTGTCATATTTAGATCACAATTTCGGGAAAGGCCATCAGATGGCTCAGCCATACACTATATGTGCCTTGGCAAGTGAAAGGATGAGTTCATTGGACTATTGTAGCCAAGCTAAGCATCATTCTTCTTCATCATTTTATTTCCCTGCATTAGGTCACTGCATAAAAATTGTTTCTATTTCAACATCCATTGTCCAAAATGTAAACACCATTCAGCACAGCATTATTAAGGCATGTTGACTCTGTGGTGTAGTGGAAGTAGTTGTTTATGTGTTGTTGCTTCAAGCAACAGGTGTGGTTGTGTGAGGTCTGTTCCTATATTTGAAGGCTGGACAGTAAGGAGGGCCTCTCTTTGAGGAGTAATGCTCTGTATTAGTGTTGTTTGCCACACATGTATTAAGCCACTATGTGAGCAGCGTTTTGAAGGAAGCAGTATATTTTCCTCTGTTGTTTTCAGATCCCATCTATGTTTAGTTTGTGTCATGTTGAACACTGATCTGTAATGGACATCTGAATATATGGAAAGTAAATTAAGGATGAATCCTGCGTGTGCAACCCTGGTCATATGAAGCTCTTGGGTGGCACGAGAGGAGGCAGTTAAACATTCAGCACCAGCTTAATTATTTAAGACTGCCCGACTCTGTGTGTGTGTGAGAGTGAGAGAGAGAGAGAGAGAGAGAGAGAGAGAAGGAGAGAGAGAGACAAAAGAGATAGAGAATGAGGCACATTATCATTTAATCAGTAATACATCATCTGTTAATTATCTGTATTGATGGGGAGTCTGTCTGCAAGCGTCAAAGCAGTTGTCCTACATTTTTTATGAACAGGTTGGGCCCTTTTCTGTGGCTGATATTTACAAAATATATTATTATCATTATTATTATTATCATAATAACTATTAGCATTAATATTATTATTATAATTATTATAATTATTATTATTTTAGGAGTTGATTTTCTTATTAGTTGCCATAGTTCTCATTATTCCTCTTGGTTGTAATGTAGTTTACCCAAACCCTGCCCTATCATACGGTTTGCAGCACAGTGCAAGAAAATCGGACTCCATCTTCCATTAACTGGAGAATAGCAGCTCAGAGTCACTCATCTGACACGGCCTGGACAGTTTCCAGCTTAAATGCAGCCTGCAGGCCCCAGATCTCCTTTATCGCAATCTCTGCTTCCTCCCCTGACGTTCCAATTTAATATTGTTTCCTCCCTGTTTTGCTCCTTGCCTTGTCTCCCCACTATCAAAAAGAGGAGAAGGTTTGGGTGTCCTTAGAACTGCGAGTCCCTCAGAAAACTGCAGCCTAACACATAGAAGAACTTTAAAATGCTGTTGCACAGACAGAAGAACAATTGCTGATAAAGGCAGCTGTTAAATGAGAGCCACAGCATGCCCTCTAAATTGTTTGTGAGAATTATACTTGTAGCTATACAAGATGGTGGCCATTAGTTCAGGTCTCACCACTGATTCAAACACAAAGAGAAGATGAAGCTACACGAGAAGCGATACGCTGGATTTTTGCCTCTGTGTTGCTTCTTGTTGTTTCCAATCCTCTGGGATTATATACTTTAGGAAAGGAAGTTCTCATATTTACAAGTTCCAAAAATAGCCACTTCACCCAGCACTCTCAGTATATCAGTGTCCTGTCTGAAGGAGGGGCCCCGCAGAAGTTTCCCACATGTGTCACAGGCCGATGTCATGACAAGAGGGTGAGGGAGAGAGGAAGAGGGCAAGGGAAGGAGGGGACGATTAGTTTTGAGGAGAGGGAAAGAAAATAATGAGTGAGAAAAAAAAGCTGATATACTCATGTTAGATGTAGACGGGGGTGGGTGAAGACAAAGGGATGGTGACTGACCCAATGGCAGCACAGGGGCGTAGAGAGCAGGAAAAGGGGCACAGATGGACGGAAGCACTCAGCAGTGTAAAAGTGATAAAGGTGATCCGAGTGTCTGCGAAATTGACCCTGGCGTTTTCCTGCTTCAAATGAAACGCAAGGGTTATGTAATGGCGTGCTTATGGTACCCACAACTTTGTCTTTCATGTCATCGATAAAGGGGAACACATTCCTGAACTGCAATCAATACCTGTTACTGGGTCCATTTGTTTTACTGTTTGAACATATTAGCTGCATACTGTACATCTCGCAGGGTCCTGGACATGAGATCAGCTTACAGAGTTGCCACTGGCTCAGGCCCCTCCATGGCAGTTGTCTTTGATGTCTGATATGCAGTCTGTCTGTGAAGTGAGCCTGCAGATAGCGGATAGTGTGCAATCCAACACATTCCTGGTTTGCTAGATTTTGATGGCGCTGGAATTAACAGGGACAATTGAACATCACATACTACAATTACATTGTACACAAAAATGATGTAAACCACTAAGCCACAAGTAGTTATTGTGTTGTATATATCAAGATTTCATCTGTTTCTCCAAATATTTATATTCAAACGCATTAGTTTACTTTGAATAAATCAGACCATCTCTGTGATTTGGTTCACAGCTTTATGAACCTCATCACTCATCTGACTCATCGCGCAAGTAGAAGAAACATACAAAAAAAAATGTAATTCTTAAAAACTGAATTTTCTGTCTCCTCACTTCTATATCAAAATATACAGTTATGTTTATTTTGGTGTTGGGCTTTGAGTGGGTCAGCCAACACGAGGTGATTATGATCTTAGAAAAACAGAGGGAGCCTTGCCTTTTTGCTGCTGATCTGTCTCTGCTGCCTGGTTCAGTTGCAGTCACATACTGTAGCTGCGAATCAGTACAGAAGAAAAGCTCCTTCACCATGTACATGTCGTTTATTATGTCTCCATGACGACGACAGCCATGCCAGAGGCATTATGTTTTTGGTTGTTTGTCTGCCGTCCATCCGTATGTCCATCCCAGGCCCTTTTACGCAGTATCTCAGGAACACCTTGAGGCTGTTTGTTCGCTTGGACTCAATGAACTCATTAGAATTTTTGGCCAAAGTTCAGAAGTCGCTGTGACCTCACAAAACACGTTTGCAGCCATTGCTAAAAAATGTATTGCATAATTAAATTTCACATAAACGCCTAAAAGGAGATTAATGAAGTGATGTCATTTTATACCCAAAAGGTCAAAGGTCAACTTCACTGTGACCTCATAATGTTCTGCAAAAACATTTTTTCTGGCCATTGTTAAACACGATAACTCATTAACAAAAGGGGAGTTTATTATCATATTTCACTTTTGGTCACATTATGAATTGGTGACATAAATCTTTGGTGCCCACCTTAAAACTGTGCTGGTTGTATAGATCCTCTGTGCTGTCAGGTTCAAGATGTGTGTGAAGCATCTACATTTTAGAATTTGTACCTTCTTTGCAGCAACATCTATAGTTGAAGCATTGTCTGCTGTCAATCACATTTATTTAGGTTAGGTTAGGTTAGGTAGTTACTTTATTAATCCCCCAGGGGACATTTTATAATTTTAATTTGGGGATTTGCCAAGCATGTGAACACATAAAATACATTTCGTGAAGACTGAAGGAATCCATGTATGAGTTTGGACAGACGTGAATGTAATCTTCCACTTGACTGGCTGGTGAGGTGGTAATTGTAGTTTTTCTTGTACTTTGTCTGGATATATAATGATAAGATGGAGACACAGCTACATTTCTTTTTTTGCCTTCTCAATCAAGATTGAAGACTTTGTTTTGCTGCTGCCTTTCTCTGAACCAGATGTAAGGATGTTGATTAATTTCTTGCATTTCTGCAGTTCAGTACTGTATTTTATTTCTTAAACTGCACTGTAACTTTTATCCTATTTTTTAGCTTGTTTAATTTTTTAATGACCGTTTTTAATGTTTTAATCAATGTTCTTAATTGTTTTAAAATGTCCTTTTCTTTTGCCGTATGTTTTGATGGTTTTATGTGACGCACTTTGAATTGCCTTGTTGTTGAATTGTGCTATACAAATAATCTTGTCTTGCCTTGCCTTGCCTTCTCATTTCCTGACATAGATCTCTATTTAAAGAGCATCTTTGCATCCATGACAATACTAGTTGTAGGATCAATCAGTAAAGATGTATAGCGTCCTTGTGAACGTTTATATTTGACCTGAATCCTTGAAACAGAAGTGCACATGATTTTGTTTCATTTGCAAGCTGATTTGATTATTTTTGATAGACTGTCCTCCTCTTTTATCCTGGATATCTTACTCATACTGTCAGAATTTGTGATGTGATCGGTGATCCTGAAGTGATAACCTCAGGTAGTAGGACAGAAGAGAGCCCGAATGTGCTCATTGAAGGGCATCCGTCCAGAACAGAGTGAGAGCCAGCACAGGAGTCGGTACACACCTCGGCTTCAAGCTGCTCCATGGGAACTGGGGATGGATGGCAGCTGTTTCCCTGGAGACCTGGACTAACAGGCCTAATCTCTAATTACCTACGCCCACCCAAGGCAAGAGCAAGGCAGGGAGCATGCCTCAGCTCAAGACCCTTAGCACAGAAACAAAGAATATCTCTTTGATGACATGTTGCTGCTTTGTTCTGAAATAGTTGGAAGAAAAAAATGTGTAGAAGCGAAAGGGCAACAGTCGAGGACATGGAAATTGGAAAGGAAGCGACACAGGCGTGTGGGATACAATGCTGGCATAGACCTAAAATGACAGGTAAAGAGTTGAAAAATAAGTGCTGGAATTGTTCTTTTGATGAAAACAGGGCTGATTCTCCTTTCAGCATGATAACTGTTGGACTAGCAACAAAGGCAAGCAAGCACTTCATGTGTAAGTGACATTACGTCGGCTTATTAAACCCAAGCGGGCTTCACTCGTCAAGTAAAAGGACACGAGTGTTGGTATGCTACATGAAGTGAGGCAACCCTGTTTGCATTCATTAAAGCTAAAGCACAGAGAGCTGCAGGCCGTGAAATCGCCCTTGACACCAAAAAGAGCAGCACATTGTCACTGGACCTCCTAGTACAGTGCTGCGAGTAGTTTTATGACAGTTGACATGAATGACTCATGCACCCAGAGCTCTGGAAGGAGATGCTTGACTTACATCCCCCCTGAGTGTCAATTATATGTCCTTCATGATGCACAGTCCAGTGGAGAACAAAAACTGCTTTGTTTTACAGCCTCTGTTTTCGTTTGCTCACCCGTTTTTGATCTGGGGATCTGTTTTTTTGGAGGTGAGCCATGGTCCGAGTACATGTGCTGTGATGATATCATGAAAATAATAAGCATCTATCATCAGCCACAAGGTGAATCCAAAAGGGAGAAAGACTATTTTGATAATATTCTAAGCTGAGGCGCCAATAAATTCTTCATTTATCGGAGCAACAAAGTAACTTCCATGACTTCTGACATGTGCGTGTTTGTCCAGTCCGATTTTTCTGCCTTTTATGGGAAATTTGGAGCTGAACTGAACTGTGTGTCCCTCCTAACCCCGAGAGAGGGGCAGAGAGGGGGCATCTAGTAGAAAAACATTTGACAGGGAAGCTAGAGTTACAGCGGTAACCCTTACATACAGCTTAGATCCGTCTTACTGTCTCTGGCTACCAACAGCAGAGGAATGGAAAGAAGGGAGCTTTGGAGGGAAATATGCTATTATGTAATGCAGTACCAGGAGCTCTCCGCTATCCCTATATGCCCTTTCCTTTTGGACTGAGAGACAAAACGAGCACACTCTAGATGGTCAGTATATAATGACAGCTGCTGACGGTTGTTCTTGAACTTCTCTCCCTGTGCGGAAACGTTGGAATCTTCTCTCGAGCCGGGAGTTGTCTGTGCCCATTGCTTAAAGTGGACTTAGACGTCTTTTTTAAGTTTACAGAGTGATTGCACAGGGTAATAATAGCAGAAGTATTTTGTGTCATAACCCCGGGGCCCTCTCTGGGTCACTGAGCCCTTTGCAGTCAAGGTCTCCATCACCACGGGTGGTGGCATGTAAACCTTCTGTTCCCTTTATCAACATGTAGGAAACAGTCAGACCTGTTAGTGTTTGATTTTGGAACTGTACCAAATGAGGTGTAATATTTAATTTATATTTTTTTCTCTTATTGTTGTTTGAAGTAGTAATCCTGTGGTGTCATTTAAAGCTTATAGTGGAAATGATTGTGTATGTTGTTTGGAATAATAATAATAAAAAAAACACTACAGTTCAAAGTACAGTATACAAGACTGAAAACTCCACTTTTCAGGAACATTAACTTTCATAAATTGCTGCCGTAGCTTTAGTTAGCAATTATATTATGGAGATCAACACATGAAAGCAGAGCAACATAAAGAAATTGATTGAAATGGTGAAAAGCCCCAATACAGACTGCTCAGCAGTTCCCCCAAACCACTTGTGTTTTTTTAATGAGATTTTGGATTCTTTTCTCCTGAATATTTGAGAGTGAAGCAATTTAGAGGTTAGAATTTGGGAGCCTGAAGGCAAATTCTGACAAGCCTCAGATTGCTTAGGAAGTCATTTCTTTTTGAACTGTCATAAATTCTAATGATGTTAACAGGCTTAATTGGGATTTTCTTAACTATAGGTTTGTTGTTTATATGTCCCACAGGAATTCACTGCTTTCCACCCGTATGCCTGACAGGACTAATGTGAATATGGCGCAATACTTTTTACAACTGTGGTGCAGCAGTGAAAGGCTGTGGGTCCACAACATCCATGCTGCCTTCATAATATTGTCCCAAAGCAGCATGTTACACACACAAACAAAAACCTCCTTCCATATTAACATACACCTCTCTTTATTTAGCATTATATACCTCTCATTTTCACAGGGGTTACTTTTATTTTTAGATATTCTTCAAGAATGATTAAAAATATATACCTTTACCTTGTGAAATTTTTATGCTCTACCAAAATGTCTATTCCTGGCGTTAGCCTGACAGGCTGTGTTGAGTGAGCCTGCTGCTGTTTGTGCGGAGTCATGTTATAGATGACAAAGACCTTGACATAGGCACCAATAAGCCTTCCTGTTCCTTTTTAGCGAGAGACTGGAGACCCGTCAAAGCTGTGATTAGTCCTCTGACAACTGCGAGACTTTTCCACTACATCAGCCTTTCGAATGCATTAAAAGATAAAAGAAAGGAAGAAATTAAGATTGAACTCTTGTGCGGAACAATGCTTGTTCTTTTGGATCATGATCATGAAGACTGCTCCTTCTCATGAAACAATAGAAAAATTTGGAAACATTAAGGATTATACACCAGGGGATACCTTTATTTGACTACCATCTTAAGCTGAACGTGAATCTGAAGCCACAGTGTAAAAGGCTAGAAGAAATTGGCTGTGTTGTTCTGGGCCAAGAGTATTTCCTGCATCTCCTTCGGTGGTGCATCCGCTCCTCATCCCCGAGAACACTGAGACAATAGAACAGATGGAGGAAGAACACTGTCCGTACATCTGGTTAAATGCATTGAAAGGCCATTTTTAGCATGACAAAGAGGCCTAAAACAACATTTTAGTGGAGCCGTGCCACTGTTTCATGTTCCACAACCACTAAACAGAAGATTTTGATCTTTATAGCAAAGTGCTAAGTTGATTTTCTGACAGTTTAGTGCACTTTGAATGCTTAAGAACAGCAGCAAAAGTGTTAAGAAAAAATATTTTCTCCATGCCTCCCCCGCGCCCTTCCATTGTTGGAGTAGTGGAGGTCATTTAATGTCAGGGTCTGACATGTTACATAATGTCATGATTTAGTCGACTGCGATGGAAAATGAATCTGGAAATTCCTCATATAACAGTCAATTTCTGCAACCGTTACAATTATTACGATGCCGTGCCCTGTTCACTTCCAGCTGTGGATTTTTGTTCCCTTGTTGTCCACTTTTCTTGCTTGATGTAAAAAGTTACAGAAATATAAAACAAACATGACTGATCTGCCAGCATCATGCTTTGTTCATTTTGTAAATTTAACTAATAAGAGTGGAGCAGAAAC
Source organism: Brachyistius frenatus (assembly GCF_029030835.1). Lineage (NCBI taxonomy): Eukaryota > Metazoa > Chordata > Actinopteri > Embiotocidae > Brachyistius > Brachyistius frenatus. The sequence goes on from NW_027210621.1 coordinate 3,813,063, forward strand.
TTGAAATTAAAGTATGTTAATTCCTGTTTCGCTTTAGGCTAAACAAAACTGGCGATCCTATTTTGTTTTAATTAAAAATTTGGTCCATATCTCATAGACCACAAGGTGTACAGTCAATAAAAAAAAATCATATTGTGGTTGTGGGAAAGTAACCCATCACGTTACTTTTTAGATAAGTGTTACAGCCTGTCGCCAACAGGAACAGTAAAAGGGGAAGATGGAGAAGTCATATTCCATGAGATTATTTTAGAAAACAGAAGTAATTCAGTGAAACTGATCAGACTCAGATTTTCTGTTATCTTCACATGTTGTGCTTGCGCTTATTGTTTTGTTGTGTTTTAGTGCATAAATTGAAGAAAAGTTGAAGAAAATTCGCTCTAGTTTGAAAACAGGAGTTTGGTAAAACAATTCTTAAATCAAGGTTAACTTGCTTAGTTGTTTTTTTTGTGTGGAACTTTCAACCTCTTATCTGTGTATGCTTTGTTGTGATAGCCTGGCTCCACCTGACTGCAATTCACAGGGAAGACTGAGCAATAGTCCAGAAACTCTGTTCGCATTAAGCTGTGCTCAGCAAGTGGCAACCAACTGTGATGTCACCCATTGGTTAGAGGAAGCCTCGAGTCTGGCAATTAGGCCGTTGCCATCGGCCTTAGAAAAAATTAACTGACTTTGTGTGAGACGTTAACTAGGAGTCAATGGGATTGGAGGCTTTTTAGAGTCAACCCCTTGCAGCCGTTGATGGTATTGCAGTTTAGGGCACTTGCGTGATGGCATTACGTTTTAGACCTGGAAGCTACGTCTTCTTTTATTCAGGCTGTGGTGCTCAGCCACTCTAAAGGCCAGACCAATTACCAACCAGTGGGAGTGGATAAGTGTGATGTTCCTGAAGCCAAGTGTTTGTTTCTGAATGTAATCCAGTGCTGATGATAGTGTTTCGGCATATGACATACTGTATGTCCTATGGTGGTCAAAGATGATTGGTTAAAAGCTGCTCCAATAGTTTTAAAATGAAGCCAAGGTTTACGCCCGTTAGGATGCATCGACTGAAAACAATCCTCAATGGAGCGTACCCAGACCCATGTAGTCACAAAATTAATTTGGTAATAAAAGGCAACTGCCGTTAGCTGCAATTACCACTTATCGCCATAGATGCCATCAAAGAGAACAAAATGGGGATATATCTAACTTTGTTTTTTCTGTTTGTTTCAGTAAAAAAAAACCCTGCTCTTCTTCATTAAAATATTTACTGACATTTTAAAACAACTGTGAATCAAATAATTGTATCAAACAGTTCTCAAAATAAGTAGTCATAAATTAATTTCCTATTGCATGATCATAGTTTTATCAAATTGTTTTCTGGAAACAACTCAAAACCCCCTGTAGTTACTTCCAAAATAATTACGGCGAGAACATGAGGAAAAGCACACATTGTCCACTGACTGCATTGGCGTGCAGCGTTCATGTACGTACCAGCAGCAGTGCTTTGTTTCCCCAATTTGCACCACTTGCCGGTGATTCACTTCATCGTGGTGTTTTTAATTTACTGAAATCTGAAATCGCAGAAGTGAAACCAAGCATGCATACATTTTGTCTGCTTAAGACTACCACAGCATTCAGTCTTATGATCTGAGGGTTTTGCAAATTAGAACAATCTGTGAGGGCACCAAGCACATGGCAAGAACTCCCCTTAAAATGGCTCCAATTAAAGGCAAATGGTGTACGGTTGCTTTGATTAAGAAAAAAAACCCCTCTTAGAGTTAGTATGTTTCATCATATACGTGAGAGGCTTTTTACTGATACAATGGCTTTGGCAATAGTTGAACTCTTACTGTGTTTTTGAAAGGCAGGTGCTTGACTCCAATGGCCTGTTAAGAACCAACCTAATGAAAAGACAGGAGCACATATTGAAAACAGATGTGAATGCACTGTAGTAGAAAACAGTGCACGAACAAAAAAAAGGTGACCAGGAAAACATTGTTGTATGAATGTGGCTCATTGTGCAGGCCCATGTGTGTTTGATGGAGATGGTTGTGTTCACGTCGAAGGTGGGTATGACTCACTTCATCCATTAGATCAGTGGTTGGGGTTTGGACAGCATCCCTCCCCTGATACTGAGACCACCACACATAAACCTTCCCAAACAGCCATCTGCTCAGCATTTCTATGCTGCCTTTGAATCTTTAAAGATAATTAAAATACTGCAAATGTAACACTTTACTGTCCAAGGACCAGTCACTGTGCTGCTCTGCATGGCAGCAGTCACAATGCTGTGGGCCAAGTTTCCTTGAGCAAACGAAGCATGTCTGCCCTCCTTCTCTGGAAATAACTTTATTCGCTGTAGGGGCCCTCGTGAGATCACTGCATCACAGATGCTTGATACCCAAAAGAGGGACGGTATGCATAACGGTTTTAGAGCCGAGCATTACTGTTTGCGTCCAGCTAAATAAAAAAAATCTGCAGCTTTATTACAGTAGTATACAGGACATTCTTATTGCTTCGTTGGTGTACGCCACAACCAACCATTTTCACACCTCACACTCACTGATCACACCAAAATCTGGAAAGCTTGCCAGTTTACATGGCTCTCTACTGCAGTAGGTGTAAGAGTAGACTGAAATAAAATGGACATAATGTGAAACAAGTCCCACACAGTTAAAGTTATGTCTTAATTATATTTGTATATGTGTGGCCAAACCAACAGGTTGAGTTTGACTCTTTCTCAGCCAGTTTGGGTTGCACCACCTGTTATCGCTTTGTTTTGCGAGTAAAATCCTTCCTAAGTTGGTAGTATTAACCTCGTAGTTTCAAACTAGTGACTTACTAATTTGGGTTGAACCACTTATGAGATGTCTTAATTAGTTAAACCTCCAAGGATGCTTAGTTACTACGTAATCTGTGGCAGCATCCAAACAGAAATCATTCAACAACATAAACAGGGACATTTACTGCAGCATCACATTTCAGCAAAAGATCCATTGTGGCATTAAATTTTAACTGACAAAAGTTGGCGCAACTCGTCACATATGATTGCAGCATGCTGCCCCTTTTTCAATTCGCTCGTCTACGTGCACCAAACAAACCAGTTGTTGTGTTCCTATTCTTGCAGCAGATGCATTTGTCAGCTGGTTATGAGCTATGCTACCTAAATGTGAATATCTTTGTAAAACTAAGCCTGAGGTAATAACTTGTTTGTGTGTAAAAGCCTCTTTAATTCAGTTATGCATACATTATAACTTGCAGGACACTCTTAAGTTGCACATAAATCAGAACCGACTAACAGCCGGTGCAACTCGCTCCTGGTCTTCACACAAACTTACAGACTTTCTCACTGCATGTCAGAGAGGTACAGTATTTAGTAATTTAATGTATTTTTGGTTTTAAGGCCATGCTGAATTGCTGAATTAACTCATCTCTACTTGGTTTTACTTAAGTACACTTAAGCTAAAAAAAAGACAAAAACTGCAAACAAGAAAGCAACTTCATTTAATCCCAGAGCCTTGTCATCAGGTGGCCAGTTATGTTTGCCTTCCAAAACCAGTATATCTTTTGACAGTACAAAAGTGACATGGTAAGCTTCAAGGAAGATCCGGCTTTGGGTCAAAATCAGTACTTTGTTTGGTTTGTTAGGGAAACATTGTGGTTCGAGTTAAAATGACTACTTTGGTAGGGTTAGGGGAACTTTGTTGCCACGGTTACAATAATAAATACATGATTATGGTTAGGAAATGACTGACTGTCAGTTGGACACGGGAAACAAAGAGTAGTGTCTTGATGTTGGATGATAATGTCACCTCACTTCCTCTTTTGATCCCCCTCATAATGTGTGTACTCTCGAAAGGCCTTTGTCATTCAAACATAAACACATGTTGTATTGAGGCCCCGCAGCTGCAGGGATGTGATGCTGTCCTTTTGAGACAGCAACATATCTCGCAGAACTTTTCCTTTAACATTTCTCTGTGGTGTCAAATATTTCTGCAGACACCCAACAGCGTATTAAATGACTGCGCTGAAAAGACCGCTCCTCGCCTTTGGAATCAGCTCAGCAATCATTATGCTCTCATTAACACCCCATAGTCTGAACTTGCGTCGTACAGCAAGCATCAGGGGAAACAGCACTTGTTACTGCAGCTCTGTTGTGTTTACAGGGAAGGCTTGATTGCAGACCTCATCGCAGACTCATATTCACTTCCTGTGTTAATCCCCTTTGCCATAGCAGCTCTTTATTTGAGGCGAGGGCGAGGGCGAGGGCGTGGGGGGAATTTTACTTCTGCTTTGCTTCACCCCAAACACCATTCACCCGAGGCTCATATACAGAGGCACCATATCCTGCTAAAACAAACAGCATTGAGGAGGGAGAAACAAATGCTTTTGTCTTTGAGTTATATTTAGTTCCAATCTGCCTTCACCCAAACACCATGTCTCGCAAGACTCGTTTGCCCTCAAAGTGAGTTTGACCATGTTGTCAGCCACCCAAGCATCACTTTTCCTCTCTTTGTACTATGGATCATGTCACCACAGTCAACCTGCATACATGAACCTCCTAGTTCTACCATATGCTTTTCAATTAGTCACAGTCATTACACAGACACCAAAGACAAATTATTCGCTCACATTAGAATTTTCAAATTCACGTCTTGGGTAGCAGGTTTTCACACAGCTGCTCAGGCTTCTTCCTTTTCTCCACTCTGGCTGAGCTCTCTCGTCACTGATGGTTATGTTACTACAAACCCTGCAGGCCATGGCTCCTCAGAGAGCGGTGTGGTCCAGAAGACAGGAAACAGCTTGAAAGAAGCCCAGCAGTCAAGGCTGTGGGAGGGCAAAGGATATTGGGTGGGAAAAAAAGGGGGGATTTCCTCACATGGTGCTCAAACTTTTATCCAAAGTGTGGATTCCTTATCCGTTTGTGAGCATGATTATGTTTATTAGAGCATGATTAGTTTAGGGTTGATCACCTCCCCATGATGGGTCCATAGTACAAATCTGACCACAAGGATAAAAAATCTTTGATTTTAATACAATGTCAGATGTCAGTCAAACAACTGAACACTGAACTTGCAGTCATTTTATTTTTGTCAATGTTTGAAGACAGCATGAACCTTTCTATGCAAATGTATGGAGAGACTGCCTTCTTTTAGATGGCGCATCCTCTTCAAACATGGCCTACTGTTGGTCGTATAGGCTACACACTCATTATGCTTCATTACAGCGTTGACTACATTGCCGGATAAATGATTCGGAGGCTCTGTGATGCTTTGGAGGGGGATCTCTGCTTACTGTGCCTTTAAAGTCGTGCAGAGGGGCGCCTATACTAAAGAAAGGAGGGGGCTGCTGTGCGCCAGTTGGAGGTGTCTGCCTGTCGCAGCGGCTTGGGGTTGACATTAAGAAGAGCGTGTCCATGCTTCAACGGGGAGGTGCGGCGCAATTTGAAGGCACTGATACTCCGATTAAAGCTGTTCCTAGCAGACCGAGGATACATGGATGGACAGAGAAATACTGCAATCGGAATTAAGTTGTCTGCCGGTGCGAATAATTTCTGGATATAATGGGGAATACAACACCTAAACCTTTAATAGGTGAGACTCGTTATTCATTTATCATTCACGAGGCTTGCAATGTAGCGACACACACAGAAACGGTGTCTGTGTGCAGCCGCTCGACAGCCACAGATCCACCACATGGCTTGTCCTACTTGTGTTCGCTCTGTGGAGAGACGCGCTTCCCATCACGGGGGAGCTGAGCGTGATTCCCAGGGAGCGAGTCCAAGCAGGCGCTCCGGCAGCCGCGCTTCTCCGCAGATTCACGTTAAACTCATCATTTACAGGGTTTAAATTTGTATTGCGACCATAAATAAAAAAAAAAAAAAAGGAGAGGGTTGGCAATCCCTTTAATGTGAGAAATGACATCATCAAAAAAGTCCTGTTTTTCAAAAGCCTCTTAACTACTGTCCAAGAGCCGATCCTCAATAAACACATCAGTTTGATCTGTGACAATATGCAGGCTGTTATTTTATCTCCGAGACACTTAATAATGTATGTAACTTGTCCTGTGTTGCATCCCTGAATGTAGCAGACAAGTGACTATTATCTGAATGAAATTACAACACTGGGCCTTAAATGGTTACTTAAGTTCTACTTTGTTGAGTGTTACCATACTGTGTGCACAATCAGATTGCTTTTTCTTTACTTGCTGCTTCCTTCTTGCCAGTTTGTGTGTGCCGCTTGCAGCATATATTTATTACCCTGTGGGAATCTGGATTTTATTTCAGACCTTTTTTGTGCCTGTTCTGTGTCACTTACAGCACTGCTTTATAAATACTTTAAAAAAAAAATTGTAATTCCCATTAGGGTATTGTTAGAGCAGCCAGTTCAAACCTGGATGGCGAAACAAAACACACAACATGAAGGCACACTAAGAAGTATAAGAGCAGCATAAATAACCATCACCATAAACTTAACAAACATTAAAAAATAGGCCATGCTCTTGATAATTACAACTATATTTCCTGGTAAAATTCTGCTGTTATTTAAAGTATCAGAACTGTCTTATGTAAAGTATCATCTCAAGTGATTGCCAGTGATTTATTCCTGCATCTGACTTGATTGTCAGCCCCAGTTTTTAAATTTTTTTTTTTTTTTAATATAGCCAACATTACGAGCCCTGAGAATACCACTTTTTGAGCCACTTTGTCATGACATGTAAAGCACATTACTTGATAATCAGTTCCCCATATCGCTTTGATTAAATGTCTGTCACACTCCTACGCCCCCAACAGACCCACTCAGTGGCTAAATGATGTGGCTGCTGCCACCAGAGCAGCTGACGTAGTGTTTGGCCTGAGAACGTTTAGTCATAGAGGAGCAGGAGCAGCGTGGGTCCTATTGCTTGCACTGTATGGTTTCTATTAACATGGAATTAACAGAATATCTGTATTTACTTGGTCTAGATGCGAACAATGTATCATGAGGTATGTTTTTAGAGCTTCATTTTTTCATTGTACCGGGTGTTTTTCAGTTGTGGTTGAAGAAGTTCTAATAGCTGCTTTTACAAGTGATGGCAGTGAGTTTTCTTTACCAGGAATTTCAATATCCACAACTTTACAAACAAAAAGGATCCTGTAATTCCTCAAAGGCTGATGTCTTGTTCAGTGAAAGTTATGACAAACACATCCAACTTTGACATACAAGCGAATAAAGAGCCTAATCATCTTGTGGCCGGAGATAACTCTGACGAATGCACATAATCAGTTTTACATTTCGAAAAGCTTCCCCTGGCACATCAGTGAGTCTTGTTATTGATTCATGTGTTGGAGAAGATACATACTGTGTGTGAGATAGTTTTTTGATGACAGCAACCTCCAACTTCAGCTGAGCTGTTCTTAACAATCAATTTCTGATCATCTGCCAGGACCTCTGTGCTTTAATCCCTCTCATTATAATTTCAGTCTTGTCACTTTTACTTTATTCTCTATAAAATGACTCCGTAAAGACTTCTGATTCTCAGTCATAAGATCAGAGATATTGATGCCTCTTCCATTTTTTAGACACATCGGAATCTTTGTTGGAACTCATGACTTTGATGATCCATTAAGAAACACCAACCATGATGAGGAAGCTAGGAAGTCTGAGTAGTTATCCATGGTTCACATTGATCTGGACCCAGTAAGAACTTCACGGTCATTCAGAATCCTCAAAACATCTGATATTTCTGCAGCGGCACAGAAATAAACCGCTAATCTCAAGCTTCATTTAAATTTACTATCAAGGAAATTGTAAAGGACACATGTTAACATGAGAAAAATATGACATTTTTTGTTTGTTTGATACAATTAGAACACAAAGTTGTACCAGTATGTTGTTTCATACAAAGATTTAATACTAAATTTCTATAAACTGCGCTGTTTTGTTGTAAACGAACTACAGTTGTATTGGCGCTTAGTGTTGCTCAACAAAACCTTTTGTATCGTTAAGGTCTGTTCCAGGTGGCTCTGGCCGACTCAACCTTGCTCCCAGCTAATCCGAAATAGGGCAAAGGCGGGCAGAATGAACCCCAATGTTGAAACCAGTGCTGTGGACTCTGTCTGTCTGTGTGGCTCTGGTTGAAACTTGCAGACAGCAAGTCGACCGTGATGGCACGAAGCTGTCACTTAAGGCAGCCCTCCCTTAAATATAAATAACATTAAGTCTTAATACAACTCAACTATGTCAATTTTATTAAGATTTACCCTCCGTACAGATGTCATGAAGCAAAACAGTTTTTTGTACCGGGCCGTACATGTTTGTGGGGATTGACTCGCTTTTGGAGCCAGCCCTTCCATGTTGGCTTTATTTTTCAGCCCTGGAGGTTGCTGGTTTATTACGACCCATAGGTGCATTATATTTGTGACAGTGTCCTCTAGCGGCCATAGCAATTATAACAGGAGGAAAGGATGTAGTGAAGTCTGTGTAGGGAGGTCAGGGTGGATTGATGGGTCGACAAAACCTTAGACTTGAACACAGGAGGTCACTGTTCATTCTCTGAAATAAAACTGATAAAACATTTTCAACTGACCATTTGATAGTTTCATAATCCTAATCTGCATTTTTATTATTGTAACCACGACAACAAATGCCCTCTGGTTTAACATAAACCCTGTTCTTTCGCCGCATCTAAACAAGTTGTTATTGTATCTAAACCTTCCCAAGCAGAAGAAGAGAAAAACAAATCAACGCTGCATCACACCTCTGTCATACATACAGAGAGGGAAGGGTTAAATGGCCATTGCTGGATTTGTTGTTGCATCACCTTCACCTGTAGACCTGTATTAAAACAGTGTGAAGCCAATGGCAGAAATGTTTGTCACATCACCAGCATGTGCATGCACAAGGCAAATAAAATGTGAACACCCTCAGATAAATAAATAGACTTCTCTGTCGTGCAGCTAGAAGTCTGAAACGAGTGTTTTTAAATTTGGCTGATGTTTTATGAGTAAATAAAGATGGAAGTTTTTTGCAACCATCTTTGTTGACACTAAGAAACCTGAGAAATGGTTCAAAAATCATCCTCTTTTTTTTTCTTTATTGTGCATCAAACTAAATATTTTTTCATCCGGACAGTGAAAAGAGTTCTTGATTATTCTTGAAATATTTGCAGAACAGCAGCAGGTTTTGTTAAATGACATTTTTGGATTTTCAAAGGTCACTGGTTATTTTATTATTCGCCCAGATTATCAGATGTTCAGTTCTGTGACCCAAATATAAATGTTAATTCAAGAGAGACACCACCCAGGGCTAACATTAACCAAGCTTGTGAGCTGTCCCTCGCTGTATGACCTGTTATGCTATGCCTTTCATCTAATAATGGCAAATAAGTGTCTTCTGTATATAAGGCCTCAGTGTCGGACCTTTAATTGCAGAATCCCAGTGTGTCACTCTGTGTCAGCGAGGCAGCTGAGCCCAAGGCCTGCAGGCTAAGCACCAACATGTTTTTCTCCATTTACCCAAAGTATATTTTACTCTCTCAAACGGCAAATTCCTGGAGTAGAAAGGAAAGGGGCACCCGCACATCGTTTGAGATGTTACAGATGTTCTTACTGCTGCTACATAGTTTAGAATATAATCAGTGATAATGTCTAATTTAGGAAATGTGCTGTGGAACATTTCACTGAGTTATTGTCTGTACACCAGATCGCAGTGAGTTTTAAACAGAAATGTAATCACTCTGTGGCCCCGGAGAAGAGTAGAAACACAGCCTGCCATTGAATATCAGCCATTCTATACCATAAACACTAATGTCAAAGCTGCAGTTCCATTTAATATTCAACCCAGGCTATCTTACTCCTATTCAGGCCAAAGTTTAATTTGTCTTGTTTGACTTTTTATTCTTATTAATTAGTTCTGTGATGCTCATCATGGCATTCCTTTCCCAAGTAGGACATTGACTCCTGTGTAGATGAGATAAAAGATTAAAGCCTTTTATTTGGGTACTTCTATACTGACTAGGCACTGTGTGATTCATTCTCCCCTTCTGAAGATAACTGCAGAGGAATGAAAGGGGCTATTCAGGGTTTGTTTATGCTGTAGGCCAGGGGTGTGTGTAGCCCATAAATAAGAGGACGACTTATGGTGTCTGTTGTCGACTTACAGTTGATTTTTTTCTCTCTCTCCTTTGATGGCACTGATATTAGCATTGAACATGTCGATGTTAGCTTTACTTATATGCTGAATGTACGTTTATGTTTCCCAGTGATGTATGCACATGGGGTTTTGTCTAAATTTACCATGTTTTATTTCTGAGATATAAATATCCCATATGGATGTGGTGAGAAGACTGATTTGGGACAGTTTGCCTTTTTATACTGTAAATGTGGGTTACATGCCAAGAGAGACTTTTTAATGTACTCATGGAGCAGAGGGGGTTCATGATCGTTATGGGAAAGGAAGTGTGTGAGACTGTGGGTTCCTTTACATAATTGGTCTATGGACCCTAAACCAGCTGCCATGAGCCACTTGCAAACAAGTTATTGTGTGCTGATATGTTCGCCTCTCCTTTCCAACGGCTGGTGTCACAAATATTACTGTTCTGACCTTGTTTGAGTCGCACAAAAGCCTAGCTGTTGTTCACATAACCTGCTAGTCTCCAACTCAGGCTGAATCATTAATAGCTTTCTTTTCTCTCACTGTAACCCTGATGTTTCTCCACCCACAGATGCCACTCTGCAATCCCGCCCGGTGGCAAGTAGGCAGTACTATACCCTGCCAAACAATGGTGCAGGTGTGGAGAGAAGAACGTCCGCTCAGCCAGTCAGCATCAGCGTGGAGTCACCCCGCTTTCACCCCCATGCCAAAGGCAAGAACATCAGGCTGGATGGACAGCTTCGACGCGCCACTCGCAAGAACAGTTTCTGTAATGGCATCACGTTTAGTCACCGGCCTGTTCACCTCTATGAAAAGGTTGGTGTCCATCTCTTTATTACTAATGGTCTTTGTAAGAGGCAGAGATTTAAAGAATAAACATTCAACTTAATGTCATGTATTTAGGTTCGTCTTCGTTTGAATGGCGTGCACACTGGCTGGAGCGGAGCTCTACGCTTTGGTTTTACCAGTCTGGATCCCAGCGAGTTGGTCGCCACCGACATCCCAAAGTACGCTTGCCCAGACCTGGTGACACGGCCTGGTTACTGGGCCAAAGCTCTGCCTGAGAGGCTGGCCTTGAAGGACAATGTATTGTCATTCTGGGCGGATCGCCATGGAAGAGTTTTCTACAGTATCAATGAAGGAGAGCCCATCCTCTTCCACTGTGGGCTCAGCATCGGCTGTCCACTCTGGGCAATCATAGATATCTATGGCATCACTCAGGAGGTCACACTGCTTGGTAAGCATCTTATTATGTTGTTTACTCACTCAGCGAAATCCTTCTTAATAAATACTTGTGTTTTTGTTGTGACTGAAGCCAAATGAGGGAAGCAGTCATGTGCAAAAGGGAAGAATATCGAATAAAGTTTTGAGTTGGATATGGATATTTTTCTGACTGGAATAAACTCAATCAGTCAGCTAGACAGTAATATATTTTGACCACAGCTTTGACTTGACATCAGGAACAGATTTTTTCAGTGTCAACATATTCACAGCTATAAGCAGCTTCTTCAGCGAGCAGCTGCAAATCTCTGCAGCACCAAGGGTCAGTTTTGTGGGAGTAGTTCTGACTAAGGGGTTCTGTGATTCAGTGATCTATGTGACTAAATTGATCCGTGTCTGTCTAGAAATCTAGAAACTCTCCCTGTCAGACTGACTGACACGACATTGAGGTGTCAACCAGTCAATTCACCCTGAACCCTCCTCTGTTTCATCTCCCTTAACACTACCACTACTATCACTTTCCCGCGCTTTATCACTTTTTCCCCATTACTCTGCCTTTATTTCCATCATCCTCTCCCCTGTGGTTCCCTCTCATACACACAGGGTGTGTTTATGCTCAGTCTGAAAGGAGCTATGGCCTTGTTTGGTCAAGGCAGCAGATCCCAGGAGCTTTGGTGAGGGGCCAATGCACTCAACTGCTCCAGCATCACTAGAAATAGTAAGAAAGGAACAGATCATAAGTCAAAGGAGGACTAAAGTGACAGACTTGTTTATATCAGCCTCTGAAACGTAAGAGAAATTCAGCTGTGCTGCAAATTCTGTGCATGAACTGTGGCAGTTTAGAGATCTCATGTTAGTGAAGAAAGGAAATTAGATAGGGAGGTAAATAAACTGGTGAATGACAAATAAACTCCTGGGCGACAAAGCTTATTTATCCTCAAAAGGAAGGTTTATTTAACTCCACAACAAACATCACAACAAGAGCGACACACGGCGGGCTCCAAGCATAAATGCCTATTCTAGCCGGGGTGTCCATCAACATGAGTTATCCAGTACCCTGACAGCAAACAGTTGTCACTTATTGTATGAAAGACATATTTAATCTGTAGTTTCTCAGCTGCTTGCTGACAGTTACAGTGGGAGAAAGTATTTAATAGCATTAGTTGTGGATATACATTAAATGGCGCTAATGATAAAAATTTAAGAAATGCAATGCATGTCTACATTTCTTTTGTTTTTAGGATATAATCTTGTGCAGTCATTACTTCACCTTCTCATTTTCACCCTAAAGTGACATAATACGCATAAAAGGCTCACTGCATGCAAAAATAAAATCATTTGTTACAGATTGTAATGTGGTAGAGCTGCACATTGATCAATTAATTAGTTAATTGATTGACAGAATTGACAGTATTTATTATTATTTAAAAAAAAAAAATCAGATTCCTGTATCTTCCATGTAAAGATTTTTTTTTCCTGTTTTTTTTGTTGTTTTTTTTGCTTTTGTCCAACCAATTTTCCAATATCCAAAGAGGTCACCTGAAGCATCAGGACTTTGTTATAGACGTTAGTCACCGTTTGAACAATCACCAGATTGACATTTAAATTAATCATTAGATGGGAGCCTATATGTATATATTCATTCATTCCTATGCTGTAAAGATGTCTGTTTATGTCTATGTTTAATTTTTTTTGGACGCTGAGAGCAAAGCTATAACCGGAGTCAGATTCCTTGTATGTGTCAACATACCTGGCCAATAAAGTGATTCTGATTCTGATAATCTGCCCATATAAACAAAGTAGACATCAAAAGATGTCAAAGTAGCTGCAGAAGCACAGATAGAATTTCAGAGCTCACTGCTTTCCTCAGATATCTATGAAAAGGACGTGCAGCAATAGGAAGGGAAGTGACCTGAGCTTACTTGGGACAGATCCTATGATATTATGACTCAAGTCATGTTCTTGTTTGTCAATATTTTCCACTACAGACAGCACGTTTGCTGAGAGTGTGGGATCCAGCTGCCTTAGTGCGGCCCGTCTGAGTGCCTATCTGCCCCAGAGTAACCACGACTCAGCCAATTACAGCAACAATCAGCTGGAGAACAACCAGGCTGCCGCTGCCAAGATGGCCAACCTCCAGCTCAATAACTACACTCAGCTCATCCCCTGCTGCTCCTCCACCTCCTCCTCCTCCACACCATCCTCATCTGCCTCCACTGCATTTAGCGTCCCGCGGGTGGCCCGGGGCCTTCCTTCCCCGCTGGACAATGACTTGCACTTTCACCCCATCCGCGGCTCTGACGTAATACTCTCCGCAGACCGGTCAGCCGCCTGCATCCACTTTCTGGACAGCAGTCGGACTCTGGTGTTCAGTGACCGACCGCTGCATGCAGGTGAGACTTTGTATGTGGAGGTCGGCCACCTGGGCCTGCCCTACTTTGGGGCTCTGTCGTTTGGTGTAACATCCTGTGACCCGGCTAGTCTACACGCTGGGGACCTGCCAGCCGACCCCGAAGTTCTCCTGGACCGTAAAGAGTATTGGGTGGTGCACCGGGGCTTCCCCATGCCTTGCTCTGGAGACGTGCTCAGCTTCAGTCTGCTGCCCAGCGGAGAGGTGCACCACGGAGTGAACGGAATGGCACGTGGCAGACTGCTCTGTGTGGACTCCTCTCAGGTCCTGTGGGCCTTTTTCACCCTGCATGGGGCTGTCAACAGACTCAGGATACTCGGTAAGTTCATAGTACTGAAATCAAGAACTAAAACCAGCCTTATATTTATTTTGTTTACATGAACAAGTCCTACAAGTCTATTTGTGTTAGAAAATAAACACTAAGTATCAAATAGAAAAAACAGGTCTTGGGGTAATGACAGCATATGTAAAAGAAAGTAGAATAAAACCTTTTATGACTGCGAAGCATCTGAAAATTGGCTTTACTTGAGTGATAACATAGATTGTATGTAAAGATTGTTGTTGTCACCAGGTCTGAAAAGAGAAGCCAAAAGCACAAATGTCTTAAAGTTCAACACCACTGAGAGCCACTAAGGGCGAGCTCCACAAAACCTCCGACTCCAATAGACTCCAATTCAAGAAGCGTCAACTTCTCATGAAATACAAAGTCAAACTTGTCATTTGCTAAATTTACTCCTCAGTGCTCTGGTGGTCCTTCTGAAAATAATTCCATAATTAAGTAGATATCAGGTATCAGGATATCAGATAATCAGTAGATATCCCGGGGGTGCAGTCAGATATCCAGTATATGTGGGCAGGCATGGAGGCTGTTTTGTTCTCGGGTTTTAAATCAGATTCAACGCTCACGCCTCCACAGCTCGCCCAAAAGAACCAAGATGGCTACAGCCAAAATGCAAGACTCAAGGCTTCAAAACAACAGATCTCAAATCAAAATGTATGTGGTCAACTTGGACAGAAATAGAGTAGCATCAATCTTCATATTCAGTGCTATGACACTAAGCAAATATTTCCCAGCGTGTCAAAGTTTTGCTTTAAGACTAACATGATACATGTTTACTCCAAGCAGCTACTACAGTTCATATTTTTTTTCCCAGACTAGAGGAATGCAATCGAGTAGTTTACATCTGCATGAGCCAGTCCAGCTTTGAGCTGTGACCCGTCTGTCCCAGGCCCACAACTCCCACACAAACTCCCATCAGCTCAGACCTCGTTTTCAGACATCTCCGATCCAACCGTATTCTCCTCCAACAGAAACAGCTACAAGAAAATCACTTTATGAAACAAATATGCACATCTAATCTGACTGGTAAGGGCCGGTCAATGTGAAGCCTTATACGGCAGCAGTATTTTTCAAACCGCTCACTGACACAATGCACTGAAATCATAACCAATAGCCACTAAATACACCCTTTGTGCAAATTCCACATTTAAAAAGGCACTACATTAGTCGAATAATCTGGAGTTCGTTCACATGTGTATTTATCTTTGTGACACAGGAACAATGCAGTCCAGTCCTCCGTCCACATCTCTCACAACGTCTCAGAGCAGCAGCCCAGATGACAGTGACTCAGACCTAGCGTTCAGTGTCAACAGATCCTCCTCTGCCTCTGAATCCTCTCTGGGTAAGTATCCAAATGTTGACAGCACACCCGATGCTCCAAACCCTCTCTAGATCACGATCCTGTCATGAGTTTCGTGTGGTTTAGAGTTGCAAAAGTTCAGTTGGACAGTAATCTGACAGTTGAGGACTCGGTGGAAAAATGCAATTTCTCACTTTTGATGCGACAACAAAAGTTCTCCTTTTTATGCTACATTTCTGCATCGTAGAGAAAACGAATCTGCAGCTACTGAGCTTCTCAGATGGGAAAATGTGCTGCTTTATCTTGGCAGAACATTAAAATGAACTGCTTATTTTTTAGTTGGACAAAACATTTGACCTTTGATCACATTCCCTTGGAAGTGGTGACAACCATTTTTCATTGATTTCTGATTATTTGTACCAAATGATTAATTGGTTAAGACCTAGTTTGTACCGCTTTTGTATGAAGTAGCAATAATTCAGCAAATCGTCAGATTAAGATTTTAACATGGAAATATGCATTTGGAGTGGCTTATGAATAATTAATACCACACTTAGACATAGAACCAAGAACAACAACAGTCCTGCTGATCTGAACCTGAAACAACTCCTGTTGTAGGAAGAGTATCTGTGTCTGCTCCATTTTAATACATCCACTTGTCTTCTTGCTTTCCCTCCAGTGACTGCTCCCAGCTCCCCTCTCAGTCCTCCCACATCTCCCTCTCTCACTGCCTCAGAACTGCCCTCTGCTGGAAAAAACGGAGAATGCACCATTTGCTTTGACCAAGATGTGGACACGGTCATCTACACCTGTGGACATATGTGTCTGTGCAACGACTGCGGGCTGAAGCTGAAGAGACAGATCAATGCGTGCTGCCCGATCTGCAGGAGGCCAATCAAAGATGTTATCAAAACATATCGGCCATGACGGTTCAAGATGTTTCAAACGGTTGAGGTGACCTCTACTGCTGGATACCACCTGTTGGCCCTTCTCAGGCTTTGCTGGACATGGATTTCGACCCCCGGCTGGAGATTAGACACACCAGGACATTACTGTGCCGATCAGATTCAAGTCATATCTGGAGACAGACTCGGCTCTTTTGAATACGTAGACTGCGCACACGAGCATTTAAGATAAATCACGTGCTCTTGTTTTAGTATTTTCCATGTGATGTAATTTCTTTGTCACATGTAGTAGCTGAGCAGAAAAGCCTGCTGCGAACATTTTGTCCTCATCATCCTAGATTTACTTGCGGACCATCGTCTATGACCCCTAGTGCCTTCGATTTTTGTCACATTGTGTGTCCAAGTAATTATGCTAACAATCCTAGCCATATTTTCAATGTACAGTACTGGAAATTTTGTGGTGAAAAAAGGCACACAGGGCCAGAATTTATGCAATAAAACGTGTAATCGTAGGTAGAAAGAGTGTGTTCAGTGGCGTGCTTTAAGAAAAGTGTGATTAATGAATCTGTTCGGAAAGTATAAAAGGAAGAATCTGGTTTTGCACATTGAAAGATTAATAAAAATGGACTGAGTGTGATTAAAGTGTGTCTAGTTTTAATAATAAGCCTGATACTTCACTTTAAATATAATTTAAAGAAGGACAATCACGTATTGTTGTGACTATTTACAGATGAGGTATCCTCCTGATCGTCTAACAAAGTTGTTTCAGTATTTGAAGTGTATTACATGAAAAGATGATCAATTTCATCTGTAGCCGTTATCAATAGATGTAGCGCCACTTTTGAGAATCATGACAATATTTTTTTTATGGTAATTAGCATTGCTGATATCACTAATGTACTTTTCTTGCAAAATATGAGCCAGCTTTTTTTTTTTTTTTTTTTTTTCCCTTTATGGTATCTTAATAAAATATGTTAGTGACACAACAATCCCTGCTGAAGGGCTGTACTTTCTTTTACTCTATATTAAAAACATTTTTTAGATCAATTACCCAATAAAGATCACGTGTTATGAATAAACGCTCCAGAACAGCTACTAAGCTGATTTTGAGATGAGATTGTTCGTCAGAGTCTGTTTGATTTGAAAAGCCACGTTTAAACCAACATGATGACAAGTCCATGAGGTGGTCAGATGAATGACAAGTTCCACCGGCGGATAAAGATCATGTGATATGAAAGCAACAACGCAGACACTGACTTGTGAATAGTTTGCATTTATTTTAAATGTTCTTAGTTATATAAATAGACGTATTTGTTTGGTGCTGTCAAAAAGTGTATTCCATGGAGAATCTCGTGTATGATTTTGTAGCATTTTTAATTATATGTCGATGTTTTTTTTCCATTTTATAAAACTGAATATACATGAAGGCTACCGAGGCTAATGACCATCTGAAAGCAAGCATTTGTCATGCAGGAAAAGAACAGCTTAAACAAATTTAGTTATTTTGCTTTGAATTTGATTATTTCCCGTCTATACTTCTCTCAAGTCAAATTGTCTGCTGTGAAGAGGCCTTTAATAGTGGTGGCACAGGAGGTCAGGAGATGGGATGGAGGTCTGCGTTTGGTCTCAAATAGAAAACCTTTGACTTCCGCTTCTCAGGTAATTAAAGACATGACTTCAAGGGGATGCCAATGTTTCTCTGGGTCCGTCATGGGTTAGCAAGTATGAATGTTTTTCCATGCCATTAGCTGGTATTTTAGGGTTTGGTATTTTGAGATTGTTTTGGAGTGTTTCTGCCAATTTATGGCTGAAAACCACATAGGCTACGGTTGCAATGCTGAACTAATGCTTTTCTCTGAAGTTCCTTCCTCAGTTTCTCAGAAGAGGTGAAAAATAAGAATAGAATAAAAACAATACATAAATGCAGCAGTACTGTAAAAGATAACGCATATCTTTGGCATGTCTGACTGTTTGTTGTTGACCAGTTAGGCCTATAGACTAGAGGGCAGGGCAAACTATGTGTTGATGATGGGGAAGATGATTGGTGACTTGATCATAATACCTCCTTCATTACATTTCAGTGACACATAATCAGTGAAAAGACAGAAACTACGAGGTGTTTTACGTTATTATTGTGTCAAACTTACAAAGAGGAATCAATACCTAAACTGTTTATTTCTGGAGCAGAAATAGAAGATTTAACTTTTAGTTTTACTTTTAATCATTTACTCTAAAATGCAAAAACAGCGACAGGATACCCTGAAGGGAAAACATGTCACCTCTCAAAAAAGTAAGCCGCATAGTAACTCCTTCATAAGGTTTGCTGGTAGTGTCAAAGGACCTTTAGAAAACAGTCCACTCTGTCGTAATCATGAGCCTGTTTATGTCTGTCAAGGAGGAACTGTTGGGTTTTTCTCCAAACCGGTCTTAACCTCAAAGTGCCCTTAAGATGACACGTTAATGATTTGGAGCTATGTACAGAAAAATGAAGTGTAACGCTTCATTAAGTTCATAGGACGAGAAGAAACTGAACAAGGTGTGGATGCACAGCGTAAGTTTGTAATGACCAACCCACTGGTGGGATGCTGCTTGTTGCGATTATCAGGCCAAAGCCTGTAACGCTCCTGCTGGTCCACTAGAGGACGACGTGGCAGTGTCACCTCTTTCCCTTGCTGAGAGTCAAAAACCATATGGTTTCGGAAAACAAAACCATATCGCTAGATACCAAAGCAATTTGGTATAAAAAATATTTCTTTAAAACACACCCACATTGCTTTCCCAGGGACTCAAACCCAGGCATCAAGGGTGATAGTCTGTTGTCACATCCAACCATCCTGACTGCTTTAGCTTTTGTACTTCATCCATCACTTGACCTTTGTCACATGAATTTTGTCATGTTAAGTGCATCTATTTTCAGGCTAAGGCCAGGCCAACTGACACACTGTCCTCTGGTGGATCAGCAGGTGTGTTACATGCAAATCTCTGATTAAAGTGGGAAAATAAAAGACCTAATTTGTGTTTTCTTTTTGGAATAAGTATCTTAAGGATTAGTGGTATAACTAGATGAAATACCTACAGATATTGAAGACACATGAGCTTGGATTTACATAGTGTATAGGCTACTATGTGTGCTGGTGTAAACATGTGCATGGTTTTGGGTGTTATTTCACATCATTGCACTGTAATTCAATACACCTTAACGATAAAGTCACCATGTGTAGCATTTGAAGTTCTGACTTTGGTGGCCAGGGATTCTTAAAATTGAAAACGAGACCATGACCTGCACAGCTCTATCTCTGCTCAAATGCATTTCAATATGTGCATCAGTGAGTAAACGCATCATCATGACCAGCGCCTATCACACTTATTCAGACTGTCAGTTCAGAAGTACATTCAGTCTGTTGCTGCTTCAAGCTAACACATTAGGTTCAGTGGAAAAAACGTATCCTGCACATGCACTGCACAAAAGGTTAATAGTTCACCAGCCAATTATTTACAAAAGAGCTATCCCATCAACATTTTTTTTTTAAAGTCTTTTTTATATGCTTTTAACAATGCTGTGAATCACAATGAGCTCAGGGAAGTGAGGGAAGGGCCACTGGTAAAAGCTATTATTTGTTCAGTGACATTTGGTGCTCCAGATCTCTTCATGCGTGTACTGAACACCTCCACCATGCTGCTCTATTAGTTTTGTGGCACCAATAGAGACGAGCAAATTATGCTGATTTTAAAAATTTGGCCTACTTACCAATAACAAAGTCTAATATTGAGACTACTTTCATACTAATGCCAAAAAAAAATGAGGCTTTAATGTATAGATGCTCGACTGTATTTTTGATGCTAGCTACTTTATGAAAAGTTTGTCATTATTCTGTTTTGTTGGGTTCCTTGTTTTATTTTGAAATTACCCACCTTTTGTGTCTGTTCCGTTTACTTGCTTTACGTCCTTGTGTTTGTTTGTTTTTTGTTCCCGCGCTCACCGTTTACCTGCGTCTGGCTAACTTGTCTTCCTTCCTGGCTGTGAGTTCACAGCTTTATGTTACTCCTCGTGTGCGACTCTACCAACCCTGCGGAACAACGCGAGTAAAGTTTTCAATATGCTAACACCTCCTGCTTCCGGTGACATACTTTTGGGTCCTCTCCTCCGATGCACTAATGACAGTTTGGTGCCGTGCATGGCCTTATCAATGTAACTGTTATCTTTGGAAGTTAAAAAGAGTGGCTGAACCATACAGTAAACCTGCAGCCCAAAAGACAAAAAAAAAACCTGCTATGACTTTAGCATTAAAAGGACCATTTCATATTACAATTATTTTTTTTTTTCAAATGCTCAAAACAAAGCAGGCTCAAGGTAGGCCATGTTAAAGTAGGCTACTTGGTTTAAGTTGAGCAAATAACATGGGTACATTTTTAAAGATGAGAACACTGACTGCCGCTGGTCAATTTGAGGAAGTTGCGTGTTATTAGCAATTGGGCCATCTGTGAGACGATTATAATATCAGAGGAGGCTCCTTAAATCTTGAGCCATGCCTTGAGTGAGGCAGGATTGTTGCGCGTGTCTGTGTGACAACATGCATGAACACTATGGCAATAAAAGAACATTTTCCTAGATATTATTCACACTGACGCACCAAAAAAAAAACAGGAAGACAGCGAAATATATTCTCCCTCTTCTTTTGGTTGCCATCACAGCCAGCATCTGGTCAGGAGTGGGGCAGACTCAGCTGATCAAACCTCCGGTCTGTCCTCTCCTGCTCCCTGCGATCACCTCATGTACATCACACCGTGTCCACAGTCACACTGATCTGAAAAGGCATCTTTTTCTCTCCATTTGAGAGAAGGGCTATGCCATTTTTTTTCATCCCCGAATAGGAAACTTCTCCAAAATGCCCTCCAGACTGAATAAATTCAAACAAAAACAGTGCTCAGGGACAGCTTTGGAAAACATAAACGTTTACAGACAGGTGGTGAGGATTTTAGGATGCCAACTTTCTGTCGTCTTCAACCAGCTTTCTCTTCTCACTGGTATATTGTTCCAGTGGCTTTAACAATTATATTAAAGAAGACAATTTTGCAATAGTCAGAAATACAAAACAAAAATATATGATAATCAAACCTAAAAATTATGAAGGTAAAAATGATAATGCAATTGAGTTAGTAGAATTCCATTATCAATTGCTTTAATTTATGCATCATACAATGATGCTGTTCACAGCTCAGCCTTCACTGTTAACTTTAAATGTAACAAAATAAGAATTAAATAAAAAGTGAAGAACAAATTACAACAGGTTTTGTTATAGTAAGCCAACTCATTTAATTGACTTATAGGTTATAATTTGAATTTGGTTTACCAGCTCTTTGGTGGTCAACTGATTATAAACATGGTACACAATTTAAGTCAGTTCACATAGCAGCGATCAGTGTTGTTCCCATATAATAGACATAATACTAAAACTGTCCATTATATCAAATAGCCTACAATACAGTGTAATGTTTAGTAGATCAACATGACTGAATTGAACAAAGTATTCTGAATTATTTGAGAAACATTTCAAAGTTCTTGTGTCAGCTTGTCAAATGTGATTAGCCTACTTAAAAAAAACTCAACTCTTTGATCTGCTAAATGCCTTTGTGTTTTGGATTATTTTTGTCAGATCAATCAAGATGTGAGTTTTGGAGAGACCTCACTCCCCTGACATCATCACCGTGCAGAGCCAGCCGGCGAAATGAAAACGTTTTTATAAATGACGGAATTGTTTAAGTTCTTTTGTTGTATATTTAAAAGGTTGCGGTTGTTGATTTCAGAAGTGCTGATTGACAAAATGTACAGCTTCATAAAATCCCAGAAAAGGTCAAATTGCAGTCCTATTTTTTAGTTGCTAAATATTTGCCCATTTTTCCACTGTGGGAGTCTCTGTTGAACACATGAAGGCGCCATAACCATACACGAGAACCTCTTTCATTTGAATTATGATTAGTTAGATACTAAACCAAGTTATTAATGGCTGCTTTTACAGACCTTAAAATAAGCTAAACTTTGCTCGTCACGATTCTCAGCCGCTCCATGTTCAGTTGGATCACGCAAGTCGTTATTTAGAGTGGCGCGGTGAAGGGGGTCGGCACAAACAGGTCTATTTATAGTTTAGAAACATCTTACAATCTTAAATCTGACAGATTTTTTTTTTTCGATCTGACTGCCTGTTGAAGTAACTGAACACAAATATAGCCTTTATTAATGCTCTCAAAGCCAGCACGACTCTCCACTGCACCGTGTAGGATCTCGCATTCCCATTACGCACAGGAGAGCGCTCACATGCCTTCTGGATGAGCTCTCCTGGCAGAGTGGCAGGAGCCTCGGTGACCGTTGAGTACCACACGGAGGACCTGCGTGAAACACGAGCTTTTTCCATCTTTACCACCTCAGAAACCAAATTCTTGAATTTCCCTGCGTGCGTAAAGAGTGTAACATGTCATGGCTCGCGCCCTGCTTCCACCGCGGCGTCGGATGAGTGTAGTTCCGTGCCTTAAGAAGTTCAAGACTCCCTCCAGGAAAGTCTTTTTGAATATTCGGACTGTACTTTCCCCTTTTTCTTTTCAACTGAACATTGGAGTGTTGCCATCATGGCCGCTGCATCCTGAGGCGAGATGGAGTTAGAGGTGAAGGATGTGAACGGTTCGAACTGTTCGCGGAATGAGACCGACGGCGAGCTGAGCGCGTCCTCCACTGGAGTGTCCACTGCGCTGGCCAGCGTGCTGATCTTCACCATCGTGGTAGACATCCTTGGCAATGTCCTCGTCATCCTGTCCGTTTACAGGAACAAAAAGCTCAGGAATGCAGGTGAGACATAAAAGATGTAGGGAAGAGTTGCTGTAGACACAGTTTGGTGTAAAATAATGATGGAAATATGCTTTATTGGTGACATCCAGACATTTAGAGTAGAGCTGGGGAAGTTTAAAAAATAAATAATTATTTGATCAAAATCATTGTTAAATATTTCGTTTTAATACCTCATACAAATTTGCTGAGCAACTGACTTAAAACAAAAACAACACCTCTGTCAGTGTCTGAGATGCAACATGCTTTCCTCTCCTCATTCGCAACTCCAATTATGTAATGTAACATGCAGCCTGTGACCCCTGCATTGTACAATGAAGCTGCTTTCTGAAATCAGCCTCTGATCTCAGTGTGATGGAGCCTCCACAGCCTTGCATGTCTGCCTTCACATCTCTTCATAAATAATCACACCCTCTTCCCCCCACCTGCCTGTATCCTTGGTTTCTCCATCCCACATAAATCACCTCCCACCTGTATAGTGTCCCATGAGCAGCCAAGGTGAGAGACACTGTTGTGTGGCTCCTTTGTCCTTTTTGCGCTTTTATGTCAAACACAACCTTGTTTTCTCCAGTTACATTTTAGATGCTCTTGACAGCAGCGTGAAGGTGAAAAAGACATTCATTATGCCCACCTTCACGTCATTTTTCTTTTTTGACAAATATACTATCATTACTCAATTGCCCCCTGTAAGCTCTAGCTTGTAGTTTCAAATGACTACTGAGCTCCTGTCACGCCCACTGCTTGGTGCTATTCTGGAAATCAGCTCATATATTGTTTACTAATGTCAGATTTCATGAAGGGACTACGTTAAAAATATTAGTGAGGAGGGCTGAAGAAGGGTGTGTTGGGTTTTTAGCTGGAAAAAAGCTGATCTGATTTTCTTTACTCAGATTTCAATTATGTTTCAGTCTCTTCTTGTGACACAGTTAATGGTCACTCACATGGTTGCACTAAAATAAGTGATAGCCGTCTTGTGAGTCATGTTTTCTAACGGTGCTCTTTATGGGGAGGACAGCTGCACTCTTTTAATCAGGGTTTTAGTTTGCTCCTCGTAATCAATTAGTAGCCGACGTAAAAAGTATCTTTTTGAGAGACAGACAAGCATAGATCTTTCAAATTATTAGCAATTGAACATATCCTCCCTAACAACATGTCACTTCCTAAAACTTCATTCGAGACTCTTGTGAACATTTTTATAAAGGCGCGCCAAAGTGGAATTGACAAGCAACAAAATGCTGGTCCCCTAAATTGAATACACTCAGATATTCTCCTGCTTTAGCCTCATATCTTCTGCTGTGACCAACAGCTTTGACTGGCTACTGTTAGAAAATGTTAGCAAGCCATTCAGTGATTTAATCTTTTGTCCAGCTGCAAGTAGTAAGCAGACAGCAACACAGTCAGAGAGCTCATACAGTCCCAAAAACAGACACATTAATCAGTCATATCAAATTTGCAAATTATGTTTGTTGAAGTTTATGTCAGTCTACAAAACAGATCATATTATTTTTTATATAGGCAGCTTTGTTTGGCATCAAACCTTGTGTAGTGACCAAAAAAAGAAGAAAAGAATAAAAGAATCACACATGCTATTCACAGCAATAAACATAAATGGCAAGCCCGCAGGGTGCATTACATAAGTAACAATTGTAAGACACGTCATTTATATTTGATTTTCAGACCGGCAGAAAAATAGGAGCACATTTTGCTTTGATCTACATGACCAAATCTCATGATTTTGTGGTCTAAAAAGTCAAGAACACCGAGATGTGTTTTCAGCCTCTGTGTCTGAAAACACATCTACAGGCTGCGAAAACTGTACGTTTGATGTTGTGCCACTTTGAACTTAAAGGTCCAGCAGAAGAAGCAGTGTGCACCACAAACCCAGCAGCTGCATAAAAGTAAAGCCAGGAGAGCCTTCAGCTCAGACAAAAGATGGCAACTTAATAATCACAACATGATGCTAATGAGAACATGTGAATGAGGCAGCAAGATTAGATCAGGGAGTGTTTTAAATAATGAGTTTTTAATTACAATTTCAAATACATTACATAACGCATGTAACGTGTTCCCGTGTACACCGGCCAAAAAGTAGTTAGGCAAGAAGTTTCGGAGCCCGAAGAGTAATTTGATTATCTGGTTTGCTAAACTGACACAGCTGACTGACCTCAAACAATGAGGTATAATTAAATGGCCTGTTCAAAAGTCTACCTCATGCTGGTGGACTGTGAACGCTGCACTGATTGTGCACCTCATGTCACTGTTCCCCGACTCTAATTGGACTGAGTGACAGGTCCCGTCACATGAGAGTCCTCCTCGGTGTTGGCTGGCATGTACGAGTAGAAACCTGAAACTCCTGCAGAAGCTCAGACTCTCCTGCTATCTTTTTCTTTTTTCAAAGTGTGTCCTTAAGTGACTGACATTGTTCCTGTGGTTAGCCTATCAACAATCTCATCTCCGTTCTTAACAAGCTATTTATAGGTTTTATATGAATGTTTAATTGTACAGAGTTTCTAAAAAGGAAAGCATGCACACGATCTGAGCTTAAGATCCTGCCATAAAACGTGTTTCTGTCATAGACAGCTATTTTGTGAAGGGTTTGATAGGTTTCAGTTTAATACAGCAACATTGTGTGGGCCTGCAATAGGTTTAAGTTCACTTCTTTTGCAGTGAGTAAAATCCACACTCTGATATATATTTTTGTGGAATCCGGTGTGTCAGGCAGACTGCTGAAAACATCCCAACCCCTCTCTCCATTACACGTTATTCAGACTGCTGGTTTGCTTCCACACACACACACACACACACACACACACACACACACACACACACACACACACACACACACACACACAGCAGCAGGACCTTTCCGCTCTGCTTCACTTCAACACACTCGCTTTGCACGATGTCTCCATATCTCCCTCCACCACCCAACACACCCCCCTCCCCTTAAAAAAACCCAAACACACATATTCATGTACATGCACACATTTGGTAGATGCTTCTTCTGAGTGACATTATATTTGTGCCTCGATATCTGAATATATTTTGTGGAGAATTGTTAAGTTGTGCAAATGTAATAGAGCAGAGTAGAGCGTAGCGCGTGGCCCTATAGGACTGCCAATGGGGTGTTAACACGAGTTTCCCACTGGGGATGGCCATACTAAAAATACACTGACTAAATGCACTCTTGAGAGAGAGGGGGGGGTGGGGGGGGGAGGTGAAGGGGAGCAGATGGAGCAAAGAATGAAAGAGTGAGCCTGTGTGCGCATGTGCATGTAGTTTGTGCCACCGTGTCAGGAGCCTTGGGTCGTGGGGTGTGTAATTTTTATTAAATCATGCATTACTTCCCCTCAGTCACTCCGCAGTCATGAATAAAACCCCAAAACTGGAGCGTCCAGAGGGGGGTTAATTGAGTCAGTGGACTTAGTGAGTCAAACCAGAAGTCAATTTAAATTGACAGAACAGATCTACGGGGAATATCACTTAGCACACCACATTAAACATGGCTTCTTTTCCCGACCACTAAATAGTAGATGACATTTCGTTTTTTTATGTGGCAACTGGGAAGTAGGACATCAGCAAACCACACCTGGATGAGGTAAACGCAGCCTCATGTTTACCTTACAACGAGTCTCTTCTTCCACTGGAGGAGGCTCTTTGTTAGAATTTGCATATTTCACCCTTGTCCTCCTACGTTTCAGGGATTAACAAGTAAACCAGACGCTGCTTGTGTCCCGATGGTCTGATTTCTCTCCGGGCCAGTGAGTCTTATCTTCTCAGACGTAGGGGTTCCGATTGGTAGATGGCCTTTGATGATGACGATGATGTTTTTGGCTGAGCTCAAAGCAGGCTGCATCACCAAAAGGCAGCTCATGTCAGTTTAATGCTATACTTTGGAGAAAAAAATTCTCTGGCCCCTTGAACTCGAGTTCACGGAGTCGTCAGGACTAATTCATCAGTGCCGATGCCCTTGCCGAAAGGTTATTCTTGCTTATTTATGATAACTTGACGAAGTCCAATGTAATCTAAATCGGGATATGCACTTGTAGTAATAAGTCTTGCGCTGCTGACATTCAGCTGGATTCAAGCACTGCCAACCCTCCTACACACTTTTAGGAATTCTTCTTTCCTTCAAAGGTGTATAAATATAGCTGGGTGAAACAAAGCGAAGTATATCAAGTTTCCAGTATGAGCAGTGAGAGTGATGGGATACAGACGGTGTGTTTTACAGAGGAACAGAAGCCCCTGAGATTCACATGTGCACACAACCATGGAAGTCGTGAGATTGGAAATGGACTCAGCCGGCAGGCTTTTGTTTTGTCTTTTGGTTTGTTTATCTCACTCACTTGCATCCTCATTATGTACATATTCCTGCTCCAGCATTGCTCCCTTTTTATTTCCTACATTGTTATTTTCACTGTTCAGAACTATTCAGATGGAATAATGTGCTATAAATAAGCCTATATTGTATACGCAGCCTATTTATTACACATACAGGTTTATACTATGGGAGGGATGTTGTGAGACACTTTCTGTCCAATACATTTTTCAGTATGCTGCAGTCTGGTGTGTGCGCTGGATGATTCTGGTGACAAATAATCTTGATTCACCCACACTGAGCTGAATAGCTCTGTGATATACCGGTTTAATTTATGTTTCATTCACCAACATTTTTTATGACAGACAAGGAGGGAGAGATACACCAGGAAAATTCACGGGGTGGTCGCTCAACTCTCAGGAGCCACTTTAAGGCAAGAATCAGTTGATCTGATGCAACATTTCACTCGGTTGACAGTTTTGTGTGAGAGTACTATGAAATCAGATAATTACAAAGCTGGTTGTGTCAGAGAAGTTAAAGGCTGCTTTTGAGCTGTCCTTTATGGCCTGGAACCAATCAGCATTCAGGTTAAGCTCTATTCAACTCTCACTTGATAATTTGAGCTCCCACAGATGTCAACGGGCACGACTCTATTTTTGTATGTAGGTGTGAGAAAATCTTTGTTAGTTGTCTCTTCTACAATAAATCAATAATCGTTTAAGTGCTGTGTTTGGGTGTGATAAGCTTTAGGCTGGCCAAGCTGGTTAATTAAACAGGGTGAGGTAATGGTCCAGCCAATGTTTTAATAATGGATGCCAACAAAACAAGGGAGTCATCTGGTCGCTTCACAGCGGTGTTTTAGCACTTACCTCATCCTGCGACGATAAGCGAGAGACAGGCTTCAGCCTGAGAGAGCTGTGCGGCTGGAGCATTCCCGGTCCAGCCAGCGCACATGATATCACTGAGCCACATGATGTCAGCGAGGAATCAAACCTCTGCACAATGACAAATGCACACAGCCGAGTCGTGCGAGCGTCACAAATACAATCTGACAGATTTGCCCACTGAGCTGACTCGAGGATGAGGAACAAATGCTTTTATTTTTATCTCAGCAGGCTTGAGAGACGACTCGTGCTGTTTTAGTCACTTGGAAATTGACCTGAATATGCAGGTCGGTGGAAAAATGTAAAATTAACATTTGTTTTTCCTCGAAAATAAAAGAAAAAAAAAATTTCACCGGTTAGGAGGAATATATCACTCATAATGTTTTACATTCACCACGCTGAATGAATCAAGTTCAGGTGGGTAAATCAAAATTAGATTGGTTGCTAAACAACATGCTGTCGCTGTGTTGTCCCCGGGGGTGCAGGGATTATAATAGGTTTTGAATTCGGAGGATTGATGGCCAACATGTGTTTTAAATCCACTCCCATCATCGGCCTATCTGCCAATCAACGCTGTTGTTTCAGCTGTGGTCTTGGTGAGCTCCAGCCTTGTTGTGCCTCCACATTTAAACTTCAGGAGGCGGTTAATATCAACCCTGGAATTGCCCCAACGTCTGACACTAAATGTTGTTAAAATGAGGCACATTAATCTTGTACTTATGGTTATTAACAGAAAACACAAATGTAAATGCTAACCAGTGAAGGCACGGTGCATAAGAGTCCGAATCTTAGACAATGGTCATGATAAGCAGTGCGTAATTATATTTACATACTATTTTTTTTAAATCATGTAGTTTCAATCAGTTTGACACTTTTTACTACCGTGAGTGCCTATTATACAATAAGGTCTCTGAAAAGACAAACTGTATTTGTTGGTTGTAAACAAAAAAAAATGTTGTCAAGTCAAACTTTATCGTGTGTCTTTCCTGAAATGTGTAGCCGGCACAAAGAACACACTCTTTATTGCACAACATGTAATCATAACTTACAGGAAGCTTATGATTTGAACGCACCGATTGAATTGTGTGGTTGCTCCGCTATATATTCCTGTTATCCATCTCCTTATCTGACACTAAATTTGATATATTGTTTTATTCCTCCCCACCCAGAACAGCTGCATTGTAACAACATCAGATGTAATTTTCTATAATTCACATCTTGTGAGGCGATCCAGTGTCGCACCAGCATCATCTCTGGCCGCAGGAAAGGAACTTGTTTGGACATAATCAGACATTTAAATCACCCATTTCCTAGTTTTTAAAGTTATAGTCTTGTGTTTTAAATGTCTTGACTGTCTTTTCCCAGGGGCAAAGCAGCTTAAAAAAAACAGCCTGATTTAAGAATTCCATTGGTGGACCTGCCAGAAAAGACAAATGAAAGAAAAAAGAAAAACAGTCTTTAGGCCTGCTATTAATCTGTCGCTACCTTGACTAAATATATTTGTGGGTTACGGTGGCCTATATTTGGGGAGGTAAACTCTTAAGTTCATCAGCAAAACGAGTCCGCAGCAATGATAGCGCCAAGTATAGAACAATGACAGGGGGAAATAAATTGGAGATCATTATTGTTGGTGCAACTAACTACACATCAACTCTTCTGCATTGCATTATTATTTAAACCGGTTAGTTTAAAACAGAAGTTTGGTGAACTTCCTCCGATTCTCCGTTGCTGTCAATGCAGTATGCGAGTTTCTTTTCCCCCAGAAGGGCGCATAGTGATGAGAACCCGCCCTGGATGATGAAATGCAGGGTCTGATCTACAGCAGCGAGCACCGATACTAGCAGCTCTACAAGGCTGAAATATAGCACAGCACTGCTTTGAGCTAAACACCTGCAAGTTTCCATGCTAACAATGACAATGATAGTATGTTTCATATGATGTTTATAGCAGATTTAATGTTTACCATGTTAGTTTAGCTTGTTAGCAAGCTAATCATTGCAAATTATCAAAACTATGGGGTTGATGGGAATGTTAGTTTTGAAGATATTAGGACATGAAAGTACTGGACAAAATACATTTTGAGCAAATGATATAAGATCATCAGAAATAGTGCAATTCATCTTGCCAGAGACAAGACCATTTGGACAATGTGTCATATCCCAGTAGTTGTTGAGATATTAACAAATGTGAGCGACTTTATGGTGCTAAAGGAAAAGTCAGGGGACCATGTTTTAGATTTTATGGCAAACCATTTAATAGGAGTTGAGATATTTCAGCCTGGACCAATGTGGACTTGCAGACCAACAGACCCCCATTAGCATCCATAGAGTCATGACACGAGCATAGCCTCCCTAAACAT
Source organism: Brachyistius frenatus (assembly GCF_029030835.1). Lineage (NCBI taxonomy): Eukaryota > Metazoa > Chordata > Actinopteri > Embiotocidae > Brachyistius > Brachyistius frenatus. The sequence goes on from NW_027210621.1 coordinate 3,843,747, forward strand.
GTTGTTAGTCAGTGTAAAAGGGGTTGTGACACAGAGTGGTTGCAATAAAATATACTTGGATCCAGCTGGAGATCACGTTGTAAAAGCTTAAGCAAAAATGAGCCACAAGAGGCACAGTGAAGTTGCTCTTTTATGATGGAAAAGTCATAGTCACACCTCCAGTGACCCAGTTTATTTTAAGGAATTTAACCCTGAGCGTGAAGTAAAAAAGGAGTGCTGTGTATTTCAATTATAAAGTAGTCTGGGTCACGTTTTGTCTGCTACCTTCACCTCTTCTGTTTCTTTAGGCAACATCTTTGTGGTGAGCTTGTCTGTGGCGGACTTGGTGGTGGCGCTGTACCCGTACCCTCTGGTCCTGACAGCCATCTTCCACAATGACTGGACAATGGGCGACCTGCACTGCCAGGCTAGCGGCTTCATCATGGGCCTCAGTGTCATCGGCTCCATATTCAACATCACGGCCATCGCCATCAACCGCTACTGCTACATCTGCCACAGCCTCCACTACGATCGCCTGTACAGCCTGAGGAACACCTGCTGCTACCTGGGCCTCACCTGGCTGCTCACCGCCATCGCCACAGTGCCCAACTTCTTTGTCGGCTCGCTGCAGTATGATCCTCGCGTGTACTCCTGCACCTTCGCCCAGACTGTCAGCTCGTACTACACCATCTCAGTGGTGATTATCCACTTTCTGATCCCGCTGCTGGTGGTGTCCTACTGCTACATGAGGATATGGGTGCTGGTGATTCAAGTGAAACATCGGGTTAAACCGGAGCAAAGGACCAAACTGAAACCTAGCGATGTGAGGAACTTCCTGACTATGTTCATGGTGTTTGTGTTGTTTGCTGTGTGCTGGGCTCCACTGAACCTCATTGGCCTGGCCGTGGCTATAAACCCTGTGAAAGTTGCGCCCAACATACCCGAGTGGCTCTTCGTCATGAGCTACTTCATGGCATACTTCAACAGTTGCCTCAATGCCATCATATATGGACTACTAAACCAAAACTTCCGCAAGGAGTACAAGACGATCCTCCTTGCTCTTTGCATCCCACGTTTGCTCCTCATGGAAACCTCCAGGTGTGGCACAGAGGGGCTGAAGAGTAAGCCTTCGCCGGCTGTAACGAACAATAATGTAGCAGAGATAAATGTATAAACTAATATTTCACTGGGCAAATGGATGTGTCGTGATTCACCCTGTGCCTTTTCGAGATGTGTATCGTTTTCATGTTGTAAAGATACATTTGTGTTTGGAGAGGACGCTGCTGCTATCCTATTTCTTTCAGCCCGTCAGACTCCGTTTCTCCATCAGAAAAAATATCAGCAGTGCACCATGTTCCACTGTGACTGCCGCTCTGCATTTTCATTCAAAAAACAGGCCAGCAACTGGTGAACAAGCTGGAGAAAGAAAAACATAAACAAGTCACCCAAAACATTTGGATCATGGATGGTAGTCAGGTGTGAAAATTACTGTCATACAGACACTCCATCCCCACCATAGAGCCTATTTGTTTTTTCTGTGTAGGGAGGGAGACTTTATTTTTCAAGCCACATCGCAGCACATGTACATGTGCACGAGAATGACTGCCTATTTGCACAGATCAATTGTGTGTGTGTCAGCGACATAGTGAAAATAAAAAAAAATATATATTTTTTTATCCCTAGTGTCTTTGCGATCGTAAATGCAGCATTAAATGATGGAAAAGCCTGAAGGTTGGTCATTTCCCCTTCAATGAAATCCTTAATGTAATTTTATATTCAAACAGAAGCCTTTGTTCAATGCTCGGGCCAATTACCTCAAATTTAATGCTGTTATTCGGATTTTAGAGACAGCAAAGATACAATCTCAAACATTTTAGCTTATGTCAAAATACATGCACAGTTAATTTTGAGAGTATGAACATCTCAGGCTCATTTTCACTGTGAAAGTGGGCTTATTAATTCACCATGATGCTGCTTCACCCTCAGGCTTGGCTTCTGAGCTTTGCTTTCTTCACAATTTACACTGGGAAGATTGTGGAAGCTTTTGCTCTGGGTTTTTAACTCAAGAAAAAGAAAAAAACAACACTTTGTGTGTTAATGAAAAAATTACTGTCTTGTTTGCCAAACTGAGTTCTTTCTCGCCGTTTTTAGTCCAATCGAACAAAACTGTCTTTTCACTATTTTCAACTTTCTCTGACTAAAATATTCAAAGGCCCAATGTGTCAATGTGACACATTCTTTATATGATGCTCTGTTACTGGAATATTACAGAGGTTAAACTTTCCCGGCATCTAATTCAGGATTTGTAAACATTCTCAGATTATTTTACATTACAGATCCATTACCTGACTTTTATTCTGGTGTCCGGCTATGCGGTCCAATGTCTGATTACATTAAACCATCAGTGGATGATTATTGATGCAGGAATAGCAATCTGAATCCATGAGGGATCTTGGCTCAGGAAAGCAACTGTCCCTACAGAGTCAGGTGCTGTCAAGTTGCAGATTCGCAAAAATGACACAAAACTGTTTATTTACGCATCTTACAAATCAGCGTCTGTGATGTGGAAGAGTGCAGCAGCCCACATGCCAGTACAAGGTCAGCCACAGATGAGTGGCTAAAGCGGCTCGGGGGGGGGGGGGGGGATGACAGCGTCGTCTCTTCCCCTACCAAAGAGCCACAGACTAATGGCTTTCATCGTTCTTCCTTCTCGTCTCCCCTTCCATTCTTCACTCTCCTTTTCTTACTCGTTTTACCTGCACAGTTTATTCTGTCTGCTAAAGCATCTTGTGAGATTTCTGAACATCCTTTTTGTCTTATTTCTGAGAGTTAAATGAGAAGCCAAATCACAACAGGGTACTTAACACAGTCCTTACAAAACAACTTTACAGAGTCACCTAACAATTCAACAATTTCCATGTGAGTGGTTGGGAGATAAAATCTCCCCTTCAGCAGGAAAAAAACCCTCTGGGCGATAGGAAGGAAAAAAACTCCCTTTTACAGGAAGAAACTTCCTCTGCCCACAAAGCTGAAGCCGGGGGATTGTTAGCTAAGCATAAAATGTTGAGGCATTGAACAAGAGCTACCATATCTCTTTCCAAAGATTAAGGCTGTGCTCCAAGCGTATTTTCCTTAGTACACTCGCATATAGTACTCTAACATACGTTAGTACACTGACTTGTGGAGTATTTAAATTTTGAGAGGGTAGTGTTGTCTCGCTGCACACTGCCGTTCTGCACAGACCGGAAATAAACTCAGCATGTGAACACATCACCTGCCAAACTCTCTGCAGCTTTAATTATTTTACTCAGAAATGAACGTGATTTTGTGCCCTCTGTTTAACACACTCAATAAACACACTGATGGCTTCTTTCCGGCAGCAGTAGTAAAGAAGAAACACGTTTTTGCGGCGTTCTGCAACAGCTGTAACTTCCTCAGACGCCTTAATTAAAAAATTCTTTACATCTGTGGTCCCACCCCTTCCTCCTCGTAGCCGAGATGGCGCCGGTTTAGGGTGGAAAGTGTCCAGTGTTACACACGTATTTTTTGGACCGTCTTGAGTGCATCATCCCGTTACTCATAGATCACTGTGTAAAGACACCATTTTGAACACAGCAATAGGCTACTGATGGCCTCTGTCCAACAGCACTACAGTGGTACAGGAGGAAACTGCAGCAGCTGCAGTTTGAAAATACTTTGGTGTGTACTTCGAAATACGTCGGTGGTCCCTCTCTTTCTGCTTTGCAGTCAAGATGGTGGCCATTGAGCGTGGACCACTACATATTTGGACCATTTTGAGTGAACCATCGGGTACTTATAATGCACTGCATGTTTTCATACTCGTCAGTGCTAGTGCGCAAGTACCGCATTTGGAACAGCATAAATCTAAAGTTTTTAGACCATTATATTCGATTTGTTTAATTAATAATAAAAAAAATTGGCAAGTTGAAGCTTTATTTTTCCTCTTAAGATCAAGAGAAAAAAATATTGTTAGTTTGATAAATACCCCTCATTATAAAACATGTTTGTCACTTTTTTGATAAATGATAATTTGTGAACCAAATGGGGCTTTTTAACACCAAACATTGATAGAAAAGACTGTGGCGTAACTCATTACTGAGCAGTTAAATCCAAAATATGACCCAGAATCCAGCTGAAGAGCTCAAATGATCCACCCACCCTGTCATTTGGCCTGTGATTTAATATAAAGGGCAATCGCTTGTGAAAACATTTTTCTTACCGTTATGTTCAAAGACTGCTTGATCCATCCATGCTGTCCTACATTATAGGATCCATCATAACTCGTGACTTTATTTTTCTAATTTCACATTCATGTGTGGTTCTGTCTCGCTGTGAGATGTGGGCTTTCTAAAAAAGTGGTTTACAGTCTGTCTGGTTTCTCTGTAACATCAGCTCTATTATTTCTTTTGCTTTGGCTGCTACTATGTCTCGGGTAAGCATAAGTCACTCTATAAATCTCTTTGTATTGCCGTTGCATTGAGAGGAGTCAAAATCTAATATGAATAATATCGTTTTATTTGTTTCACAAGTCAGGTCTTCTTCTCTTTTTATTTGTATAAATACATCAGAGAGTTGAAGTGCTCTGGGCCACATCCATCTGATGTCACAGAGCATTTATTCTCAAAACCGGACCAGGTGGAACGAGGCATAAATGAATTTGTCTGTGGAAATGATACTCTACTCCCTCCACAGCCGTGTGTTTACTGGCTTATTGTCTTCCCCTCCTCAGTGGTATGTGTGCATGAAGGGGCCTCCAAGAAACATCATTTGGGGAGATAAGGATTATTTCCACAGCAGCAGAACTCCACCACAAATGTGGCTAACACAAAATAGATGAGCAATGAGGCATTATATGGCCTCAACGCCATAACATGATGTTTTTTTCTTCCCGCTGGATGAAGCCAGACGTAACTCTTCTCTCTGCACACAGGAATTTCTAAAGCTCTTGCACATCATTGCATTTTACAGCAGTGGGGTCTCACTGTGGGCTTCTGCTACAATAGCAAGTCTCCTAATGGACTTGTGCATTGGGTTTAGCACTGCTTATGTTCTCATGCATATGATGCGTTCCTACATGTCCCGATGGGCTGTGGGTCACAATACTACAAGGAGGTTTTTGGTGTCATGAGTCCGAGGAAGCCAATGAGAGAAAGAAACGGGGAGGACGGTGATTACTTGACGTCATTTGTAGACTGAATACAGGAGGGGAATTGTAGATTTCTTAATGTTTAATTATTTCTACTTGACAAAATGCTCCCATGCTCCCTGTTTGTTGACAGTATCTCTAGAGTTCCCCGATACTGAAGATGTATTGAGATCATCAATACAACAAAAATCCACCAGTACTAGTAGTCTTGCAGAGAGTACAAAAATTAAAATGACACAAAAAAAATTCTGCAGAAAAATACACTTTCACTGATATTAAAGTATTAAATTTATATTTATGATGCATTCACAAAAAGGAGATTTATAGCTGGTCATGGTTGAACTTTTTTCAAGACTACTTTATTTACAGCCAAGTGGCTCAAACTAATGGTTCGACCCCCTCCTGAGGAGACCCCATACAAGTTTTTATAATTTTATCTCTTTGTAACTCAAACATTTACTTGAATAATTCACAACTTAAAGGAGGCACAGGGTCCCAACTAAACATTTTTTTTTTCAAAGTTGTTGTGAGCCAAAAAAGGCTGGAACATCTGTTTTAGTCTTTAACAACCCTTACAGAAAAAAAAACACTTGCATTTCCTTTGTTTTCCACAAAGGACACATGTATGACACATGTTTACCACATGTTGCAACTTATGATCACATATGTGGGAAAGTTTTCACATGGGATTCTACAATCCTGTTTCTAAAAAAAAGTTGGTACGCTGTATAAAATGTAAAAAAAAAAACAAAAAAAAAAAAACCCAGAATGCAATGATTTTCAAATCACATACATCCATATTGAATTGAAAATAGACCAAAGACAACATATCAAATGTCGAAACAGAGAAATTCCATTGTTTTATGAAAAATATATGCTAATTTTTAGCTTGATGGCAGCAGTACATCTCAAAGAAGTTGGGACAGAGGCATGTTTACCACTGTTTTGTATGACTTCTTTTTGCGACACTCGAAATGTTTGGGGACTGAGGAGACCAGTTTCTGGAGTTTTGGAAGAGAAATATTGTCCCATTTTTGTCTGATATAGGATTTCAGCTGCTCAACAGTTCAGAGTCTGCCGAGTTGTACACCAAAATGTATAAACGGGTGACAGGTCTGGACTACAGCCAGGCAATTTTAGCACCTGGACTCTTCTACTAGAGAGCCATGCAGTTGAAATGTGTGCAGCTTGTGGTTTGGTGTTATTTTGCTGAAATAAATAAGGCCTTTCCTGGTAGAGACATTGTCTGGATGGCAGCATTTGCTCATCCAAAACCTGTACATATCTTTTAGCATTTATGGTTCCTTCCCACAAGTGCAAGCTACCCATGCCACGTGCACTAATGCATCCCTATACTGTCACGGATGCGGGCTTTTCAACTGTGGGCTGATAACAATCTGGATGGTTCCCTCTCCTCTTTAGTCCGGAAGATGCAGAATCAATGTTTTCCAAAAAGAATTTCAAATTTAGATTTGTGAGACCACAGAACAGTTTTCCACTTAGTCTCAGTCCACCTTAAATGAGCTCGGGCCTAGAGAACACAGCAGCATTTCTAGATCATGGTATAGGGTTTCTTCTTTGGATGGTACTGTAGAGTTGTAACCAGCATTTGTGGATGAAGCGATGAATTGTGTTCACAGACAATGGTTTCCGGAAGTGTTTCTTAGCCCTGACTACGATTTCCACTTCAGAATTGTGTCAGTTTTTAATGCAGTGCCTCCTGAGGGCCTGAAGATCACAGCCAAAAGTACATTTCCTATGGGCAAAAAAAATTGCTTTAAAAAAAAAAAAAAAAAAAAAATTAATTATATAAAAAGGACAATATTTCCCTCTGAAATGTAGAGAAGTATAAAAATGGAAATACTCAAGCAAAAATAGTACCTCCATACTAAATGGTTACTTTCTGCCACTGCATAGTACTAAGAGGAAAATACTTGCTGACATTAATGAATGCTAATAATAATCCTCACCCCTGGCCACAGTTGTACATGCAGCAAATAAATAGCTTTGACTATTTTTAAAGCATTTTAATTCCTACTCTCGTTTGAAATGGAAACTGTAATGACAGCAGCAGTCCCCTGTTACAGTCTCTAAATATTTTCTGAAGGACACTGTCGCTTGGTCAAAACAACAGGTGTGGAGTGTAGAGTGCCTCATTTTTGGCATGGGTTATATATATCTATATATATACAATGAAAACAGCATAATTAGGAGTTCACACACATAGAGCCATGAGAAATACTACCAAAAGGTCAGCGGTCAGGATCCCTGAGGAAGGACGACCTTGTGCTGAATTTGCAATGAAAGAACCCTTGACCAAATCTGCACAATGCTATTCCATTGAGAACACAACTTTTGTCGAGCTTCTATTTTAGATCCGGTTGTTTCATTAAAATTCATAATCCCACCGCAACGGGTTGAACATGTGCGCGCAGTTCTGGCTCCGTCTTCTGTGCTTTACGGTCTATCCCCAAAGCTCACTGCAATAAGCCATCTAATTAATTTTTTGTTTTGCATCTGTTTCCAGAGAAAATACAAATCCAGTGTATTGAGGAAGTTTGTTATAATTGCTGATGACCTGTTTCTGAAAAGAGGTCACTGTTTATTTTATAATTAGTCCTATCTTTGGCATGAGATGTCGTGTGACAACTCATCTTATCTCATGAGTGCTCGGCCCCTTGTATGTTGCAGATGTCTCAGTCGTCTGAAGTTCCACCAAAGAGGGCCTTCCCATCCAAACTTCTCAGATGGTTTCATTTAAAGTTTCTCTCCTGACATTGATTAAAACATCTAAAAATCATCTCAATCAAAATAAAAATTCCAAGTAAAAAAAAAAAAATCCCCTCATGCCTCAAAGTGGCCTCTACACCTCTGCCTTCATTAAAGTTCATATTGATCCATGTGCAAATTGCCACCACCTCCATCTCCATCCACCCCTCCGCTGTGCACCTAAAGCTTGACATGGAGAGCCCCACCCAACAGGTTGGTGGGGTTCCTTGAATCTGTGAGTTTCAAACTGTCAGACTGCATTTCCCATATCAAATGCTCAGCAACTGTGTTGACTGCTTATGTCACTCATGACATGTCTTATATAGCATAAAATGGACATGGACATGTTGACAAGTTTAGAAACTTGATTTTCTTTGGGTGGTTTTTTTTAAATGATCCTTCATAGCCCAAAGAGGTCAAATTGGATCAGGAACATTAGAAAAAAAACATGAATTGAAAAATAGTATCACAAAACATTCCCCTTTTTCATTCTCAATCATCACACGACCCCTCAGATTTATGTTCTGGTCCTGTCTGGGTTGGGAACCATCAGAACTAATCTGCACTCAAGTGAAAAATCAAAGGAAAACAAAACAAAGAGAAAATGTGTTGGGAAAGTTTTGAGGCACCATGTGTTGCCAGAACAGTTTCACTATATGCAGCAGTCTTTGTGACTGCAGCTTTTTCCACTAATGCCCCAACAATGAACCCTCTTTCAAAGTCTTTCCATCTCCCCCATCTTCACACAAAGCCAGAAGCAGAGTGTTCGCTCTGCCTTTTTCAAACATGCCACAGAGCCTGATTGGTTAACTGCTTAATTGTATCATGCAAGGCACCTGTGTGGAAGCAGCTTCACACAGGTGTACCCTCCGCTCATTTATTCACATAATTTGCCAATTTGTTTGAACCTGAATGAATAAGATAATGTGCTATGTAATATAACATTCAAATAGGACATTTTTATGCAAAACACCTTTTTAGGTACGTTTTGAGGATCATGGTGAAGTAATTAAACTTTTTGAATGTAGTTTTTGTTATTGCAGCCTTCACATAAATGCATTGGAACCTTTACTTCAGTAAAGGATCTGAATATTTATTCTACCACTGGATATCGAAGTACGGGTTGCCGAGACAACACTATTTGTTTTTCGTTTTTTATTTGAGCTGTGGGAAAAAATATACTGAACCTCTAAGCCCTGTAAAATGCTTGCAATCTTCTCAAGTCAAAATCCAATTGCATGCATTTACAAAAACAGCCAAATCACTGATGTGATCATGTTGTTTGTGAAGTAAAATTCTGTTGCAGGCAGACAAATGTGACATGAATATATTAGAAAAACAATATGTCTGAATGTGGTGCTGTAACACATAGAGGACTGATGGCAGGTTTGCATTGGATTCCAGGTGAAGATAAACACTGTGGTTGTACAGTCACGGACACAAAGAGGACAAGAGATGAATGGTTCCAACTGACAGTTTTATTGCATGGTTAAGGGTGACGACTGTTGATTGATTGGTTTTATGTATAAACAAAGAGAATAAAACATGCCATGTGAATACTCAGTACAATCAACAGATTATTAATGATGCCTAATCTACTAAATATGCATGTGTAGATTCAATTTAAGATATAAAAGGAATAAAATAATACAAACGAGCTACATTACAGCAGGGATAAAGCAGTGCACATTAACATGAAGACTAAAGAAACTCTACTTTCCACACAATCGAGCAACTGTCAACAAAACAGCTCAATGTCACGGTACCGCAGGTTAATGAAAGGGCACTCGCTTCAATAACATCTGCTTTTATAAATTGCTCATCAACCTGCCGATTCTTTTCACCTCCTACACTTGCAGGTCGAGGTTAACTTTTTCCCTTCCAGTTTCCACAACAGGGACTGATGAATGAAGTATAATGTGTTTCATATGTTAAGTCTACATGCAAAGCCCAGATGGTGGTGTTATCAAGGACACTGTGATGAAACCTCTCCCCTGTGCCTCCGGTCTGTCTCCAAAGTGCAACATCCAACAAAACAAAAAAGGCAGAAAATAATCGTTGAAATTGGTCTTGTTGGTTCACCCAGCAACAGATTTAGAAATACTATGATTCACTGAGACAATCTCCCTGCGTCTTCGGAGTCAGTAAATTCCTGGGTTCTTTTTTTCTGCAGTATAGCTACTTGGGAGAGAAATTGCCTCCGAATGCAAAATGATTATTTTGAACACACATCATTGGATTGTTCTTAGTGGTTCGGGCTGGTCCCTACGGAGTCTTTTCAAATTAAGTATGTTTTGGGGAACCTGCAGAGCGTGGCTCCGGTGACGACAAAGCCAACTAGAGCAGAAAGTGTGACTCCTTCCCACTAAGCCAGGAAGACTTCCACCAGATACGCAGCCGGTGCACCAACACTAAATATATACTAAGCACGAAATGCACTAAATGTCTCCGTTGCAATTAAAAAATATATATATTTAGTGCTACGTTATGCAGGAATGCAAAGTGTGCATCACATATACTGAACATGCAAAGGCTGCATGGACAGCCACTTAGGAAACTGAAGTTAGGTCATGCCCTGTTCTTTCCATCAAAGATGCAGTTTATTTCAGAACACAATAAATGATCCTTGAATAATGAACTTTTACATTTAATTCCATCTCCTTGACTTCTGTTTTTAGGGCCTGTCTGTGGGAATGAAAGAAAAAAAAAACTGTGCAGATTTGTCTTTTACTGCGAGGAACTTTTTTTTTTTTTTTTTTTTAACAACTCAATAAGATTAGACCGAGTCTGATGTTACAACTATGAGCATAAGAAAATATTACAGTAAGAGGTTCTTAATTAAACTAAGACAAGGCAAAATGCAGAGAAGCACACGCTTGCATTTCTAACAGTATTAAATCAAATCATTTCAAGTTTCAAAGTTATAATTATGACTGGTAAACTTGATTGATTTAGCTACAATATAGGCTAATAAACTCTATTTATTTATTTTTTGACACAAACCCTAATACAAAAATAAGCCAACACCATGCAGGGTTTTAATCAACCATCCTAATAACATACAGGCTTGTAAGTCATCACCATGGAAATCTCCACCAGCTCCACCTGCGGCGGTCTCATCAGTCAGAAGTGAAAACACCTGTGTAGGTGTTGCACAGCCTTTAAAAGCATGCGCTCGACTCTACATTCTTTGTCTGCATGTCTTACACTTCACAGTTGTAACAGTGTGCTGCCTAGTTGTTTGATTTTGTGTTTTATTTTATTTTAAATAAGTTGGTGTATATATTCAGGAAGTGGCAAAAATATGGGGAAAAAAATAGTTTTCCTGTCTGCATGAAGATTTAATTGTTTTTTGTTGTTGTGAGGAACTTCAGGGTTACTTTTAACTGTCCCCCCCATTTTCCTAAAATTGCATTTTAAATAAGATGTAATTTAAATTGATCTAAGTAATGTAAATTATGTGGGCCTATATGACAGCACAATATTTATTTTCCATATGATCCTTTTTACAAAGGTTCACCTGTGTAAAGTTTCATTTTAAACCGTCATCTTTTAAAATGGATTCAAACAAAGAAACCGACAATGAGCAAAAACTTAGCTATGGAATAAAATAAAGTGCTTTGAAAGAGCATTAACGCGCAAGTCTTTAATAAACTAGTAAGTTGGAGTAAGCGTTGAGAACAAATTGAACCTTTTTTTCTTGAGTTCTAAACAGTGGTAGGAAAAAAAAAAAGCAGGCTAACTAGTAATTACTTTAAATCGTAAATATAAAAATGAACAATAAATAGAATATTAAATTAAACTACCTAAACAATAGTGCAAAGATTTAAACAAACAACCAACGGTGTTATTGTTGTGTGATGAATTTGACCAGAGGTGATTTAGCATCAGACAACAGACTGGCAGAACATCTCCAACATAATTAAGAGTTTCTATGATTAGCTTTAAAAAAAAAGAAAAAAAAAAGAAGAAGCATTGTTTACTATTAAACAGCAGTATAATACAATAACAGAACATTGAATGATGCTGGTGATGCTTCTGTGGTGGGCTATTGCATGCAGGACTTATAATGAAGATGTTTTTTTACATATTTAGGGCTCCTTTTTTTAAATAGTCTGCATCTCTGCAATTTACATGACGCAGACGACGCTGAGGATTATTCGTCCAAACACGTCAGGCTACTGTAACCAAGTCGGGGCTGATCTATAACCCTTCATTTCCCTTGAGGACAGGAACCAGACATTTGAAAATCGACACAAAGTCTCAACCTCGCGAGACTAGGTTGGCGTCAAATCTCGTCACGTGACGGTCCCGTGACTACACAGGAAGAGGAGCCTTAATCAGCAACAACACAAACCAGACGGGGATAAACGCGAATAAAGCAAACTCCCCTTCACGTCCCGGTTCCATCTTTCCCTCGCCTCCTGTCGGCCCAGCGATGGACGGATCCGTCAAAGCATCCTTGGACGCCTCAGTCGGCCCGCCGGCGTATTTCAGAGGGTGAGACATCAAACCTTTAACTGAACGGCTAAGCTGACGTTAGCCAGCTAGCTTCCAAGCTTTAGTCCCGCGCCGCCAGTCGATGCTGAACACGTGTCAAAGTACAGATTTTTTTTAATGCGGCGAAATCTTGCAGCACGACATTAATCACGGCCAAGGGACATCCCCGCGTCGGTAGTCGGGGGGTCCCGTGGACAGTAGGGGGGTCCCGTGGACAGTAGGGTCGCTGTGTTGGTCTCTGCTGACTCCTGAACTTGTCCTCCTGCAGGAACGAGAGCTCCCTGGTTTCAGCCCTCAAGACACTTCTGTTCTTCACCATCCTGATGGTCACGCTGCCCATCGGACTGTACTTCGCATCAAAGGCCTACATCTTTGAGGGTATTTATTTATTTATGTTTGTATACCGCTGCCTTGTTTTGCTTTGCAGAGTCCTTCCAGCCCTTCGAGGTTCAGTTTGCTTCATCATCAGGATGAAAGGAGGATGCTTCCCCTGAACTCGCCCTCTTCATCTCGTTTCAAGTTCAAACTCGGTGCTTGATTAAAAACCGGATCCTGACATTTTAACATGGGGCACTTAAGAAGGGCAGCGATGGTATCAGTGCAGCAAATTCACTTTTTTTTTTTTTTTTTACAACGTGAAATCTACCAGCCGGTATCAGATCAAGTTCAAACCCACCAGCCACTCGACGGTAAATGTATTATTTTGTCTGAAATCTCCCGAGCTCCTTTCATATGTTACGAGTATTTGGTTGCTGGCGCCGAGTTCCCAGTATGGATGATATCTCTGCATTATTTCCTGCAGCGATCTATTAAATCATTTTCCTGTTGTCTCTCCTTTTTTTTTTTTTGGTTTACTTTCCAAAAGAAGCATAATTGCACACACACATACATACACACACACACACACACACACACACATCACGTGTTGGCCCAACGAATGCACCACCACCACCAACAACAACGTTAAAAGCTCGATATCGGCTGATCTCATACTGCAGGCCAGTCAGTTTATTAGCCGGGCTCTGGCGGTAGTGGTAAGAGACATCCGGACGCGTCGTTTTATCTTCCAGTCGGTCAAGTGTGGCTTTCACTCGTAAGTTTATCTTTTATAGAGCCGACATTCATGAAACAACACAGAATCCAAATGAGAATGTTCATTTCATATCTAAAAGGCGTCGGATACTTTTTCATCACATTTTACAGGCACACAAAAAGTCTTCGCATCCAAGTCTGGCATTTTAAATTGTCCTGCTCATCAGTTCACAATATGGCCCACATTGTTTCCCAAACTGTGGTACGTGTACCTCTTGTGGTACTCGAGGCCCTGCGTTGTGGTTCGAGAGAGCCTTGCTGAAAGGCCTGACGATTGTATTGAATTTCATTTTATTACAAACAAAATGTATATTTGTCGACACGTCACATTGCAATGACGTCAAATGTGTTATTTATCATTTAATAGATAGATTTATGTTATACACAAAATACTTTTGAAATAAAATTAGCCCATTTTTATTAGATGAGGTGATGTCACGGCTGTCGTAGCGTCCCGAAATCTTTGGCTTGACGCAGTCGGACGTCTCAGTTGAGCAGAATGAGTGCAATTTTGAAAATGGCTCCAAAGAACAGTTGAGAGGGAAGTGACAACACTGGACCTCAGGGGTGAGACAAACCTTTCGATGCGTAGGAGTCGGAGCCGGCAGGGGAAATGGTTCTTGGGGAAACTTCTGTTGGTACGTGGGCTGAACAGTGTGGGAACCTCTGATCTCATACAACCTCATATGTTAAAGGGTTTGGTAGGCAGCGGTAATGGTATGGAATACTCTTTCAAACCCTGTCGCGCCAATCATCACATCACCCGCTCCTACTCGGATGTTTCTGATGAACATGGAAACAAGTTCAGTTCTACGTCGGCGGAAGCTGCCGCATCCTCGGTTTACGTTTGTTAAAAATGACTGGGACACTTTTGGACTCTCGATGCCGCTGCTCGTCTTATTAACGCCCCACTTTGTTTTCTCAGGTTCAATGAAGATGTCCAGCTCCGACAGCTACTTCTATGCCGCCATTGTCGCAGTACTCGCTGTGCATGTGGTTTTGGCTTTGTTTGTTTATGTGGCCTGGAACGAAGGCACGCCTAAAGGCAAGGGCAAACATGATTAAGGCACATCCTTATCAGCTGGGAAGACCGGAGGAAAGAGACAGAGACAGACGCAGACAGGGATCCCCCCTCCCCCTCTCTCTCCCTCCCGCCCCCGTCCCCCCCACCTCTTCCACCACCATCATGGGCTCCAACACTAAACACGGCACCATCTACATGAGACAACGAGGGTCTCTGGTTTGCTTTACTTCCAGGTTAAAGCCTGAAGTTACCGTGTTTCCCCGGCATGAGGAAGTGGAAGCTGCTGGTTGTTTTCTCACCAGCCGCCGCAGGCCCACGTTGTGACTTTTTGTTCTCTGAAAATGTTACTTCTGTCGAAAGAGGACTGCCCCTATTTTTTTTTTTAGAGGCTTTGTCATAAGCTGCCTTTTGGCTAAGTGTTAGAAGTCCCTTCACAGTAGAGTTTGTCCTGTTGGAAAACATCTTGGGTGGTGACTGCTCCGAGCGTGTGCGCACACATTTCATATGTTTAATGTGTATGTATGAAGGATTTGATTTTCAAAATGCCCTCCATCCATACTGTGAGAATTTGTGCTACTGAACCGATCACTCTTATTAATATTTCAGTTCTTATCTGCAGACGTGTAAAGATAAATCTTAACGTCAATATAAAGTCATAATGGGCTTAACTGTCAGCTGTCGAACAAAATCTTCACGATGTCTCGTCTTGTAAATGTTCTTCATCTGTTTGTCCTTTTTTAAACAGAGTTTTTCGGACTGTTTTTGTTTTTTTGTTGTGTAGTTCATTGTGAAGCTGAATTTGGAAATGATTGCAACTTCTCTATTTAAATGTTCTGTATTGAAGATGTGTGGTGATTTGAGAATGTAGCTGTTGGTGTGATGCAGATACGAGTGCTGACTTGCTCAAATAAACTTGTTTCACACATTTTTACAGACTTAATTTTGTTTCACTAATCTTCTGCAGATCTTCTGATTCCTTGTATACACGACTCTGATTCCTTCGAAATCAGATCCCATTCCAAAATTCCATTAAATAGCATGCTAAGAATTTAAGAGCTATTTTAATGAGGTTAAAAATTACACAGTATATCAGCAGATAAACAAATGTATTCTCATCTTTCAGCAGATACGAAGACAAAATCTTGGAATTTTTTTAATTATTTCTTTGTAAATGGGGTCTGCGTGTGATGAACTGGGCGTATCACACAAAAGGGTTATGACTTCCCCTCACATCTGTTTGTGCACACATTTCTGTTCAGTGTGGCTCACGAGATCAAAGTGTGTATTTCTTTTGACAAGGATGAACAAACCGCTCTAATGAAACTATATCAATTGATCGCTTCGTCCATCCAGGCATTTTAATGTGATGAATCTTTTATACTGGGCGCACAGAAAAAAAAACTTTCAAACTTGATTAACCTGTATTTCCCCAGGCCTGATAACAACTGTATAGTGAAAAGAATCAATCAAGTTGCCATAACAACACAAGCCTTCTCTCTACAGTCCATGAGCTATCCCAGTGATGTCTGCAGGGAGTTTGAGTTGTCACATGGTGGCAGCAGACGGTCAGCCGGTTCCCACGGACAATAAAACATAGAAGCCATGATGAGAACTGATTGATGCAAGGCCGTAATGACATTTTCTGCCTCAGAAACCATGTCAGCAGCTGATTTGATTTCGTGCTGCGTGAACCCCTCCCCCCCCCCCCCTCCACAGTGTGTGCCGGCGAGTGTGTGGAGCCGGAGCTGTGCAGTCTGCACTGAGTTGAATGAGGCTGGTGCTGATGATGAGGTGACAGGCCTGCAAGCGATCAGACTGATTCAGTCAGCAAACATCAGAAGCACCCGTTTTTCCTTTTGGCTGATATTTCATAAGCTTGCCCTTGCAGCAATGCAAAATTGGTGCAAGGGCAGCCGTTGCTCCTGGCTCTTTGTCATTTATCACACATTAGCAGGTTGGGTGCGTAGTGTCAGCATGATGAAAAACAGGCCAGAGAGCGCTTGAGTCAGAGATGAAAAAAAAACGAAAAAAAACACAATAACAATCCCTGATTTTATTTTGAGTGTTCTGCCTGTCCTATAATGCAGCCCACATTCAGCACTGATGACTTGTGTGTATATACTACACATGCAGCATGCTCTAATTGAACAGATTACATTAGGAATCAGATAATCAAATCAAATCAAATCAGAAATGGCATTACAGGGTAGAAGTTAGATTCCCTTTCCCCAGCAGATGGCGTCCACAGCAGATACAATTAAGGCTTAAACAAGCAGCATGTCAGTGAAAGTAAAGGAAGAGGGCAGTAGAGGACTGTGCTTCAGCTGGTGGAAAACAATCTGCACCACAGGGAACAAGCAGAATAAAGTGATAGGCTAACTCATCTGGACACATACAATTATATCCACCAAATTAAGCATAACCATGGCAGTATTTCATTGTGTTAGTCTGTGTTGTTATTTCCCATGAAACTGCTCATGTTCTTTTGAGAAGATAGTCTACTTACTGGAAGTGTTTATTCCAAACAATGTCTTTTTTTTTTTATAGATAATACAATTGTTGTGAAGGCTTTTAAGGAGTTTGAAAATTGTCTCGGTCTTAACTCTCTTCATTGGGCTAGGGCCCTACAAGGGAAAATATTTTATTCAAAAATATATCTAAATATATATAATATCAATCACGATATGCTATAGAATATTCTTGACATTAAACACTTTTCATTTCTATGGATACTTTGCCGTTTCAACTACTATTTCTGACTTTTTCAACATATTTCAACAAGCAAACATGTGATCCTCTCTGAAATACTGCCTACAGATACAGTAAAGGTTGTATACTCCAATAAATGACATTATGTTGATATAATTATGAACATTGTTCACAATTTAAATATAAATAAATCGGATCAGTAAAATTGAAAATAAATAAATAAGTATAGCTCGAAAAATATCATACCTTCAAACCCATTAAAATTAGATTCAGGAGTTCCAGATTAGCCACCGATGATTGAACCTCCTGAGGGAGTGACAGGAGGAACCTGTAAACTTACAAATTGAAACCTCTGACAGTAAGGGTCTGATGCTCTCTTTCCTAGTGAAGTGTGTGGTGTCATCA
The DNA here is from genome assembly GCF_029030835.1 of Brachyistius frenatus. Classification (NCBI taxonomy): domain Eukaryota; kingdom Metazoa; phylum Chordata; class Actinopteri; family Embiotocidae; genus Brachyistius; species Brachyistius frenatus. Next base: position 3,861,392 of record NW_027210621.1, read on the forward strand.
TGCCAAGATTTAAACGGCCCTCTAGGGCCCTCAGAAAAAAAGGTTGTGAATGCCTGGCAAGTCCTGCAAGAGATTCAAAAGATCTCTAAAGTATTTGAAATAAATCATTCTACTGTGAGGAGAGATCATCTACAAGTGAGATAGATTTCAAATAATTGCCAATTTGTCCAGGACTGGCCACGCCACCAAATTCAGCCCACGCGCAGGCTGTTTGAGTCTCGAGGAACCCTAAAACTTCATCACAGGGTCTTCAGTTAACTCTTGCAACTGTTGGTATCAAAGTGTAAGTATTTACACTCTGAAAGAAAAAGCACAAATTTGACCTGTATGGGAGGCGTGCCAGGAAAAAGCCTTTGCTGTCCAAAAAGACCATTAGAGGAAAAATACAGTGTGTCAATGAAAAGATAAGCAAAGACCAGGCCTTTTGCAATAATGTTCTCTGGACGGCTGAATCAAAGACAGAGTTGTTTGAAAGTTGTTAGAAATGTTATGCTTTCGGGTAGCTTCACTGCTTCAGGGACTGAGAGCTTGCAGCCATTGATTTAACTATGAATTCTGCATCATATCAACGTTAGTGTGAGAGCATCTGATTGAAAGATGCAGTTCAACTGAAAATTCACCTCCCAGCAGGATAATGATTCTAAGCACACCAGCAAATCTTCCAAAGAACGACTCAAAAAGGATAAATGGAGGGTTTTGTATGAACTAGTCAAATCCCAGATGCTGGGGGGAATACATGTAGTGTGTGTAAAGAAAACCCTCAAACTTCTGGCAACTGAATTAATTTTGCATGAAGTGGCACAAGGTTCCCTTTAGCATGAGAGGCTGTTTAGTGCAGAGCCAGTTGATGGAGCACTTCTTGTCTCGGCCTCACCCCAACTCCATGTACACTGCTGTGATTTAATTGTTTCACTGCCAGTCCAATGATTGGAAATGACTGTCCTTCAACAAATCAGCACTGATCTCTGTATACCATATGTTTTATCCCGAAACTTTACCTGAGTCATAGTTGGAGCAACATTTTAGAAATAAACTCTTGACTTGGCCCAAAACTACCTGGTTAGGTAAAAGCTCATGGTTTAGGCTTAACATACAGTTGTGAAACTTATATTATATATGTGGCATGACTTTAAATTGAGAACGCAATTTAAAACAAGCTAATGCTGACTTATGGATTCTCATGTGACATGAACAAAAGCCTCCAGCGTTTGATCCTTTAACCTTCCCATAGACCAAAAGAGGTCAAAGTAAATGGAAAAATAGTCTAAAAGTTGTGTTAACACCTTTCAACAATCAACCAGTGTTGTTCTTTTGACCGTTTGACTGTATGTGCATTGTGTTTTTCATGCCGGTCTTTATGCCACTATTTTTTGGAGCCTTAAGGTTTTGAAATTTTTCATATTTCCTAAAGGGTTTATTTGTATTTAAAGATTATAAACTAGATTATAACCTCAAATGAGTAAAGTATAAATATGTGGCCTCTACAAAATGATTGCATGACACACTCAAACCACATTCATCTTCCCTTTGGTATGAGGGATGTACAAAATGTATTCAGGTGAGAGGAGTTCAGATAAGGACGATGGTTTTTCTTTTTTGCTTTTCACCAAAAATACAGTCAAATAGATGTAATTTCTTTCTTTTTTTTTATCCGGAGAGTGGAAGGTTCTCTTCTATAAATTAACATTACCTCTGCAGGGAGCTCCTAACTAATAACAGCGGCTCCCACTTTCACCGTAATAACAAAAAGGCAGAGCAGTGAAAAATGTGGTCAAAATACAGATGAAACCATAGGAAGAAGATGCATAAATTTAGCATTTGTTCGGCATGTAGTTATTAAATCCAAAAGTCTTCTATTATATTGAAGGGAGCGCGTTGCCATTCTTCTCTTGAACAGAAATGTTTCACTTTTTTACCAAGTCATTCTCTGCTTAAACTGCATCATGTTGTGAACCCACCACAGAGAAACAACACAAAAACCCACCATTGATCAAAATGTAAAAGTTTTTGTTTATAAATTATAGCTACAGTTTTATGCAAACAACTCAAACTGGATACAGACTTTTGTTGCCTGAATTTGTCAAACTAGAAACACGATTTAAATTGCTGTGCTCTGTACAGTTTGATAATTTATTGAACTACGCTGTGTATCTTCAAAAATGTGTGTTATTCTGGACATCTTCTATCGCAGTCCAAAATTCTGATGCAACCACAGTTTGAAACTCTAGCCTCACTAAAGGATTTAATTTCAAAGTGCTGGATATAGATCGAAGTCATAACTCATATCTATTCATCTGTCATCATTTCAAAAACACATATCACCCTTTTTTTCAAAGATGATCACTTCAATATATTTCAGAATGACTTTCATTTTTCATCTGCATTTGTAAAAATAGATGTGACTACTTTTTTCTTTTGGAGATGCACACTATTCTGGTTTACTTCCTGATTTATGGAACTATATATTAGAAAAAAAAACACTTTTCACTGTTAGGCTGATTATGCTATTATTTGTTTTCTCAAATGATATATGGGCAATGTGAAGCATATTGTGTCTGGCACCACAACACACAAAAGTACAGTCCAGCATGCCCAGACTGTACTCAATCTTATCTCAAAAAACTGAGGGACTACAACTGAAAGAAATTGAACTCTTTTGTTTCTTCCATCCATCCATTATCTATACCCGCTTTATCCTGAACAGGGTCACGGAGGGGGGGCTGGAGCCTATCCCAGCTCACATTGGGCGAAGGCGGGGTACACCCTGGACAGGTTGCCAGCCTATCACAGGCCCTCTTTTGTTCCTTAATACAGTTAAATAAAAAAGAGAATCCGACTTGCTCTTCATTTGACACAACAAGCATTGACAGGAAATGATGAACGAACCAGTCGGAAGGCATGAGAGCGCTTCCTCAAACACGCTATGTGATTAAGTTCAAGGCTTTCATATCAGGGGTGCCTGTGTGCTGTACTTTACTGACAGATGAGTTGTACATGTGCGGGAAATGTAGACAGCATGTACACATGACACGTCTATTCCCGCTTGAACACGTCGGTTTTAACATGTTGAAATGTTTGTGCGTAGAAACCAACTACACCTGGAAGATTAAAATTTCAGAGATCCAGTAATGTCAGAATAGAAAAAGGACTAGAATTCACTGCAAATACTACCAATACTGTGTTTTCTTCTCCTAACTTGATTTATCATTTTCAGGAATATAAAATCTGTTGCAACATGTCCTTCAGTGAAATGGTTCCCCTTCTCCCGATTTAAAACTCGAGATTACAAACCAACTGCTAACTGTGCAAATTTAAGACGGGTTTATTTCAAGCAGTTTTACAAACACGGTTGTCAACAAGTGCTTTGCAGAAAGCCAATGACACAAATACAGATATAAACAAAACAATGTGCTTATGATTATGTACTTTTGTTGCCTGTCGCAATACAAAAAAAAAAAAAAAAAAGACAGTACAAATGTGGGGACTTCTGAGGCCAGTGCAATTTTCTTTTGAGGTGCTTTCTGGAATTAGTAAGAGTGACTCCAGCGTCCAATGTGTTGTCAAGTTATTGCACAACTCGTCACTTCAAGTCTAAGCAAGTGAACTATGCTAGATGATGACCTCAAAACGGTTAAAGGAAGTTCAATTTAACACTATTTGATTTCCTTAAAGGAGGTCAGGTCAGTGCTGAACAAGTTTCTGCCCTGGATTGTAGAATTTTTCATGTACGCACACAAAGAAGAGTTCAATGTAATGCTGAGCAGACTATATATTATTTTTGTTGTTGACTTTGTTCGATTTTCAGTGATAGTGCTGAACAGTGAAGCGATTCATACACAAATACAACACAGAAAACACCAATTCAAATCAACATTCACAGGTAATATGGGGTTGCCGGAAATGGTGTACCATAAACAATTTGTGCTTCGAGTCTATTGTGAAATCCAATAAAGTTTCTCAAAATAAAAAGCCTTATACAACAGCAGAATCTCCTTGAATTGGAAAGTTCGGAAATATTTTTGTTGTATCACATTACAGTACTATTGCAGCTTCTCTGTGTGCTCTATAAAAGTCACTCCCCTCTAAGTTGGAATGAGTCAAACCTTTGCCATCTTAAAGAGGTGCATCAGTCCAGCCAGTATGAATGCTTCCAAACAACACGTGATCCCGTCACAGCAATTTAAGACCCCTCAGAGAAACATAAACCTCCTCATATCTTCAGATCGTCTATTCTAGTCTTGTTGTTGCTGTGTTTGGCACTGTGGCCGGGCCTGGTCTGTGTGGGTGACCCAGGGGCTGATCCTGCTCCCTTCTTCTCTTTCAGGTCGCATTCCTCCGGTTTGCTGCTGCTCCTTTCCACCGCCGAGTTGTCCTTATTCTGTCTGTAGGCTGCCTTGCTGTGGTAGGGGTGGAAGGACAAGTCCGTGCCTGTCGACAGAGGGGAGAGGTTGTAGCTGGGTACGGGCGGGTAAGCAGGCTGGACTTCGCGGTGCTCGTGAAAGTAGTCGTCGTAACTTGGGGCAAATGGCACCGCAGCCTCGCTGGGCGCTTTGGAGATGCACTGTTGACGTTTCCTGAAGGTCATCCCCTGGCGGCACTTGGTGAAGCCGAGGTGGTAGATCTCTACCAGGTTGAGGAACAGAGACACACTGGCCACACCGAGCATGAAGATGATGAAGATGGTTTTCTCGGTGGGGCGGGAAATGTAGCAGTTCACCACATTGGGACAGGGCGGTCTGTCACACGTGTACATGGGCTTTAACTCAAAGCCATACAAGAGGTACTGAGCCACGATGAAGCCCACCTCAAACAGGGTCTTAAAGATCACGTTGAAGACATATGTGCGCAAAAGCTCCCCCTTTAGGCGGACCCGTCCATGGTCGTCCCTAATCGGAGCCTTCTTGTGCTTAGCATTTACAATGAGGGCCTGTTTGTCTAAGTGATGCGCATGTTCCTTGTCCTTCTCTTTCTCTCTGTGCTTGTCCTCCATCCGCACCAGATGGAGAATGTGCCCCAGGTAGATCAGTGTGGGCGTGGACACGAAGATGATCTGCAACACCCAAAAGCGCACGTGGGAGATGGGGAAAGTGATGTCATAGCACACGTTCTCACAACCAGGCTGCTTGGTGTCGCAGGTGAAGCCTGACTGCTCGTCGCCCCACACCTTCTCTGTAGCAGCACTCAGGATCAGGATGCGGAAGATGAACAGGACGGTAAGCCACACCTTCCCCACCACGGTGGAGTGCTCTTGGGCTTTTTCTAGAAGCTTTCCCAGCAGGTTCCAGTCCCCCATGGCTGCTTCAGGTCAGATCTGGGACCAAAGGAAGGCATCAAAGAAGAGTTACAAAAACGGTCTCTCAATTGAATTGGGACTTATTTATAGACTTGTCTACACAGCAAACACATTAAATGACTAAAATAAAAGTAATCCAGAGGCTAAAGTGAGCTTCAGTGTTCCTAAATCTCTTACCAAATTCATCAGAGCTCCGAGTAAACGCGTCTTTAAGGAGCCAAACTGCGAAATGAGCGTCCAACTGCTGCCGAGCAGGTAGTGGCCTTATCCACACGAATGCAGACGGGATTATATTTACTTTAGGAGAGTATATATTTGGCAAGTGCGGACAGGGGGAAGGCAGGCTTCAGTCATGATTCTGCAGCTCCTGGCCTTCATGACCCGAGCCACGGCAACACGAACCACACAAAGTGAAATCAAACACCAGGCAGATGTGGTGGAAGTGCCAATTAGAAACAGTTAAGTAATGTTGGGTACACAGCTCCTGTGACACATCATGTTAAAAATATATTCTGCATCTGATGATGTACTGTCCAGTCAAGAGGGAGAAGGAATTCTGAGCTGCTGAAATGTGACAGCTGAACTGACGTTTAAAAAGCCACCACCATTAAATCTACCAAATGTTTTAACAATTGTACTCACATGTGATCCCATAATGGAGAAAAATGTCATGAATATTGTTAGGAAAAAAATAAAAAAGAGGGATTGTCTTCTGATCATGGAAACAACTGCAACTTGTGTTCCCACTCGAGACAGCTGTAAAGAAACTGCAGCATGTACAGCACGTACCCTGTGTAAGTCATCTTTGGTTTAACTTAACCTGCTAAAAGAACAAGGAATTCAACCCACAGCCTCACAAAGAATCACAGAAAACTCACATTTTCTGGAAAGAGTCAACTTATACATCCCGTGTGGCGAAGCGCTCCTCGTCTTGGAGGGTCCATGAGGCTGCCCTGCTTCGCTGACAGGCCTCAGCGCAACGCTGATCCCAGGGCCCCCAGCAATGCCCTTGAATGGACAGGAAAAGTGGACACAAACTTTGCTCCACACCGGCAGACCCACTGACTCGGTCTTCTGTCTTCAAATACAACTCGGGCAGGAATCAGGATCCAGGCCCCGGGGTTCTTCCTGCTGACCACAACACACACACACACAACCGGACACTCTCAACCATGTCCGGCCTGCCCTCCCTCAATAGCCCCCCCCCCCCCCACACACACACACACACACACACCTCCCCCAATGGTTAAATTTGGCACGGTGCACACTCTCGAATGTAAACTATTAAAGCCCATCTACTCGCTTGTTACAGTGAGTGACAGGGCAGCCGGCCAATGGCGTTGTCTGCTAAGTCTGTCTGGACACAAGTGCTGTGAGGGTCTAAATATAGCACAAGGGTCTCTCCTATCGTGTGGGAGGGGGGCCGGAGCAGTAGGGGAGGCATGATTCGGAGATGAGTAGCCATTGGCATCCTCAAGTTAAAAATCACAGTGACAAGGAAAGAGTCAGTGAAAAACTTTACTTTCGACAAAGGTGAGGGATGAGCTCAAATTCTGGCTACTAAACCATAAAACATTTCTTATAACTGAGAATACACATTTTATTATGTCATCTATTAGGCGCACCCCGTTCTGATGCACTGAAAGAAACAACACAAAAATGTTTGCCAAATAACTTCAAATTATCAGGCACTTTATTTCTTTATATTACATAATGTACACAGTATATAGCTCCAACCCATTATATATTTCATCTGGATTGTTTACCTGGATGTAAACTGGTATATATGGTGCATTTAGGCATGTCAACATAAGGGTTTTTGTGTATATTACAACATGTACAAAAAAAATAAGTTAATGTTATGACAAAGTATTCTTATGAACATGACATTTTCAAGACCAGAGAGATACTGACTAATATACTGTGCAGCCTCACGTTAAGATAAGCAGGTGCAACTTTATGACAGTGATGGGTCTCTGCTACAAATGGAGGTCAACCTCAAATATTTGTCAGCGCTAACTTGAGGATAACTTCAGGACAGAAGCCGCAATGGAGTAAGGAAGTTAGACAAATCCACAGACGTATGTAAAGTACTGAGAAAATTCCACTCAGAAAAGAGAAGAAGCAACACGAAACAAAGGATTATTGTAATGACGCTATCGCTGAACATTATGGCCTGGAAAGAATCCAGGATAACATTTACTGACCTTTTGAAGATGAGGACTTTATAATGCTTTCAATAAGTTCATCATTCAGAGTAATTGTATTGTTATTGGTTAAGTAGTAACATTTGTATGAGGGAAGGGTTTTCTTTTTTTCCTTTTTCATACTGTATGTCATAATGACAGGCGTGGTTGGACAGTATCTTAACATTTTCTTTGGTTTTCTAGCACCATCTGTTATAATATTTTCATTGCAATATATTTAGTTACATAAGAGTTAAAGCTGTCTGCACAAAGTTGAGCAAAAACAATGACAGTCCAATAAAATCGAACCACCATACTGTCATTGGTTTAAAGAACCTTCAAGTCAAGTTTACTCGCATAATGTAAATGCCTTTTTCTCAGAAACTTGCACAAGCTTTGACTGAGACTGGATTAAATATGATACATAGTAACATCTTTTTAAATCTAAATGAAGAAGTCGACTTTCATATCCAGCATTTTAATAGCTTCGGTACTCTCTGCTTTTTTCAAGGAGCAAAACGAGTGTTTTGGAGCATATGGGCTTCTTTTTCATTAGAAATCACATAAATTAAAGTTTCCTACTAAACGTTGGCAAAGCTGATTTTTTTGTTTTGTTTTGGACCGTTTTATGCCTTCCAGACAGCAACCCATTTCATTTCATTTAAGTTTAGTATGAAAATCTATTCATGGGGATGCTTAGAATAGTTCATTCATATTTTTTGTTGTCAAAGTAAAATATTTGTTGTAAAAGCAGCTAAAAAGATACATTTTAAAAACCTGCTCCAGGGGACATTAATGTGCTGATGAGAAACTGGCATCCAAATTAGGTTTCCAAAAAGCAACTTTTATCATGATAATTGTTCTATGCTAGATATTTGTGTTCTGGATTCAATTTTCCCACATGGCAGCTCATAAACTTACAAGTGTGTTGGCACTAATTTGGGGCTTTTAAGTACACAAACCTATCACACCTGCAAGAAAAGTAACAAATGCACTTTGAAGTGCATAGTCATGCAACAATAATGCAACTTTGACCAAACAAAATGAAGGCATGATGCTCACAGTCATGGTTTGTTGAGCTCAGGCTGACTCCTCATTGCCACCTTGATAACTTAAGTCTTATGTTGTACAGAAATGAAAGTAAGCCACTTCAAAGGCAGAAAAAAAAATAAGAGAAAAATCTATCAAATGCAGGTGAGCTTGGTTGTACACCATCAGCGATGTTGGATTTATGGTAAATGAGCTAAATGTAAAACCACCGGTTTGGTCTTTGAACCTTTTCTACAGGCTCCAAGTGGTTCAGACAAGAACAGCAGTTAATGTTTGTGTCAGTAAAAATGAATAGAATAACATAAATAAATGGTCAAAGAACTGACACTAATCGAATATACAGTATACGTGTCATTAATACATGCTCCGTGGAGAGGGTGATTACTGGTGAGTAGTTAAAATGGAGTCTCAGAAAGCAGAGCACCTCTCCTCCTTCTCAGGTGGGCTCTTTTTGGTCACAGTGAACTTCGACTTGAGAGAATGATCTGCTATCAGCTGATTGATTTCATTTTGCCTATAAGTAGACAATCTTTGACTTATCCAAGGCACTTTCGACTCATCCTTGGAGGCACAAAAGCACCGTTTGCAGGCCCTGCTTACGAGGTACACCACCTCAGCCAGGTTGAGCAGCACACACACCCCAGACACTGCCAGCATGAACACTGTGAATATGGTCTTCTCTGTCGGTCGGGACACGAAACAGTCCACTGTGTTGGGGCAAGGGTACGAGTCACATTTCACCAAACGCACCATCTTAAAGCCAGGATAGATCAAGTAAAAGATGTAGAGAAAAGCCACCTCCAAGAGGATTCTGAAGATGATACTAATCATGTATGTCCACCACAGAGCGCCCGTGATCTGGAACTTCTGGTTCTTGATGCGCTCCAGCTCCTTTGGGCTACCGCGGCCCGTCCTCTTCAGGATCTTCTTGTCGATGTGCCGTCGATGGGCCACATGCATGGCCACCAGCAGTGCGGGGGTGGAGACCAGGATGAGCTGGAGTGCCCACAGTCGGATGTGCGAGATGGGGAAGAACTGGTCGTAACAGACGCTGTTGCAGCCGGGCTGCTGGGTGTTGCAGATGAAGCCGGACTTCTCATCTCCCCAAACGCTCTCGGCGGCGACCACCAAGACCAGGATACGGAAGATGAAGATGACAGAGAGCCAAATGCGTCCGATGCCCGTGGAGTGCCTGTTTACGCCGCTGATCACGGCATAAAAGCTCCCCCAGTTCATTTTTGACTCCAGGTCTGCAGAAAATGAAGGACAAATACTCAGTTAAAATTACATGGACGGAGTCGAAGCTACATCTCTGGTCAAGTTAGTATAACAATACGTTTTCAATGGATTTAATCAAAAAGCCTCTCACGAAAAGTAAAATATGTAATTCATTAAAAAAAAAAAAAAAAAAACTAGCCCCTTTTAGATCTTAACATTGGCATAACGGCACATTCCTAGAATAACCTGAGGCCTTTAAACACTGTAGTAACTGTTGTAACATTAGTTTTTAGAGGTTTACCAGGCTCAGCCGGCAGTGCCAGCGGCGTAAGCAGCGCCGGGTCCGAAGATGACCATCTTGAGGTGTGACCCGAGCATCGAGCCGGATTTGGCAAGAGTCGGGAACAACAGACAAGAATTGCCAAGTAGCCTGCTGGCCGTATAAAAGCAGGGGCGACTGCCTACCACCACGCGCCGTCACAAGACGCAACAGGTCGAAGCCAATTGCGAAACATTTGCGGAACCACGTGATTGGCTCACCCTGTATTAATACTGTACTCCCAGACTGGCCTGCAGCCCAGTTGCAGACAGACTGACAGACTGCCAGCATATTTCTCCAAGGAACCAGCAAGACATGCATCTCATTTTGAGATATTTTTAAGTCAAGTGAGAGACATCCATTGTTTGAGAAAACCTACCGACTCTACCAGATTTGCCTAAAGAAAACTTAAAAGGCTCACACTCTTTCAAAAGGACGTTCAGGAAAATATTATTTCCATAAAGGGTGATGGTAATGAGACCATTAGTATGCCTAGTCTTTGTCAGGTTTGGGCACTGGGGCATATCAGCCATCACCCACATCGAATCCAACCCCTTTGCCCACTGGGTGTTAGTATAAAACATAATAAAAATGATAGAACATGTATTTTACCTTCAGCTGTGTTGGTACACAAAAATGTGTACAAAATGGGAAGAAATGAATTAAAATATTGTGTTTTTTAGCAAGCCAGAAGGCTGGATTGAGAACACCATGCGTTCGGAAAATGCTAATCATTCCTCCGCCACTAGCCACTGCCCTGCACCGTAGCAGTCATATGCTCTTATATAAACTATTTACATACAATGGCACCCTTTATTGGGCTGCAACAAGACTCTTTAGAATTCAGATCAAATGCCTCAATTTCCGCCTACCCCGGGCAAAAGAAGGAATCTGTGTGGACACAAAAGGCCTCAGCCTGCCACATTATTTATTGTGCTTGGCAGGGGCAGGGAAGTGAAGTGAAGGAAGCTTTTGACCTGAGCCACTGCACTGAGAGTCACTGACAGGTTTGCTGATTCATCTGGAAAATACACAAACTATTCAACTATCGCAAACAACAACAAGAGCGTGTTCAAACTGATTTTTGTGTGTTCGTCAAGAATTTGAAATCTGAAATACCAAAAAAAAAAAAAAACATTAGACATGCAATAAAAAAAATATAAATATTGGTTTTGTCAAAGACAATTTACTGTAAATGAAAACATGAGACTAAATTCATTTTCAATAAATCTTAAATTATGTGCTAGACTCTTTTAAAATGCTCATTTTACAGAAATCTACTTATCATGCCATCAACTCTTACATTACAATAAAATGTGCTTCCATATTCAGATTATAATAATTTCTAAAACATTTTAACCAGGAGTCAACTGGGACAGGATTATAGATATCCATAGTCATTGGGTTAAAGGTAACTTCAATAGATCTGAACTGCAGCTAGTTGTTAAATCTGCAAACAATAATGGATGCACATGACCTCAGACTCCTATAAATGCACATAATCCACTGTTGAGATGATTATCGTCTTCATAGCACTCTCAGATAAGATTTCTCAGTTGAAACTCCTTACAACAGCAGAAATAATAATTTACAGTAACAAACTGAATGCACGTGAAAACACAATGTGCTCGTTTGTCATGTACTATCGAATGAGCCACAGCAGCTCACTGTGCTGTGAGCATTTCTGCGTCACTTATGACAAGTGTCGTGGGAGTGTTTGGGTGGCCTGGTAATTCTTTGAATGAACTAAACCTCATTTACATTCTCTGTACAGCAGGAAGAGACACGGAGCATGTAGTACAACTACAGAGAACACGGCTTTATTTGTAAAAAATAAAATAAGGAAATGTACATACAAAACACCAGTCAACCATTGTCCAAGAATTTAAGATTAACCAATGCAGCAGGGCTTTAAGGATTATTAACCAAATGAAAATTATTCACAAAATACACCAAATTTTTGTAGCATACAAACTATCACTTAATATTGGGCCGCGAGTCTGGACATACTGGCTCCGTCTTGTGGGTGAAATAATCACGACACACTTCCCCTGTTTTGACGCACAGGAAGGGGAGTACAGGATGCAGACACGGACATCTCAAAGGAGGAAATGTTCAAAATAAAACAAGCAAATGGAATTTTTAAACATATTCCATGCATGTAAAAAGTTACAATTGTTTGTTATTTTTTTTTAATCACTATTTTCAAGACAATTCTCAAATTCCTTTTGATTCAAACATTTTAATTTAATATACAAAATAATGAAACTCTGAAATTGTAAGTTCCAGTAATGTAACAGTAAATACAATTTGAATAATAATGTTGCTGCTGGCAATGTGTGAACTTCAAAGTAAAACATAACAACACAGAAGAAAGCAGAGACATGCACCAGTCTAGTCATTACCTTCAGTTATAATCCTACAGTTTATTTAATATCATATTCCTTTGATTTAAATATCCTTCATTTATCCAATCAGCATAATTTGTGTAGACATTTACATGTAGACTTCACGCTGAATATACTTTATGTTCACTTAAACATTTCAATTTGTTCTCATTTAAGAATTATTAAAGAAGGGGTAAATGCGTTTTGGGGATTTTTTTTTTTTTTTGTCATCATGCAGCAAAAAAATGAAATAAAAGACATTCAGCTTTTGTTGTAATTCAAGTGGTCTGGTAGAACAATAGGCTTCTACAACTTTTAGCTCTGTATTCAGGCTTTAGAAGATGCGGTCCGTGACTGAGACCTTAGGTCAATCGTGGCCATTTAAAGATGTTAAACCTGATTCAATGGGGGAAAATCATGCCACAAAACTCTGAGGTTCAGAGGGGGGCGGGCAGGAGTGGATGTCACCGGACGGGGATTCCGCACCGGGCTCAGCGCACCCTGTTGTCGAGTCCGTTAGCCCATTGAGCAGACCGCCAGGAGTGCAGCGCTAAGGCGGGGGGTGGCGGCGGACACGGGGTCATCCAGTCAGGAGTGAGACCCAGACTAGGTGACTGTTCTTCGCTGCTACGTCCCTCTCGCATCGGTAACTCGGCCGCCTCTACTACGGGAGGTTTGTGGGCGCGGACGAGGGATGACAAGAGGCCTAGGCGACGACAAACCTCGCATGCCTCGGGAGGTGGCGGGAGGGGCAGTTACAGGAGATGGGGTGTTTTTTTTTTTTTTTTTTTTGCATACCCCAGCTTTAAATGTCCCCGTTTATATCTGTGTGCTACATGGCAGAGTTACCATTTGTATTTTAAATCTGACGTCGGTTGGCTGTCACACAAGTAACACAAAATGAAACTGCTCTACACACATCCTCTTCTCTCTGACTTACTTCTTACTTTGAGTATAGCACGAGATGAGGTATTTCTCCCAGTCAGAATCCTGTTTGTGCATTTTAAGTTGAACGGCACCTATAAAACAAACCGCAAGATTTAGAGTAGGAATGAGAGACGTAGCACTGTGCCAGATAAATGAAAATGAAAAGTGTGGCCTTGGTAGAGAATGGCTACACTGCCACCCACTGTAGATGCACAACAATTTCCAATTTCTAACCATTCTTACTTCTTTTGAGGAGACCTGCATTCTTCAGTTTATTATGTTTTGCATGTCCATTCTGGGCCAATCTCAAAGACAGCGATGCACCTCTCCTGAAAAACAGATGATGACACATTTGTTCAGTTAAGATTTGGGGGCAGTAACTGTATACACTCACATAGGCATATATTGTACTTATTCATGAATCAAGAATGCCTTTTTACCTTTCTAGTACCAATGAGTTGATGAATTAACAACATTAGATTTGCTAATAAATCGTAATGATTTAATCTGCTTAAATCCTCTTTGTTCTAAATTTAAAACACACAATTAACTGACTGTGCTTCAAGTACCTCATTGCTCCTAGCTTTCCTTTTTCCAGGAACAGCTCGACTGTAACGGTGGACCCCTGTGGGTAAAGTCTGGCATAGAGGGTCCTGTTGTGCACCATCGTTTTGAACCAGCCCACTGCCTCCTCTGACCAATCTCTCCCATTCGCAGGCATCACCTGAGGGGGAGGAAACACACACAAAATACCATGAACTGAGACAATTCATTTCCTTTGTCACAGAGCAGTCGTATAAACTGTGACTAATTGAGAGGATAAATGCAAATAATTCAGTCTACACTCTCACAGCGGAGCTTGTGAACCATTTGCGTTCATGCAAATTCAGAGAGGGATAATTTGCACGCCTGTCTGAAAAATGTAACAAATTCAGCAGCGAGAGATTTATGTACTAGTTTACAAGCATGTGGAGGACAGCGCTTATCATTTGGGTTACAACAGGGAACCACTCACATTTGCCAGTGAAACCTGCACAGCCTGAAGGGGAAGAAGAGCCATTTCTAGAGCCAGTTCCTTCATGTTCCACATTGACAGGCAGGCAGTGTCACCATGGTCCAGCCTTTTCACCTCCACCTTGATGGATGTCTCACCTTTTGCACCACACATGGCATTTTTATCTTAAATATAAGAGAACAACGTGGCACAGAAAGTCAAGCCACAAATCCAGTGTGAAACTCCCAAGTGGCTCCAGCCAGGTAAAGTGACACTGCTACCATCTAGAGGTGTGCATTTGCAAAACCACTCCAAGACGTCAAACTGGACCCACCTCTGCTCACTCCACATATTTTCATCACCTGAGCCCTGCACCATTTTTCCTGCTGAGGGAACCAACCCATTACTTGGGTCCCAATGTCTGGAATGCGGTTCTGCTCGGCATATGAACTACCGGCTTTCCAGCTGCTGCAAAAATAATGACAACCAGAAACATGTGGATTATTCAACAAAAAAAGAAAGGAGAAAAAAAAAAGAAAAAAAAATCTACAAAGAAAGCTGTAATGAACAAAAAGGATAAGTGGCTCTTTAAGTCCTGCAAATGTGATCAGGGAATCAGTGAGGGTTTGAGAAAAGCTGAGAAAAAGCACATGAGATTAGACGCCATGCTGAATGACTTACTCTGTGCAGAGGGCCTGCAGCTTCTCGGGGGAGTCTGCATGCTGGATGTAGAAGTTGCCTGGGCTGACAATATGAGACACTACAACTTCAGCCTCTTCAAACCTGCGGATATTGAACTCGGGAATGCTCATGCTGTTGAACTTTGGCACTTTTGCATCAGCAGAACTGTTCTCATGCTCAGGTTCTTTTATTTGCGTTGTCAAGTCGATGTTTACACTGGAGCTCTCAGCCTGCGCGATTACATTTTGGCAGTCTTCACCTTCCAAGGGGCTCAGTAGAGGATCCCCCCGTACCACCTCTGTGAAGATGTCTCCAATATCCCATAACTCGGTTTCTGTAGCAATCACACAGCTATAGATCAGACAGCCGCTTGACTCGGCTCTTTTCACTCGGAAGACCGGCGCTCTGTTTTCAGTGTTTGTATGCAACGTTTTTGGAGGGAGTGCATCGTCGGTCCCAACATGTGCGAATTGGTGCCTTTGTATTTTGACGGTGGGTGGCGCCAGCTGTGGCAAAACTGAAGTGTACGTGCTTTTGGTCCACTCTGTGACAGTGACCTCCAGCGTGCCCATGTTTTTAGCTTTTTCTCGGAGAAAGTGCAGCAGATGAGCGGATGTTTGTTTCTGGTGTTGCACCTGAACATCCCCCTCGCATCCCCATCTTAACACTGGTGTTGTGTTGACGGGTTTACGGCCGCCGATCTCTAGGAGTACAGCTTGTATGGGAGGCAGCAGAAGTTGTGGCCTCTCTGCGCCGATATCGCAGCTGTGAGAAATAGCAGGTGCAACAATCGCAGCATCTGGCTGGCTTTTCTCCTCAAAAACAACTTGTTGTTCTTCAGCCTTTAAACTACAAGGTGAGCTTGGGGTCAAACCGGTGCTGTTAAAGCTGGATGAAATGCACATCGTGTCTTCCTGCTGGACTGCTGCCGCAGGCCGAGAGGTTTCGAAAAATTTCAGATGCTGACGGATCAGTGTGGCTCCAAGCACCTGGACTGCTTTTGCTACGGAGCTCGCCATGAGAGAGCTCTGCAACATGGGCCCAAACTTGAGAACATCTTTAAGGGTCTGATGTTGGCTTGTTCTCACTCCGTTTTTGACAGGAGGCTGGACACAAACCCGAGGCTCTGTCAATTGGGAAACGCAGGAGAGAAGGTCTATTAAATAAAGTTTAACAAAATAATGAATAGGGTTGCACTGAAAATCATATCATCAAATCATTCATGGCATATTTGCATAATGCTGATGCTAGTTTAGTTTCAAATTAGCAGCTAAAGCTGTGGGATTAAATCTTGATTTACCAACTGTGAGGTTCTTTAATAAAGCTGAAAGCTTTGCAATTGCTTGACATTTCACATCCAAAGTCTTTGTGAGCTCACTGAACACACTGCTGGGAGGAGATGAATTCAAGAAACTTTGGACCTCTTCGTAGGCCTGGTGGAAAAGTGAAATATTTGTATGTTTATTCAGAAATACAAGTAAAAATAATAATAATAATAATAATTGTGCTAATTAAATAATACAGAAAATATACTTTCATATATTCAGCAATATTTTCAAAACCTTTGGACATTTTCGTTAAGATTTGGGCAACCACAGCCAGCCCACCTGGCCAAATATAAAACGTATCCGATGGCTTTAACAGACGATTGGACCACGTGGCCCGCCTGCTTGCTAGCGATCTTAATGTAAAGAAGTAGGTGTGGATGGGGGGGGGGGGAGAAACAAACAAAAACAACAAAAAAAAACTCGTGTGAACATTTACCTTGTTGGCGAAGCGGCGAAGTTCTTGCTCGAGTGTATTCCGGGCATTTTCCAGCAGGAACAGCTTGTAAGTCAACTGCACTCTCTGGCTGATCGAGGAGCGCTGCAGCTGCAGGTGGGCCGGTTCCTCCCGAGGAGCCATGACCGTCTGCAGCCCGGGATCTCACCGTCTTCTTCTTCTCTTGTCTTCGGGCATGCAGTTTCTCTAAGCTACTTGTCTCATTTATAGGACATGCCGCGGGTGTCCTGCTCTTTCTTCAACGCATCTGTCACCTGAGACAACTTTTAAAAAAAATACTTTCTTTTTCAAGCGCTCTCGCCGTTTAAACAGGTGGACTTCCTTTGGGCTGTCAGGCCCCTTGTCTGGTCCTGAGCTGGGTTTGGGTCAGTTCATTTACATCTTGGCTGTGACTGAGCAGCAGTGCTGGAGTGAAACTGAATACATTTATTTTCCATTTTAGGCCACTTTATATTTCCACTATTACATTTCAGAGCAAAAAAAAAAAAAAATAGTGCACTTTTTTTTTTATTCCACTACATTTGTCTGACAAACTCGAGTTGCTAGTTACTTTTAAGATGAAGGAAAACCATGCATCTCCAAATTTGGTGATTTTTGAATTTGAATGTTTGTGATAAACTGAAGGATAAGATCTTCCTTCATGGGCTCCCGTTTCTTAAGCAAATTTAACTAATTGAATTTAAGTAAAGGGCCGGAGTACATCTTCCACCACGGCCAGTCAGCGAGCTCAGTCTTGGGGTTATACCCGGTTGTGTCTGCCCGCCAAGGATTACATGCACATAGCAGGTCAGTTCACAGCTGCAGGGAAAACTACCCAAACTTTCTCTGATTTGGCAAAGGGGTAGGCCCACAGTTTCAAAACAATATCATCTTCTTTGCCAGGTTCATCGGTGGTGATAAATTATCTGAAGTCAGCATTGTCGAGTCAAGTATTGTTTGTTTTATTAAGACTCACAGCATTTCATCGATGCTCGGTCTGAAATTTACAAGGTTTCCTTGATTAATGTCTCAATATTTACACTATATCATTATTCATATTTATAAGAATATATTTGATTGTGTTTTAAGAATAACTAAGATAATAAAATGTACTTTTTTTTTTAAGTGAGGACAAATGGATGTGGGGTGTCAAATTCACTCTCTCAAAGTTGATCAAATAAAGTACCTGCTGATAAAACCATTTATTTCTTCTCAAACTTGGACTTGAAGTGTCATTACTAAATGTTAAGGGGTGCATGCACTTTTGAGTTTAATTGATTGTTGCTGCTGAGAAAACACATCCCCTATTATTTCTGGCTAGGTCATTTTTAAATGTACAAAATTCACAAAAAATGGCCCAAAGTATGAGCTGATAAAACCAAGTGAGTTGTAGATATCCAGAAATAAAGTTACAGTGCGGATGCATTATTCAGCAGATGTGTTTCCTGTAACTGTCAGCGGGCTTGCAGAACTCTGCATTACTCCTGCTCATGCCTGAATGACGGACGCACGCAGAGAAGGCAGTGCCTGTAAAAACTTTGTGGACTTTTTGACGTGCCACCGACGCGTCAGCCCTCCGGGATTTGTCCTGGTGTGAATGAAGGGCGGGACGCTACAGTGATGCTTTCTTGGATCACCTTTTTCAGGGCCCTCTGCATGTGATGGCTCAATCATGGATCAAAGGGCCTTTAAGCCAACAAATCTGTCTGAACATTTTGTGAATGAAAAATGTCATAACTGAGACGGCCCTTATCATACTGTGTGCTTTTGAAGACTTGTCCCCTTGAGATTGAGCCTGCATAGACACCAAACCAACTTTTATTTGATTTTTTGTTGTTGTTGTTGTTGTTTTTTAAATGCATAATACAGCTTCACCGTTCAGGCTATAATAGGCCTACATTAAAATCTGTACCTCGATGACTCAGTTCCTCAGCATTTAAGAAATATATTTCACAGGTTTATGTTGATACACTCCTGTAATATACTGTATCGTGTCCCATAATAGTTTCTGTGATATTTGCAACATAAAGTTCCTGTGGATCTGCTTTATGAAACTTTGAAGAGGCTCTTGATCATTTGTATTTAAAATCATCTTTTGTGTCTGCTTTAAAGTAGGAGGAAAACTAAGAAATTATATTTTGCAACTTAATGATAAATAATATGTTCAGATTAATTTCTATATTGTGGACCAGGCATATATTTTCTGGAAGACACACATATATATATGGAAGAGAAACTACATGGGACATGAGCGCAGACCAAACAGCTGGAGGCAAAGGCACAACTTTGGATTTCATTCTGAATAATTCAAGACATGTGCAGTGTTAATGGCAATACAAAGTGACTTGTGCTACATTTGAGAAACCACATTTCACTGATGTAAGATAAGATTGTCTTTTATTAAGAGAGATTTCCAGAATCCAAAGGGAGAAACTGAGTGATACAATACTTGCTGTAATGTGCTAGCAAACAAGCTGCTGCTGATGTCTAAATGCCAGCTACTATTAACCACCAAATAAAAGAATGAATACAATTTGCCACTTGCATTCCTATGGTTGCACACCTAATGCTATCCACACAGTGTTCTATTCTTTTAGTGCTCTTTGCTTGAACTTGTCAAGCTGCTACTTGATCTCGTACCCAGAGCTTGTAGGTGGGGCAACAAAGACATTTCCTACAGTTATATTGCTCAAGAGCCAGATTGATGGGCATTCAGGCTTTTCTGACACCGATGCTGGCATCACATCACCCCTGGCTCTTATGAAGAGACATTAAGACTGTCTCCGGTGGACACAGTGGTAATGGAGGGACGGACTGAAAAATGGCACTTTGCATCAGTTTAAAGAAGGAGGATGTGTCAATAGGAGGACAGTTAGAGGATTGCTTAACAGGATATCCTGCAAAAGCGGTTTCTCTCTGTTTTGCACACAAAGCATGTGATTAAGGTTGTAATAGAAGTCTTCAGGATATCTGATAGCAACATGTCATTCGTACACATTCTCACCAATCACATCACCTCATTGACATGGCTCCGCAGTGAGGTATAAAACTCAGTTTATTTATGCTGTCAGTTGAACTTAATTTTAATGATTACGTTCTACATAGACGGTTTTGTTAGTGGTTCCAAATTCAGTCAGATTTATTGAGTGAGAACGCACGCACATTGAATGGAAGTAGCCTTACAGCAAACATCTTATGACTTGGTGGACTTCAAGTAACTCAACTAAAACCAGAAATGAACAGAAACTGAAATTGTTCCCTTTCAACATCAGTGATTTATTTTGCAGGTACGGAAATGGGGATTCATACTCCTAAATGACGGCTGCCAGCATATTGTGGTTTTTATAGGTAGAGCATGTTTATTATGTACAGCATAACTGTTGCCACATTCTCAAGGGTCAGAGCCACATAAATCATACATTTCAAAACTCAGACATATTCATATAGTGATATGTACAATGGATCTTGTATAAGGACAATGTCAAATGAGCTATTTTCATTCAAAAATATAGAAAAATATATGATGTGTTTATCCACACTCTTCCAAGGGCTCTTTTGCTGGCATCATGTTGCATTTTTCAGAAGTTCAGCCCTGATTCTGGGAATGTTGTGCAAGGCCTCACAGACGTCATAAAAATTTAAGCCAAGGTTAAAAATTTTGTTGCGAGCAAACATTTCACAATGAAGGATGGGCAACAATTCTCCGCCTGATTATTGATTTGGCGCGCACGGTAACCAAGCAGCTTGGGAGTCGATAGAGCCAATTTCAAACACAATATTTTAGCTGCACGGGTCACACAAAGTGATGCACGTCCTCCAGACTTGTAATGTGCAGCGGAGTCATTCAGAGAAAGTTCGAACAGAGTGAGAATAGAACTGTGTGGCTTTACTGCCTTTTTATTATCTGTTCTTGCAGCCGTTAAACCACAGTTACATTAATTAACTCCCTGGATTTACGTTTCAGGAAGCAAAGTTTGCTCTCCAGTGTCTCACTGAATGTATAGGTTTGCTATTTTATATAACCCATATGTACATATAAAACAAATAAACCAGTAAGAAAAGAATTTACATGATAAAAGGTCTTTGTGTGCAGCACAGCTTCCTGCTGAATACGATGAGCACTGTGAATATTACAGCAACAAACAGAACAATGATCATTTGCCCAAAATTAACTTCCAGTGCCTTTGAAGGAGACAAACAATAGATCAAAGGCTTTTCCAGATAATCTGTCATGACAAAGTTTCTAACACGTGTAAAGCATTCAGTCTCATTGATGTCAGGCACTTTAATCTTCATCTCATTTAAGGTTGTCAGCCATCCACTGTCACAGCAGTTGTAATTATTACCACTGATATACGTAGTAGTGAGGTGTGTGGATAGAATCTGCATCAAAGACTGATTTAAAGTCATGAAAACATTATTTCTTAGGTCCAGTTCTGTCAGAGGAGAGCAGCCTAAACTGCTGGGTATCATATCCAGGTGGTTGTTTGATACGTTCAGATGGGTTAACGCTGGCATGCAGGGTAAAGACAGCCGAGAGCTTCTCATGTTTATCTCACTGATAATCAGGGACTGAAGAGTTGTTTGCACACCGTCTAGTGCCCCCTCATGCATTTCCATATGTAAATTTTTCGCAAGGTTGAGGGAAACCAAAGCGTTTCTCTGAAATGTGTTCGGCTGAAGTACTTTGATGTTGTTTTCTTTGAGACTGAGGTGTTTAAGAGTCCTTAACTGCCCAAATGCAACGCAGGATGTGTTCAGATCCATTTTCTGTGTTGATTGAGAGCTTGTCGAATGGTCAGTGGAAGAGCAAGGTTGCACTGAATTGTCTTGCAGATTAAATGTTTCTATTTGTGTGAGTGCGCTGAGAAAAAGTGGGGAAATATGTGCTAGTCCGTTGCTTTGCAGGTCGAGGTGCTTTAAGGAGTGAAAGAAAAGCTGGCGATGGTGTCCTGAATCACTGTAATTTTTAATATTCCACATGATGTTTTGCAGACAGTTATAGCTGAGATTTAGTGTCTCTAAAGAAGACAGAAGGCTCAAAGTCTCAAGTGGGAAAGACCTGAAGTGGTTGTAGCTCAGGTCAATATAAATCAGTGGCATTAGTCTCCAGTTTAAGTGCAAGTTATTTTTTCTGGCTATTTTCTCGCTTACAATCTCATTGTAAAGAGAATTGACCTCTGATACCACTGTAGCCTCTGAATTCAAGGCACCCACCATGTTATTCTGTAAATAAAGATACCTCAAACGGTTCATTTTTGGAACTATCGGAAAGTAAAGGAGCTTGTTGTAGCTCAGATCAAGAATCTCGAGCCTGTACAGCTGGTCATCCTCGCGTGCAACAAAGAACTCCACCGAATTTCTACTGAGATTTAGATATTTAACCTGATGTAATTTAAAATCACAGATGTGTGCGAGATTATTTTTGGCCAAGTCGAGCGTCTCTAATCGTCTCAGTGGTTCAAATGTCCCCTGCTCTATCACTGCTATCAGATTGTCATCAATAGTAATGGTCCTTAAAGCTTTACTTTCTTTGAACAAATCGTGTGAAAGTCTTGTTAAAGCATTACCAGTCATCTTAAGATGATCAAGAGAAGACTTGTTTCTAAGGTACAGCTCCACTGCATCGTCACCCAGGGCGTTCATTGATATGTCCAAACTCTTCAGCCTACTGAGGGATAGGAGGGCTTTGCTGTTCCTGCCAAGGTTGTTGTTTAGTCCATTTCTGGACAAATTCAACTGCTCAAGTCGAGCCAGGTTTTCAAAAGCCCCCTCGGAGATGAGATCCAGCTGGTTGCTGCTCAGGTCCAGCTGCTCCAAGTATGGTAAAGCAAGTGTGTGCAACTGTCTGATGGAGTTATTGGACAGGTCTAGTCCTCTGAGCCTCACATCCAAATCCAGAGGGACAGAGGAGAGGTTCTGGTTGTTCCAGGACTGCTCCTTCAAATGAAAGGAACATTAATCATAATCAAAGAGAGAACCATGGAAACCACAGTTAAATAACATTAGCATTCATTAAAATGTCAAAACCATCCACTTTGTTCGCTTAAAAAAAAAAAAAAAAAAAAAAAGAAATAGATGATTTTTGCATTTGAATTGATCATCTTGAACCTACCTTTGGAGCATAATATGTGAGTCCAGTTATACAAAGGGCATGGCTGAGGGACCAGAGTAAGAGAAGATTAGAGAACATGTCTGACCATTCTCCCTCTGCTGCTGCTGCTAAACTGCACCACGGCTGTTGTCAGAGCTCATATACAGTACACACTCACAGACACCCTATTATAGCCATGCTTCATAAAAAAAAAAAAAAAAAAAAAAAGGGAGAGAGAAAACAGCTGTGGACACCAGATAGGCACTGCGGATACTATATTTAGCCAATAAAGACCAGACCAGTGCGATGTCACTTTATTTACATGCAATGACAAAACAAAACATGTAAAATGTGTTACATAGAGAAATGCATTTAAAATTAGCTGTGAATTAAAATACACAGAGTTTATTTGTACCAATATTATCCAAATCATAACTTCAATTTCAACATGATGCATGTAAGTATTTACAGTGTTGCGGAGTGTCGTGCCAACCAGAAAAACGCCTCCTGAGCGATATAAATTGATACATTTGTTTGTTCCTGACATACTCTTTGGAAAACGGAAGCCGTTCTAAAATAAAGGAGAGGAACAAATAAGCAGACACCGCGTAGGTGGAGCAGGAGGGAAGCCCCCGGCAAGGTATAAACAGACGAGCTAAAAATGGGCTGATGAAAGGAGGTGGTGGCGCACAAAGACAACAGGGATAGGCTCGGGAGAACTCCCTGGATGATACAGTTTAATGGTTGAAAGGTAAAATAACTGACAGACGATCTGGGCAGTTCATTTAAAGAGTTCATTATGGTTCCAGCACGTTTCCTGCTGTCACTCGACCCTTTATCGGCATCCTCTCATGCAGCTCAGTGTCAGTTCCCCACTTCCTGCAACAATGATCTGCGTACTTATCATCCTCGTACGGTCTCGTTTCAGTTCAGCCGTATGACACCAAAAAAGGTTGAGTCTGCGTTCATAGAGATCACGGCGGTGGGCCTGTACGGGATCACCAGCTCGAGCTCGTCATTCTGAACCAACTGCACTGTGCCTGCAACAGAGGATGAATACTGTTGTAATGGAAGGTGTCGGAGGAGAAGATGGGGTGACAAAGTGAAGGAAAAGCAACGTAATACATTCTTAAGTTCCATGACTTCCACACGCATCAAACCATCTAGGGCTCCCTCTCACCCTGTATAGGAGCATTTGTTCTGTTTTTCCCTCCTTTACAGTATATTTTTCATTTATTGAGTCCAATGTCTGTAGATGATTGCTGTAAGAGAGATGCCTCACAAGGACAAGGCTGTTCAGGTTAAAGGAATGGTTTTACGTTTTTCGGAAATGCGTTTATTTGTCCTCTTGTTAAGAGTTAGATTAAGGAGATTGACATCACTCTCGTGTCTGTGAGGCAGTTTCAAGGGCACGGCCTTGCTTAGCACAGAGAGTGAAAAACAGCTTTTATGGCTCTAAGGTAACAAAATCCCCCCAGCAGTCGTGCCCCACTTACCTGCAGTGTAGCACGTATTGGCGGGGGTTTCATCGGGCATCTCTTGCAGGCACCGCAACAGCTCTGTGGACGTCGTCCCTGCTTTACTGGAGCCCCAACTGCGGATTATATGACCCATAACAGTGCTTGGGCTCTCGAACAAAACCTGCAAATTGAGCAGAACATTAGCTGAATAGTTGGAACAAATCATATGCAATATCAACTTAGTTATGCTTGAGGTATAGTGACACAATACTTGTCCAAACACCAAGTAATAACCATCCTCTTGGACAACAATTCTGTTTTCCTTTTGTGAAATTGTATTTCCTTGCTGTGCAGAAACAGTCCAAGGGATCACTGTTATATTTCCTGTGGGAAAAGGAAAGATATGCTTATTCAAAATAATGGCAGACGGTGCAATGCTACAGCCAAACACTTGAATTTAGTTTTACCTCTTCTGTCTGGCTGTTTGTTTGTGTTAGCTCTTAGCTGCAGAAATGATGTTGGAGCTGGCAAGAGTGAGAAATAAACACAATACTTTAATTTTATTAACTTAGCACATACTGTTTATGGTCTCACTACCAGATTAGACCGTAACTAATGGACACATTTTTGGTTCTCAGCTCCAACCCACCTCTGCAGCTGCTCTGTTGCCTTTTTACTCGCCCAGAAGATATCTTCAGAGAACTCTGAGCTTTCTGGAAAACACTTGGCTCGATGTCCTAAGAGAAAACAAAGCATTAAGATAAAATGTATTATTGCAGCGCTATCTGAATACTCACTAATGGCATAAATCTCAGTAGTACAATGTCCAAGATGACTCCATCCTGCATAATCAGTGACATACCTCCCTTGTTTTAGACGTCTTGGCCAGTTTCCCATTGACTCCCTCAGAACGTGGCTGATTTAATTGTAGAATTATGTCCCCTTGGAGTTTACGAAAATCATTTTCTAAAACACTGGCTCTGTGCACCAGGAAAAGACTAAGACCAAACATTAATGCCGTTAGTGACAATAGAGCATTATAAAGCATAGCGAGACTTGCAGACTGAATGTCCCCAAGTTACTCAAACGTGCGAGGTCACGCATCAGTAAACTCCGGAAACCTGAACGTTGGGTTTCAAAATGAGTTTCTAAATGAGGAACTATATCTTTTGTCTGCCTCACAACATGGAACTCATTTAGGCCGCATGGAAATTACAGCCAACGCTACAGTGTGTTGTGAAACTTGCAAAGTAAAATCCACGTTTTGAATAAAGACGAAGGCCTCGCTCGCAGAACATCATTTGTTCTCGTCAGCACTCGTGAGTTTGAACCTTTTTAAATGAATACCACTGGCCGCATGAATGCAAGAGACAGACAAATGTGTTTAAGACAGAAAATGAAACATTTTAATCCATCAATCAACTCCATTTACAAAAGTATATCCCATTTTATATACAGTATGTACAGACGTGTATTAACAACTATCATTTTTCTACATGGGTTCATTCATAAGGTAACTAAAGAATAGCACTGTAACAAAACATATCGCTGATATTCTGCAGGGATGCTGTAGTGCAAATGTGCGCAAAATATATAGTGCTGTTGCTCTGTGAATACCTTATAGCTCCAGTTTTAAATGGATTTTCTTAGCTTGGCATAGATATTTTTTTTATACTTGCTTTGAACATTTATATAATCTCTTGATTTTATAACCCAGGGACATAATGGAGCTTAAAACACCTCTTACTGATAACTGCTAACATAATCAAATTCATCAAAAAAAAAAAAAAAAAAAAGGCCAAATAAACAAACTGCGGTTAAAACATTCAAATAGCTGGTGTTTGTGGAGATACAAGATTATCATTCAACAGCACTTAAAAGCACATAATTATTAAGTATCTGTCAGCGCAGTGTCCTTCCTTGTTATAAAGAGAGATGCTGTCTGTGTTGACACAAAACATGGTGACTATAAATAGAAACTGTTTTTGTTTGATGAGGACATTTGGTTCATCATCTCTCTGCACAGAATCAATGTGAAGGGAAGCAGAACAGTCTTTATTGTCCTTTTTAATATGAACATGTGAAAGTGAGCCAGTCACCCAGGGGCTTCCTTTACTTTAACAGCCCAGAGTTTCCTCTAAAAACGGGGCAAGACGTGGCCAAGAAATTCTGGCTAATCAATGTATTAATCCCACTTCAGGCAGGACGAGGAAGACTCTGGACTGATGTGACTGTTGGGAGCAGCTGGTTCGTTTCTGCAGAGGGCTGGTGGTGGTGGTGGTGGTGGTGTAGTTATCCGTTCTGACCAGCAGATGGAGCCTCTCCAAGTCTGACACTTCCCAGGAAGGTGGTGTGGTTGGTCATATTGATGAGCGTGTACTCGTGGGCTATGCGTATGGAGATCTTCTGGCCGGCGCGCAGCGGGCTCACCCCAGCCGTGTAGCAGGTGTTGAACTTGCGCTGGCCTGTCTCGATGCTGCAAGTGCAGCGGAGGAACGGGTTGGAGTCCACCATCACATCATAGCTGGCAATGTCAGTGAAGTTGAGGTAGTACACCTGATGGAAAGGGGACATGAAATTCACACAAGACTGAGAGGGGTAGTCAAAACAAGTCCACACTATAATTTAAGGGCTTATTTAAAGCTGAAACAGCTGCAATATGATAGAAGCCAACTAGCCTGTGAGTTATAGAGCTTCACATTTAGCCACAGGGAGAGAGGAAAGAAATATGTCCTATATTATGACTCAAACATTTATGGTGAAACAAAGCAGGCAGGCTTTTAAGCTTAACTGAGGAACAACTGCCAGTTCTTTTGACTTTGAACTGTAAATTTAAAGAGTTACGTCAAGGACCGTACTCACTTCTACCTGACTATATATGAAGTAGACACCGTCCAACAGCACCTCTAGCTGTCCAGTGCGAGAGTGCATTTTAAACACGCGGTGATGGATGGACACCATCTTCCAGTTCTTAAGGACGCCTTGAGACAGATCTAAACATGTCACAACAAACACACAGGAGGCAAACGGTCAACATAAACAGCTTTCAGAGGCGTGTAACTACAACCAGAGCTCTGTGCGGAAACAAAATATAAACCCGCTAATGATGATAACACGTCTTTAATACTGACAAAGTTGGAGCGGGGCCATCTGAATGTGCTAGCATGCAAGGCTTCTGCTCCTGACCCGAGGTAACACAGCTCTGACTTAACGTTATAAGACGTACAGATTTACTTTAAGGCAACTCTAATCCTTCATAATATTACTATAAATATTAGTGATGGCATTTAGCCTGCCTAAAAATCTTTGGTTTTGGAAGTGAATTCCACAAATCTTTCATAAAGTTGACCAAATCTGGCATGTTGAATCTCTAGTGTAAACAATGTGAAGTGTTTATATTTGTTCTCTTGTAATTGTGAGGTTGGACCGGCATGCCTATTAGCACAGTTCCAGACCTGGCTGTTCGACAAAAGGGCATTGGCAGGGATTATGCATGCTTATTGTTGTGTGTCAAACCCGGTGGTGTAACTTCAACCGAGCGCCGGCAGACAAACCCACCTTCTCTCACTTGGATGGTTGTTTCCTGGCCTTGCAAATGAACCACTGCGGGCTGAAAAAAACAAAAAGACCTCTGGTGACTAATCGGAATTCACATTAAACACGGGGAACAGCTGTTTCATCAGGGAACTGGTGCGGTTTTAACATTAAATTTCAAAAGGTGACATACTCTTACCTGGAATTCCTTTGTTTTGGTCTTATCAGGGACCCCTGCAACAATAAGAGAGAGACATGATCAAATTCTGGCCTACGACGCTGCCGAGGAACAAAGGAGAGATGATGATTTAAAACAAAACAAACACTGACATAGTTTAAAGATAAATCATTGCTATTCCATGCAATGTTGACATCCCGCATCAGAAAGTCTCACTGTGAGTTAATCAATGGTGACAACTTGAGCCCCCTTCTAGTGTGGGAAAGTGTCTACATGCAGGAAAATACTGTAATCTCGGAGACAAATCTCTCAGCTCATTTTCAAGCTCTCTGGCTCCAGTCTCGGTCTTGTCAGCGTGTTCTATTTTAAGTTTCATACCTGCCGGACCTTGAGCGCCCGGAGGTCCCTGTGGTCCAGGGGGTCCGGGGGGTCCTGCAGGCCCCACGACGTTGCTTCCTGGAATACCTGGGATTCCAGGGATGCCCGGTGGCCCCTGCGGGCCTGGGGGTCCAGGGGGACCAGGGGGCCCTGGCACAGACCTTTTCTTCCCTGGAAAGAGAGAACGCAAATTAGTTGGCGATAAGGTCCATTTTAATTATACGAAGGCAGAAATCCCAAATTTGCCTGGCAGGGCTTAAAAATCTGTCGAGTATCTGTGCAAATGGAAATTTATGATATGAATAAATGCAAGAGGTAAGAATAATAATTATGAATAATTCTTCCCTGAAGGACAGAATCAAATATTGTCATCCACTTTGAGCCGATATGGTTCATGTATTTTGGATGACATCAAGGACACTTCCAGAAACAGGTAGCAGTCGAGTCACTGACCAAGGTAAATGAAATTTAGGATGAATTCTGTCTTACCTTTTTTCTTGTCTTTCCTTTTTTCCTTTCCAGTCGATTCTGAAAGAAACAAAAACAGTGTGATTAAGCTTGAACTGCTCTCCTCAACAATTATCATCTCCGATAACATCTCAAGTATCCGGCTCATTCCGAGGAGGTATCCTAAACGGGCTAAAATAACAGATTCAGATGTTGTGCGCTGAACACTGGAGTGGAGGTATGTCAGTCTGTGGTATCTTGTAGTGTAGTAATTTGTAAGTGTGGTTTCACCTCCTCTGTATGAACAAGTGCCTTAAGCATTCGCAGGCAGTGGAACTGGAGAAGATCATTAGAGAGATACTTTATCCTGCCAAAATCCTTTTCTTTGAATTAAGCCCAGATGGAGAATGCAGATGAAAGTGTGTGTACATGTGCGCGTGTCTTTGTGTGTGTATATGTGTGCGTGTGTGTGTGTGTCTCCCCTTTACAGCCATGTGTGTGGGTGAGCTTGCATGCATGTTGGTGGGGCATCTATGTCAGTGCTTGAAAGATAAAATGCACTCAGTGCGGATCTGTGCGTGCGTGCGCGCGCGCGCGTGCGTATGCTCTGTGCGCATCTGAAGAATCCTTTTCAAAAAGCCGTCTCGCTTGCTCTTGTGTTTACCATGTCATTATAACTACAAAGGCCATTTAACCTTAAAACCTCACAGTTTGAGTCCCCCTCAAACATATGGCCAGGCTTTCTCCTCTGGCTAAATGACTGGATGCATCCGCATAGATTTCCCTTAACGAGCAGCCCTATCTGGAATCTGGTGCCCGTTAGGAGTGCCGAGAACGCACGCACACGTGGAAACACGCGCGCGCGCGCACACACACACACACACACACACACACACACACACACACACACACACACACACACACACGCACACACACAAAAGCACACATCTAAGGCTGAGATTACAAAAGCCTTTGTCTGTGTGCTGAGAGCAGAGGAGAGACCTGGGAATGATTAGTGTTTAGAGGCTCGGGACTTTACTGATTTATGTAGAAAGTCTCAAAGGTGAGTTTTTTCTTCTAATTTAAACACAATCACTACCCCCCCCCCTCCTCCTCCCTCCTCCTCCCTCCAAGTATTCAGTGTCACGCCACAGACATTGGAATGCCTTGTGATCATGCTGCACTTGTTGCACTCAGACATGAAACTTCAAAGGCCTTGATTTTTTTTTATTTGCATAGTTCGGATTCTAAACAAAAACTACAAAAGCAAATTCAGACATATTGGCCATATGGTTTTCCGTGGAGCTATTGATTAACATAAATCAATTCGGGGGAATTAATGAAAGCCATCAACGTCTCAGACGAGAGACTCGCTCAGAAATGGCCGCTGGTTTATATCTCACAAAATGATTCTTGTTTGATTCAGTGGGAGTCTAAAGTGTGTAACGGCTCTGTTGACAGGTACTAAAGATGTTTTGGGGGACCTGATATTATAGCGAGATGTGGGTGGGGCGGGAATCAAAGCAGGCTTCGCTGTCTGTTTCAAATTGGTGAAACCCTCCCAAACTCCTTGTAGTCCTTGTTTGCTATCCAAGTAATAATCAATCCCATTCCATTTAATCTCTTGCTCTATAAACTCGGCAACGTTCTGTGGTGGAGACGCTTTGTTAAGTAAACACAAAGCAGTAAAAAAATTGATACCGCAAAAAAAAAAAGAAGAAGCGAGAAACCATTAACAAACTGTTTTCAAAATGTAGGCGTAAGCCCACCGTAAGCCTGTTATTTACACTGTACCGATTTGCCTCCAAACAAACAAGGGTTACAGAAGCCACTTGCTCAACAGTCGATCAGGCCGTTGCCAAGCACATATCCAGAAAACAGCCCGACGCAGGTGCACTGCAGAGCGACGGCGGTTAAATAAGACTGAATTTGGAGCTCGAAGAATATTAAAAAAAAAAAAGGGCAAACCCGGGAGATAATAAAGTGTCGGCCGGCGAGCTCTTGTGTCGAGGCGCGAGAACAAAAGACACGACGGCGGTAAACGACGGCTTGCACCTGTTTCTGGCTCCTTGCCGGGACTCCTTTTCGCTCGCTGAGTTATGCCCCTGTTGTCCTCTGTGGCGTGGAAGTCGCTATTTCTGTGCAGTAACTTCTCCTGCGGGGGCACAAAGAAAACATCATTAGGTCGGGACGGTTGCACCGAATTCACATGTGCCACAGCTTTAAACCCAGAGAGCTTGAAACCCCCCCCCCCCCCCCGCTGTGACTATCAACAACAGCCGAGACCACCGGAGATGAATTCTGCGAGCCAAACAAAAGGAGCGAGCGATACACGGTTTTGAGAGTGAAACCCGTGTCACGAGTGGCCTTTCTATTCTTCGGGTGTATAATGTTTGCACAGAGACAACTCGGGGCATTTGAAAAGATGTGAGACACTGTCAGCCAGCACATTCATTTGTGGCCAAGCCATTGTCCGTCCCATTGGGGCTGTAACCCATCCCGTAACCCAAGTCGCTTTTGTCTGCGTTGCTGCCGTTTGAGACGGTCACCTGGTCGCGACTGCTCTGAAATTCACCTTTTGGATACAAAAGGAGGACGTGAACCGTGGTTAATCCGAGAGCAACACCCATTCATGTGGCACCTGGTCCCAGCCCTATTCAGTGGCGGCATGAATAAGCTCAAAAAAACAAAAAACAAAAACAAAAAAAAGTCAAAGAAAAAGGATCTGATGGAGCTGGTCTGAGCTCATCCCCTAAAAAACAGGAAAAAGCTACGCTTGCGGTGGCGGTGGGGTGTTCCCACGGGGCGAGTGAGCGGCGGGACAAACCGCATGCCTGCGTTCTTATGCGACCGGTCCCGTGTCGACCTACATTCACATGAACTCTGTAGGACGTGCTGACCCGACCGCAGCGGCTCTGACAACGGCATGTCCCCCACCCCTTCCCCCCGTGTCGAGGACTCCGGGTCTCAAATCACAGATTGTTCCCGAGTCTCTTTCTGGTCGGACAGCCGGTTTGCGATCACATCGTCGGAGGATTCCCAGAAAGGCGACAGACGCAGAAAACCCCCGGCGCCGGGGGAACGCCACGACGAGACCACCCGAAGCCTCTCCTTTCGTTCGAGCCTCGCGACGCGCCGCGTCGCTTTCGGTCACTCTTCGGAGCAAATAACGGCACGAGCGCGAGGCACAACGAGGCACAACGAGGCTCCCGGTTGCGCCGAGGGACAGACAACCGGACCGCTCCCGTTTGTGCCGGACATCCGCTCGGCGGGCGTCCGGGCAACGCGACATCTCCCAAAAAGCGGTCGACGCGCGCGGCGCCTTGACGCGGATCAGAAGATGAAAAAATAATGAGCCGCGGTGCTCCGAATGAACCGGACGAGCGTCCCGATGAGACACCCCCGTGACCCCTTCCTTTTCCACGGGAGCCCGTCGCGGTCGGGCGCGAGACGGGATGACGTCTCGCTCGAGTCAACGCGGCTGTTAAACCCCAACAGCAAGAAAACCTCGTTCTCCTGAAAGCAGCTTGGTGAACTCCCGGTGCCTCTCCGTGTGGTTGGAAAAGCAGATCCACTGGAAGACAGATGAGAAAAGTTATGTTTCCAGTTACTTCTCTACCTCGTCTCAGATGTGGGAACCCCCTCCCGGGGCGAGGGATGAGCTGCGTCGTGTCGAACACCCCCCCCCCCCTCTCCCGCCGGCCGTGTCGGGGCGAGCTCGGAGTAGTTAAAAAGTCTACATCCCTGACCGGCTGCCAGCCGTGTCTGACCTTTTTTTTTTTTTTTTATAAGCACGGGAATTCCGGCCCGACGGAGGAGTGTGTGTCGGAACGGTTTACCGACACACACACACACACACACACACACACACACACACACACACACAGACCTCCAGATGTTTGCTGCGAGCGGCGACGTTTGCTGTTCATTTGGCGCGCAGGTGCCTCCACATCTCCTCTCCAGCTGTCGGCGTGTCGAGGGAGCTTTTTTTTGTGTGTTTTTTTTTTACCTCTCAAAAGGACTCGGGGTGTATGTTCGGGCATATGGCAGCGCACTTTCGTCTGTTCTGACAGCCAAACATGATTCAACAGCCAATTTCTGGCCCGAGATTAAGCTCCAGCAGAACGACAAAAGACAAACAAGCAGTCTGCTAAGGCTACTACCAAACTGGTGCAGCTGGTATTTGGAGATGAAGGCAACGAAGTGATTTCTTTTGTTTTGTGGGGTGTTTTTTTTTTTCCTTCCTTTCTCCAGAGAAGTCCGTCCATTACACGACTGTGAGCAATGGTTTTGCGCCCTTGTTTGCTTCATTTCGCGTCATTACAACATTTACAGCCTTCATACCCTTCAAAGGCACGCAGAGTTACAGTAAATCAGGATGACAATGTGTTGGTATGTATGCCAAGTGCCAACTGTTGAGTAAACCATTCTTTTCAGCGCAAAGGAAAAATGCTATTAATTACAGGGCTTTCAAATCTTCAAAGCGTGGGGAGGGCGTGGGGGGGGGGGGGGTTGCCGTTGGGCGCGGAGGACGCGATTCCCTGTTGCTTCGTGAGGATATGACTAAAATTCAATCACCCCCGGGGATGTGTAATTTCAGGATCACAAGACTTCTTTTTGCCTTATTAACATTTACCATTACAACGGCTTGTATTCTTACCGATTTTTAGCACTTATACTCCCGAAATACCCCCCTCGCGCCGTTTCGAGCCGATTCCCAAAATAAAACTCTCCGGCTCGTGTGTGTGTGTGTTTTTTTGTGTGTGTTTTTTTTAAAGCTCTCTGGCTTTCGGTGCCGTTTCCAGCTCATATTTCCCCACAAAATGAAGACATTCTGGTTGCGGTGCACGTCCCCCCCCCAAAAAACCCAAAAAAAAAAAATCCTACGCTGAAAATTAGCCACCGACTTGTGGTTGAGAATGTGAGGTCGCAGAGTTGAGGGGGTGAAACGGAGGGCTGGTTGGCTGTGGTTGCCGACCGGGTGCCCATCACCGCCGGCGCGAGCATTACTAACTTCAGCGGCATGCGTACTCTTGAGAGCCGATTGCTCATGATACTCCTGTGATTCACACTCCTGGATTCGACAGTGACGGCGTGTTTTCTTCTTAAATATCACACAAAAGGAGCGGCCCTCCCCCCGGCCAATATCAGACGCTGCTCTCTGTAAGGCCATGTGTTTCAAACCAGAACTTGAGGGGGGGGGGGGGGGTAATTTAATAACGGTATGCATAGATTGTCATCTAAAAAAAAGCTGGTGGAGCTCAACCTAAGGGAAATGTAGCCTGTCAGCAGCCAATCACGTTTCAGATTGTTGCAACACTTTGCTGGCAAAGTGATTCTTCGCTGAACGCTGTGAAAGCCTTGAGAATTTATTATTTTGGTAGATGTTTGTGACTCTGGACTTAATCTTTACTGGGCGTCTACGCCATCTGTCTGTCAAGGCAATTCAGGCTTATATGGAAACATTTGCAGCCTCGTATCGCTGATGCCTCCTCCGCCTCGCGCTTTTACCACACGCGTGTCTATCCCGATTAACCGCTAACGGGTAGGCTCGCCGCTTTGTGCGCACGTGAAGCTCGCCGTTTTAACTAATCACGCACTGGTCACAATTAAAGTAGATGCGGGTGACAGCCCACCCGGGCGCCCCACAGCTTGTATGCTGTTGAGGACTTTGTGTCCCATCAAACTGACTTTTTTTAATAGCCGTTAACTAGGCTCCAGATGTTTCAGCATCTGTTCTTTGTGAGACTTTGAAGGCGTACATCAGAGGAGAAAATTATTTCATATAATGGTTGTAAGAAAAAATGTCAGGCGCAAGAATAAAACACTATCCGAGCTGACGCAATTAAATATTCGGTGGATGGACTTTTATTGTGTTTCGCTGGCTGACGTCAAGGTGAACGGCGGTCAGGCTGACTGGGGGTCTTGCGCCACTCGCTCCGGCTCTCCGTGTGCAGCACATCGCTCTCCCTACCACAGACGTTAGTGCCACGCACACCTGGGAGGGGAGTTTTACTGTTGGGAACTGAGCAGATCTGCCGGGCAGCTGGGATTTACTGCCTTGCTCAAGGGCATTACCAACTGTGACTATTGAGGTGAAGATTGTTTGTTCACTTCCCGAGCCCAGATCATAAATGACCACATCATCTGCTCTCATTAAGAAGCAACTAAAAGGGTCTGAAAAAAGCGTGAGGTACTAAGTGGTGCTACATTTTAAGCTGCATTCCAGAAATGAATGATTTTCTCTGACGACGCTACAATTTGTTTTTCTTCCAGATACTTTGATTGAATTATCATAAATCTGGAAAGATCAATAAACCTTTCAAGTGGCAGCTTTGACTGCGAAACAGTATTGTCTCAATTGCTGCTCTTTCATCTGAAAGATGAAGATGCAATTTTATAGACATCCAAAGAGACACAAATATCATCAAATAGATTCACTGTTACGAAGCTGGTTTGACTGGATTAGGCGCTTTGTCTTGTTTTCTTCCTTTGCCTCGCATCACCTCAAAACCAAAGTTACAAGCAGTTCGTCCTCTGTTCACAGACAGATTCTGAATCTGACTACAGACTTGGGAGAGGTACTGCAAATACAGCCTCGATTCTTATCTGTTGACTTTAAGCCGCAATTACTTTCAAAACAGATTACATGCGTATCTGCAAATCAAATGTGCAAATGTCCTGAAAACAAAAACAGCAAAGTTCAGACCTCAAGTGCTTTTTTTCCGTGAAAACATGTCATATGTCTTGATTAAAATTGAATTTGCTGACCGAATAAACACAGGATGGTATTTAAAAAAAAATAATGTTTACAACTTTCCCTCAATGAAAAGAACCCATTTCCCTCTTTCCATGAGCACTCTTAGAAGTTTAGATATTTACAGCTAGAAACCAAACTTTCATGTAGTTTATTTTTGTCTTTCCTAATTAAATGAACCCTAATCCTCTTTAATACCAGGTCTTAAGTGAACAAAAGTTCTCTTTGCCTTCAGTTTGACTTGACTGCACCAGAGATTTGGTATTTCTTCTTCTTCCAATTTGTTTGGAGTGGGCTGTTTACCACGGTTGACTTTTGTTCGACACTGACCAGCTCTGCTGAAAACGATCAGACACGCACTAAATTGCACGCACAAAGCTGTTCAGACATGACGACAAACCGCACCACTTGTCTTTTTCAAAACGCGACTCCACCACAAGGCAAAATAAGAAGTCAGTCTGCGCGGAGGAGATCCACCGGTATTTACTGACGACGAAGCCCCCCCCCCGTGTTTTAATGTCTGTTGTGCGTGATGTGTGGTACGAGTGTTCGTTCCTACACCTGATTTGATTTTCTTTGTCTCTGGAGCCTTTTCATGTTCCGTTACACTTGTCTGCCCACCTGCCCCGTTACATCCCGTTACACCAAATGTGACTGATGCTTCTGAAGTGCCTTTGATGAAGACTTGTGTGAAAAATCCAATAAACAATTTTTAGCTCGACAAAAGAGATTCTTCAAAGGGAACGCCTGGAAAAGCTAACAAGTGCGGCCGCTGCGTCTAAATGCCACATGCTCCTGTTTCTCCAACTATGTAAACTTTGGGATGTGTAATCAGAGTTGTTTAATGCAGACATCTGGCAGGGACAGCATCACAGCGCTGTTAAATATTTACAGCTGGGCCACAGTCTTTCACCTCATGAAGCGTCACCATCTGGGCTGAATACCAGGCTCATGCATCTCACTCAGATTTAACCAGGGAAACCACTGCTATCTAAAATAAGCTGAGCTAAAGGACACTCTGAGGACTAAATGAATAGTCGGAGCCTGTGAAAGGGAGATGTTGCAGCAAATCCCAACAAGAGCAGTGGATCCAACTCATCTTTTCTACAGAGATGTAAAAGCAAAAGCGTCCATCGTGGATAACTTGAATTCCTCGGGGTGACTATCACATTGACGGGCTCTGCACAACTAAATGTCCGGCCAATGCCCCACGCAGCGGATCATTTTCACTGTAAAAAAAAAAAAGGTTACACAACTGCTGACATATGAGCTAATTGAGCGAGCACAGCAAACTTGAGAGGTACAATTGGTCCTTTTGTGCTGATGAAATTAGGGAGTGTGTGGTGGTGGTGGTGGTGGTGGTGCTGTTGCCAAAGCCATAGAAGACACAATGAACGTTCAATCAGGCTGCTGCCAGAAAAGAAAACACATGTGAGACGAGGCTGGCTCTGCTCCAAGTACCAACTGCCCCCATGTAAGTCCTGTTGAATTTACATCAGCCCTTGGGCTTTGCACCTGCTGGTGATCCAGTTAATTTTCCGTCCACCTGCTCCAGCACATAGACTGACCCGTCGCTGCGATCCCAGCTGGGCAGGCTGCCTAAGTTTTGAGCATCAACCTGTGTCTGCTCTGGGGAAACAAGACAAATTGGTTAAATGTGGTGCGATTAAAGAGAAATAAAGTCATTTCAGAAGTACACGGAATGAGTCAACCGAGATGTTTTCCAGCAGCAGTTTCTTGTTTTTATGAAGACATCATTTGGACCATAACCCCTCCAACTTTCTTAAAATATGCCACCCTGCGTGTGTTTACCTGAACAGGAGACTTTGGCCAGGTGACAGATTTAAAGCGGATACCTTTGTGCATCTCTGTCCAAGAGACTGAATCAGCACACGGGAGCGCAAATTCAAACATATTTGTGTGGAAACTGAGCTGACAAAACTTCGTGACAGGCTACTGTAAAAGAAGTTGCCCAGAAACATGCCATAACAGAGCACAGGCACCAAACCTGACACCGTGATACGGGAACAGGAGGACTGAGCGGAGGTGAATGAACACGAACAGCCTCCGTGAGAGGAATGAAAACAATGTAAAAGAAGCTCCTGACTCTATATTATTTTGATTTTTTTTTTTTTTTTTTTTTCCACGGTGTCATGTTTTGAATTGTTGTTTTCTTACCTCATGAACCCCTCCGACGCGGCTGCTGCCGGGGTCCAGTCGCGGGTGGCCGGGCGCGAGCGCCGCCGCCGGGTCAGCGGGGTCACTCCCCGCAAGTGTCAGCATAGAGTCCCGCTTCTGGTGGATAATCTCCCTTCTGACTTCGGACCGCAGGTCCAAATAACAGACGAGGGTGACCGCGTGCAGAGACAGCGACAGCA
This sequence comes from Brachyistius frenatus, assembly GCF_029030835.1. Taxonomy (NCBI): domain Eukaryota; kingdom Metazoa; phylum Chordata; class Actinopteri; family Embiotocidae; genus Brachyistius; species Brachyistius frenatus. Next base: position 3,899,434 of record NW_027210621.1, read on the forward strand.
GGAATAATCCCAGGAAAACGACACTGCTGCTCCGACTCCTGCACTTCTTGTTGCACGTGCAGGGAGCCACTCTGGGCATCACTTTGTCCGGGAAATCCTCCGCGGGTGAACCATCGCGTGCCATTATCGGACGGGAGGGCGAGTCATATGCTCTTTATCTCGGCATAATCAGCTTGTCTGTCTCGCGCGGGCCGTGGCTATTCATTTACATGGAACCTCATAGGTGCAGCAGCAGCAGCAGCAGGTCGCTGCAAACTTCTTCCAGTATCTGTAGTAACAATGGAGACCCGCCCACCTCTTCTATGATTGGTCCGGGACAATTAGTAGCCCAGACGATCCGGGCCAGAGGTTGTAATAGGTGCAGTAGTTGAGCGACACCTAATGGACAAACCCAGCTACTGCAGCCGCCTGCAAACCAAGGAAAAGATGTGAGAATATTCCCCTCTTTTATATGTTTTGTCGTTTACAGTGATGTGTGATTATTACGCAGCACTCTGTGGCAGGTAAACATATTTCGTGACCTTCTTTCAGTGATTTATTTCCTGCTGTATGAGTGTGAATGGGGGGGGGGGGTGTGGGGGGTAGGTGGTGAGGTGGTCACTGATTAATGTATATTGTTTATGCATGTGTTTTATGTGTTTTGGGGTTTGGACACACCATTTTTCATTGGCCTGCTTTGTTTGGCACTTTGTTTTGTTATGTGGGTGGCACATGGGCGGTGGCGCATGAAGTGGTGGTCCCGTGTCAAGAACTGATTCAAAACCCTGGTAAATATTGCCCAGTATTGTTATTGAAAAAGAGCAAGCGGTTGATGATTACATCATGTCATCAAAGAGTGGAAAAGTATTACAAATTATGTTCTTAAACAGACTACAAATAACACAATTATATTTAATTACATCTGGACTATGTCAGGCTGAACAGTATGATAGGAGGCTTGGAAGAGAGTCAGTGTCACAGTGAGGTCAGCATCACTTTGTGTACAACACCATCAAATACTCTAAACATATGTCACTCAGCTGGAGTTGGGGAATAGTTTGACATTTGTGTTACCAAAATGCCAGCTGAGGACAATGCTTTAAAAAGATTGACTGTGGTTTTGCGGTTTCTACATTTTCTGAATCCAAAGCCGACTTTAGTTCTTTTCAGATGTAGATACTTTGATCTTTTAAGCAAGGAATCAGAGGTAGCCTGCGGATCAGTCCAACCTTGTGCATCAAGATGATAAAAACAGTGCACTAAGCGGGGCTGAAACTAGGAGGGGGCGTTGATGGATCACCATCTTGGATTAGTTTTCGGGCAAGTGTCACTAAACATCTATCTTTATTTTACTTGGACGAAACCTGACATTTGTGTGCACTTGACCCACATGGAGGTACACTCTTTCATGACGGGAGCTCAAAGTGACTGGCTCTGACTAATCGCTGGTTTTCACTTGATATTGCTGAGGGGAAATAATGGAGAAGAATAATTATCAGAGATCAGAAAAGGGTATTTCATCACTGGGAAATATTTTCACCATGACGTCGAAGGGGAGATTCTGTTCCTGTGTTTCTTTTTGGTTGATTGTGCTCCTGCTGCCACTGAATCACATTTTATTATTCCTCAGCACAATCAGTTTCATTCCTCCAACTGATGTGGAGAAAAAAAAAAAAGTGATTCTAGTCAGCTGCCACTGAAGGGCAGCATTGCCAAGCCATAAATCAATAACACTGCATTCCAGTGTCCTGATGAACTTGAACTTAAAACATAAAACATCTTCATATTAGTTACATAATGAAATGTAAATATGTCTTGTATTGCATATGTGTCTCTGTATACGTTTAGCTCACTTCTCTGTGGACTATTGATCTCACATTAAGCCCCCTCCTCCCTTCTCTCGTGGGAAGTCATTCCTCCATTGTTAGCACGTAAGATAGTGAAATCGAAGAGAGAAAGACATTCAAAGTAACCCTCATAGGGCCTGTGACTGAGGGCTCAGCCTAAGCATGTTCGCCACGCTTCTCATCCAAGCAGCAGGCACAATGACTTTGAGGAGATGATTCAGGACTGGAATAGTTAAGCATGTGCATTTCCTATAATTTCAGCCAATTTATTTTATTTAAAATCTATTTTTAGCATACATATGAGCAATAGCCCCAGGCTATTTATTCCATAAATTTTCGTAATCAAATTACATGAGTTACTGCTTGTTTTTAGGGATATAAGAGGTCAGACAGCCCTGAGCTAAAAGGTCAAACTCAACACAATGCCACTATCTGAGTCACTGTTGTTTCAGACAACACAACTCAGTATTAAAGCCTGTGACAAATGAAACCAGTTTTGTCATGATTGGGTTTTTTGGCATTGAAAAGAGCAGGAATAATTCTTATAACATCCCCCGGGCTTCGATGCAGCGTTCATAAATGGTGTGCCACTCTATCCTCTCTGAGCTTATAACAAGATTTAGAGGCTTTCTGTGCCAGATGATAGAGTTTTGCAGGAGGAATAGGTACTCTGATATTTTACCACGGAGAGTTGATTGGTGGGCTGAGGTTCGTGGCTTCAAGCAGCTGTTGTCTGCTCAGTCTCATCTAAGGAGTTGCTCCCTGTACATTTCTCCTTTCTCCCACTGATTGATAAAAGAGTACAAATTACAATCGACTTTCGCTCGCCATTAGAAGGAATCACGTTCGGCGAAAGTGATTCATGACTAATAGAACAATGCCATTACATATTACAGCAAATTGTTTTAGACCTCTCTACCCCATACGTTACCTTCCCAGGAAGGAGTCAGTGTTTCATTGAATTGCAGAGGTGTAACCTTGGCTAATTGATATCCTGTGGCATTTGATTTCCTACCTTTAAATCTCCTGTAAATTGGACCATGTCTGCCATTTCCCCGAACAATGATTAATTCTGTCTCATTGTGGGTGTCTATCTTAAGAGTCCTCATCAAAACGGAGAACACTCTCTCCCTGCTTGTCTCTTTGTACTGGGCTGCTTTTGTTCCTTCACCTTGCTCTCTCTGTTTCTTTCCATTTTGTGACTCCTGTGTGCAACTCAGCATAGAAACAATGTGGGTAAGCTTAATTGATTTTTGTTCTTTACACACAGAATTGATGCAGTTTAGTTGCTCTTTTGAGCATGCAAATGGCTGCTTTTGTGTTTTCTCAAGGTAACCATGTTCAGGGAAATCAGCAAACAATACCATTCTAAAATTGCATGTATTCATTTACAAATTATTTTGGGGGCAATTTTGTCAGCATTAGATAGGAACAGAATAGATAAAGGTAGGAAACACAGAGACAGAGGTTCAACATGCAACAAGCAAAAAAGTGTAAATAGCCTTTACTGAAGTAAAAGTAGTAATATTAAAGTGTAAAAAATATGGCATTTTCAGTAAAAGTACTAAAGCAAACAAAATATACTATCAAAAGTGATGGTGCTCATTATACGCAATGACCCTCTCAGTATCAAATTATTATAAATATTATTTGCTAACTTTGACTGGTTCATTAATCTGCGCACAGGAAGTTTTGTTGTATTTGGATGAGGTGGAGCTGCAGTATTTTCTACTGTCGTATATAAAGTTGGACATACATAGTTCCATCAATCAATTGCATTGGATTAAAAGTATAATCCTTTTTGAAATTGAAGATAAAAGTAGCATAAAATGGAGACACTAAAGGAACTTCAGCTCAAATTTGTTTTGTCTAATTATAATGTCTTTGGACAACTGGGGGAAGTGGCACAAGCTGCAAACACACCACTAAAATTTATATGGTGAATTTGTTAGCGCACAGTTGCCCAATCTCACATCCAACAGACGATGATCTATCTGTAGTCCAATCTTCGCTCTCCTTTTAGCTCCAGGTTTGGTCTCCTGGTGGAACAATCAGGCTCTTTAGCTCCACTATTTCAACCAGGTAGTCAATAACTTTTTCTGTCTGCCATTTGGCAGATATCATAAAGTGGGCTTGTCAAAGCTTTTTGTGGTGGAAAAAAACGCTGCCTACTGTTTCAAGAAATAATTCTGAGAGCAGATAGATGGAACCATACAATTTAATTAAATTAAATTGCGGGCCATGAAACCAAAACAGAGGGCTAAAAGACACTAAAATGCCCCACAGAGCTGAGGAGAACTATAGATTCTGGTGATAGTTGGCAGTGGCTCACTGCAACAGATAGCTTTCACATTACACACAAAGTCATTAGACCCATATAAAAACAAAAATTAGTGCAGCTTTAACAATAGTATCTGGCAAGTAGATAGCTCCACAAAGTGGAAGCTCAGATCACTGACATTTCACATTCACAAGTACACATTTGACCAAAGTTCACAGTTGAACTTTGTCACATAAACTGTGTGCACACTTAGTAAAAGTTTCTGGGCCTAAAAGCAGTTCTTCCTGTGCCAAGGCTTTACTGTTTGAGGCAAAATATTAAACAGCGATGTTTTGCTGAAAAGGATATCATTTCTTAACTTGCCTAAAGCTCAGCAGTACTCCTCCGTGAGTAACCTTGTCTGTTATACCGCAGCTCTGTCAACGGAGTCATACATCTGTAATTGTATAGGCTATATTAAAGAAAAGCAGAGGACCTTTAACACATACACTCGAGGAAACCCCAGTAGAATACAACACCACTGATGATCAACTACCTCATGGATATTAAAGGGAACTGTAGGACTCGTCACGACTGTTCGCTCATCAACATTTAATTAGCAAATTATTTACACTTATATGACTGCAGAAGTCCTGAACATTTTACTGTTAGACTGATGTTGTAATTAATTAACCAGTGAAAAGCATGTCATTTTTCAAACACTTAGATACCTCAGGTCACTGGCAACCTGGCACTTGGGCTCCATGAAGCAGTTTGAGCCATTTATCAAAATAAGTGAAAATTGCTTTCTTGAAATTGTTAAATATTTAATTGTGCAGACTGATGGATACCAAGCTAATCCAAATTTACATACTTGTGGTTAGTATGACATGGTCACTGCACAAAGCATGCACTGCTCCACCGCTTTGTGGTCGGACGATGAAGTACAGATGTGGAATCACCAACAATCTGGACAAACTAAAGACTAAACTTATTGTACATCTTTCATGAAATAATTAGACAGTGTTTGATATAGTTTCTGATTGCTAGTGATCTGAGGTATGTGTTTACAGTGCTTCCGGAAAGTATTCACAGCGCTTCACTTTTTCCACATTTTGTTATGTTACAGCCTTATTCCAAAATGGATTAAATTAAATTTTTTTCCCCTCAAAATTGTACACACAATAATAATGATAATGTGAAAAACGTTTTTTTGAAATTTTTGCAAATCTATGAAAAATGAAAAAAAATCACGTACTCAAATATTCACAGCCTTTGCCATGACACTCAAAATTGAGCTCAGGTGCATCCTGTTTCCACTGATCATCCTTGAGATGTTTCTACAACTTGATTGGAGTCCACCTGTGGTAAATTCAGTTGATTGGACATGATTTGGAAAGGCACACACCGTCTATATAAGGTCCCACAGTGGACAATGCATGTCAGAGCACAAACCAAGCCATGAACTCCAAGGAATTGTCTGTAGACCTCTGAGACAGGATTGTATCGAGGCACAGATCTGGGGAAGGGTACAGAAAAATGTCTGCAGCATTGAAGGTCCCAATGAGCGCAGTGGCCTCCATCATCCATAAATGGAAGAAGTTTGGAACCACCAGGACTCTTCCTAGAGTTGGCCGCCCGGCCAAACTGGGCGATCGGGGGAGAAGGGCCTTAGTCAGGGAGGCGACCAAGAACCAGATGGTCACTCTGACAGAGCTCCAGTGTTGCTCTGTGAAGAGAGGAGAACCTTCCAGAAGGACAACCATCTCTGCAGCACTCCACCAAGCAGGCCTGTATGGTAGAGTGGCCAGACGGAAACCACTCCTCAGTAAAATGCACATGACAGCCCACCTGGAGTTTACCAAAAGGCACCTGAAGGACTCTCAGACCATGAGAAACTAAATTCTCTGGTTGATGAAACAAAGATTGAACTCTTTGGCCTGAATGCCAAGCGTCATGTTTGGAGGAAACCAGGCACCACTCATCACCTGGCCAATACCATCCCTACAGTGAAGCATGGTGGTGGCAGCATCATGCTGTGGGGATGTTTTTCAGTGGCAGGAACTGGGAGACTAGTCAGGATGGAGGGAAAGATGAATGCAACAATGTACAGAGACATCCTTGATGAAAACCTGCTCCAGAGCGCTCTGGACCTCAGACTGGGGCGAAGGTTCATCTTCCAACAGGACAATGACCCGAAGCACACAGCCAAGATAACAAAGGAGTGGCTTCGGGACAACTCTGTGAATGTCCTTGAGTGGCCCAGCCAGAACCTTGAACCTGATTGAATAGCTCCCCATCCAACCTGATGGAGCTTGAGAGGTTCTGCAAAGAAGAATGGGAGAAACTGCCCAAGAATAGGTGTGCCAAGCTTATAGCATCATACTCAAAAAGACTTGAGGCTGTAATTGCTGCCAAAGGTGCTTCAACAAAGTATTGAGCAAAGGCTGTGAATATTTATGTACGTATTATATTTTCGTTCTTTATTTTTAATAGATTTGCAATAATTTGTAAAAATATTTTTCACTTTGTCATTATGGGGTATTGTGTGTAGAATTTTGAGGAACATTTTTTTTTTATTTAATCCATTTTGGAATAAGGCTGTAACATAACAAATTGTGGAAAAAGTGAAGCGCTGTGAATACTTTCCGGATGCACTGTAAAGGTTAAAGCTGGAGTAATCTTTTCTTCTTTTTTTTTTTTTTATGCAATGGATACAATCAGCAAGCATATTTTGAAAGGGATGTTTTGTTGGGACCAATCACTTCTCTTTGCTTCACTGAGATGTTTAGCGTTTTTTAGTGCACTATTTTGCATCTGATCACATTATGAATACAAGTCCAATTGCTCTTTTTGGGCTCTGTTTTTGGTTCACCAACTTCTGCGGTAAATAGATGGCTTTTCAGCTGCTCAGTGCCCACAATGTTCAGCAGCTAGTAACTCTGGCCTGTTTGCTGGTATATGGTGAGATTATCAGAATTTCTTTTGTTTCTGTCTGTGACTGAGAGCGACAAACAGTAAAGTTGCAGGCCTGAAAACTGAAAAAAAGTTAGGTGAGGGCTCCAAAAATGAACTATAGAATTTATTATTAGTGAGTTCATCACAGAATTCATCAATGACAGTGAAAACTATGTCATATACTCCATGCTTTGCTGCCAGCTTCATCATCGGAGGAATGTTTACGTTTTGGCTTTTTAGGCATCAAATTGCTCAGTAACCCACAGCAGGTACAGTGACCGAGATATAGTGTAGACTTTAGATCTTCTTGTAGACACTTGGACGTGCACATGACACGTAGTCCAATAAAGGTGAAATATGAGTGAGATGCATGTTTATATGAGCCTTTATATGTGCCAAGATGATGAAGTTTACAGCCTCTCTGTTGCCTGGATGTTTTCCACGCTGCTTGTTTCTGAGGCTCATGTGAGGCTGCCACCTTCAATAAACAGTCACTATCCTTATCAAAACCTTTAAGCCAGTCCAACAGCATGATCAAGAGACACATCTGAGGGGAACCCAGAGGTAATCTAACCCTCCAGCCTCTCTTTCTGGGCCGCCCTCTTTATTTTTTCCTCCCTGTCTTTTAGTGTTTTACTTACTGAGATTTTCTTTTGGTTTGGAGTGGGAAGGATATTTCGTAGCGGAACACAGTATCATCCCCTTGATTCGACCTCACTGAATCCTCTACAATATAAAGTCATAATAGTATGCTACTTTCGTATTTCCATTTTCCACCCAAGATCCAGTGACCTTAGTCCATTTCATCTGCCACAGACCATATACTTTGTCACAATTTTTTTGTTGTTTCCCTCAATCTTACTACTATTCTTAACTTGGATCCCCACTTCGCAGAACAGTCATTTCTAGGAAGAAAATACCCGTTTGTTCGGGTCAGTGTTCATATTTCTTCCCTCTTGGGGTGAGCTCACCTGTACTCGACAAGATAAATGACTCCAGCGCTCGCACTGGGAAATGGCTGTAGTTAAACAATACAACCCCATTCCTTCCTTCAAATAGCTGAATGGACAGGCTCAAAAATACAAATGGGAGGTGTGAAGAGGCCAACCACCGAAAGTAATTGCTGCTGTGTTCACCAGAGAAAAAGAAAACAACTTACAAAGAAGTTATTTGCAGCACACCATGAGAGCAACGTATCAAATTGCTCAGGCAGAAGTGGCAAAGGTTCATTCACCCAAAATGAACTAATTCATTTGAAAGCTTTCTCACTTATTTTGACTGTCTTTTGGAAAAAACACCAAACACAGAAAGCAGTTTTAATGCTGTGGCACCTGACACCTTCACACACTGATGACCTTAAAAGGCAGCAAGAGACAGCTGTTTATAAATGTGACACCCAGACATCATGTAATGTGGTGTCAGTAAACCACAACCAGCTCTTTCAGGCTTACCTGTGATAACTGCGAGGACACGAAAGGGACAAGGGTGGAAAAAGATGCAACACTGACAAGCCCAATACTAGTCCAATCCTTTTGAAAAGGCCTTATATCATACAATGTTTTTCATATTGTGTTCATATTTTACCTGCCGAGAGAATTCACAGCCATCCTGGTGTACATCCTCCCCCAGCCCCAACAACAAGGACAGAAATGAGGCACTCAGTGAACTGTATCAGGCCATCAGTGAACATCAGACAGCTCAACCAGACTTCTCATTCTCGCCAGGGATTTCAACCACGCAGACCTTAAGACTGTGCTTCCAAAAATATACCCGCATGTGGATTTTACAACAAGGGGGAATAATACACTGGACCAGGTGTACACAACCCTTAAAGGAGCATACAAGGCTACACCCCAGTGACCACATCACTGTTACGCTAAAACCAGCAGACAGACCGATGGTTAAAGTTACCAGACCAGCTCAGAAACAGGTACGGGTGTGGCCAGAAAACGGTACCGCTGCACTTCAAGACTGCTTTGATATTACAGACTGGAACATGTTTAAGCAGGCGGCCACCGGAAACAACCACACAAACATCCAGGAATACACAGAGTCTGTTCCTGCCCACATCACCAAATGCGTTGATGATGTGACCCACATGAAAACTATCACCACCTGGTCTAGCCAGAAACCATGGCTGACAGGGAAGGTCTGCAGGCTGCTGAGGGTACGGAGCGCTGCCTTCAGAGCCGGGGACGCAGCCGGTCTGAGAACAGCAAGGGCCAACCTGTCTCGTAGAATCAGGAAAGCGAAACATCAATACACAAAAAAGATTACCTGCCATTTCAGAGACAAAAGAGACACACAGAGCTTGTGGCAGGCCATCAAGACCATCACAGACTACAAACCCTCACCACAGACCTGTGACAGGGACATCTCTCTGCTCAACAACCTCAACAACTTTTGATGCACAAAACAACATTCCTGCACCACCACCTCTCTGAGCCAGGCTGTTGTCCCCACATGCTTCAAAGCCACCACCATCCTACCTGTGCCTAAAAAGTCATCCTCATCCTGCTTTAATCACTAACCTCCACCATCATGAAGTGCTTTGAAAGACTAATCATGCAGCAAATAAAATCCACCCTCCCTCTCTGGACCCATATCAATTTGCATATCGAGCCAACCGGTCCACTACGGGTTGGCAACAATACATCAAGAACCATCACACTGAGCATGGGGCCTCCCCAAGGATGTGTGCTCAGCCCCTGCTGTTCACCCTGCTAACTCCTGACTGTGCACCACTCTACAGCACCAATCACATCGTAAAGTTTGCAGATGACACGACTGGTGGGTCATCAACAATGATGAGGAAAACCACAGGAATGGGGTGAACCGAGTGGCCACGTGGTGCAGGAATAACAATCTCTCCCTCAATATGACAAAAACAAAGGAGATTGTTATAGACTTCAGGAGGACCCTCACCCAACACCCCCCTCTGCTCATCAACGGTTCTGCTGTGGAGCGGGTGAGCAGCACCAAATTTCTGCATGTGAACATCACCGAGGATCTCTCCTGGACAAACAACACTGCATCACTGGCCAAGAAAGCCCAGCAGCGCCTCTACGTCCGCCGTAAATGAAAGACAGCAGGAGCCCTGGTACCCATCATGTGCTCCTTCTACCGAGGCACCATGGAGAGCATCCTGACCAGCTGCATCACTGTGTGGTATGGGAGCTACACCGCCTCCAACCGAAAGACCCTGCAGTGCATAGTGAAGGCAGCTGGTGAGATCATTGGCTCCGCCCTCCCCTCCCTCCTGGTCATCTATAGCATCCGTCTTACCCGCAAAGCAGTCGGCATCGTGAGAGACTCGGCCCATCCCTCACACAGGCTCTTCAGCCTTCTGCCTACTGGGAGGAGGTGCTGCAGCCTCCGTGGATCCTCCTCCAGACTGAGGAACGGCCTCAGCCAAGAGGCTGTCGGGATGCTGAAACAGAGTTTATGGCCCATAAACTTGGAACTTGTGCACTGCGGACCCACATTTGCACTACTTTGTCTGTTTTATTGTTTTTGTTGTTGTTGCATATTTATGCTTTTCTTGTTTTGTCTATTTATTTTGCATACAGTGGGACTGTGATAAACAGTTTTTAGATCCATCTGTATGTCTGTATGTCTTATGGTGGATTGACATAAAGAAGTTGAAGTTGATATTCAGCAGTGGTTATGGACACCATCCACTTCAAATAAAAGGACTTCTCTGCTTTGTTTTACAACCCAGCTCTTATTTTAATAGCTATGATTGAAGATCATTGTTATCAGTTATCATAACAACCTTATAGACAACTGTGAGGGACTCCATGGCTTTAGTGTAAAGGGTAATCTACTGTTTAACAAAGAGCTACTGCCTGGTTCAAGTTGTACGTGGTTATTGAGATATTTCAGTTCTGACCAACTGTGTCTGATGACAAACTAACACTGCGTGTGGCTTTTTTAGTTAAAGATCATAATAGCAAACCATAATAGTGAAGCACGCAGACTTTTTTCCACTAAGATCTATCTATCTATCTATCTATCTATCTATCTATCTATCTATCTATCTATCTATCTATCTATCTATCTATCTATCTATCTATACAGTTATGATCATTTTTATGATAGTTTTGGAAAAAATATTACTGCAATTGAGTTTTAGCGCAACACAACGTCAACGTGGCAAGTCTCGCGAGATTGTGTCAGGGTCGCTCAAGGTGTATGGAGGTGTTGCATGTTAGCGTGGCCAATGTAGCCAGCTCGAGTGCATCATGGTGAAATTTGTCAGCGAAAAGGACGCAAACTTCAACGGAGCCGGAGGTTAGGCCACATTCACGGCCGGCGAGACAACACAGAGGAGCAGAGCGACAGCCAGGATCGCGCACGTTTGCTCCGACGACCACTGGGAGGATCGGGACGACGAGGCGCGGGTGCCTGCGCCCTGTGACCCGCAGCAGGAGGCCCGGCTGGCCGCTACCTGCTACCTCGCTGCAGTGCGACATATCAGCCAGTGATGGACCGAGGCGCCCTGGACGTAACCAAAGACGTTTGGACTGCGAGAGCATTTTGTTTGCATGCAGGACCGCCGGTCCCATAAATAAAACACTTGACGTTTAAGCATCTGGGCTGAAGCTTCTGTCTTTCTATTCACGTGGTGGGAGTGCTGGACATGGTTACACATGGAAGCATGCATGATTCAAGTAAAGGACAGAGTGTGCAGGACATCGTGGAACTACAAGAACAGACATGTTCAGACACACGTGACGTCCTACATCTTTTCACTCCTGTGTGTGTGTGTGTGTTTTTTTTTTGCGGGAAGTTAAATGCCAAACCATGGATGAAAATGTCAACAATCGCCACTGTGTATGTGTAGGCATAATATATGAATGTTATATGTGTTGTGATGACAATGTCAGAATGAACAGGCTACTGCTGCTTGGTCCACTGGTGTTGTTGTGTTTATTTTTGAAAAGTTGACAAACAACTTAGTCCTGTCATATAGCAACTACTACTGCTGCAAAAAATAAATCCTGGCGCCGCCCACGGATTGGAGATGTTTCTTGTTGTGTGTATCTGTGTGTGTGTGTGTGTGTGATGGGGTGGAGGTTAAATGACACCCTGGTTGAAAAAGTCAACAATCACCAGTGTGTATGTGTAGGCTTTAGCTATATTAACACTACATCTGTTGTGTTGGTGATGACAATATGGGCAGCTGAATGTTGCTTGGCCCACTATTATTGGAGTTTATTTATTCATTTTGTGAGTTGATTAGCAACTTTGTGCTGTCATATAGCAACCACTGCAACGAAGTAGCTTTGTGAAGCCGCCTGTGCAAGTGTATCATTGTGCTTCCCACCTATATGAAATAACAACGCACAGCTGCCTTAGTGAGCTATTAGTGGGAATTGTGGAGCTAAGAGCCACCATGACCTTTAAGCCTCTTTCTCACCTCTGACTCGACTCGACTCTCGCCTTTTGGTTTTTCCATCCGGCATAAGCTGTGGATAGTACCTGGTACTTATTTTGGCATCTCCTCTTTTGAGGTTTATAGCAAGGCGAGCTGATTCTAAAAGTTGACGTGAAAACACCGCTGACAGGTGAGAGAGAATCATTACTCTGTCATTGTGTGACACGCATCCTGCGTAAACCTGCCATTTTTAGCCAAGCTACTGTTGTGACCACAGTTATCTTATTCACTGGACCGCTCTCTTAATGGCAATCTGCACGAGCACAACGTGGTCAGCTTTGTATGTGATATAGATTAGATTTCACTTGTTGAGGTTAGGGGCAGGCCTCACTTCTGTGTGGTTTTTAAGGTAAGGCTACCTCTACATTCTTCTTTACAGGCACTGACTAATGGAAACAGGTAGTCCGTTACATGTGAGCAAGCAGAGGTTGTGGTCATTGATATATGACTGGAGGTGCCATCACAGCATTGCCAGCTAAATCACCAATCCAATAAGTAAACCTTTGTTTTGGATTTATCACAGCTGCCATGATACACAAAGCCTAAATAATGTAGTTTTCAAACTTTTAAGATTTAATGCTGCCGAGCCCAGAGAGCCTCTTAGTGAACTGCAATGACCATAATTCATTGCTGCTATGTGACACGGTGCATCTGTGCGTCAGAGCACCAGGGCTGATTTCTGTGGCAACACACGATGAAGGCAGAGCCAGTTTGAAATGTGGCCTCGATGCTCAGGTGGAAGTACAGCAGTCAGACTGTGAGGCAGCGTCATTAGCTCATACGAGTGAGCTTTGGCTGCTGCACTGTCTGAAAAATGATGTCATATAGGTGGTGCAATTTCCGAGTGTGATTGAGCAATATTCTTCAGACTTTTTTTGGCATATGGTCAACCTTTTAAAGGTTAGGTTTAATGTAAATATGTTCCAATTAGATGGAGAAGCGAAGGAAGCTTTATCAATAAATCGCAACCACAGTTCGAGGTGGATATTTTCAGATAACGTGTGCCTGAATACAGATTTCATGTCCGTAGACTTATTTGTTGAAGTGCAGCAAAAATATTTAAAAGAGTGGAAGTTTGAATATCTGCGTTTGACCTTGAAAAGTGCCTCAGACTTCCAACTGTCACTTTGCATTAAGACTTTTCTGCTGATGATCTCGGCTCCCCCACGCCCTCCATCTCCTTTCCTCCATCTCATTATCTCTCCAAATATCATAACTTATTCAGAAGCCCTTAAAAGGCAGACGATACCCTGACACAGCAATATCCACCAAGAGTCTGCCAGTTCATTAAAAAACCTCATCAGATATGCGCAACACAAACACGCAGACACGCGCACGCCAACACACACACACACACACACACACACACACACACACACACACACACACACACACACACACACACACACACACACACACACACACACACACACACACACACACACACACACACACCAGCTAATTCAGCTTTCTGGGAAGGATTGCCCTGTGGTGCTAACAAGTTTCCTCCAGCTCTCTTATCGTGTCTTGTCAGGGTGTAAGATCTGGATGTTGTCCCGGAGAAAAGCCTTTGTCAGAACACATGAAACTTGTCTTTAGGCTGCAGCAGGTGAAATGTTGCCGGACATTTGGACAGAGCTGTGCCGTCCATAAAACCTGTGAAACACCTGTGTAACTTCGATCCGTCACAAGCAGATCTGCTGATGTGAAAACTTTTACTTTATGTTGTCAACTGTCACACACCCTGATCGTTTTCCCTCCTGGCATCCAGCGTTTAATTTACCCGCACCTGGTTGCCATGTTGGTTGCATGTTTTTGATGAAAATCACTTGCCAAGAAGGAATGCTTTTCAATAGTCTCTCAGTAGAATAGCTCGGGGGTTTATTAGGGACCATACGCCTGTCTGACAACACACTCCCGATGTTGTGTTAAATCCCATATGCAGCTCTGTGTTACTCGGAGCGTCTTATGTGCGTATGTGTGTGTGTACTGTTGGGTAAACGGCCCTCTTCAGCTTTATTACCTGGCCATGAATCATGAGCCTTCATTACAGCCTGCTCACTGTGCTCTGAAGGTTAAGCAAACCAATTAGAGTTCCCCACACGCCGTTGGGGTTCTCGGCAACAACTGCATCCACACGTCTTGCATTTTAAATAGGCAGATGAGTGCTGGGAATAAAGAAAGAAACAGAGGAAGTGAGAACTCGGAAATAGGAGGCTGGTAAGGGTTAATTGTCGGCAGGACAGGACAGGAGAGGAGAGGAGAGAGAAAAAAAATCAGGCGGCAGAAGAAGAAGAGGAGGCAGAGGAGGAAACACACTATGGGAGAAAGAAAAAGAAAGAGGCCCTATTAAAAGAAATGACACCGTCATGGTTCACTGAGCACCAGCACTGGGCGGCAGTGCCCCTGTGCTTAATGCTCTCTGGCTGTCAGCGCCACAGTCAGCAGCACTGCCTGGCTGCTCCCAGGGGGAAGCTGTGTTGGTCTATGCTCTCGATTAACTCTGCCGCTTATTAGAATATATACTGGGAGAGGACTCAGCCAGCCAGAGAGCAAGTCCGATAGAGTGCAGACGCGGTGCATTGTAATCACAATGTGAAGTGTAATATTGAGAGTCCCCTAAGCAAGTCAGATATGAGTTTTAGATACAGCAGCGATGTCATCACACTCTTTTCTGAAACCCGAATGTGAACTCCTCATGCGCCGGATTCGACTGATACGCCGAGTCCTTTTTAATTGTTGTCACTTTCATTTTTTCCGTAGATGAATGAGGGGCTGTATCTGTCAGGAGGCTGTGAAGCCTGTGAGCATCTGCATCGGGAAGAATTAGGCACCATGTGTTGAGACTTTGAAGGCAGCAATCTCTCATATTCCTGTGGGCACCCTAGAGACTCAGGTACACTGAAAGAACTGTCAAAGGAAGTTGAGAGAATGAAGCTGAAATTATAGCTTTCATCCATTTGCAAAGCGGATAAAGGTTCCTGGAATTGGCTCCCTTTAGACTGGCACAAAGAAAGGTCACTGCGTTGGCGAATTGTGACGAGGAGTAGTGTTTAATAGTATGTGGCTGTTTTTCTTTTCTTTCTTGTCTCGGAGGATGCAGACATTTTCATGATCGCTGACCTTCTCCTACATTTGTATATATTTTAAATAGGCCGGAACTAAACTCTGCTTTTGTGCCCACCTAGAACAAGGAAACAGAGGGACAGAAAATGGAGGAGAGAGTGATCTCCTCCACCAGATATAAAGATGTGAGGCTGGGAAAGGCTGAGGCTGGCACACTAAGTTGCCATATTAGCATTTCAGAGGGAATAGTAGAGGAATCAGCGAGGAAACTAAAAGGCTGGTTCAGCACTGACTGACAGAACCAAGGACTAATGTTCAGCAGGGGGAAAAAAAAAAATCCTCCTTCTCTTCGTCTTCCTTCTGCTTTTCCTTCTAGCTCCACTCAGCCAGAACACCAGTTAAAGATGAATGACTGTCAGGCTTTCTTCGTTTCTGGTCCTTTTTCGCTGGAATCATTGTTGGCGCAAATACTTTTTCATATTTCCACACATTCATAGCCCTTAATCTCCTTAAAAAATGGAAAATATAATTATTTGATGTCTTTAGTGGTTATTAACAGGTCAGACCAATTATTAGTGATGAAAAGAACATTTGCCACTCTACTATTCCTATGTATAATTTGAGGTATTTGTACTTGAGTATTTCTGCTATATGTCCCCTTATAATTGTACTCCTTACAGCTCTACTACATTTTAGGCACGAGTCATAAATTGTTTTTATAGTTTATGTAACTACCGTCTTGTTATATTTCCCTCCCTTTTTTTTTTTTTTGCTGTGCCTGGTAGCAATATGTTACTACCACCAGAAGGAGGCAGTAATGTACCTAAAAGCTGTTTGCCAACCACCATTAAACAACAAAAGGAGAAGAACATGCTACCAGACTTAAAACGTATGACACTTAATAATAGTTGGAACTGTTCCCAGCTAATATTGAATAGCATGTTTGCTTGAAATTCCCATCTCTACTACATCTCAAAGGCAAACCATAATAATAATAATGATAATAATGATAATAATAATAAACTTTATTTGCACAACACTTTTCAAAACAAAGTTATAAACTCCTTTCTGTGGTATTTCCAGGATTAAGACATTACAGGGCTGAGGCAAACAAAATGAAGAAGAATTAATACAAATAACATTTGATAAAATTCACAACAATTGACATAGGCAACAGGAATAATAAAACAGATTCGATATATATATTGTGCTTTTCACATTTTGCTAGTTACTTGCAGTTTAAGATGTAAAGCATACTATCATCTATTTGAATATCATGTGCTTTTACAGATTAAAATATCCAACAGAAAATACAATTGTTACACTAACACGCATCAGCTCCAGCATGAACAACTGCAACGTTAAAATGCTGCTTTTTGGGTAATGCATTGTTGACAATCATCCAATATTATACAAAAAGATAACACTGGTAGGGTATATTTTGCATAAAACTTACTTTTGATACATTTGTGGATGCTTTTAAATTTTTTATTTCCTGACTGTTTTTTATTGTGGTGTTTCTACTTTCACAGAAATAAAATATCTGAATTCTTCCATCACTCCCAGTTGCAAAACACAACAGTAGAGCATTTCTGTTCTTGGGAAGTTTGTAGTTTGTATTTTAAAGTGTTATTCTCATTTTATGTTAAAACAATATTTTATCGGCTTCATTTTTTTTTTTTTTAATTGCAACCCGAATTATTTGTTTCCCTCCAAAAAGACATACCACTGTCTGTGCGGGTAACCACTGAATGTCACTGTCGGAGTTTGTATGCACAACTGTATACTGTAGATGTTTACATCTCTGTATGTTGACAGATGTATTACTGGCTAAACATGCTGTTCTGTTCCCTGATGTGTGTAATGTGGCATCTGGAGCTGCCCTGGCAGTTAGACGGTCTGGTTGTCCCCTCATTCAGTCAGATTTCCTTGAAGCAGATCAGGGCACAGGGGTCCCGGCTGCTGCCATGTCAGCTTGACCTGCTTTAAAACGCCACCATCATCAGAGGAAAAGAGCCTTGAAATGCCAGTTAGTGCTGAGCTCCGGCTTCCCATTCACAACCCTGTGAAAGCCCCACTCACCGCAACCTGATAACAGCTCCAGGTGTCTGGGTGGCATCCAAATAGCTGCCTATAGTCTCCTATCGGTTGGAGGGGCTCAGTTCTAGCGTCCATGCTTTTCACTGTCCCTGCTTCTTAACTCGCTCCCCGTTCTTCCCTTTTCATCCTCACTTGCACTTCCCCTTTCACACATCCACTCCTTTCCCCTCGCCTGCTCCCTTCTGCCTGGGAAACCTTTGTTAAAGGTTTTTTTTAAAAGCCGATTCTGCATTGATAAACATGGTTACCAAGTTCCTTGTCAAAGTCACTTCAGTCCGTACATCCTTCAGTCCAGTCCCTTTCAGCACCAGTTAAACTGCTGGCCGAGATGAGGAGAGTCATATTTACTGCAGTCAGCAAGTTTATTATGGCTTATATTGCTCTGGAAGCTGCAATTTCTATATAATTCTTTTTGTAATGTCACATCTCTGGGGATAGCTTGTGTAAGGCGAGGCAGAACCATTAAACTTCTTTTTTTTCTTTTCTTTTATTGTATAGCTTTTGTGCATTATTCATGTGCCGGGTCATTTTGGGTAAATTACTTTGGGGCACCCCTGTTCTCATATTGAACCCGCAGGATGTGTGTATTTCTCTTAGTTTTGTCCCGTGTTGAGCAAAGCACAACCGTTTTTTTTTTGTTTTTTTTCAGATGTAAAATTTTGCATTTGATAACCTTGAGGCAATGAGTCTTAGGGCAGAGGTAATGCTTCCAACTTATTTCAACTCTTCTATTCACAGTTATATCCAGAAAACAGTGGTTCACCAAAGTTTGACAAAGCTCTGCTGTCTGGTAGCATTAATCTTGCGAATGGCGGTGTTCACGGCCTCCACCTTATTATGTCATTGAGCTACCCTGTCGTGTTGGTTTGAGTGCCGGTGCTTGTCTCACCCTGTTGTTCTGTAGGATGTGCCAACTTGAACTAGTGAACTTGATGTATCACTTTTTTGAGGTGTATGGTTTACATGCTTTGTTTGGAGTATAATGTTCCATTCAGCTCAAAGATGCCAGCATACTTTTTCTCCCAAGACTTGCAGGTTCATCTTGTTCAATTTGCTCATTTATTTGTTATGTCAGTCAAAACTTTCTCTCCACAGTCAAACAACTTAATTTGCTTTGTTGTTGTGTTTAAAACTGCAGGTACACCGACGCACATGTAACGTTGTCTGGTTCTAGTTCCATCTGTTACAGAATATTTAAATATCACTAAAACAACAAATATAAGACATTTATTCATTTTGGGATGCATGTTTTTCTGGTTTAAATTTTTTGTATATTAAAAAGTGATTCCCACTGATGGCAACTAAGGGCCAAAAATTGGCTGCCAATTGAACAAAAAGGATACAAATGGCAAGCATTACTGTACAGCTCTTCTTTTTAAAATGTCTGATTCTTCTAATAATAATCAAAAAGATGCAAATAATAGAGGGCTGTTGAATTAGGTTGCTACCCTCATGCACTTAAACTTTACTCATGGGAAGTTCTTCATACAACGAAGGACTGACTCTTCAAACTGAGAACATGTGAATTAAATCGGTCTGCAGGGATTGTCTGTTGAATTCATCTTAAGTTTATCATTACTCAAATTCAGTTAATGTTGCTCAGCTGGTTTTACATTTTTAAAGTTACGAGACTTTGAAGTATTTATTTAACCTTGAAGTTCAATTAATTCCTATTTTTAAAGCAGCAGGGGAACTTACGTTTTTAAACTGAGCCAACTTGAAATTATTTACAGTGAATGCAAATGCTCAGAAGTTCTCCTTCCATTGAAATGATGAGACCGGAGAGTGTGAGTGCTAGTTTGACCCAGTTTCTCTATTATCACGAAATGTTGAACATGCAAAAATGGGAAGATGAGCCTAAAAATGAGAAGACCCAGTATATCCCTGAGGCATATGGCTGGAATGAAATCTACCCAACCCAGGCAATCTGTTTGGCAAGGAAAGAGACATTCAAGTCTTTTTGATATATTCATGTTCCACTCGTCCACCTAGCACCTGCCTTCATTTCGTCCTTGCCTTCACTTGCTTCTTGGCTTCAAGTGTGGATGGCTCTTGTCCCATGGGCCCTCTGGCACTCTAGGTAATGGAATCATGAGGCGAGTATCAGTTAGACATAGAGGATGTGAGCATCTCTTTTCGGTGTGACTAAACAGTCTGATGAGACGTGTCCTCGGCTTCCTGTCAAGTCATAACCTCCACAGTGTCATTATCCTTGACCAGGAGGACACTGTCATGGTGGATAAGCTGATAAGGTCATCTCATATCGGATGATGTTCTGACAGAAAAAACACATTTTACAAATTTAAAGCAGCTGCCATCTTTCTAATTCTGGCCTGTCAGTTTGGACTTTCTGCCACACAGTTAGGGAACGATTGAGTATTGCAGTATTTAGTTTTTAATTGTATAATTGGCCGCCTAAAAGACAGTCCACACTTATTTAGGATGTTATTCTGCAGTCCCAAAGCTCAGCAAAACTGGGATCAAATCAAAATGTTGGTGAATTAAACATTTGCTAACCCATCTCACCCAAACAGTGAATCTTCAGTTTTATTATAGCAACTGTATATAGGCACCCTGCTTGGCTGTAAATGCTCTCATGTCTGGCTAGCTATCTTAGACCAGTGTTACGTCCAACATTTCAATAGCTAACCACATGTTGTGGGATTATAGAAAAGGCCTTCTCATGCTCATAGTATTTCTCCTCTATGTAGAAGCTGCTCCAGGATTCTGTGACTTCATCACCTATACCCTGTTCCTTATTGGATTTTGGCCATAATAGCATTATGCTGGAAGCATCATCCTAAAAGTCTTCTCGTAACCTTCAAAGTGTCATATACAGTTAAAAAAAATGTTTGCTCAGTAACAATGGAGCATAAATCAAACATGTTAGTTTAAAAACTATCAGGAATTTAAAATTGGCTGATATAATTATAAATTCAGCTGAAATAGGTCTGCCAACAATATCAGCAGTAGCTGGTTTGAGATTAGAAGCCTGCTTTTGTCTACTTATCCGTGATCATTGACCAGTTATTTAAACTAGGTCAAACCTTGTATGGCTCGGCCGTGCAAGAAATTCCAGAGGGCTTTTCAATAGCAGCAGCAGCAGCAGTCAAGTGGTCGCTGTACTAGGTTGCTGTCAGGCAAAGCGCTCTGTTTCTCGGTTGGTCAACATCTCTACCTTCACCTGTGATTTATGATCTTTGGGTAATGACTGAAAGAATAAAATCGAAGGATGAGCTGAAGGAAATTAAGGGAAACCAGGACGTCTTGATATCCCTAATTTTGCTAATGTGGACTTTTCATTTGAAAGTGGACAGTCTCTGTATTTGGGCTGACCAATGGTGTAACTTCAGTCAGTCATGTGGCATCCAGCCTACCAATAGGGAAACTTTGATCGTTCAGTGACGGACGTTTATTTTGATAGGCCTCGGCCCCACTGCTGGGCCCAGCCAAATCATAACCAAATTATCAAGAATTTCAAGTGGCAAATTTGCCACCTCATCCTTCTGTCAGCAACAATACCAAAAGCATGATGTGCCAAACCAATATTCAAAGTGACAAACTTAAACAGATGTCAATTTCCTCCTTTGAAGTGAGATGTACTTTGGTGGAAATTCAAAGTTATTAGCTCAAAATCCAACATTTATGCTGAAGAAATGAGAGCGCTTAAGTTGTCTGGAAGAGACGGAAAGTCAATGCAGGCTAATTTCAGAAACTTCAGCGCACGCACGCTCGCTCTCATGCATGCACGCACACAGACACACACGCTCATATTTTGCTTCCTGTGATGCCAGCTGTAGGTTTCAGCGTGTATTTCTGCTGCTGTTTATTCCCTCCTCCTGCTCACTTATCTAATGCCTCTCGCTGCAGATGGTGCAACAAACAAACTGCAACCATTTGAGTCATGTTTCATAAAGGCAAGCCAATTACTGAAAACATATTCTTTCACCCATTTGCTGTGAATGACTTAAATTAAAGCGTTTTGGAGCCTGGTTCTCTTTGCATCATAGAAATTTCTGTCTCAGGGTCCAATTTACGGCAGGGTGTGGTGATGGAAGCGTTCGGCTTCCATGCCGCAGTAGGAGGGTGGTATCATGATTAATTTAGGCTTGTTTTGTCAGCGCAGGAAGCCACAAAAAAGCTCATTACAATCAGCTGGGTTTTGTCACAATCCGGGCTCCCTCTTATCTCCCATAGAGAAGCAGAGCAATGCAGCCTCCCTGAATATGCATTGATGATGATTGCATGATTTATGCATGAGCGTCATGGCACCTTCAGATGATCCCGCCCAATAGAAGTCCTTGAATTTCTGAAATTAGAGCTTTTGTCGCTGCTTTTAAGATGTTTGTTTTAGGCACTCAACTATCACTCGCAGACTATTCTCAAATGTGTGCGAACACAACAGAATAATCAAAGCACAAGATAATAGCGGCTTCTTTGTTTTAATATCTCCTAAGAGCTTGTACAAAGCCATTAAGAAACATGTTGTAAGCTGTCATGTTTATTTGCAGACTCCATTCAATATTCAGTTTGTTGCATGTCTGTGTTTGACTTTGGGCTTTCACTGACATTACCTGCAATTAGGCTGTCATAATTGCATAATTGGCTGTTATAATTGACTCACCCGCAATAGACTTGATTCAGGATGGTGATTGATGGTTATATGAGAGTCCCGGGAGAGACGTGTGCATTGACCTTCCAGTGGACCTCAGCTCATGTGGGTGTTGACCCTTCGATAAACACAGGCAAGACCTCCCAGGCAGCCTGAGTGTGTGCGGTTGGTGCACGGTGCCCCAGAGTTTTCCTGTTAGCTTTGATAGATGAGGCTGCACTGGTCTGCTTACTAGTCTGACCAAGTTTTCTACACAGTTTCTGCCTTTTCCCAACAACACCTGACTGCGTAGGTGTGTGCAGCTCGTGTGGAGAATTCTGAATTTACTAGTTTTTGTTCTGCAAGTGAAGTGAGTGTATTTGCAGCAAAATATATTCAATATTAAAAGTACTAATTATGCAGAACTCTAACTTGCCAAACTGAGAAGGTGACTGTGGTAAACATTATACCTGCAAGATAACAGCATGTTTAAATGGTCATTGTGAACATGTTACCATGCTGATGTTAGCGTGAGGCTCAAAGCTCTGCCACGCCCAAGTACAGTCTCGTAGGTCTTTTTTTTTAATGTTCTTGGTGTTTTTTTTTGTTTGTTTTGTTTTTAAATAACTGATACCGCAGGCTGTTATTATTCCCAGGGCGCTGTTTTGTCAAAGCCGTTGGTGTCCAAGAGATACCCACAAGGTGCCGTTTGACATCAGCACTATTGCTACCTGGATCAAAGAAGGAGGGCATGTGATGTAGTACAAATAGTCCACATAAGGGAGGGTTGAAGGGTTGGTTGGATGGAACAAACACAGGAATTTCACACAGACCAGATTTCTTTAAAGTATAATAAGTTACTTACATAACAATACTTGTGTAAAATTACGTATTTGAACCCAAATCATTATATTTTCCTAACTCTAATCAATTAGTTTTGGTCCTGAACCGAACAATATTTCGACCATGTCATATTCAAACTAAAACCATGATCTTTTCTCAAACCTAATCATGTCCCTTTGGGTGCCTAAAACTTGTGCGTATGTATAGAGTTAGCGGGCTGTGACAAACCGGCAGTATTTGACGACTTGGGATGAAAACGGGTTGGACATGTAGTCATTTGAAAGTAATATGCCTAATAATTTGGTTTGCAAGATATTGTGATGGAAATCAAGGAGTTGGAGTGAAGAAATCAAAGACGACCCTGCTGGGTGACAACACAGTGATGTTTATTGACAGTAACGCGATCGAGGAGAGAGATCACAACGTGTCTCTGCCTACGCTCTCACATAGTTCCAGTAATATTGGACTACATTCTCATATTTATGCTCTGAAGTCAGTCAAGTGAGTATAACAGCAATTATCCTCAATATGTTTCTGAAGTTTTCCTCCAACACAAGTGAACAGCTGTGGTGAGAGTATCCAGCCGTTTGTTTCTGTCCACTCTCTGTCCGCCATGTGAATAAACAAGCAGACTCAGGTGGGCAGACACATAAGTCACTGACAGATTACCGAGCATTGATCATTGCGACTGGCAGGTCAGGATGACTGATGAAGGCAGGTTTTCCTAACATCTTTTAAAACGTTCTGCCTTTCAGGTAGTGCTCCCTCTGTCCGACGAGGAGGCTGTGTCAGTTAGCCGATTAGCAGCAGCACAAAAAAAAGTACACAGAATGTTGAGCCTTTGATGTCCGTTTGAATGGGAACTCTCTCGCCTCTCACCGCAGACTCTTATTTTCCCTTCCACCCATTTCTCCCTTCCCACTCTCTCTTTGCTCTCCAACTTTCTTCTCTCCCCACTCTCTCATCTCCCTCTGCTGAGCCAGATCTCTTCCATATTCCTTTTGCTCAGGTCCGCAGGCTGAGACAGACTTATTTAACAAGCGCCTGGCAGGCTGGGCTGTGGATGTGGCAGCTGTGGAATAGAGGTTGATGTGGCCCTTTCTACCACAGGAGAGTGAATCCCAGGGAGGGAGTCTCCAGATGGGCTCAGTTTGAAGCAGTTCACCTCTGGTTCCCCTAGATGAACACCATATGGGATAACACTGCATATTTGAATACTAAGTGCAGATTGAGTGTAATTAATTACCTGACTGCATTTAGCTGTGTGTTTACATACAGCACCTGATACTTTTTTTTTTGCAGCCTTCTCTCTCCAGAGTGTGCAATATTTAAGCCACATTTCTCATCCACACCAAAGTGGATCTCATAAAGTATGTTTTTTTTTTTTATATATTGATGCACACAAGAAACTGACCTCTGTCACCACGCTTTCATAATGTGTGACAGATTCTTTGATCTATTCCTGCTTCAATGCTCCTCTCTCCTCTAACTTGTACAGGCTGCTGGTATTCTCCCTGCGTGCCGCTGTGCTGACACTGCTTTCCTCCGCATCCCATTGATTCAGGAGCCCTGAGTGATAGATGGGTTTAATAAAGCAAGGTGCAGTCCCCCCAAATAAATGAGCAAGCGCAGGATTTATTACCAACATCTGCATTTTAAGGGGCGTAAACAGGTCCTAAGCTGGAAAACAGTTCCTTGATACTCCCTCAGACCAAAGTCTGGGCCACAAACATTTGGGTTGCGCACACAGACACTCACACACTCATACACTAACAGGCCTTTCACACACACTCACTGCTGCACATTCTTCCACTCGCTGCCTTTTCCCATCCGCCGTCTTTCATTCTCTCTGTCACTTAATTCTCACGTCTTTTGCCATTCATCTTTCCCCTTCAATAAAAGAAGACCTTGGTTTGCTAAAGCTCTTCTTGGCATAGCTCTTCTTCTCTGTTACACCAGTTCTTCAGTCTTTTCTTTTTCCTTTTGTCTTTCCACTCTTATTCTTACAGACATTCCCTCCTTTTGAAGTTGCAGAGCGTTTTTCGCTTTGAACCAAAGTGTGCATCTCGAGTTTGTCATCATATATATATATAAATAAATAATGGCCTTTTTGTCATAAACAACAGCACATTTAATTTGCCCTCTCCTTTTTTTTCCTTTTTTTTTTTTGCCATGGCAGTGCCTACAGGCTGCTTAGCAGTGGTGATTTATCCATGAACAGTGCCATTGGAGCTAAATCTCTACTCCCCTTGGCACTGAAACAGTAGTGCGCATGGTTTAATCTCAGCTTTGAAAGACTCTCGTGCCGCAATGATAATGCAGGCCTGTTTGCCAGTGATTGGACTAATTAATAGGCTCACAGATGATCCACGACTGTCTAACCAGTCACAGCGGAGAGAGGTGAAAATGGAAAGAGAAAAAAGGAGAGTGCCAAAGGAAGGTAGCTTAACCTGTGAACCTCAGATCTCTTTTAAAAATGATAGGTTCTCGCATTCATTTTTATGTGCAAACAAAAGAGATGAAAGCCAAAAAAATGGTCCAAAAGAAGAATTGCACTCAGATGAATGCTTTTTTCCTCAAGCATGTTTGTTTATGAACAATAACTGAGTTGATAATTAAGAACACATTTAGCAGTTCTTCCATGGGGCACTACCTGCTGTTCCTTGAAAACCTGATACCCTAAAAGGTTTACAGAGGGCTGCACCCCCTCCCCCCCCCCCCACACACACACACTCCCCACTTTGTCTCACTGCAGATGACTCACTAAAGCTTTATACAATGAGCCTTACTCTGATAGCTATCCCTCTGTGTAATTACTGACTGAGCCGTGACTAAATGAATGAACTGGTATGTTTACCTCACAGTCATTAGTCAACTATACATTTCACAGTGGGGGAGTGCTATTTGTGCGCAGGCAGCCGACAATGATGTATGGCTATAGGGTGCAACAACTGGGCAGTTTGTCCCCAAACTGTAACCGTGCAATACTAGTTGCCAGCCTAACTTGTATCTACACACACACACACACACACACACACACACACACACACACACACACACACACACACACACACACACACACACACACACACACACACACACACACACACACACTTTGCAACCTTTTACAGAGTAAATGGTGTCATACACGTGGCTCCCGGTCTGTTTTCATATGTGAAGCTCTGTACCTCACGTGTACAATAAAAAAGAAATGTATGCACTTCAAAGAATAACCATTTAAACAAAGCCAGCAGTGGGGTGACAGCGTTTTATCAGAGGGAGCCATATTGCAGCGAGAGATTCTCAAATGCGTGCTGCAAAGTGCTTCATACTCGTTCGATTAACCCACTTTATCCAGTGTGACAGCACAGCATGGGGGCAATGTGTAACAATGCAAGTGAAAATGTATGCAATTTAACCTTGCTGTGAGACATGTATTTATCTGTAGCTGCTGAGGATATTAGCAGATTTGTGTGGGTGCTCTCCTGACTTACTGCACTAATTATATTCTCAACCCCAACCTTAATGTAAACTGCCTCTTGTTCTCTGTGTTTCTGTAAAGACACTGACTACATACATGATCTCATCTTGTGTGCCACATGGCAAATATCACATCATATTGTGGGTATTTCCTTAAATGTCCTGTCATGTCTAAATACAGCTGTGAGAAACATTTAAGTAAAAGACACATTTGTCTAAATAATAAAAAAAAACCCATCAGATTAAATGTTCTATATTGCATGTCTGAAAAGAGCTAATGAGCTTTCAATTACTTTACCTGCAGGGCAAGCGTTTAAAGTGTTAAGTGTTCAACCCATAGGCCAATATCGCCCGATAGAAACTGCCGGCCGATATACCGGTCAGACTTTAAATCATTTACCACAAAATGGGAAGGAATGTTTTCTTTATATGATACAAATATTACAACTCGTAGAAGTATGTACAGTTTGTATACCATAGTGTTAGCATGATCATTTTCTATCTAGAAGCAAATATACTGCTCAAAAAAATAAAGGGAACACTTAAACAACACATCCTAGAGCTCAGTGAATGAAATATTCCAGTTGAAAATCTTTATTCATGACATAGTGGAATGTGTTGAGAACAAAATAACATAAGAATGATCAATGTAAATTAAAATCATTATCCCATGGAGATCTGGATTCAGAATCATACTCAAAATAAAAATGGAAAAATCAGATCACAGGCTGATCCAACTTCTGTGGAAATTCCTCAAGACAAGTCAAGATGAGGCTCAGTAGTGTGTGTGTCCTCCACGTGCCTGTATCACTCCCTACAACGCCTGGCCATGCTCCTGATGAGACCACGGATGTTCTCCTGAGGGATCTCCTCCCAGACCTGGATCAAAGCATCAGTCAACTCCTGGACAGTCTGTGGTGCGACGTGGCGTCGGTGGATGGAACGAGACACGATGTCCCAGATGTGCTGGATTGGATTCAGGTCTGGGGAACGGGCAGGCCGGTCCATAGCATCAATGCCTTCATCATGCAGGAACTGCTGACACACTCCAGCCACATGAGGCCGAGCATTGTCCTGCATCAGAAGGAACCCAGGGCCCACTGCACCAGCATCTGGTCTTACAATGGGTCTGAGGATCTCATCCCGGGACCTAATGGCAGTCAGGGTACCTCTGGCTAGCACATGGAGAGCTGTGCGGCCCTCCAAAGAAATGCCTCCCCAGACCATTGCTGACCCACTGCCAAACCGGTCACGCTGGAGGATGTTGCAGGCAGCAGAACGTTCTCCACGGCGTCTCCAGACTCTGTCACGTCTGTCACATGTGCTCAGTGTGAACCTGCTCTCATCTGTGAAGAGCACAGGGCGCCGACGGAGAAGCTGCCAATCTTGGTGTTCTCTGGCAAATGCCAATCGCCCTGCACGGTGTTGGGCTGTAAGCACGGGCCCCACTTGTGGACGTCGGGCCCTCGTACCGCCCTCATGGAGTCTGTTTCTGACAGTTTGAGCAGAAACATGCACATTAGTGGCCTGCTGGAGGTCATTTTGTAGGGTTCTGGCAGCGCTCCTCCTGTTCCTCCTTGCACAAAGGAGCAGGTAGCGGTCCCGCTGCTGGGTTGTTGTCCTCCTACGGCCCCCTCCACATCTCCTGGTGGACCGGTCTGTCTCCTGGTATGCCCTCCGTGCTCTTGACACTGTGCTGACAGACACAGCAAACCTTCTTGCCACAGCGTGCATTGATGTGCCATCCTGGATGAGCTGCACTACTTGAGCAGCTTCTGTGCGGTTGTAGACACCGCCTCATGCTACCTCTAGTGGTGAGGGCACTGGCAAAATGTAAAAGTGACCAAGAATCAGCCAGAAAGGATGAGGACAGAGAAATGGTCTGTGTTCACCACCTGCAGAACCGTTCCTTTATAGGGTTGTCTTGATCATTTCCACCTGTTGTCTGTTCCATTTGCGCAACAGCAGGTGAAATTGATTCACAATCAGTGTTGCTTCCTAACTGGGCAGGTTGATTTCCCAGAAGTGTGATTGACTTGGAGTTACATTGTGTTATTTAAGTGTTCCCTTTATTTTTTTGAGCAGTGAATAAATCTTCAATCCAGGTTGCACGTCTTTGTTTTTAGCTCTAACTCTCAGAAGGTCTCAGTCCATTTCCTGGGATCACAAAGCACAGCTGTAACTAGAACTCACTGAATACGTCTGTCCTAACCAGCCAAGCCTAAACCAGGTCCAAAGCACTGTCAAGAGAGGAAGAGTGCAGTCAGCTCTGACCCAAAACTAAGCCCTCCCTGTGAGGGGGAAAGTGTGCAATGCTGCCTTAACTACATAACATAGCTTCTCTGCATGGGCATATGGGGTCAAATCATTGTGTATTCCTGAGCTGCTGGTTCAGGGTTGCTTGGGGGAGTCCGAGAGCACAGCAGTGTGTTAGCAAGCTGTTGGAGCACGGACGTAAATGATTCATATAGTACAGGCAGGCGCGTTCGGGCTAGTTCTGATTTGAAAGCAGCAGCTGAATGATGTCCTCTAACTCAAGGTCCTGGGTCCCTGAGCGAATATTAAGCCTCAGGTTACTCCTATTAATGAGGGAGAAGTAATTTTCTCCTTCTCTGTAATGTTGTTCACATATGTTTCAGGAGACTTCTGATGAAATGTGGCATTGGAGGACCATTAGTCCAGGCATGCTCAAGTCACTGCAGAGCTGATGGTAATCTGCTCTGGGACAATCTGTGCTGGCACCATTGTCCTCCCGTTGGAAAGGTGATGTCTACAAGCATTGAAATGAACACCTCTCATATTTTCCATTCCTGTGTTTTGCCCTTCTTTGGGACTCATTCTATCATCTTCCCTTAATCTCTTTCTTTCTTTCATTCTTATTTTTTTTCCCTCTCAACTCCTTTCCCTCCCTGAGCTTCTTTTTTATACCTCAGTCAATCCCCAAGAAGATGAAGTGGCAGGATAAGGTTGCAGCATCTCTAAAGGCTCTCATTGGGCCTTAATGAATACCATTAATTCAATCTGGTGACTTGTTGGGATGTCCATGGCCTTTGTCCAGTCATGATTAAGAGATGCTATCAGTTATCAATTGTAATGAGCTTTTGTGGCTGTGGTAGACGAGCGCCGGCTGGTGAAATAATAACATCTTCGTATGATGATAGCGGGTAAAGCCAGACACCTATCTCATCCCAACCTCTAATGACATGATGGCGAGTGTCTGGGAGGTAGTATGGGCATACAGTATCTCATAGCTAAGCACCAGTCAGATGGAAACATAAGCACATTGATGCCTTTTGTATTGAAATGGTGACGATCACATTTCGTGTGAGTCCTTCTGTGAGTTAGTTTCCTTCAAGCTGCCGTATTCAATGGTTTTATATGAACAATGTATAAAAGGGTTTCCTGGTAACGACAAATGTACAGACCAAACCTGCAGCTTACCTTTGGCTTATTGGGCATCAGCCTAATGTTAACTGTCTTTTCTGCAACTTTTCTGTTTGGGTTTACTCTTGTCGCTTTGTTTTTGGCCAAAGCAGGCCGCTGTTTTCATCTACGAACTGCTAAAAACCCACTAAACACTACCTGCTTAGCACCAAATGGTAGAGAGACAAAGTTAGCGACTCGCTGGTGAATCTAGTTTAGCACTTGGCTGCTAAAAGGCCAGGTATTCCCTTTTGGAGTTGGTGACCAAAACAGGAGCTAAAAGACAATCATTTTGGACTTGAAGTTGAATCCCAATGTTGCTTACATGGTTTTGTTTCAACTCCCCAAAAGGCACTGATTTTATTTGTTGCAGCATGTCACTCTCATGTTTGTACAGTAAATTTGAAGCAAAATCCAGCAGCTGCTTAGCTTAGCTTGGCTTAGCACAACTACCGGTTTGAAGGTAGCAAAATCGGCCTGCAGCCAATAGATAACATTAGCAAGTAAGCTGTACTGGTTCAGTGTGAAGGATTAAGAAGATATATTGAAAAAAAAAATGATGAATATAATTTTCATAATTATGTTTTCATTAGTGTAAAATCACCTGAAACTAAGAATCATTGGGTTTTCATTACCTTAAAACGAGCCCGTCTTTGTATACATAGGGAGTGGGTCCTCTTACATTAAGCACACCATGTTGCATCGCTATGTTTCTATGGTAGCCCAGAAGGGACAAACCAAGCACTGTTTTAAGAGAAGGCCTTTCATGTTTTTCGTGGCAACTGTAGATTGTCTTACATGCTTGGAATAAGAGGGTGAGGTGAAGGGTTGTTCAGCTGTTTACAGTCTGAAACCTCAGCACAAGATGACAGTAAATCCTACAAACCGCTCCTTTTTAAAGGTGCTGGTATTTGTTTACATTCAGAAAGAACCAGGTTAGATGTTTGCTGTAGCAAAACTATAGATGTAATCTGTAACTATGACTAGTTATTTTCTGCATATGTGAACATCTTCTGATTTCTTTTCATCAACACATCTTGACATGTTTTCTATGAATCATTTCTCTAAATGCGGGTGTCTTGTCATGTCAGCAGCGTCCCCACACACTGAGAGTGCAGCATCTGTACGGTCTTCTTTGCCCTCCAGATTTAAATAATTCACACAAAGCACAGTGTCCATTCAGTTTTTATGAGCCCCCTGTGGCAGTCGAAGGCAGTTCAGCCTGTTTATATCACAATCTCCCTCATGTGTCCTTATCTTGGCCTTTCTTAATTTTGCATTTAGTTGCAGCACGGCAAAGCCTATAACCTCTGAGCTCTCCCCTGGTATTTAATACCGAGCTTCACATCTATTATAAGGATTCCGTAGCCTTTACAAAGAGCTACTGTCTGTGTAAACACTCATTGCCGCTATGACTCATGGCACAGGTTATTTCAATGCACATATGACTTTTAAGATAAAACCCAAGGGCACCTTCCTGGATGGCTTATAAAGGACTCAAAAACAAACAAGCCATCATGCAGTAGCACCAAAAGCTACATGAAGAGCCTGTATTGTACAAGGCGACTGAGCAGAGCCACACCAGGCCCGGAGTGATGCACTATTCTCATCTCTCTCATAACGTTATTAAAAGTTTGAGCCTGGAGGCTGTGAAGGTTTAGCAGAGGATTATTATTTCGAGCTCCCTGAAAAAATAAATCAATCCTTTATCAAAGTCCGCAGTCCCCATGAACTGCGTAATCAAATTGAACACTGTTCTAGGCTAGTATCCCGTTACTGTTCTATTAAAGTGAGCTATTGCTGAGGGAGATTGCTCAAAAATAGCCTTCCACATAAGACATGGGTGTTATGCACAGACAATTGAAAAATCCCATAAATTTGCCACTGTAAAACATTTTTCCTTAAGGATTCTTTCTTTGAAGTGTTCCTCTCTTCATTACCTTCTGAGTGCAGAAAAAGAAAGTTTTGTGTTGAAGACAAGTCCAGAGGGTGTCAGGTTAGTGGTGTGTATTTTTAGAATGGAGGCATTTTAGCTCATGTACCAGTCCTCATCTCTTTAACACTCCTTTCACAAGTAACTTTGCATGAGGTAACTAAAAATGCCTTGCTGACATTTAGAGGGAATCTTTTGACCAGGCCTCTTTCTATTGTTCATGCATCCCTGTAATGCAATTTCCAGACAATAATATCTCTCCCATTGCTCCAGCTCTCTCTCTCTTTCTCTCTCTCTCTCTCTCTCTGAGGCCAGTACGCTTGTCCGCTCCCCGTGATTGGACGACACGTGGCCTTCCTGCAGGCTTGGCACTTCTATTGAGCTGGTCCCCGTTGAATAGCGCGGCCCGTCAAGCAGCAGAGCAGATGAAGTGTTTTTGCTGTTACAGTCAATGAAGGAAATGACAGTGAATTTGAAAATATGCTGATGACTCCACATGAAACAGCTATTCCTCTGAATTTAGACGAGGTAGTGTTTCCATCACAGTCTCACCCTCCCCAGCCCTCCACCCTCCTTTTTCAAGGTCTCCCATGTTGTTGGCAGGGATTTCACTTTTCACGTGAAGTCAAGCAATATTGTCCAGGGCAGTGTGATACAATGTGTGAGTAAGACCATGCAATAAGCAGAGTTTTTAAACAATTCTGTAATCCAGTTTTTTGGTTTGTCAGTCGTTGGCGCAGCATGAGAATACATAAACATGAGGATGTAAATATTTGACAGAAAAACAACATAATGCTCTTGCATCAGCAACATGAACTGTACAGACTGAAGCAGCTGAGGAGAAGAGAGAATCAAGTCATGCACATCTACTGGCAAACACTATTACCCTGACCTTATGGCTCTTACAAGATATGAAAGTGTAACGCTCAGAGAGAATAAAATAACACCTCATTAATTCTCCATTCAAAAACAATGACATTTTAACACTAAGTAACCCCAGCATGTATGCAAGGATAAAATAGCTCATCAAAAGAGTAGAAATGACAGGAAAAAGTGGTAGTAAAAAAATATATGCAGAAATTCTTTGTAATCGACCTTTTTCTTCATGTGTGCTTATAATGAGATTCATTAGCGACTGTTACGTGTAGACTTTTGTATGTGAAACACGCAGCACGGCTGGCCTTTTACACTTTCTATCTCATCTACTGTAGCCCAGTATGTGTGATTAAAAGGGAGTGCAGAGCAGCGATTTGCAGTCAAGCTTTGATACAACTTTTCATGAGTGCTCAAAGGCGTTTTGAGGTACATCGTCACTGCTCACCTGGACGACAAGCAAGAGCCGCTCTGCCTTTTGTGCTCTAATTAGGTTCTAGAGGAGCGACTGTGACAGGAGCATCACTTCCTCTTCAAAGATCTGGACGATTTGTCGCTCATCGACTGTACACGCACATTTTATTTCCAGCAGTAATGAGCTGGGCCCATTCCTTCTGTTTGTCTCGTTCACGTTTTTTTCTTCTTCTTTTTTTTTTTTTTACATTCTTTCCTTCAGAGTTTTATTTATTTGCTTAAGGGCTTGTCACATTTTAAAAAGCCCTGCTATTATCTTGTAACTGCTGTCAGTTGTGAATAGGAACATCAAACAACAAGACTATTACCACATCTTTTCCTCTACCTCCTCACACTTGCTTACAGACACACAAACACACTTTTTTCCTCTTTGCTGACGCTTCAGTGAATGAATGAAATTACTTCTCTGACTCATCTCATCCTTGTTATTCAAGTAACGTCTCGGCCTGCACCTCATTTGACTAGTAGTGTAGTGGAATCTTTGTATTTTAAAACAATGATGGGCCTCCATGCGCTGCCAGGTACTGACAGAACCTTTTTGCTTTTGATATAATGAGCTTCGAATGGACTCGCACTGCTTTAATGCTAAAGAGAGCAGACTATAATAACAGAATCCAACTCTGTGAAAGTCTGTAAGATTAGCTCTGGAGCCATATTTAATGTTTTTAATAGGTACTCTTATGATCAGTGGCTCTCTGGAAGTATATTTTTTTAAATATAATTTAATTTAATGTAATGTAATTTGGTATGAGGCTGTAATTGTAATTCCACTTCAGGCCAACTAGAACTTGGATAGTTCAAATGTTGCTGACTGTGGATCAGTTCAGTCATAAAGTCCACGGAGACTTATGCGCGGATGTTACAGTTTTTAATCATTTAAATTAGGGGTGGGTCATGACTTTTGAATATCTGAATAGTCATTGAACTATAACAAATCAGTTAGTATGTGCGACTATTGTTTTTCCTCTTTTCCAGTTTTTACCTGGTTGTAATGCTTTACTCTCATCAGCAGGTGGCGGTAATGAACCTAAAAGCTGTCTGCCAGCTGCCATTTAACAAGTTAAAGAGAAGAAGAACATGTTGTTACCAGGCTGTCCAGCTTTGCAGGTAAAATTGTGCGATTGGATGTTGCGGTCAGAACATTTTGTGTGGAACTCCTTCAAAACAAATGAAGATGAGGTGCAGTCAAATTCTGCAGGTAAAGCTAGCAGAGATCATCAGTCTGCCACAGCTGAGCACAGTCATTAAAGTGAAGCACTGAGCAGATAATGCATCGACTGATCAATAATCAATGGCAACAAGTAAGTTTGATGTTGTATCTGCAGCGCAAACAACCACGCTCATCTCAAAGATGAAGCTACAGTCATTGTTCTCATCAGCTCTGTCCAAGGTCGATGGTTTTAGAAGTTGGATGGCATTTGTTGGGCCCGACTTTACGGCGCAAGTGAGTTTCTTTTTCTCTTTTTGTGTGTAATAGTCAGACAAAATTCTATTAGTTCCGAGTGATTATCGAACAGTATTTTTGCTTGAAATGCCCGTCCTTAATTTAAATAGCTCAACAGCTTGCAGTCATATGTTTGGCTTGGCTGCATGCTGTGTACAGTGTATGCATACTGCAGGCTACGTACTATATACACTAGTTCTTTGTGCAGTGGTAAACACCCTTTCATTAGAATTATATTTTACTGCTAAACAGTCCTAATGGTTAACATCTGACTGTGTTTTTTATGGACTCTATCCAGTAGCCGGCTACTTGTTACATTGCTATAAAATGTCTGTTATGGCTGTTGTCATGTGTGTTATTCAAGGTGAAAACAGTTGATCTTGGAGTGTGTCTTTGT
Organism: Brachyistius frenatus; assembly: GCF_029030835.1. Taxonomy (NCBI): domain Eukaryota; kingdom Metazoa; phylum Chordata; class Actinopteri; family Embiotocidae; genus Brachyistius; species Brachyistius frenatus. Next base: position 3,934,542 of record NW_027210621.1, read on the forward strand.
GGTTATATTCCTTTATGTGTATTTAAAAATTGCGAATCCATGATCTGTGTAACAGAGTTTTAACTCCCTGCAAGAAAATCAAATAAGCAGATCTTCCAAAAGGTCAAACTATTCCTTCAAGGCGAAGGTCATCTGACTACAATTTTAAGTCTGTGTGCTACAATCATTCAAGCCTCAAGAAGCTTTTGGGAAGCATGGCTCAGTTATTATTGCATTAGATTGACAGATGAGTCAACAAATGATGAAGTGACCTTTCTATGGGTTGATCTGTTTATTTAGGAATATGTGACAATGTTATCATTCCTCACAGATTAGTAGAAAATCCATTATGTAGTCCCCCCGAGGACAAACACAGTGATTTAGGAAATGCTGCAGTTGAGCAACAACATCCAGCGGGACTTTGATCAGGAGCCAATCAGTGGTTTATAGAGGGATGGACAGCAGCTGACTCATAGCCCCTTTTATTCTTGTGTGAAGTAGAAACATAGAAAAACTCTTATGATGTTCAGATCACACATTAGAGGTTATTGGCACTGTAGGGCCCAGCATTTTATTGATTATAAATAGCTCTTTAGCAAATGGCACTTACCCATCGATTTTTAAACATTCAATGGTCCAACCTCTTTTAAAGAAACCCAAGCTTGATCCTTCTGTTTTTTCCAATTTTAGGCCAATTTCTAAACTTCCATTTTTATCAAAAGTTTTAGAAAAAGTGGTTTCAACACAACTCTTAGCTTTTATGAATCATAACAACATCTTTGAGAAATTTCAGTCTGGTTTTAGAGCACTACATAGCACAGAAACTGCCCTCCTCAACGTAACTAATGACCTCCTTTTAGCAGCAGACAGGGGGGAGAGTGCAGTTTTAATTCTTTTAGACCTAAGTGCAGCTTTTGACACCATAAATCACACCATTTTAATTGATCGCCTCAAAACCTGGGTTGGCATCAAGGACGCTGCACTTAGCTGGTTTTATTCTTTCCTTTCAGAAAGAAACTACTCGGTCACCATAAGTAATTACTGGTCTTCCACGACACACATTACCTGTGGTGTACCACAAGGTTCAATTTTATTTTCTATCTACACACTTCCACTCGGCCAAATCCTCCAACGACACGATGTATCTTTTCATTGCTATGCAGACGACACACAGATATACCTTCCGCTGAGACCTGGTGACCCAAAGAGCCTGGAGGCTGTCTTAGATTGTCTCTCTGACATTAACTGTTGGATGTTCAAAACTTTCATCAGCTCAACAACTCAAAATCAGAAGTCATATTGTTCAATTCCCCAAACAATAACACCAGTCTCATTGAGATTCAACTTGGTCCCCTGCCTGCTTATTTAAAACCTGTTGCCAGAAACTAAGGAGTAATGTTTGACTCTCAGTTAAGCTTTGAAACACAGATAAAAAAAAATGGTCCAGTCCTGCTTCCTTCAATTAAGAACCATCTCCAGAATCAAACCCATACTGTCACACTCTGACCTGGAAAAAGTAATTCATGCCCTCATTTTCTCTCGACTTGATTACTGCAACTCCCTCCTTTCTGGCATAAACCAAAAATCGATCTCCGCCTCCAACTAGTCCAGAATGCAGCAGCTCGGCTTCTTACTGGTTTTAACAGACGACATCACATTACTCCAGCTCTGGCCTCTCTCCACTGGCTCCCGGTTGGTTTTAGAATTGATTTTAAGATTTTGTTGATCACTTTTAAGGCCCACCTGGGTCTGGCCCCGAGCTACATTATTGAAATGTTAGCCCCATATGAGCCAACTCGCAGCCTTAGATCCTCCGGTGGGGCTCCTCTGGCTGTTCCAAAGTCCAGACTTAAATCAAAGGGTGACCGTGCTTTTGCAATTAGGGCCCCTCGACTTTGGAACGACCTACCTGAGGAGATAAGGCTCGCAGAATCATTAACTTCTTTTAAATCACTTCTTAAAACCCATTTTTATAGAATTGCTTTTAAGTGATGTCGTCCTTTTATGTCATTTTATGCAGTTCTTTTGTTCCCCTGTTTTTGTTTGTTTATTTTATTCATTTGTTTGTTTCTATTCCATTTGCTCGTTTTGGTTATTTGTTTGGTTTTGTTGTATTCATTACCTTTATGGTATGGTCTTTTTTGCCTCCTTGATGTTATGTATATGCTTTGCTTCTCTGTAGAGCACTTTGTAAACTCTGTTTTTAGAGGTGCTATATAAATAAAGTTATTATTATTATAGTTTTATTAGACTGTAAAAGACCACGCTGGAGACCAGTGACCAGCAAAACTCAAACAAGTAGACATTAAGACAATTTATTCTTAGCTAGAGAAGTACTTGCTGTATCTTGGCAGCTGATGACCGATGATCATTTCAATTTATAAATGTAGACTGAAGTGTGTAATACATCTGGTCAACATAAATTACATTTGAAAGGGTATATTTTTGCAGTCAGCTGAATGTCAAATCGATTGGTGTATAAAAGAGCACTGCCGTTAGCTTTATTGAGCAAGTGCAGTGTCCAGATGTGAAGTCACACTGAGATGCTTGTCAGTTCTAATGATGTGATTAACGAAGCTCTGCATGCCTTCAGCCCCTCCAATTCTTCTTTCCAACACTGCAGTTCCCTCTGACACGTCTGTCAAGTAATATCTGCAGATTTTTTCATCCATGTTGTGAAGATATTGTTCTGCTTCATCCCAAAGTATTTGCTTTGAGATCTGGCACTCACCGCAGTGAATTTGCACAGGAATCCACCTCAAGATATGTTGTTGGTGAGAAGATTGACACCTCTGTTTAATATTTAGAAAATCCAAAGTGTAAATAGGACAATTGGTTGCTTGGCAACTCTGCTCTTTGCAGAGCTTTGGATGAAGGAAAGAAAATATCACCTTATCAGTTTATTGAAGGAACAGCTGTGTCTGTATGACACAAACCTTTTGTTGAAACATCCATGGACAGCTCCAAATTTTCGATCCTCTCGGTTTTTTTTATGCTTTTGTCTTTTCATTACAACTAGAAATGCTGCCCTTTACAGAAAATACACGAGTTTCTCATGTTTCCCACATGGCACACATGTGATCGCATGTATGACACATGTTTACCACATGTTGCAACTTATGATAACATGGTGAAACTATGTGGGAAAGTTTTCGCATAGGAATCTACATAGGCTTCACACATTACACCATGAAAATGTTCCAAAACTACATGTTTTCCATGGGCAAAATACGTGTTTCACATGTGGTCATGTGATCACATACATGTGAAATTCCTGTTTGTTTTTTTGTAAGGGGCTGTTGCAAGTGACTCACTATCACCATCCTCATTAATGTTTTAAGGTGGTTCAGCCATGAAAAAGCCTGAAAAATAGCACTTAAAAAATGTCGTTGCTATGGAGATGTTGAACCGTTTAATCCAGTTTGTTTTGGTGTAAGCTAGTAGGTTTCAGAATGTTGCAGACTGGTGAATTGTGATTATTCCCGGGTTTCAAATCATCTCGCTCGCAAATCTTTGGTCTGAACTGGGCTGTACATCCTCATCTTCAGTAGCATTTGCCAAATATTTTTTTTCCTCCCACTGAAAATTCAAATCATCACAAGTTTCGTGTGGTCCTTTACATAAATCACTTCAGTTTGAACATTTTTATTCTTAATTTTACACCACAGAAGTGTCAGAAAAGTTTCTCCAACTCCGGGGTCCGAAACTTTAACTGAGTAATGGACAAGCCTGATGGCTGCTGTGCCTCTTGCACTTCTTGAGCTTGATGCAGGTGTTTGCTCCCACAATACAATGCGTACAACTGAGAAAAATTGATGCAGAAAGTTTCTTAATATTAACATCATAGATTGAGCTGTATTTTTATGGACTTTTTTTTTTTAAGTGTATATTTATTGAACAGATATGAGAGTGGTATCAAGCTTCTCATTGAACTATACTCAGAAAGGGAATACAAATATTTTCTATGAACATGCAGTAAACCCACATGTGAATGATTTGCACCTTTTAACATATGTCATTAAATATAATGATTCAATGAGGGATTCATCTAGCTGTTTACACACCAGTTACAGATGCTTCGTACAAGTTTGTTGATAAACACATCCTTTTATCTGCTTAGAACAAAACTTAATGTATCATAAACCATGGAGTGTATTTACTGTATTACACTAAAATGATTATTAGGAAGGGACATATTTTTAATGTGAAGAATAAGTGACAAATTTAGATGATACAGCCTCAGATGATTCATGATCTTTGATATTTTGGTATATCAGCAAGTCATTACAAATATTTTTTTATCGTTGCCAGTTGCAAGAAGGTGGCAGTAATGCACCAAAAGCTGTTTTTCAACATCCATTAGGCTACTGAAGAAGAAATCTTCAAATAAAAGTCAAATAGTACATTATTTTGTTTATCAGGCAATATTTAAACATCAGTTTTTGTGTCCCTCAATTGAAATGCAAAGCCTCATGATGTAGTAATACAGGAGTGAAATCCTTCTTCTAGAGGAAAACATATCAATTTCTCCTCAGAGCTTTAACAATCAATAATGTAATGCAGCCGTGAGATGTTTTGCGCAAAGGGGCCCCACATTTCCTATAAGGCCTCCCTGGGCACAACTTTTATTTTTGGTTGGAAATGACAGGAATGCAGGTAATGATGACCTGAGGAATCACTGAGGCAGTTTGCAGGAAAGTGAAAACGACACTTGCGGTATGTTACGGGGCTTGAGGTTCTGAAAGTGGACTTTTTCTTTAGTCCACTGCAATATTCCTGAACCCGGAGCGGTTTGTGTGAGTGGGACTGACTGTCTGGAGGGAATGAACAAGTCCTGCAGCTTTGATGCACTGATCACTTAAAGCTTCAATGTACACAAGCTAAAATGTTTTATTTAGCCACCGTGTTGCAGCAGAATGAAGGATTTTGTTGGACAAGTTGCCTCTTTATATTTTGAGCTTCTACTTGTATAGATGTGGGTCTTCCTGCACAGCACATTTCTGGAGTGAAATATCCTGGGGTTAAACAAAGAGTTTGATTTTGAGAGTTTATTTTCTAAGTTAGACTACAGCTTGTGTTCAGTGTTACTCTTTGGTGTGGTTATATTCTGATGTTCGTTCGCTGAGTGTTGACTGCACAGCTTTGTTGCCGTATTAGCATTTCCCAGCATGCCATAGTTATTTCTTTGCAACTTTTGAGAATAAAGCAACCAAATTAAATCTAAGTGATGGGCAGAAATTATATTTAATTTTGCTAAAACATTCTGTTTATTAATATTTCAATGAAGACATAATGATAAATAAAATGGGGCTATCATTCAAAACCACAAGTGTAGGAACATAACATATATACTGTATATACCAATCACAGTGGCACCAATACATTGGTTAGTTTCCAACTTGTTACACAAAATTTTCATGCAGCATTAATTGTTGGACACTGAAAATAATCACAATGCATATACATTTGTGATGAATATGACGTTATCTTGTTGTCAGTCTTACCTAAAACCTTTATAGTGTGATGACATTTTAACTCCATGAATGTCTAACAATACACGCTTTTAAGCGTTGACTGTAAACACTGTGAAAGAGTTCACTTTTAAACAAAATTAATTTTACTCTTCATAGGAGTCGCGTTTTAACTCCCAAAGAGTTCAGGTTCAACTCCTGAAAAGTGTTAAAAAAAAAAAAATCAACTTTAAGAAATGAGTTACTTTCACTCTGCTTGAGAGTGAATTTGATGGACTCACATGTACAAGCAAAAAGAGTTGACTTGAACTCAGAGTTTATTCCAAATATGTGAATTTCCTGTGTGTCAGATTGAGCAGCCTCTCATCTGACCTCTCACTTTGAGGTGTTTCTGCTGTCATGACTGCATGCGTCTTACATATCTCAGCATTGATTCTCCATAAACTGTAGACCCTGGGTGCGTAATGCACAAAACTCCCATGAGGGCAGCTGTCTCTGCAGATGCTGGAGCTGGTGCACCTATCGTCGGTGATCAGACGCCATTCAGAGTCGCATCGTGAGTCTTGCCCATTCTGGTTTAATCAAACAGTAACGGGATCTCCTCTTGCTTTGTGCATAGCTTCTGAGTCACACCAGCATTATTCACCGTCTGGAGAAGTGGGGCTTTTTGCATAAATGGGAGACGTGTCTACAAAACATGGCAAATGTAAATCAAGAATGAGTGGTGAGACACAGTTTATGCAAATCATTATTTCTTATTTGCCACAGAACACGAATGGTGTTTCTCTTCTAATATTCTTTTCATTTCTGGTTACTGCGGCGCCCCAGAGGCTCCACACATGATCTCCATGTGTTATCTCTCTACGTCTCTATTGTCTCTGCATTCATTAAAAAGCTCTTCAAAGAGCTTAATGAAATCAAACGAGAATTTGGTAATGTTCATAAAGTCAGAGGAGTGAAATATTGAGAAGAACAAAGCGCAGACGAAGTGAGAAAAACGCTTACGCCAAAAGTTAATTCAAAAAAATATGACAGTGACTTTGAACTGTCTTTTTGATGTTTGAGAAGCTGATCAGTGCCAGCTGAACTTGCCGACTTGCAGGTCTCCTCAGGTGCACTTGAAGATAGCTGCAGAGCTAAAGTGGAGAAAAGAGGGGAAATGGAACAAGTGAGTTGGAATCTGATTTATTCATTGTGTCCTTGAAGAGAGAGATGGGGTGAAAGACTGCACTTCGCTGCAAAGTGAGGGAGTTACTGAACCAGAAAGCTTTTTTTTTTTTACCCTTTCTCCAGCAGTAATCAAAGTATCCTCCCCGTGATACGTCCTCCTTCAGCCTTTTGAGTTTTCCTCTCTTTTCTTTCCCAGGCACAAACTCTATCTCTTCTTCTCTCTCTCACACACACACACACACACACACACACACACACACACACACACACACACACACACACACACACACACACACACACACACACACACACATACACATAACCTTCTTCCTCTCAGTGACAGAGGCCATGTTAGATCAGATTAGCTTTCACAGCCACAGGCCCGAAGAGGCAGCGAGAAGCCAGCCCTTACAGTCGCATTGCTCGACACGTTCAAGAAGTGTGCGACGACGCAGCGGGGGATGATTAGTCGTCCTCTGGTGAAAGGAAATGTGCTCTCTGGCTCCTCTGATTAGATTAGCAGGGTTGTTTTTTTTTTCTTCCCTGTGTCACTTTCTGAATGAACGGCCTTGTCCTAATTGCCAGTCGCCCCTTGTTTTTCTCCTATTCTTGCAGGACAAACAGTGCCAGTGTGTCACCCTCTTTGATAGGTGAGTAAACTAATTCCAGAGAACAGTCTCAGGAGCATCATGTACTGCAGTGCAGTGGCATCTTCACACACCACTCCCCCACATTGTCTTATTCCTATTTGGAAGCAGTCCAGGCATAACAAAGAAAAAAAAATACAAAAGGAGAGGCAGCGAGGCAGAGAAAGAACAAAAAAGCAATATCCTTTCATGGTTTGTCAGAAATGGCTTGTTTGGATCGTAGAATAGCATTTCATACAGCCCAAGTCTCTTCCACATGACTGGTGCAGTGAATAAATCCTGAATCATAGTGTTTGCATCCAAAAATGAATGAAAAAAACACACACACATACGCACACTGGTATTTTGCCATGTTTGTTGGATTTGTTATTTGAGCTGTGGCTGGCTGGATCTCTGGAAGAAGGAATTCATTTCGACACACAATGCAGACGCAGAGACCGGTAAAATGACACAGACGGGCCAATCTAGTGAGCGTTGTGCTGCTTTACTGTATACGTGCGAATTTACTCTGTAGGAAGAAGCGGGGTTTAAATGATTAACTGTCCCTTTGCTGTATTTACTTCAAGGAAATCCTGACGAAAACATCCTACCTAAAATAAAGGCTTAAAGCTTGTGATGGAATTATAAGTGACACAGCATGCGCCGAGTATGTTTTATAAACAATTGGTGGTTATTATAATACATTATTGATTATGTCACAATGCATCTTATGAAGAGAGAGAAGGAAAGACAGACCACATGCCAGATGAAGCTGTCAATGGAACCCTCAATCAGTGGATGCAAGGCAGGAGAGCGAGAGTGAAGCAGATGGTGCTTTACTATTGATCCAAAACATGCACACACTTCCTCTGACTAACGGCTCAATATTGGACTATTGTAGGAAAAAAACTCCTCTCTGTATATTTGTCTGCAGAGGGCTGCACAGGCTACTGATACTCCCCCATGCTGGAGTTAAAGTATGCCGTGTGTGTTTAACCTGAGCTGAGCTGTGCTCCTGTAATCCCCGCAGGCCACAGAATCATCCACGCTCAACGTAGGCAGCTTCAAAAAAATTGTGTGAAAGGACATGAACACAGACACAGGACCCTTTCTGTACATTTTATTTACAAAATGTATTAAAATTCTCTGTACAGCGCCTCACTAATGAGGTTCAGCAAATTATGCATGCATCTTTTGCTCTTTTGTACCCACTACTATGCCTGGCGATTTTAGTTTTTGCAGAAGGTGAGACGTACAAAAAAGAAAAAAGGTGAAACTGATTTACAAAAGAATTACCAGGGCTGGATTTCTAATATTAACCTTAGTCTGTTTTGTGAGTAGCGGAGCTCGTCAAGCATCACTGATTTCACATGCATTTTCCTAGAAAAAAAACAAAAAACAGAAAAAGGGAAAACCAATATTTCATCATGTAATATAAATAGTTCTCATTTATCTAAATTTACACATCTCTCCCAACTTTCTCTTTATTTTTCTTCACATTATCAGTTTTTTCAATTTTTTTTTATATAAAACTATCTGCCCATAGTTTCAGGTGATTAGATAAGTATCTTCCTAAATCCTATGGAATCACAGTCTTTTTGAAAGAAAAGAAATTATTACAGCAATATGGAAATGTGCTAAGCTTCAGGACTCTCCCTGGTATGATCTTGTATAAATCTATTTTTCGTTGTAGTCATATACTTTTGATTTTACTAAGTGAAGTCACCAAACACTGTAATGCTCATTAAAGGAAATCAAATTAAAAGCAAACCACAGCTCATTGTAAAATGTGCAATTGTTAAAGAAAATGGAAAGGTAATCCAAAATACTACAGTTTAAAAGCCATTACTGTTATCCTTAAATTGGATTGCAGTTCATTTACAATTGAATTACCCTTTTTGTTTGGTTTTACTTTGATGTACAGGAGACTTGAATGAGCCCAGACTTCTAGGGAAAGACTGTTCAGAACGACAAACCTTAGCGAGTCAGCACTCCTTTGATATTTTACAAACTGTAAATCCCAAACAGATTTTCTTTACTCAGGCATGAATACGTTGCTTTACACACTCGTCGTCATACAAAACACACTCTTGGCAGTATTGGAAGTGCGAATTATGACCTGGTTGTGTAGTGCGTAAAAGCCCACACCAGATCATCTTCTCATCTTCATGAGTCCCGTCAAACTTTCAGAAGACAGTGGCAGCAGCACCAGAGTTTAAAGTACAAACACACATCATTGTTTTGGGCTGAATGGCATTTCACTCCAATAAGATCAATCCATCTTTTAAAACAAGTACAAGGTCACGAGGAGTGACTTACAGTAGTATAAAAGCTATTGTCTAATTACCAGTGTCTTACAGTGCACTGCGTAGATCTAATAAAATACTTTGAACACATATAACCAGTGAAAATCTGGCAGCAGAAGGATGAAGAGTAATCCGATCATATTGATTACAAGAAACCAATTAGACACTTGTCATGTAAGATTCGTTGTCTTTCTGGCACTTCATTATGTGCTTAGGGTTGCAAATGATGGCTTTAGTTCTCTCATTCATGTTAAATGTATGTATTTATGTATGTGTGTACATATATATGTATATATGTATGTATATACTTATATACATACATATATATATGTATATACATATATATATATATATCACACTTTTTCTCACTGCACCATTCTTTTGTTTTGTATGAGTTTCAAGCAAAAAGCAATATCATTGTGAATGAGTTGCATTGATTGGACTCTGAGTTCCATAAGGCACTGAGAGGAGGGAACCACATCGGCTCTCTTCCCATGACCAGTCCAGTCGTGTCGTCATTGCAGATTATCGTGCCGAGTCCACCCGAGAGGATTTGGCGTGAAGCTCAATCCCCGTGATCCTGTGCCTTTCATAGATGTTCAGTCACAGTTGTAAGGGAAAATGGAAATGTTTCCTAAACCTGTCAACATACAGAGCAGAAGCAAACATGAGAAGAGTTGAGGTTTACATTTACAAATTTACAGCTACACAACTCATGCTGGAAATATGTGACTGCGAATTCAAAACTTCCATTTCAAAATGAATACAAATCAGTGAATGTGGGGATTTTCTTCATCTGACCTCGAAATGTATTTACTTTTTTTTATAGCCTGTAAAGCTTGGTTTGAAAACCTTTCCAAGTCACTCAACAGTATCAAATATTTTAGCTACAAAAGCTCAAGTTCGTGAAAGTAGGAGGAAAAAAAACCCACAATTTATCATTATTAATTTGAAGTAAACTGATATGCTTCATCAGGTCAGTGGATGTGGTTTGATCATTTTGATTGACATTGCGGGTAATAAAGAAAAACATTCCCCCGAACTGTCATCAGATTTGAACTATTTTAACATGCGTGACATCACTTTTTTCCAACCAAGTCCTGCCCACTTCAAACCAGTTGCAAGAGAAAAAAAAAACACAGAAGTCTCCCTTGTAAATACTGTCTGCGTCAGTGGATCCCATCACTCAAAGTAAGAAGCTAATTAAGAAAATATATTATGAGGGTGTTTAAAATAGGTTGACATGTCATGCTTTGTGTTTAATGAGAACACGCATTCAATCAGTCTAATCAAACACAAAACGAACATGTAATTGTGTACTTCTCAGCGCATACTCCCCTTTGTTCAGTGAAATTCTGTAGAACTGCTGTGCAGTTATTTTGCGATTTCCCTCTGGCTTTTAGTGATATTTTCCAGCGAGCTTTCGCTGCAAGTGTTTATTTAATTTTTTCTGGAGAAACTTAAATAGAGATTGTACCGATGAAAACTACTGTGTTCTGAGGATTATCTCTGATGATATGGTCTCCTTTTCTGGTAAGAAAGGATTTTGTGGAAGTTTTAAATAGCTGCACATTATTTATTTCTATTTTTGCAATCGGTTGCATGACCGTGTGCAAATAGGCAGGGGTCGCTCGAAGTGAATGAACCCACAGAGAACTTTCATATGACTCCGGATGCCTTAAACTTCGTGGAGCATTTTAACATCTTTCAGCTCGGTTCATTTGGATTTATGAGCTGCAACTTTCTTGTCGGTTTATTCAACAAGCTTTCAACCAAGCATGCTGACGTTTTCAGCAAGAATAGCTTCCTGAAATGATTTCAATACACCCTAGTTTCCAGCAAAGCAAGTTAGCAGCCATATTTGTGTGTGAAAACTGTTGATGGAGGCCAAAAATGAGCAAAAAGAAGTTTGAATTTTGGGCTTGCATTCATCAAGCCACAAAAGCTATCCAAATAAATGATTATGTTCCAATGTTGTGTTTACATCATGCTTTGTTGCATATGTAGGTGCCCAAAAATGATTAAATCAGTATTGTTTTAAATGCAATTGCTTCAATGCTATGAACACCACAAATTACATCCCATTTTTCTTAATTGTTTTGAGAAGGAGGCTGAAATCTAAGAGGTAGATATCTTAAAACCTTGGCAAGTAAAACAAAAACCATCTTGAAGTGAGTAGGAAAATGGTTTTTTTTTTTTAATAATTTGGTAAAAAAGACTATAAATGTCAAATTTGCTATCCCGTATTCATACATTTTTAAGTGATATACGGTTGTAGTTAGAAGTTTACATAAACTCATTTACATGAATGTCACCACAATATTTAGCTTTCAATGATTTCTTAGAACTGTTCCTTTTCTGGGGCAGAATGAGTGTACAACGTGCATCTGTAATAGACAAAAACTAAGAAACTAAGTCATGGACTGAGAGGCTGCCATCCAAGAAAGAAGCCCATGCTCCAACACAGATGCCTTCAAACACAACTCAAGTTTGCAGCTGACCACATGGCCAAAGAAATATTTTTTTGGGAGACAAATTTTACGTTCAGATGAGACAAAGATTGACTTGCTTGGTTCAAATTACCAAAGATATGTTGGGAGGAGTACAGGTGAGACATTAAACCCTAAGATCCTTATACTAATTTGTAAGTATGGTGTAGCATCATGCTCTGGGACTATTTTGCTGCCGGTGGAATTGGTTCATTGCCCCAAATGGACTTAAGACGCCTGGACACCGACAAAGCTGGCTGTGAAATGGATCACGCAGGCTAATGTTGAATTTTTTTCAATGGCCTTTCCAAAGTCCTGATCTCAACTCATTTGAAAATATGTGGACTGTGCCCAAAAGTGGGTTCAGTGCCAGGAAACCAACAAATGAGTTTGAATTCTATCAATTCTGCCAAGAAGAACGTCAAATGTCCAACACGAATTCAACCAGAAGCTTGTCGATGGCTACCAAAGGCGTCTGGTCAAGAAGCAACTTGCTCAGGGACATTTATCCAAATATTAAGCTGTACGTATAATTTTGACCCCGTGTTGATTTAAAAGAAAAAAAGATTTCTTGTGCACCAAATTCTTCTATCGCAGTCCACAGGGACCCTGTGGACGGCTGGGCGAGGCAACGTACCTCTAGATCTTAACGCTCTCGGTTCCATATACGTTGTAGCCTTCTCTGTATGTGGCAAAGTTCTGGGTGTTGGTCGGGGGAGTCGGCTTAAAATTCTGGGCATTCTTGGCCAATTTCAGCCGTTTGGTTTCTTGTCGTGATTTATAACAGAACTCTATCAGAGCCACCATCATGGCCAGCCCCAGCCCTCCGACCAGAATATAGAAGACACCAGCCACATTGCTTAGGCTGAGAGCACTTGTCTTGTCCTGGGGGAAAGTGAAGAACATAGTTAAGAGTTTTGCAGTGGAGCAAGGGCAGCAGAACAAAATGCAGCATGTATCCTTCAAACTGAGCCTTACATAGTCTTGTCCTGACTCAACAGTAATACTGATTTAGTAGAAAATTATCCTGCTCTGTCTTACTGATGCTACCAAAGGAAGATTATAGATACTAACAGCTACACGCAACAAAAATTAAACGTGTAATGAGGTGCTTAGCCTAAAATTTCAACTGAACTGATTGTCCTGTCACAAATATTGATAAGGAACTTCAGACTGCCATAGTCAAACCATTCTCCACTAAGGAGAAAGAAGCCAACTACTCTTATCTGCTGGTGAATGTAGAGCTTTCCCTGTCCTGCGCTACATGTATGTTAAAATGGCTTCTGCTCTTGACCATGTAAGGAAGCTGGTCAGTATCGCATAGGTCAACAACTCTGAAAATCCCTGTCTTTACCATCTTCTTAGCGACATGTACGTATAACTTTCATGGCAACATTGTCATACAGTACAGTCAAATTCATTGTAGATGAATGATAGCTCGATTAAAGTTAAAAAAACAAAAAAATCCACTAAATGTCAAACCATTTTGCTGCTGCTTACCTACCAAATATATTCATAAAAAAATGTGTTCATGAGAGTTTTACTATTTGCAGTTTAACCCTATGAGCATGGGGAACCTATCTTCTGAGGCCTTGGCTGTATCTCAGAGGGTTAAATAGTGGGTTTATTACATTCCTCAACTTCTTATAATGTGCAAACAAAGCCTCTAACCTCATCTCAAAGCAGCCACAAGATTTAGAGGACACCCTACGGTGCTCTCGCCGCTTAAAAAAGTCGAATTTGCGTAAATCACCACAATAAGAGGCTTTGCTTGTTCATCACACCACAGGAGGCCAAGGAATCTAATAGACACATCTCGATGCAAACTAGTAACAACACAAATAAATCAAATTTTCATTAACAGTTTGGTAAATAGAAACAGCAGCATAATGGTCAAAGTGTCATGAATGTCAAGAATGAAAATGAGCAAAAATAGCATTTATCAACAATTGTTAACTGATGTGATTCAATTAAAATAGTATGTCTGAAAGGCACTTTGGCAATTTCCCCCAAAGTATTATCATTACGGTTTTCACAAAAAAGAGTTTCTACATTTTATATTGCTTAAAAAAGTTTGTTTTTTTATAGTATAAAAGAAAAAAAGAATTTGGGGAAGCAGTGCCTCGGGTTAAAGCCACATATAAACTGTTACAGCCTGTGGCAGAAAAACTGAAATACTAAGAAAAAAAGAAAAGTTGTATGTAGCAAATAAACAAAATGCATACTATAGATGTCAGAGAAGTCTTGTCTTGCATATGAACAGTACGTCAAAATGCAATTTGGAATCAGTACAAAAGACCTGCAGCGACTGACCTTACTTCCAGAGTCCTTGGTTCCACATTCACCCTTATCGTACCACCATTTGTTTTTCAGCTTGTCTAAGATGCCTTGTTCACTGAGTTTCAATACTGCAAGGTTTACAGGAGTTCTTCACGTGGGAAATAACATAAATAACATTATATTATGTTATTTTATGTTATTCAACTTTTAAACTACTACATACTTTACAAAGCGATAAAGCAGGGCACCTGGCTATGTCAACATCACAAAGAGCAGGCATTCTACCTATTACCTTCATAACCCCTAGTCTAAAGCCAGGACCTACCCATATCGCTTTGAGTAATCGGCAGACGCTGTTGACAGGACGACAAGCAGGTACCGAAAGTACAATCTGCAAGTCTATGAATATCCAAAAGCACCATGGTACATTGGTTTAGGGTGGGTGGGTGGGTGGGGGGTGGGGTGGGGGTGGAGGGGGGCAGGTAGTCTCAGAGGCTTTCTGTACAGCAAATAACAAGTTGATTCCAACAGGAGCTTTGTCTTAACAAACAACAACAAAAAAATATCTACGTAATAGACATTGCCTTGCCATGCACAGTGTGTGTTTAACCCTCTGATTGGCTAATGCTACTGTCACTACACTGACAACAGTCAATTCTGCAGGTATTACAACCAATTACAGATTCAAGTAACTGTGCCCAAAAGTGAAAGCTTAATTAATTCTTATGTGTTCTATCCCAACACATCACTAAGAAAACCTTATCTTCCAATTACACCAGATTAGTGTCAGATGAATGTGTCCCAACTAAAACTGCACAGAGCTGCAGGCTCAACAGTATCAGTGGAATAATTCATCTCATATTTGCCTGTAGCTGCATAATTTAAGTTTTGACACAGATGTTTCTTGCTGTTTGATATCTCTAGAAGTTGTATTTTGACATATACATTTGTATGTCAACAGGAAGTAGCATAATGTTCCATTGCACTAAATTACTTCAGGAAAAAAAAATAAGTGCAGAGCTAGATAACGATCACATTTTGAAGGCGTAATATACGTCTGTATTTATAACAGTGGGTCATTTGTGGTTTAGGTTATTCTTTCTGTGAAAGTGAAAAGCAAATTGGAGGCAAAGAAAAATAGTGCATTGATAAATGAGCGACCTGACTACTCCCTGGGAGTCATGTCCCCTCAGGGGATCCATGCAACACATAATGCACTGAGAGAAGATTACACCACTGCATATCCCTCATAGCCAATCTGGAGAAACAGACTGTGAAGACCAGACCATTGTCTCGGCTTGGAGAGACATTGATTAACAATGCAATTACCCTGTAACATGCTCTGTGTCTGAAACTCAATCTAGGTAGCAGTGTGTTGCGCCTCAAGTCAAGAAAGAGTGGTGTGTTAACGGTGTGCGAGCGGATGTGCATGCAGCTGTGTGCATGATTATGTGCATCTCCTGATGTCTGTTGGAAGCCGTAGTTGGGAGCAGGTCTGGGCCAAGCGATCCACTGTTTGGAACACAGTGCTCCAGGCCGCTTTATTCCACCTAATCTGGGCCTTTCCCTGAGTCCCGGAGAGCCAAAACAAGCCAGGAAACAGACAGGACAGGACAGTACATACCTCTGCATGATAATGGATCGATGGCAGCACAAGAGACAGATGCTTTCAAATGCTCTGAGTGGCACAGGGAGGCTTCCTGAGCTCGGTGATTACAGAACATAGCAGTGTTAGCAATACATTGAAAAACACTTCAAAAATCCTTTTTGACACTGAAACTGAGGCTACACATTATTTGATATGTGCCTCATGTTGCTTCTTGTGTTGGTGCTATTTTGAAAAGGAATAGCTGCTGCTTGACGGTTCATCGTTTTCCACATCAATCCATGACAAATGATATTATGAATATGCAATCACACAGTCTGCAGTCCATGGGACCTTGCAGCTTGTCTGCAGTCTAGCCAATTACCTGACACCATCACTTGTCATTAAATTGACCTGCATTGTAAAGAATATCATGCCGCTGCCTTTTGTGTAATTTTGTGAAAATAGCCCAATGCTTCATGGCACATAATCTTAGTAACACTAAATTGTCACTTTGCACCATTAGCTGCCATAATGGAAAAATCATTCATCATTTAACCACAGAAAAGGATGGAGATCTGATGGGAAAGAGGGTCACAGCTGGGATATTAAGATAGGAAGTGCATGAGGTGGAATAAAACCACAGGTGGTTTATCGGATCAACCATTAAAAAAAACAAAAAAACTTCAGTCTTTTATTTAATTAGACTTCTCACGTTTGCCTGCAATGCTTAGTCCCCTCAAGACGCCGCTGTTCCCCTTGCTTCCCTGTCGGCCTCGGCTGAGCAGCCATTTTTACTATTAAGTAGAATTGGCTTTCAAGCTCAAAGGTTCTGGGCCAGTGTCACGGATGTGAAGCAGCAGTGCAGTGAACTACTGCAGAGCCATATTTGACTGGATTAGCAAACCTCACCTACATGGAGGTGTGAAGGTTTTCACCTCTTCCGAAGTCTCTTCTTGAATTGCATCTGCGTGAATTCATCAGCTGGTTTCCCTCAAACTATCAAAGCTACCTGGATAAAGCCTAAATATCTGGGACTATGGTGATCTGCCCTGCACATGTGTAAGGGTGAATAAACAAAGCTCAACCTTTCACAACTGCAGGGCAGCCACATTCATCTGTATTCTTTATTTTGGAGAATTTCCAGTCACTCCTGTCAAACACACAAAACTCCTAATTCTTCTTTGTACTCTTTTTATATCTTCAAACATTACAGTCAACTTCTACAAATACTATTTTTCTGTTGGTTAAGCAAGAGCTCCATGGTTTGATCTGCGCTGTTAAACCTTCTGGTGAGACTATCAGTAAATTTGGTGATCTGCCTTGGAGGCAGCAGCCGGTTGGTCGGGGTGAACAGTTGCTTTGGTTATGGTTGGGTTGGTGTAACAGCCTTGCCGATTACTCTGCACTATGGTACCCGATTGTGGTGACATCGAGGCTGACCTTGGAGTCACCTCCCCCGCTGCCGCACTCTCCCTTGTCGTACCACCATTTGTTTTTCAATTTGTCCAAGAGGCCTTGCTCATTCAGTTTTAAAACTGCCAGGTTAACAGCATTTCTTGAAACGATAAAACATAACTTGTAAGAAAATGCACAGGTCCGTGAGAAATCTAATGCAAAGTAATAATTGTACTAAGCATCATAAGAATAGATGGTAGTGACACTACCACTGTCAAAGCAGGGGCTTATGCACAGACGACTATCTGTTGGTCAGAATGGTCTAGGAAAGGACAAATTGTTTAAGAATTTCAGGAATATGGAGAGATAAGAAAGGCTCATATAAGGTAGAGACAGTGTTAAATCTTGGAAAAGGTGGCATGAAGGGTTACGTAGTTTAGAACTGAAGTGTGCGGGATGGGGACACTTGTCATTGAGAAGAAAAGTAACAACAACAAACATCATGCAATTAACATTCGTCACAAGTGACAGCGCAGCTTTTAAGGGCTAAATTGAAAAACCATTGAACTGTTAAATTAAAAGTGACAACACAACAGTCAGGTAGGACAGCACGTGGGACAGAAGGAGAGATCGAAGGAGAGAGAAAAGCAACAGTAGAGAGACATAAATATGAAATGACTGTTAGCTTTAGCCTTATTATCTGGATTGGATTTCTCCACTATAGAATAGCAACTCTTCATACATATATAAAAGTATAGAAAAAACATTGATCATCATTAATTAACCTTTGTATCCAAGTGCATTGAAAGGCATACTACCGTTACCTCTGTGTCCATAGAAAAAAAAACAAGAAAAAGAGAAGAGAATGACAACAGGGGGACATCAGGGTAGGTGGAATACTATAACAACATGGGGGATATTGTTATATTATTCCACCCACCTTAATGCTGAGCCTTTGGGCGTCGCCACACCGTAGCCTTTCGAGTCGAGGTTCCCTCCCACTTTCATGGTGTCGCACGGCTTCCGCTGCTCGATGTACTCGTTCATGGTGGACTCGAGGAGAAAGGCGAACTTGCCCTTTGACTTTCGTACCCGGGCTACGCCATCGGGCGTAGTCTTAACAAACACTGAGGGTTCAGCCGATTTCATGTATGACCACATCTTCTCATACACTGCTATTTTGGATCGCTGTGCAGAGAAGAAAAGGAGAGAAGTAGTTCAGAAATCAAAAAAATCATACGGGCGTAATGGATTTTGGAGGATTTTTGTGCTTAATGATCACATGATTTAAATTGGCATCATGAAGTATTTATAGACATCTAGGAAAGAGGCTGTACGATATCTTTAAATACTTCCGGAAATATAGCTGACAGACTTTTACAAGATCATGAAGTACAAGAATTTACAAAATCCATTTCTCTTCATGAGCTTAAATGTACACTCTTCAAATATTAACTGAAAGTGAATGAAGATCACATATCACCTACAGTAAAACGTGTCATGGAAATTGGGTTTTAGTAGAAAATCCAGCATTTGTGGACCACTTATGCATACATTTCTTAATATAATTCAACTTTTGAGACCGTGAATTGCAGGTAATGATCATTTTACTTGAAAAACTCGTAAAGGCTTTGAATCAGTTTGTTGAAATATTCAGCCCCAGTGAACTGAGACTTATTTTATCGTCCTAATTTAACTTGTAGTAGTTATTACACTCATTCATTTGAACAACACTGTTAATGAAATATCCGAGCTGTGACTTGAAGGCGATGTGCAGAAGAAGCAGGAGAAGTGAACAACAAGGCAACCCATCACAAAGTGACAAAAATGAGCGTTTTCCCAGCGCCTGGGGTCTGGCTTAGCGAGCCTGTAAAAGCTGGGGGAGTCGGGCGCTATCTATAATAAGCATCAATTAAATTATTCAATGCTGCTGGATTTATTTTGGCATCGGCATTTCACACATTCTGGTGTGATCCCGGTCCAAGCAGGGATGAACCATAGTTCCAGATTACCCCTATGTGTACAGAAGACTGGATCCCACATTAAAAATATAGTTCCTTTAAGTAAAGGCTACAAATAGGCAATAAAGGGGTTTGTGTTGAGTAGAGGAGTCCAATTTGGACCTTCTTCGTTTTGGCCTCATAATTACATTAGCCTATGTCATATCTACAAAGAATGATGGTATTCTCTCCCTCTCCTGCTGATGCTCATGTGCTGTTGGTTTGTCACTGACTTTGGGCTGCCCGTCAAGATAAAAGATCGCGGCAGTGACACACTGACAAGCGAACATTTTACAATAAATACACAGATTATAGACTGGTCTTATTCTGAAATTTTCTTTTATATTTAAATAAGAAATATATGCAAAATTCCCTCTATCCGGATAAATGTTTCCGTCCCTTCATAGAAAGCAATTTGGGCGCTTCTGGTATATAGAATATCGATACAGCTGTTGATACACCAGTATTCTTCCCGGTGCCTTTTTTTTTTCAACTCATATGGCACCAAGTCATTAATTTAGCAATTGTCAATGAATTGTATTAATCCAATTTATTCAACTGGACTAAGGGCCTACAGGCAGAGTGGTAAAGCTAATGTTAGCACACTAACATGCTCACCATGACAATGCTAACATGCTGTGGTTTAGCAGGTGTAACGTATCATTTTCACCATCTTGGAATGTCAGAAACCAAAATATTGGACAAAATTAAAGTCTGATCTGATGAAGGCACTTTTTAGCCACACTATTGTTAAATAGCTAGAGTGGCTAAAATTCTAAGTATTTGCTGCTTCCAGCTTCTCAGATGTTTGCATGGTTTGTTGGACCAAAACTGTAATGGTTGTTTCACTATAATTTTATATTTTATAGACTGAACGTGCTTTATTGAAAAAAAACAAGAACAAATAATTGTTACCTGAACCGCTTGTTAAAAGGTTAAGATAATCTTATGTAAAGCTCTTTATTTAAAATTGAAGATAATGTCCACTTGAATCACAACACATACTGAGCTCTGTGGCTTTCTGAGTCCAAACATACTGATCAAACACATACAGAACAAACACATCACTGCTTTGAATTGGTAAAGCCCCCCCAACGAGATCATATCTGTCTCAAATGCATTTCTATTAATAAACAAAAGCATTAACCTTGAACTAACTAAAGTGCTTTACTGGCTTTATGTAATCATGTACAATTTGTTTGTAGGCATCTGTCACAGTACATCAGGCCAAGGACGAGATGAGACCGCAACATATAACACAAATTAAAAAGTCTGCATGATGAATGTTCCCCGCTCAGATGGAAAAGACTTGTAGTTGGGGTGATAGCCACTCTATTTTAATGCAAATACCACCAACTGGGAGGAAGGGGGGTTCCAAGTTAGATGCGATGTTTTTGCCGACAGTCGTGTTCAGTGTGTTTCAGTTTGCATGTGTCAGACATCATAAAAAGGACATGAGTTTGGAGGACATTTCCCCAAAGACACAAGGCTCATCAGCTGAGCAGAGGGAAATCTCCAGATGCTTCCTCAAATGAAGAGAAAAGAATGGATCTGGGCATTGATTACTGACAACAGAGTGTGCTGCCTCAGTGCTTTATGAAGTCAATTCGTCAATATCAGAGCAGGGCTGAAGTGCGATCAAAACCCAATTAGGTCGATTCCACGGCTACTACAGTCAACCGGCGAGAAGCTTACAGCAGACACAGAGATAGAAAACAAGATACAGTCAGCAAGCCCAGCAGGGAAAGGGAGATATTTGATTATTGACTGCTGGCACACAGAAACACACACACACACACACACACACACACACACACACACACACACACACACACACACACACACACACACACACACACACACACACACACACACACACACACACACATACAGTACAACCGTATGAACACACCATTGAAAGTCTATTCTCATCTCCTGTAAAATGTAGCCATTCACATTGCGGTCTACGGTGATCATATAAAATTCAATTAGGAAATAATGACTGCGGAGTCCATCATCAATGAACAGACAATTTGTTGAGCAATTAAATACAGCCATAAATACAGCTTTATACATGTGGTGGTCCTTCACACCATATAATGACCCTGTTAGGACATAACGCTGAATTCAAAATTAGCTCCCTACCAATTAACAAGGAGTGGCTGCATTTCATGTGTTATATGAAGTAAAAATAACATCCCTCTATGTTGGGTAACTTGCAAATGGCATACCCCTCCTCCTCTAAATGTCTTTAAAATTACACTAAAGCAATCACAGTGTTGCTCTCTTCGTAATGGAGTACTTAAATAGGCGATCTCAGCCAGCCCTCCTACCTAGGCGACACAGTTACATCATCTGTGTAGGTGTTCCTCCTGCAAATCTGTCTGACGCAGTGAGTCTCCTGCTGTCTTGTAATAGTCATAAAGGCAAACTCAGGTCTGTTATTCAAGCCGGCTGACCTTAGACGAGAAATACAAAGAACAGAACTTGCCTCGAGCAAAACGAGGTTAAAGGAAAGCCAAAGGAGAACTGGTGGTTCTTTTAGCTCTGCTGTAGCCTCCTCTAACTCCGAAGGAAAATATCTCCTCCGCTAGCTGTTTTGAATGGTGTGTGAGGGCAGATGTTTTTCCGAGTGAAACGTAGGTGCTAAAACTTAAACTGTATTTGCTAATAAATGACTCATATGCTAATAGCTACTCTCTGCTGCACTTTAAGAATAGAAATTGTATTGATGGTCCCTCCACACATGATAAACAGTGACCTGCACCATTTATGTCTGAATGAAAGTGTTATTGTTTTTGTTGCCTGAGAGAAAAATGTTGCCAGCTTTTAGACATCACCTGTTTGTATTTGTTGGATGTGAAACTTTATAGTCAGTTAATCTACAGTTAGAACTAAACTGTGTTTTAATTCACATGGCAGCTGCTTCATTTACAGTGAGTATATGACCTTCAGCGACATTCGTACTGGACCTTCATTGACAGACTTACCGGACCCTTTGTCATCAGGGTAACAATAATGACCACTTGGTCAACGCTGTCACCGTTTGTTCCAGTTTAGACACCAAAACTACTTGGTGATGTTTAGGAAAAAAAGTTACCTTAATTAAAAAGCATTACGTAAGTTATTTGTGTGCGTGACTTGAAAAACATACCTGCTGACTTTTGTTTTGGGTCATGAACTGCACATGCCAGAGGTCCCACCAGCAGGTTCAGTAGGCCCCGTACATTTGGAAAGAGTGTGATGATAACCACCAAATCAATAGTCTGATAACACTTAGATTGGGTGACTAATAAAAGAAATTGGTCTAATTTTGTGGTTTATTCATAATTTATGTTTTAACTACCTTTCATCGTGTATGTTTTAGTGGACATGGACGAAACCACGTTGCAGTCACCACCTGCTTCACTTGCATGTTTTTTCTCATAGGTGCTGTAGTTTTTCTTTGCTCTTAAAGTAAAAGTTGCTTAAAAAGTCATAAAAAGGTTTCTGTTTCTCATAGCAAGTGCTGTGGTGGATGGTGATTTTTTTTTGGTAGAATATAGATAGAAATCCCCTAACCACACTTAATTTTTTTCACAGCGACTGATGACAGAAATTGCATCAATGAATTGGAGAAGCCGGTGTAACAAGGTCTTATTTGGATTTACAGTAGTCATGTATTCATGTCCTTATCTGCAGTAGATTTACAACAGGTCCCATAAAAGTTTTGATAAAAAGAAGGAAACCTTTCTGTATGCATCAGCCACTGGGCACTATTTGCCTGCAACAGCTTTCGAAGATAGAAGTATTACCCTCTTACACTAAAACGAATACTACCCTCTCACACCTGCAGCTATCTCTCTGAAATCTGGAGATAAAATGCTTATTGGCTTGAAAAAAAAAACGTCTTTAAAATCTTCTGGGATGCAGGGGAGAAAAGAAAGACAAGAGGACATTTTGTTTCTGCATTTTAAGAGTGTTGGTAAATCTATAAATCGGGGATTTTGTTCTTCCAGAATCTCCAACAATGTCATTAAAATGTCTGAGAAGAGACTAGTGATTAAAGTCCAAAGTCAAAGAAATTGACCTCTCTATTCTAAATAACCACTTAATCTGTATCGATTCGGAGTTACGCAGCATTTCCAGACCTCTGCTCCTCGAACTGCAGCCTGTTTTTTTTAACATTCTTTGGCAGTGCCTCTGCTTTCAATACAGCCGCTCCCACATACGCTCCACTGCTTACGTATCTAAAACCCATCTGTAAACACCCACCACTACATTTCATTCGACTTTACTTCCCTTCCATTTTGTTTGTAGACATTACCACTTTCACCCAATATCCTGTGTGCCAGGACTAAATGTATCTCAAGTATGCAGAGATGAAAGTTGAGGCTCTGGGGGTGTACTTTGTCATTGAAGTGTCACATGCTACAGCCTGAATACCAATTGCTTGTCTTTGATGCTTGTAGCTGGACTCCAACAGCCTGCTGTTATAGCTCATGTGAAGTTCGACGAGGCCCTCCGAGGGCAGCGCTTTTCCTCCGAGGTTACGCCTATCTTGCATTAGTCACTTTTGTCAGCTTTCTCTTTTATGCAAACAGTCTCTAATCTTTATAGGAGCCTTTCCTTTACTCTGCGTTTTGAAACACAAAGTGACAAGAGCTCAGGGAGTTGTGTAACAATATGGTGCATATGATTGCGGGGCAACCTAAGGATTTCTTGTATAAATCTCCTTGCCAGCTCTTCTTCATGCAACCCTGCCCTAATGCAAGTCTGCTCTGCATAAAAAGCTACTTATTAAGCATTGCGTTGGAGCATGCCGAAGCTATATTGTCTGTGCCACAATAGCTGAGACGTGAAATTGATTTTCATGCTTAGTAAAATGCATTGGTGGCTGCACTCAAGCTGTTGTTCCCATCTCCAGCACACCTGCAGATCAGTAAGATGCTGGATGTTTGCTGTCGAGGCTTCGGGTAATGTATCATCTTTTGAGGAGAACAGAAAACAATGCTGCGGTCTCATCTCCACGCAATTATCATTCTTTCATTGTTACGCTGTTAAATGAGGTGCATGAAGGGACACCAGTGTGGTTGGCTTTGATGGTCTCACAGCGGGCTTTACACGTAATTAAACAGCCACATCAGCTCATTTTATCATCCCAGCCATTATTACGATCCTGCTTTTCCTTCAACGTACGTTTCAACATGTAACCGAGCCAAGCCTTTTGATGGAATAAAACCTCATCAAGAGGATAAACATGGCCTCCCTGGTACAAGTCATCATTTTCTAATCATCCAAAAACACAAATATTCAACTGACTGCATGAAAAGATCCATGACAGGAATTTAAATGATGAAACAAACCACAGTGGTGCAGCGGCGCATGACAGCTGCTAAGACGAGGAAGAGCCACACAAAATCGCAAAGCTATCCTGCATTGTCTCAAGGTAAAGCAACAGACAGGGTGGAGACAGAGGAGAAGAGGCCCAAACAAGCAGCGGTAGTCTGGGGGAAGAGGGAGCCAAGAACGGGGGAGGGAGGCACTGCCAAACGCCTAGAGCCGCTCAGGCTTCCGCTGGGCACGTCAGCGGGCTCCCAGGCCAGCTGTCCTAGTTGGTTGTGAGCTGCAGAATCTGGGCTTTCTGTGGGGATCGACTGACACAGCTCTCTTTGAAAATTCCTCTACAGCGTCTCCACATTCCCCCCGCCAAATGAAGATACACACAGAAATGGGAATATTGTCACTGTCAGGTACTACGTTACATGTTCAAACTGTCAAATTATTAGGAGCTAAGAAAAATAGCCTTAGAGGGATGTCTTAACCCACAGAAGACTGATACAAGAAAACCACCTAAATACAAGTTAGAGGGTTTGGTAGCTCAAGTCTAAAAGCTATATTTGGGTTTCTGCCTCATTTTTTTTTTGCACCAGAAAGCAAAACTATTTAACATAGCTGAGTTTGCTGTTCTTGTCAGTGAGTTTTGGAAGATAAACCAGGTGAAGTCATTAAAAATTAAAAGGCCAGCAGTGTCAGAGATGATGACATATGTCTTGTTTGAAACGTTGGACTTGATTTAGCATTTCCAGCTGGCTGATGCCGTATGGCTCTAATTAAGCCTGAATGTATTTCCTGAAAAACAGATCTGAAATAGAGCTTGAACTCCGATAAATCAGCGTGTGTGTTTTTTTTTTTTTCTTTCCTTGTCAGCCCTCTACAGCTTTAATTAAAAGTCCCCTGGAATAGTGGTTCACACATGTCATTTCCTATTTGAAGACTTTGGGATGTAACTAGGACAGTCATTATGCAGAATAGAGGAAAAAACGCGACTCTCCCGACCACCTCTCGCATCGTTCCACCGGCAGACCTTTGGTGGCTCCGATTGTCAGGCTGCAAACCTAATCTGTAATTGGCATCCATCATGTCTGTGACACAAAGACGTGCAGTGCACTGTACATACACCTGTGCAGCACCTCAGATGAAAGGCAGAGTAATGACAGGCTTTATGAGGCGCTGCACAGAGAATAAAGTGATGCTGTCATACATGTCGTGTGCCATGTTTCTGAAAATATACAGCGCTATCTTCGCTCGTGTACAGCCTTTTATAAGCTGCTCCGAAGAGTTTACAGACTTGAAACAAAATGATTTTAAACATCAAGCTCAGCAGACGTTATCTTGTTCCTCTTTGTCTGAAAAAACATGGGTCGGATTCTGCGTTTTGTTGTGAGCAATTCAACCCAGGGGTAATACAAATGACGAGCTCTCTGTGCCAACAGGCTGCAGCTGTGAAACATATGAATTGTTTCTCTCCTGCTGATGAGTAATGAGAGAGCGCAAGATAAAAGACTGTCATATTGCCTTTTCGTCGTCACAGGCAGAGTGCTGTGTCATTAATTCTTTTACAGCATTGGGCTGCCAATTCAGACACGCCACGAGCGGAGACATCTATAGATTTTACATTAGAGGGTTGATCGCCTTATAGATATGGAGCACTCCTGCATAGCGAGCATGCCTTTCAGAGACTCATGTACTTTCCAGATTTTAGTTCATTCATGTCTTAATTGCCACGCTGGTCCCTCAAGCCGATGGACATATTGCTTATTCCGTCTAAAATGTCTTTGAGACTGCTCTGTTTGACCTGCAGGGCTCTTCCTCTTCAGGTCCAATTTGCCAGCCACGGCCAGCTGGCTAATTATACTTCATAAACTGACCCTTCTGAGTTTGAGTCTGACACGGGCGCTTTGATTAGCCTGCTGTTTTCATCACCTCTGAGTCTTCCACGTTGTTATCACGCTTTCTGCTGACAGTCCCAGTGCCTCAAGGTTGCACACTGCAGTACTGCCGCATAAATTTCACGTCCATGTCATCAAAGTTCAAGAACTGCTTCTCTGTCAACATGCCTCATTTGCAGTAATCTTGTGCAGGTCAAGAGTGCTTTAGTAAAGGTAGAAAATGGAAAAGCTGCAAGGAGGGTTTTTATCAAAGATGATACACAAAGTAGTTTCTATGATCATCTGTACGTCTGAGTGCAAAATCGTATGGCCTTTACATTATTTACTACTTAATCTGAAAGAAAAGGAGACACTGGCGGATTACTTCAGTGTCGTGTGTGTCCGTGTGAAACCAAATTTTCAGGCACTACTCACCCTAAAAAACTCTTTTGTGGAGCCTGAGTCCAGAGTGCCATATGCAATCTCTGTCTGCTTGGCCAGATCTTCGGCACTTTCTATAGGAGAGACCATTCTTTCCACTGTCAAGAAGGCAGCCAGGTTGGCTGTGTAGGAGGAGATGATGATGAGGGTGAAGAACCACCACACACCACCGACGATGCGGCCTGACAGAGACCTGAGGGAGGGAGGTTGATGACAGGGAAATACAGAATGTAGTTACACAATGACATGTGGTGCCTATCAACCCACCAAGATCTACCAGTCGTGTTTATTCTATGTAATTGCATCAGTCATCAGGATTTTCATGTAAATCGTTAAAACAACCCAGTGCCGCGTCAGCACTCTAAAAAAGCACATTTCCACAGAAAGTGGTACAGGTTTTTAAAATTGTGCTCTAATTCAAGTTTTCAATTGACTGCGAAACAATCATGGTCAAAGTTCTTGTCATAGCCTGAAGAAAGTATTGATGAAACTGTTTTGGTGATGCTAATTTCAGCACATAAACTAATTTAATTACACATTTAATAGCTGCAATAAATGTGAAATGACTTTAGCTCCAAATAATGAACACCTAAAGCAAATGGACAAGAAATGAAGATGCTGTAGTGACTGTGTACTCAGTGAAAACACATCTCTTCTCTTGCCGTTAAAATTTCATGCAGTCTATTTTTTTTCTATTCAGCTCTGCTGTTCCTTAGAGCCTGACCAATACTGGATGTTTTGAGCCAATACTACAATTATGGCCAAATATATATTGATATATCAACTGAAATATGGTTACTATTGTGACTAAATATGTAATTCAGGCAGAACATTTTCCAGTTTAATGCTAAACTTTATCGTCCAAAATGACATTAGTGCACTGAAACAGTGGGGCTTGAATATTCAAAATTATTCTAATAAAAAACAACAACACACAAATAGGATAATCTCTAGATTACCCCAAGACTATTTTCCTGCATTATCCTCTTTGGAAATTATTCATATTGAACGAAATACACGCCGATATATCTGTGATAGGCTGATATCGGCCAACCAATAAATGGTTCGGGCTCTGCTGCCCACTCCTGGTATCTCCTGGAGCTGACCCACCTGGGGGAGATGTCACAGCCCTGCTGCATGAAGGCGCCCAGCGAGAACCAGAGGGAATTGAAGATGCCAAAGTCATTGGGAGGGTCAGGGGGAGTCTGGGGGTCTTTGGTTTCGTCCTGTTCCTCAAGGTTCCACTCGTACGGACTGAACCGACTGACCAGGAACAGGACCACGCTCACCCCAATATAGGCAAACACTATACACATCCAGATTTCATAGGCCAGCGGGTCCAGGAAGGAGAACACGCCGGGCTTGGACTTTTGCGGCTTCTTTATCATAATGGAGATGCCCAAGCTCATAAAGGGTTTGGAAAAGTCTATCACCTCCTCTCGAACCAGAGTAATGGTGAGAGGCGCAACGGCTATATCTGCTCTCTGGAAACAGGGACATGCACAGCAAGCGTTAGTCATTACCCGCATTAAAAAACAAAAAACAAAAAAAAAAACAGGTAATTTTAAATATATGTGTGAATGACTGGCACTGGAGATGAAGCATAAAACAATATATTTTATCACACATTTTACATAGTATTTTTTTTTTAAAAAAGCCTCTGACTGCCACATTTTGAAGGCAGACTGAAAAACCACACTCACAGACACGGTAAAAGCAGAGTTGCATTTGCACAGTGTTACGACCTGGGATATTAGCTAATGCATGTCAGATTAGAACTGTGAAATTAATCAAAATCCTAGAGTGAAATGTTGCCACGTTTAGAGGTAAGAGGGAGAAAAGCTCATAAGGGCACTGCAACACATTGAGAGGCAGCTTGGAAACAATCCACGAAGGCAGGAGGGTGTTTGAGTCATGTTTGACCAAATGAAAAGAAGCTTCTCAGTTCCTTTTAAAACAAGAAATTTCATATTTTTATATTTGCATTTGCATTGAAACTCTGAACTGAATTGTTTGCATTAAAATAAAAACAAAAAATTGATGCTAAGTTTTTATTTAATTTGTAAAAGGGTTGCTATATGTAGAAATCAGCAAGCGCTGGCTGTGTTCACTTCATCACATGCCATTCAGTTCCCTGTGTTTCCCCAACACAGCTTATTCTGGCATTAGCTTCTTTTTTTCTTTTTTTTCCCAAGCTGTTTCTCTTTATCTCCCTCCTTTGCTCTGCTGCTTCAATCACATTATGTTATCAAAACGCGTCCATGGAGGTGGTGCTGCCTTTTCACAAATCACAATGACTTTCTCTGTAAAAGCAAAAGCAAATAATTAATCATGTTAGGCAGTGTTACTGCAGCTTGCGTGTATGGGATTAATTAAATAACTGCTCATCTTCAAAGGAGCCACTACGTAAAAGACAATTCTTTGTTTTGTATTGTGCTGTGCTGTGTTGTGTTTTTTTTCATGTCGAAACTGAGAAAACATTGGATTGAAGCAGCGCAAAGCAGCAAATGTTTCTTACAAGGTCAGACCAGGAGTAACACAAATAGAGCCAATAAACATGACTGTTTTCTTTCCCCCGTCAAAGAAAAAAAAAATTTGAAGGGCTATAACCATTTAATCCTTGTGCAGGCGTAAGCAGCACTCAATCAATGGTGAGGGAAACCAAGCAATAAAGAGCAGCCTCGGGCCTAACCTTTAAAAGACAACTAAAATCAAGTTAATTTACTGGTCAAAAGGTCAACATGTACAAAACTATTAGTCCCGGCCCACCTGCTGTAAAATTACTGGCCTGGAAGGACTTGACAGCGAAGTGATTGTGATATTTTTTTCATCTTCCATCTGCGGGGAGTGGACTTTTCCCATTTGAAAGATAATTTGGTGGTGATAGCACATCAAACCAGGCAATCTCTCTGGCTGATAGTTAGGAAATTGAACAGATGAGAAAGCCTAACCCTCATGCATTTTGTATTTGGCCCCTATTCAACCACTGCGGCCTCGTGAGAAAGGCGAGCGGGTCGAGGAGGAGGAGGAGGGGAATAATTTTGGGAATGCTTGAGGTGGTGCGAGAGCCTGAGCGCGCCGTCATACAAAACACGGCATGACCCTTCGCTAATGTGATAGGTTCAACCTTCACGGAGAGCGACACATATGGATCTTGTTGTTTGAAACCACAAACCACCATTTAGCTGTTGATTCTGAAGCAGATTTTCTCAGCTGTGAATTTACAATGTGGCATACTCATCATACACATGAAACATTGAACATAATTACACAATCACTTCAAAGCCATACAATCTTTCATTCATCAAAGTGATCACAGTGTGTTTGCCATATGGACTCATTGTTTTCATGTACCTACCTCTGTTTCGACTGTAAGAGAGAGAAAGAGAGCTTTCTAGGCTAAGCAAGAAGGATTAATTGCAATGAACAGCACTGAGAAATGATTTCATTTTCTCCGTCTCAAGATGATCACCAACTCCCCCAATGCTTGAGGCTGCATTTGACAAATTCACTCACAGCTGAGCTTCCTGAGACAGCATTAGACTTTGAAACTGGGCAAGAGCTGATGAGTTCACAACGGGTTGGTGATAACCTTAAGACAGAAAAATGAGATCTCCTCTCATGTTGAAGTTCCTTGCAAACTGTCATGTAATAAGCGAGACTCCCAGTACTCACCCCATAGACCAGTTCACCCACCATCCCGTTCCACGTCTTGGTCTCAGGGTCTCGGGCGCCGTACTTTCCATCCATTACTATAGACAGTTTGTACTTAATTCCAACATGTTTGGCAATCTCAGATGCTAAATCGACGCAGTAGCCTTCATATCTGTCATTCCCCTCCAGATGCATATAATTTTTCTTGTACATCACATAAGGAGCTTCCTGTTGATTCAAACACACGCTGGTTTATTCACTCCCATGCCCTTGCACAGATTTAGTCATACAGAAATATGCATACATGCAGTCATATGTTTCCATGCACTCACACACTCGCACACACACACACACACACACACACACACACACACACACACACACACACACACACACACACACACACACACACACACACACACACACACACACACACACACACACACACACACACACACACACACACACACACACACACACACACACACACACTGATTTAAAATGTTATAAGCTGCTATAACCACATCCATGCAGTTGTGCATACACAGATGATTCCCCTGCGAATGCACGAATATGCAGTGATAACAGCAGCATGACCACATGATCACGCTGCTTTCATCAAGCCGTGGCAGCCAGCAGACACCAAGCCCAATGCACCCAACCCATTTGGAGCCCAAGGGTGCAACTCTGTGTTGAAATCAAGGAGGGTTAGTAAGAAGCGAGGGCAAAGTTTTTCATTTCTTGAGGTAGAACACAAAAGGCCGGAATAGGATTTAATAGGGCTGGGAGTCATTGGTCGGCAAGGTGTGGGTCAGCTCAGAGGTGGGTGGAGATGGGAATGGGAATGGGTTTCATAAGTAAATGCCAGTGACAGGAGAGGGATCAGAGAGTGCCCATACTATCTCAACATATTCAAGCACATTGCACCAATGCGCAGTTAAAGGCCGTTTCATTCCAAAAAAGAAAACAAATTCAAATAATACACAATGAACTGTTATTTTCTATCCAGAAAAATGCAAAAATAAATAAATAAATTCTCCATAAAGTAAAATAATTCCATCAGGAGAGCGGGAGCGTGCTAGTGTTCCTCTCCTTTTCAAAACGCTGGTGCAGCTCGTCTTTTCTCTTACTGAGCGCATCATCATTATCAAACAATAGGACTGCTCAGGAGAGCAGGCATTGTCATTACAGCCACACACAATTAGAGTGCAAGTAGGAGAGCAATGGTTTGTTTGTTCTGTGCTGAACGTATCCCCTCACCTTGGATCTGTTGAGTATATCGCTCTAGTTAACACGTGTTTACCTCCTGACTGTATTTTTCATCTCGAGACGTTAAATGTTTCCTCCTGCTATTGAGTGATGCCGCTTCGGTATACAAATGAAATCTAACTGTGCATGAATTCCAGAGATGCTTATCGCTCTCCAAACATTTTTCTTCATCATTTTAAAATGTTTGTTTGCAGAGAACAAGGTGTTGCATCAGGTAATTATAACGGCATTATACAGGCAGTAAATACATTTGCAATGAAAGCTGTCTGATAAGCCCGAGACATTTAGTTGAGTAAATACAGTTAAAAGAAAATAAATCATGAATATGTTGTTTGTTTATCATACTTTGGCCCATGAAATGATCCTCATCTAAAGCTTCTGACAGGAAGTATACTTCAACACAGAACACATGGAGGAGCAATACAAAATAGATTGGAGAAGCGATAACAAGGACAAATAGCCCACCTCCTTATCCCCCTCCAATACTGTTTACTTTGCTTTGCCCGGCTTGAGAAACCATTGCAGTTTCATTCTCTAGTCATTCTGCGGCCAGTCTATCCCAAGTGTCCCTGAACATTTACTTGATGAGGACAGACAGGTCTACTTACGTATGCGTTTGTATGCTTTTTGTAATTGATGGAGTCAACCATTATCATTTATACCATTATTGTGATGTCACTGCTACGACAGGCCACTGAAGTATGGAAAATCAAAATGCTTTGACACCCACACAGATACAGTTGAAACACTCCCCCGCTCACGGACCGACTGTTTCAACGTGTAGTGAGTGGATGGAAAGCAACACAAAAAAGATGTGGTTCTACCCGCCCAGGACAGAATGTATCACTCATTGGAATCAACACCATGACCTTGAGTGGCAGAATACGTGAAACATTTAAAACTGCATGGAAAGTGTACCATAATAGTAGTGACCACAATCGTTCGGTTTTCCACTGAGGAGTCGTTGGAGACCTGCGGGTCCATAATATTTACAAATCGCGTGTACTCGTTCCAGTACCCGATCTGCAAAGAGAAAACAGCGCTTAGTGATGCAGCCCGACTCACCGACAGCATATAAGTGAGCATATAGAAGACACACTTGCAAGTATTACTGGGAACTGCAGTGATGCAGGGCTTATTGAAAAGCCACTGCATTTCCCAGAAGGCTTGCTGCCTCTGCCCTGAAGTTCAACCACAATAGCAGTGACTGAACAGAGGACTAACACAGACCAGACAAACAGAAGTTTCCCAGTAATCTAAGCAAGGAGTAGACAGTTTGTGTTCCTACATTCAACATACGGTGAAGTGTCATGATTACAAATAAACATAATGATCAACATCAGCTCAAATAGCCAAAATGTGCTGGAACTGTGGAATATACAAGCATTTGGTGGACAACTTTGATCCCTCCCACCTTCAGCTTCCCAGGTTTTATGTTAAATAATGATATTCAGGCTTTTGAACTCCATAAACATTTAATAATTTAGTATAATATTCCAGTGGCTCCACAGTTTCCCCTCCACATTGCAGCTAACTCGGCATTCTGCTGTACAGATGCTTAAGTCAAACTAATGTCAAGTGTTTGTTTGCCCATCTGAAATAATGGCTGCTCTGGCTCACGATGAAACATGTTGCATATGTTGTTGCCAATAGTCTAACTGTTGCTGGCTTGGATTCCCCCCCTTCGCATCTGGTCTGCATTTTTTTTGCCTCAGATCTTTCAATGTTTGGGACAAACAGGTGTACAACAGTGCACCAAGTTTCAGCACCAAATGGAGGCGCTAGAAAGCAGCAAACGTCTCAAAGTTGAGCCCCAAACTGTGCTTACAGTTTGTGCGAATGTCGTTAGTGCCGGACAGGGGAAAAGCTCTTAAACGCTCATTCCTCGGCTCTTGTCCGACATTGATATTTGAGAGACGCTGCTCGGGGGACCGGGCTGCCGGGACTTGTGTCGCGGAGTGTTGCTCCGGAGGCAGCGTCCTGATCTCACCCCAAGCAGCGGGGACAGACATCAGCCCATACATCACTCGTGACAGTCTCAGCTAAGAACCTTCATCCTCTAACTGTCACCGGGCTGACTGGGGCTCCAGGTCCTGACAAAGTGCTGCCCTGGCTTGTCTCATCCTCCCTCGCTCCCTCACTCTCTCCTGCTGACCTCCTTTCTCCATCTCTTTCGCCGCTCTCTCCTCCTCCGTTAAGCTGGAGAATAGGGCGGGGGCGGGGGGAGGGGGGGCATGCAATGCTAATTTAAGTGTGGGCTTTCGAGGCCTGGGAGGCAGGCGACATAATCACACATCATATCAGACTGAGCTCGCACTTATCCAGTTAACGAGAAATTCACAGCTATCTCTTGGAACCCGGTGAGGTTATGAAATAAAACCAGAGGTCATCATATGGTACTGGTTATAATGTGAACGTACCGCTGGGAATTACAATTTTGAAGAGGAGCCAGAGGAATTCTTGGATCCCCTTGGATAATTGGTTATTTGAATGGTAATTACTGTCAGGAGAGGACCAAAAATCATATCCACGCTATCCCACGGCAACAAAATGGTCTTATATCATCCTTTTGATAGGACAGTTTTAGCTATCAGATGGCAGGCTGTGTGTGATTTGTGTGGCTTGTAATGTTTGGCATAGCTCATCAGCGCTGCTACCTAACAGAGGTAGAGCGAGACAATCAGTATAACTCTGTGCTGTCCTCTCAGCCCTGCTACTCCCACACGACTGCAAGAGCCCTCAACACTTTCACAAATGGAGATGGAGGCTTGTTTGAAATGTTCCACTTTTGCACAAGCTCGCATTTTGTCTCTAACTGGTTTGGGGCAAAGTTTTGGGACGTCTAAACATGTGGCCAGCATTTTTTCCTTTAGTGCTGATGATAAATTAGTCATTCCGAATTATGCGATTGGCTAAATTCCACCATTTTGACAAGTAATGACCTCAGTGTTTATGTGTGCCAGCTGTTAGCTGTGTTTCGTTAAAGACCAGGATCTTTTTTTGATCAGGTCTGGATGTGACAGTTGATGGATGAGAGCTGATTAGAGGTATCCGGTCTGCCTTACCTTCCTCGGCCCACCTGTTTTCATCTCATAAACATCTATGGTGTAATTGGTCCTGCGGCCATAGTTGTCAAACTGGATGTTCCCAGTCATCCCCTGCACTTGGACCTGATGGACAGGCGGACAGACACAGACAGTAGAGTGTGTAATTGCCATCACTTTGCATATATAGCTGGTATATTAAGGTGGCTCGTGTCCACGCAGCTATTGGAGTGCACGCAGCCTGTTAATCAAATGATGAACTGGATACACTTTAATAAAAGATGTAGTTTTATGGTAATGAGAGCCTGGATTTGAGATATCTGGAGGCATGAGGGAGGAGAAGCGCTCTGCGCTCTCTTCCCTTCTCTCTGTCACTTTCCATCTTTATCACATTCTCACTCGCTATCTCTGCTTCACTTCTTCCAGCCTTTTCTTTGGTTTCCGACTTACCCCCACCCTCTCTGTCTCTCTCTCTCTCGTTCCTTCCCTCCCCCCACCACCTTCCTCACCGTTTTGAGAGCTCTCTCGATGTCGATGCCTTGGCTCCAAGGTACAGCGGGATTGGCTAGACAATCACCAGCGCTGCCTCGGCGGGAGACGTCCACGCGTTGGCGCCGCAGGTACCTGAAGGCCTCTGCTATCACCAGGATGGCATCATGGGTCAGAGCAGAAGTGTACTGTACAAAAGAAAGAAAGAAAAAAAAAAAAAACAGCGGGACACACAAAGACATGGTGAGAGGCACAAGATAAGACAAGACTAGTGTCTTTGTTGGGAAGCTGTAAGTACAATGAGACCATTCTGGTGAAATTGGGGCACTCTATGTGATGTTTTAAGCCCATGCATCTCAATGCCTGCAGGTCAGGTCAGTGTGGGTGGAGGTCTGACGCCTAGCTTTTGATCAAAAATAGTTAGATTAGACAGATTTGATTAGAAAAGCCAGGGCTCGTCTTTGGGTCAGGGCCTCTTTCAAAACTTTTTGTGCAGAGTTGGAGAGAAAACAGAGAATTAATGTGATTTAAAATTATTTATTTTTTTTATCTCCCACGCACTTCCCCTCCAACTTTGCCTGACCTTTTCACCACTGAGGGTTGAGCCACTTGTTTGTTGACCACTGCACCATGACAAAATCTAATTAAATGCCATTCAAAATCCATTCCTTTCTTGATCATTGTTTAATTAGATGTAAATTGAAGCTGCAATATAACCTTGGCTTGCACCGCCTATCAATATATCGATTGCTCGGAGGGATGCAAAGCAAAGACGGAGGAAGCGAGGGGTGGGAGGAGGAGAGAATGACAAAGGCAAACAGAGGATGAGAGGAGAAGAACCCGATAGAGAGCACTTCAGAAGGGATGATCGTTGTATTCTGCATGCACAATGAAAGGCCTTGCACGCCCTAGTACCTTCAGAGGAGTGTTTCGGGCTTCTGGGAATTCTCTTTCATCCAGCCGCTCCCAGCGCTGCATAAACTGCTGCACAATCGGGTTCTCAGGGTTGACTATCTGAAACCCTGAAATGTTGGCTCCCCCGGCGAAAACTTTGTCCAGGCTCACATTAGAAAATCCCTGAGATGAGACACAAGGGAAACGTGGGAGGAGGAGACTCGTGTAACTTGTTTTTCTTTGAGGTTTTTTAATATAACCTGGGGCAAAGCACCACAGAATATTAGCAACTACTCAGGCAGTGTGTAAGGTGCATTTTATTAAGAGTCCTACGCTGCATGAGAAAGCAGCATGTATTTGCCATTACGCTGAGGCAAACGTTCCTCCTCACACTTTGTGGTGTAACCTGAATTCATTTTCTGATAAACAAGCAGCCACTCTCGTGTTTGTGTCATATCATGTAACAACAAAATATTTTACTTGAACCAGCTGGCCTACTTTCATTCGGAAAGCTTTGCCATGTTAAATACCAAATTCTAATGCATTTTAAAAACTTACACCGTGTTTAAATTTGCATGTTTACCCTCAGGCTATGACCGTTATTTCTTTTTAGGGTCAAATTGCTGTTTTTTTTCAGTATTTTTAAAGTGCAGCATTGTATCGTGGTGCGCAAGGACATGTGTCCGACTGCTGCATAATCGCATCTTCTAAAGTCGGAGAAACAGCAGTGGGAGATCGGCAGGCGAGAGCAGGGCCGGTCTTCGCATTAAAGCCCTCGTGGTAATATCAAGGCTGAGTGAACATTTCCTTCCCCAGAGTATGGGAAAAGATGGCTGCCCTCCAAAGATAGTTAAAAAAAAAAAGAAGGTTAAATGCTGTTTATTTAGTGCTTAGGACATTCAGTCGTTCATTAGGTCTGTTGTGTGGCTGCAAGATTGTCATTTGTAAAGCATTAGCAACAAACATAACAAGGAGAGAGAAAAAGAACATTTACAGGCCGGTATTTTCTGATTTCATACAAAAGCCTATAATCCACTTATTGTGAATGCACATTTGTGCTCCTGGCTGAGACTAACTTCCATTACGTGCAGCAGAAATCAGGTTTCACTCCTTCCCACGGGAGCGGCACGGTTATTACTCACAAGATTGGCCAGAATGTAGTGGTAACCACGACTGTTCTTTCCCAGGGTCACAACCTATGTGAGAGAGAGAAAAACATCGATACAGTAAACCACCCATGAGATGAGAATTGGGAGCCCAAGTGGCTACAACAATCTGTGTAAATGCAGCAAGGTCCTGCGAGCACACAGGATGCCAGCAAAGTTTCAACAAAGAAAAGACTTGTGTAGAAATAAGAGGAGAGGGAGCAGGTGTTCATTAAGTTGAAATTGATGATGAGAGAGAAACGGGAACAACGTGGAACCTCCTTGAATATTGTGCTCACTTTGAAGTCAGTCGTTGGTGCAGCGATGTGAGTCCTCAGTAACTGCTGGACAGAAGGTGGGCATTGGAGAAAAATTTCAAAGGAATTTACAGTGAGACAGTGAGATGAAGATCACTCTCTACTTTGAAAACATCACACCTTTGGAGCATAACAGCATGTTTCAGCCCACGCAGCTTGTCTGAAAATAGTAAGTGGTGTTCTAAGCCATTCCATCACTGTGTTATCAGCCATATGCTGCCTTTTATTCTGGATTTTTTTTTTCCTCATTTTTTTTTGTTCTGAGCCTGCAAATAAATCAAACTGCGAAACTCTAAATTGTCCTGGCTTTCGGTACATTACGTGCTGGACAGGGTTTTCGACTGTGGCCTCGTGAGGTCTGTTATTTATGACTTTGCAGTGGATGGACTTCTGAGCGGCTGCCATGCAGAAACCTGTCAAGCATGTCTTGGTTTTCATCTGCGTTCTACAAACACCAGCAACACAAGTTTACAGCGAAATCAGCGTGTTTGCACATGTTCTGGCTCTGGCTCTGTCACAAAAACAAACTGTCAGTTTATCATCTGTTTGTGTGTGCGTGTCAAGCCGGGGACGTTGGATATTTGTTACTGCGGATCATTTACGACATTCCCGCTGAGTAGGAGAGAAGGATATAAAGCACTCTTGTATCTTCACATCGCAGGGTATTTTCAGTTTCACCCACTTCATCTCCAGTTAGAGTATTTCATTTAGCAGTTTTAATTCTATCTGACCCAGGGGCACTTAGTATGCAGCACCACCAAACAATTAAACAATCATCCCTGCTTGAACTGAGCACCCTAAAAAATTAAAGACTTGTCTGCTTCATGATGGACATCTGAAGGTTGTCCACGAAGGGAGAAGTTGTTTTTCACGACAAATGGCACATGAGGGAGCACAAACACACAAAGCCTTTCACTCATGCTATCAAGCTGCTCGGGTGGGTCAAGGTTCTCTGACAGCTTCCCCATTATCAAGGCTTTAAACCTCCAACTCTGCAGGATGTCAGACAGACGGGGAAAAACCAAGAAAGTGAAATGGAAACAAAGAGGAAATGAGCTGATTATAATGCAGAAATAGCAGGAGTCGGCTTTTAGGATCCATCAATCTGATTCTAATAAGTAAGTGACAGGAAGCTTCATGGAAAGAAATATTTGACTGCAGTGATGTCAGAGCTAACAGTAATTGTTCACAAGTCTGCCTTCTTGGCCTTTAAGCTCTGCTTCATTTTCTTGTCACAAAGAAGCGCCACACTCCTTCACCGTGCGATAACCTTGACTCTGGCTGTAAGCCCTCCTCACGCCTGCCCTGCAGCTGGGCAGAGGAAGACCTCGCCACCTGCCTGCAGCCTGCAGCTCGCAGCCAGCCTGGCAACGGCTACAAGCGGCAACCTTGGGATGGAGCACAGCAAGACGCTGATGACACAGAGATACACAGAACCTCCGGTCAAATCACACAAACCTCTCCCTTCAACCTCTTCAATTAGGCAGACGGCAAGACCCGACTCCAGTGGAGATGGACAGATTTCATTGTTTCTTGTTGTGATGCACCGCTTACTTCCCAGAACATAAAACCCTCAGATAGCGCAGATTGTGATTACTGTCTTTGTATGATATTAATAAAAATCATGATTTTTTTTTTGTAAATGTCCTTTTAAAATTAAATTTATTTGACTAATTATAGTATAATAAGAATATAATAAGCATCTGTCATGGCATAGTTTTATTAACAACACTTATTTCCGTTCGTCCGTCCTTCCTTCCTTCCTTCCTTCCTTCCTTCCTTTCTTTCTTTCTTTCTTTCTGGACTCAAGTAGTTTGGCACAAGGCAGGAAAAACATGTTCTCTTCCAGGTTAAACAAAATCCACCAACCAAAAGTCTGCAGATGGCTTTAACAAATCAGTTACGTTGTAATTAGAGACTTTTTGAGGTGTCGGTAGATGTTTTGTTGTTTGACTTTGAGTCAGAGCTCGCGCTTCCTATTGCCTCCAGTCTGTATTTTAATCTGAACTAAACACATGGGAGTGATTTTTATACATTTTCAAATTTTACTCCTACAAACAAATTGAAATGAAGTGCTATTTCCTAAAAGGTTCATCTGTGCTGCTGTGATCTTCAGCTTAAAATGTGTTTTTAGTAAAAGTAGATGATTTTGCAATTATTATTGAGACACCTTGGTTTATCATAACTCTCTATTCTTTTGCCTCCTATTCTCTATGAAGGGATTTTTGTTGTTGTTGATCGTCGGTAGAACACATTCATGCATACAAACACCAGCCGACTATCCAATTATTCTGTTTCCAAGTGACACTGTGTTTAGTGTGTCTACCCCTTCAATAATGCAGTTCCTGTTTTTCATACAGCACCTCTTGCTGATCGATCTGCTTTCTGGCTCCCCCACCTTTTGTTCTGCAGCTGAAGCAAAGCCTGCGTTTTGCAGACTGGAGTTTTTCTGCAAAGCCTTATGGGGACAGACAACTCGGCTGACCTTGACTTCACCTTCATCCTGTCTCAGCATGCTTCAGCCCCACCAGACAGAGAGCCCAAAATGTAACAATAATCTCATAATAATAATCTCTATTTATGGAGCACTTTTTCTAAATTGACATTACAAAGTGCTTAAAATGTAAAACTACAGCTCCACATTTTAAATAATCGTTTTCCTTCGAGTTTGACCTTTCCACTGCCACAACAGAGGAAGAGGCAGACTGAAAATGATAGGTTCCCCAGAGTTTTTAAATATCATACAATTCACTGAGGCATATAAAAGACAAACAAATAATGATGCAATTATTTTTACCAGCTATCTGATCTAGGAACAGTCAGAGACCAAAAACATGCCGACTTTTAACTATATACTGGTGAGGTGCACTTTCTCAATGAAGGCCTTATCTAATTAATATCTTCATTTTGTATTAATAGGCTGATTAATTGTTAAGATTAGTAAAAATAGACCAAAAACTTAAAAAATATGTCATTTTTAAATGTCTTGTTTTGTCCAACTGACACTCAATTTACCAAAGATGTTGCATTTAAAACAGTAGGATAATGGCAATAAAGAGCATCTCAACTGAGAAGCTGAAAACAATTTGCTTTTGGTGATTTTTCTTTGATAAGTGACTTGAACAATTAATCGATATCAAAATTGTTTATAATTTCCTGTCAATCAACGTTTCCATTAGTCAGCTATTGATTGCAGCTCTAATTGGTATGCCTATAAATGAGCACAAATTGTCTGGGAAGGAGGTCAAACAGCCCTGCTCGAGTGCTACAAAAGAATAGTAAATTGATATGAGAATTATTATTTAAACATTTTCAATGCAATACGCTAATTAGAATTTTAGTACATTATAAAATCATATAATATCATATGTATAATATTTAAGGTGATGAAAATGCTTCACACATTTTATTAACACTTTATTAAGATTGATGCAGTCTTCAGTTTTACTTTAAAAGCCATCAGGAGGTGCAAGTGGAGGAGTCAGGAAACAATACTTATTGATATATTTAATGCAGCTCAGTGTTAGTGACAATAGCTGCATTACTTTGGTATGCACATTGTCTCTGTGGAATGTCACGTCGGGAAGTCACTTACAGTTGAAGCTAAATTGGTGCAAGTGTTTGACAGTTTTCAGTCTCACCTTTGGCTGTGGAGTTGATGTTGGCCAACATTTTAGATTTACAGACTGAAAAGCTGCTGCTCTTTTGGTGCAAAAGATACTGTTGTGATGTGCCTGAAAGTATAGCCGAGGGATTTGGACTAATACAGTTTCACCTCTTTACTATATTCGATGTTGGTCAGGAGGTTTGTCTATCCAGGGCTGGACAATGTAAACTGAAACATGATTGCTGACTAAATTACTTAATTTTTTTTTTTTTTTTTTTTATAAATGTATTAAATATCAAATTAATACAGTGACATTTCTCTCTGTTTCTAACAGACCATCTTTGGCTGTTCAAACAGGCAGCAGTTTTTATAATACATAGGTCTGTGTCAACAGTCTAATTTTATAGTTTGGCTCGCTAACAAAATAAATGTTAATTTGCAGGAATATTCATTAAGAAATATAAAATCAAGTCAGTGATGCGACCATCTTCTTGTCATATTTCCCTTCTTTTTACAGGTGCCTGGTAGCAATACTTTACTACATCCAGAAGGTGGCGGTAATGCACCAAAAAGCTGTTCACAAACCACCATTAAACAATTTAACAAACCCAGGAGAAGAAGAACATGTTATTGCCTGGCCACGATAAAAAGAGCAAAGACATGCAACGATGACAAAGTTAAAAAGTTCTGTGTAGAAATCCTTTAAAAAAGAAACAATGAGGTCCCGTGCAAACTCTGCCTGGTGAAGCTAGCTTATCATAAGTCAACCACAACTGTGCACAGTCAGTTGCATGCAGAGCAGACAATGGCCCTCAACACCAAGATGAAGCCAATTACATGTTTCTCATCAGCTTTGTCAAAGGAGAAGGTTTTTGACACAACTTGTAAAATGTGAACATTAACAATAACAGCATTGATTTTAGGATTTTAAAGATAACTGGGTGCAGGGTTGTGTATACAGTACATGCATTTTAAAAAAAATTTTTTAAGGGGGATCATTGTTACAAAAGTGTGCTCTGATTGAAACCTTTCAAACCAAAAGTTGAAATCATATTTGCACTACTAATCAGACTGTTAATTAGGAGCGGTTTTAACTGCTACATATCATTTTGTGGCTGCAGAGATACCAAAGAGCTCCACTTCACATATTATAGGACAACAGGGTGAATCTGAGCTCTCTGTGCTTTGATGTGAGAAGACTTTCCTCTTCTTCAGACTCCATTTTTACTTCAAGCCTCCTGCAGAAGAGCCTTTGGTAGAGTACTCTCTAATTAATAGCCAGCAGTGGCTGTGGCTGAGATGCTTTTCTTGGCAGCAGCGATATATGCCCCTGAAGAGAGCACAAGCCTTGGCCTTCCCCCAAATGCAGAACATTTTAGAAACACCTGACTCCTATTCAGATGATTATGTCTATCACTGCTCTGAGATACAAGAACAACCTGAGACTTGATACCTTGGGAGCGAGGAATCACTGACACTGCAGCTGAGATGCCCTCGCGTTCGTGTGCCAATACTTTGAAACGCTAATATGGCCTACTCTGTTTTTGCTGAAAACGATCAGGGTAATTTCGCACGACTGATAAGGTGAAAAGGGTTTCTCTGGTTTATACACTGCATTATTATTGCCTGTATTCTTGCTGAGTTATTGCAACATGTTCAAATCTCGCAGTCGCAGCTCACAGGTTTTAGCCTCTCATTCAGTCGTTGAGTCAGCAGGTCACATTCTCTTTAATGATAACACTTTAATCCCATTTAATTCTATAATCGCAGTTTGTAAATGGCCCTCAACAGCCAAGGTTGGTGCCAGGATTTTTAAAGCACCACGTAGCTTTACATTGAGCAGGAAGGATTCGGCTATATTTCCTTCAGCCCCTACTCTCAGCTACTTGGGGACAATAAGCGGATGTTGAGATCAGAACAGAACAGACATTACTTCACTTTCCTGCCTTTTCCCACCCATATCTTTTCAAGCAAGTAACATTACTTGAAAACAAAGTCAAAGTAATCAAGTTGCTGTGAATGCCTGAGAGGGTTTTATGCGTCACATTTCGTGTTGTAACTCTGGAAAATTAAAGACTGCCAAAGTACATTTATTTAGACTTTATTTCCATTTTTATTACTTTCAGTTACATCTGTGTTTGTCAATATGTCACAATATGTCATCCCCGGGTTTAAAGAACGCTGATGCTGCTCCTTTTTCTCACTGTGTCATCCACAACGTTGATTAAGGGATGTTCTTTTTATTGACGGCATTTTTATTTTTATTTTCTGCTGGCAGTCAATCGGCCATTCTCTCCCTCTTCCACAACTTCTTATCTCCCGTGGTCACATTTTCATCCCTTTCTTAAATTTGATATCACACGAAGATTCAGATTCTACAACACAACCAGCTGTGAATTTTCTCCGACGACAGAAAGGGGGAGATGGACCATCTCCAATTCTCCATGGGGAGGCAATATGGCCACCCTTAATGCCTCTACAGGCGGCAGAATGTTGTTCTAACAAATCCCCAGATGCACCTCTCTGTTTTTTTTCTCCCTCTTTCGGTGAATCCTTTTCAGTTTTTATTGTTTTCTCTTTTTTTTTCCCCCTTCATGAAAATGCAGCTTTGCGGCTGGCAGAGCGCTCGCTGCCTGCCTGTCTTTGAACAGCTTGCTTGCCCTGGGCCTGTCCCAGACGCTGTTCGCTTTCTTTTTTTATTTCTTATTTTGTGTCTGCTTCTCTTTACACTAGTGATGAGCAGGTTGTTGCCTCTGAGCAGACTCCAGCACTGAAATCCTGGGAGGAAAGAGGGCCAGCA
Organism: Brachyistius frenatus; assembly: GCF_029030835.1. NCBI lineage: Eukaryota > Metazoa > Chordata > Actinopteri > Embiotocidae > Brachyistius > Brachyistius frenatus. The sequence continues at coordinate 3,978,696 of NW_027210621.1, forward strand.
AGGAGCATGCAGACAGATATGGGCAATCTCATAGATGGATCAGATTAGGCATGACAATGTATACATAGGGTCAAACACAAATGCAAGCACACAAAGAGACAGTCAGAGTCCAGAATGCATAAACTTACTGTTGAAACCCATCATTATGACAAGTGATAGCGATATAAAGATGATTAACTTATACTCAATCACAGCTCTTGTTTACAGCCCCTCTTTAATGCCACAAGCATTTTTGCGGACATATAATATCATGACCCTCGATGGTTCAATGAAACACATTGATTGGATATGTTTGAGAGCGCAGAGCTGGCAAAGGCTCTCCCGTCTCTGTTGTGAGGGAAGGCTCGCCATAGGGTTAATTTATCTGCAGTGCAGTATTGATGGAGAATTCCTATAGGCGATAAATCCAGAGTGGTTGTTACAGCATAAAATGATAATGGCCGGGTGGCGCACTCTCCTTGGCATCCCAAAACAAATTTGTGGGGAGACTCAGTCTGCTTTTGTATGAGTAAACAAAACTTGGCCTGATGCAGCAGTATGCAAATACTTCTCTTCCCGTGTTTTTACTTTGTGTCAAATGTAAAGTGAAGGCAATACAAGTGTTGTTAGGTTGGGTGTGCTTCAACCAAAGGAAATACACATTCAGTAGTTTATATCTATGATGAACTCTGTTGTCAGAAGTTGGAATAAGAACTAAAACAACTTCTTCATGAAGGGGTTATGGTACCAGGAAGTTCACGTGCAACCCTTTTAGGAATCCTGTAATTATCATTATTTAATCAAGAAAAAAAGTTTCCTTGGTTTCAGCTTCTTATGTGGAAATGTTTTATGATTTCTGTATTTAAATCCTATGTATGTGTTATATGTCTGTGTGTTTATGTTTCCATGTCTTAAGAGCACCACTCAGAATGGCCTCGCTGTGAAAAGATGCTCTGTTGCCTTACCTTTATACTTTATAGATAGTTATCCTGAAGAAGCCATCGATAAATAAGGACATTAGATTCGGAAAATGTAGCATCTTACATCGATCAGCCATAACATTAAAATCACTGGCAGGTGAAGCATAAAGTCTAATATTTTAACCGGATTGAGAAATGTGTTTGTTTTATTTAAATGGCCATTTAAGAGACTGTGGTTTGTGGTGTTGTTGAATTTCACAGGGTTATACTGAGAGGTGTTCCTAATATGTTGTCTGCCATATTTATTTGAATTAGTTTGAATAACAATTATAATCCTTATGAAGGGAGCATTTACGGCTGGGCTGTTGTATTATACTGAATGCTTCACCTGTCAGTGGTTTTAATGTTAAGGCTGATAGGTGTATAATGAGCAATACAATCTATAAAATGAACTCGGTCGTTTGTAAATTGAACAAAAAAACCCGTTTCTCTTCTGGGAGACCAAAAACATGTATATTATTATTATTATACTATTTATATTGCTAATGCTTATACTGTTATAATACTATTTCTATAACTAATGCTTATGCTGCTTTAATACTATTTTTTTTTAATAGCTAATGCTAATATTGTTACGGTACAAATTTTTTTTTAAATAATTAATGCTAATACTGTTATAATACTATTTCTATAGCTAATGCTAATACTGTATTCATACTGCTTCTATAACTAATGGTACCTGAACACAACTGTGCACAAACAGATATTTGACTTTTGGACACATTTTGCTGTACACAAGTCTTTGCACTGCAGTTGTTTGTCATCAGAGAATAGGTTTCTAACAAATCGCTGAATATCAGTTGGTGTTTTTTTTTTTTTGAAATATAAATGAATTAAAGCTTATAGTAAAGATGTAACCCTGGATTCGAGGACACTACAACGACAATTAATATTTACGGTATTAGTATTATTATTGATGCATTAACAGGTAAGCCACATTTGAAAGTTTTAGCTAAATAGTAGGTTCAAGTAATTACGTTATTATTGTTTCTTTTACATTTCCTTTGTTTTGTTGTTAAAATAGAGAAAATAAGTAACTATAGATATAAATATAATCAAATAAATGCTGGTGAGTAAACAGTGAACCCTTCCTACTAAAATATAAGTATAAAGATAAAATAGAAATACTGCTACATTTTACTCAGTGCTTGAGTAAATATTCTACCACTGGATGTCCTTTTAGCCGTTTCGGAAGATTATTGAAACACTGAAAGTTTAGAAAGTCCAGAGCAACTAAGGCCCGGCAGGACCAGTGCATTAGCAACGACTAGATCAAAAGCGGTGGTAATGAGGAGCACTGTGGAGGACTTTTTTTGTGTGTTTCTGTACAACAATTGTACCAAATTGTGAAACCTTAACATTTGCCTGTTCAAGATAACTGTACACTCCATGAACTTCATTGCCTGGTATAAAGACGTTCATTTTGCAGTGGGATTACTCAGGCTGAAATCATGAAACTAAGCCACTGAGCTGATTCCCATTTCCCCCCAGCAATCAGCTGCCTGGATCTGCCCTGCCTCATGATCCTCTCTCAACAGGCAGCGACCTTGACGGATTGAAGCGCCATTGTCGACATTGTTGCACACGCCACGCACACACGCACGCACGCCGGCCGCGGAAAACAGGTTCTATTCAGACTCTCCCACCGGTCCACCGCAGTTGAGGCGCTATCTGTCTAAAATCATTGGTTAATAGAACTACAGCAGCAGGTAGAAACAGCGGGTTTCCACAGAGCTGACAGTGGGTGCAGTTTTTGCCATGATTGCTCTCATGGGAGACAGTCCATTCCTGTTTCAGTGTATAATGGTATGGCCCAATAGGGGGCAGCTGCAGAGTGAAGTCCAGCAGCTTCCCTGAATGCCTGTGACTCATCCGTATTGGCAGTGTTAGCCAGATTATTTCAATTAGCTCCAAAAAAAAAAAAAAAAATAAGTCAGACGCTGCGGTTGTCACTGAAACAAGGGACAAAACTGAGCCCACTGCTGCTTTGAAGGTTAGCTGCTATAAAAGCTTTATTTTCACTCTCTGTGCTAAAACAAGGTTTAGACAGAAAAATGTATGAGGGTGACGGGAGGAGGTTGAAGGGTGGAGAGAGCACCAGGGAAAAGAAATAATTCATTAATGGGAACAAAGAGAGGAACAGCAGAACATCAAACCGATTATTACTCTGCATCCTTATTGTTGTTTGCAGGGGGAAAAAGCAATTAAAGACACAACCATTAATATGCCTCACGTGATTTGTAATGAATATTCTGGGCTTTTCTTGAAAGCTGATGCATACTCTTAACACAGCAAGGAAATCGATTTGAGTATAGTCCCTGGATTGTAAAGGGAGGAAATTTGCAGCTCAAGAATTATATTAGACACGGCAAATTAATACTAAAAGCAATTCTGCTTTAAACTATGACTCTGGGATCAAATTAGATTCATAAAAAAACAAGTGAAACTAACAGTCGTTAAGGGGATATTGGGAGGAAAAGAGAAGCCAATATCTAAATGAATGTTAACGAGTAGAATCCAATTTGGCAACTGATTGCCTTATATGCAGTCAGCAGCAAGCAGGGGTGTAAGGTGGGGAGGGGCGGGGGCACAGAGGAGATGCATGGCATAATGTCCACTCATGTATTCATGGTAATTGTGTTTCCTCTACTACAAGGACTGGTGGACCTTTCATCTCCCCGGGCCGTGGACGTGATGGAGGCACGGAGGGGTTTTGGGTTGTTAGAGGAGGATTTGAAAGGCTGCATCATTAGTGGTCTCTCCAAATGGCTGCTCACGCTCAGACCTCTTCTCCTCAGGCTCTCGGGCAGCTTCCAAACACACTCTGATTTTCAAACAAGCCAGCCTCAAACTTAACAACCAACTAAACTGAGCCACTAAAACAAGTAGGACTAGTGCAGTGTCTTATACGATTTAAGGCGGTTACACAAACTCTGTGTCAGTAAAAACAAGTCAGTTTGTTCCAAATTTAGCTGCACATTTAAACTCTCATAAAAAACATGCAGAAGGACAGATGATGTCACCACACAGGATACCAACACTTTTACAGACAACATCCTCGAATTGCAAAGTACTAAATTGTAGAGTTTAAAAACATGAAAGGGCCAGTTCAACAATTTTCCATTTCTTTTTGTTCCCCCTCTAATTTCATCAGCGTGCCGACCAGACAGGTACAGTGCACAGTCGGGTTTTAGAGCTTTTTTACAACTGAAAATAACGCCAATGAGAGTGAACAGTAACAGGGAATTAAAACATGCTAAAATCCTCTGTGGAGGAATTGCAGAGTCCAGTGACAATTCTCTGCAGATGAATTGCTTGTTAATTGAGGGACACCTTTCACGTTACACATCTGTCATGTGAGCCATTGTGTGTAGAAAATTATTGATTAAAGAACAGAGGCTGTAGAGGTTGAAACATCCTTTATATCAACCAAGCTCCAAAAATATGGATCCTTCATCTCCCACAATTCCACCCATTCTGTTTGTTCCTTCTCTGCATAGGCAGCCTTACGTATGTTTCATCCGTTTCAAATGGGCCCTGGGCCACCAGGGGGCCACCAGGGGGCCTCCAATTGCCATGCAAGAAGTGATGACTCCACTGACTTTTGGCCATTTTAAGACAACATTCTTCACATTGCTTCTCTCAGGAGGTCGTTCGCGATGTTGGAGCCGAGTATCACGTGGCTTTGCAGTCTATCTAGTGACTTGTTCATATTCTGCTAACCATTTGATAGTTTGCTTTGATTAACTGCACGTTAGGACAGCAATGGCAAGTTAATTGATTTTGTAATACAGTTAGCAGAAATACGTTGTTGTAACACAATAATTGATGGTTATATATTTACCGTCCCACCTTGTACGCTTATGGCTTTGAGTCACAACTCATTTTGTGTACACTATCTGAATTTGCCTTTGTTGAAATATTCCAACACTGTATGCGTTTTCAATTTCAAAAGGATAATTTCTAACAATCACCAACTTGGTTGCTTTATTCTTACAGGTCACGAAGGATTGGGGCATGCTGGGTAATGGCAGGGGAAGAGTACGAAGGGGACTGCGGAGAGTTTCCCAGCATTCTCTAAGATAATGCGTTTGTTTTTAAATACACATTTCTATACCACCACAAGTATTATGTGGCAAACAGTATTCGGTTTATTTATTGGTTCTTAGACTAATTCTACTGTGTTTCTGGAGTTGCAAAGTTAGTTGTCATGAAACAGTGCATATTGAACCAAGAGTGAAGTTAGTTGATTATTCACACGGCTACGACCATCTCAGCGGGCACTTGCCGAAACTGTGTAACATGGACAGCAAGCAAGTTCGTATGATCAAATTGGTATAAGCTCCTGTAAATAATATTGGGTGAGAAATAAAAAGGTAGGGCCCCTATTTGAGATGATGGAACGGGCCCCTGGATGCCTAAGGCCGGCCCTGCTTGTCTGCTGAGTGTTTTTTTTTGTTTTGTTTGTTTTTTACACTATGTGCCCAGTTTTTATTGTGCTATTTTTGTCATCTTTCAACCCAGATCAAGAAAAAACCTAAAGCTATAGTGCAGAACTTTTTAATATTTATATTAACATTCGTTATCTTCAAGCCTACGCCAAATGAGTTTCACATTTCAAATGCGTGCTAATTTAACCTCGCGCTGCCACGTAAATCTCTGTATTTCACAGAAGCTTGTGCATTTGTTGCCTGGTGTGATATTTCCAAGTCGGCTGCATGAATGCATACTAGCTATGCTCTATGGGTAGGGCATTCACACTGACTTCCACCAGCCGTGCCGGGTAACTTCCAGTTTAGTTTGTGCTAACTTCAATGGGGATAAAATATTTAGATCATGCCACTCTTTTAGACATTCCACGTCATCAGACCGAATGGATCCAACTCTGATAAACGAGTCATTTCACAGGGGTGTGATGCCTTCTTTTTTATTCATCCACCATTTATCTACTGTTATACTTCCACAACAGTAGTGCCAGAGAAATCTACAGCGCATCCTACAATGTAAGCACATGTCGAATAGTTTTTTATAATTAGTTTCACTGGCAGAAGAGGGAGACAAAAGTTCTGCACTGTAGAGTTAAAGTTCCAATCTCACACTTCTTTGTTTTGCTCTCTTTGGCGCAGCCTATGTCGATAAGCAGTCATTGCAGCTGTGTTTTTGACATTGACCTCCAAACAGTGTCACCAGTGGGACGTCATTTCTGTTTCTTAAGATTTGCATTTGTAACCGTTTACTCATAGTGCTAGCAGAGACCGGAAACAAATGTATACGGCTTCTTCTTCTTCGTCTCAGTTACCTGCTTTATACACCAAGCTTTTTTTAGTTATTGCAAATGCAATGGCTTTCATCAGCAGACCGCAGGTTCAATCACCATTGTGTGACCTCACTTGGCGATAGCTACACATTCACTTGAGTGAAGATTTTCTAGATTTTTAATATTGATATCATTAGATCTACTCAGACTTAAGAAAGCTCCTCCAGAGTGACAGAAGACATGATGCAACTGTTTACACAGGCTGACCGTTATCCACCACATCCACCACATTACCTTTGGCACGTAAAATTGGTGGCCGTAATACCTGTTGTTTTGTCTATTAAATTTGCTTGACATTTATGTGCCCAAAGCTGGAAGCAATAAACAAGGCTAACTGTTCAGTGTAGGTGTTGTGCTATCTACATGTGTTACCTCCTGTACACCGAGTCTGATGCCCACCTGTTCTAATATGGTGTTGATCCTGTCCACCTCGCAGTCAATCACGTAGCGCTTCTCCTGCCTCCTGTCCATCTCCTCAATGATGCGCTTGAACTCTGCTGCGTCTGTTGTGCTGCTAACAGAGCGAGCCGTCACCTGCCAGTTCTTAGCCACCGCTGCCTCCATGATGGCCTGCAGTATGGAGAAACCTAGAGAGAAGGAGAGATGCAGGCAGAGAGAGAGAGAGAGAGAGAGAGAGGGAGAATGACCCAGCGGATTAAAAACAAAAGAGACTGGCACACAAAAACAGTTATGCACGAACTGAGTGGCCTCTAATTTATTCTGCAGAGGTTTTTGCTTGAATCCAAAGGTTAAAGGCCATCTCATTACAATCTGAAATGGAATTCCAAAGTCTTGAAGCCCACTGAAATATTGTCTGGAGTCTAGACTTTGTGTGCCAGCGTGTGAGTGTGTGTGCATTTTCATTTGCATATTGAGAAACCAATATCATAATGAAGTGAAAGGACAGGAATCGTATCTCCATATTATTAAAAGATCAGCGGGTGATGTTTTTGCGCTTGGCATGAATTAAATAATGGCATTTAGCTGAGCCACATGTTAACTTTGACAGTGCGGTGAAACACATTGCGGCCCGTGTCTCCTTGGAGGATTGTGCCAGCTCGTTTAAAGATAAAGACAATGAAAGATTCATCCAGGCCAGTGGTAGAAAGAGATCATTATGCGACCAGAAGAATGGAGCATGAGCCCTTCTAATGATTAATTCACACGTGAAATATTTTCATTTAACAGAGCACTCAGTAACACTATGGTCAAATCACATACCACAAAATGAATAATGTAGCCCTATTTCTGGGGCAATAGATTGCGTGTAGTGCCAGCTGGAATAAAAATGGCTCTCCAATGTACATCGAGTGAGAATGAACATGAAAGTTATTAATGAAAATCAAACACACTTGCTGGTATTTCATTAAGCCAAGGACAATGCAATTCCATACTCGATGTACAATAAGCTTCTTTTCCATATCTCTATTCATTTTTCATTGCCTGTCATGTGGGTAACTGATACAAAGAGGGGAAAAAAAAAAAAAAAAAAAAGAAGAAGCTGGGGCACATGCTCACGCAAAGATTTTATTTGACGATTAATATAGTTTGATGTGATTGGGTTTTATGCAAATTGTCTTACAGTTTGAACCACAGTGGGCAAAATAAACATTTGTCGTAAAGATTTTCTTTTACTGTGAGACATTTCTCTGTACAACCTTATCTCCATGAACCGGCTGCAGACAGCCAACAAAGCTGGCACAGAGACCAAAGAAACAACAACAGCTCTAACAAGAAAACCATTTTGCGACTCTCCTTATTGCTCTGCTTTTGCATTTCATCTAAATGGTCAAGTAGCTTTTTTTTTTCTTCTTCTTTTTGACTCTGAGACTACTGCGCCATGTGTGTCTGGGCTCCCGGTGTGCCGCCACTTCTACATCACACAGCCACGTCTCCAACCGGATGACCTTTTGGCGAGCGGCACAGCGAGTAGTGGCGACCGACACACACCGTGTCATCTGTCCAGAGGAGCAGTGGCACACTGCCTGGAGACTTCCGACTGCCAGACCTCAAGGTTATGTGGCAACCCAGTTATCAGGTCACCTCTCAAAGGAGGTAGCCTATAGTTTATAGTCAAAAGTAAGTTACATGCAGAATGTAAACTGATGAGTTATTTTTTTTTTTTTATTTGGATAAAAAAAAAAAAACAAGGTGAATGACTAACACATCTTATTAACATGTTGTGTGACAAGTATATGTAACTTGTCGCACAACACTGGCTTCAGATGATAACACATGTTGAGGGGATGTTGCTGAAGTTTTTGGGTGGCACAACTGTTTAGCCGTGGTAACAACTGAGCATCCAACATACAAGGTGTGAGACTTTTCCCTGTAGTGGGATAACAGCGATATGAAGGGGAACAAATGCCACAATTCCCTCTGAAAAATAGGAAAAGAAAAAACTACAGGTGAAGTGAAGACATCTGAAGCTCCTCTGAAGTATCATCACTTTTACATGAGCACAGCAGCAGCAGCATCTCATGTACCATACTTCCTCACATCCTCTCTACCTAAAGCAAAAGTTACTGAGGGAAGGTTTAAATAACATGGATGCATTATTCATTTTCCTGAGGCATATGCTCAGAACCTCACCAACCTCAAGACAGCTGGATAGCATGGCAGTCATCCCGGCAATGAAAGCCTCTCACATTAAGAGGTGTCATGCAGATTAACTGGGTCAAAATGGTCTCTGTTGGTTTGGAAACTGTTGAGAAGGCTGGTAAAGGTAAAAATTCCAAGGAACCATGTAATACACGGTAATCACATTGGGTGTACGACATGCCGTGCATATGGGTTCAAATGATAGGGCGGATATTTGTTTCAGGGCTGTTTGTTTAGTGCACCGTAATCACTTATTCCTGTCCCGCTATATATTGAAACAGATGCATTATGCTAACTGCTATGTGAAAGAGTGAAACACTGTTCTGTCAATCAGATTACAATCGCAGAAGGCTTTTATTTTGAAATTGCTGATTTGTGCGCAATTTGTCTTCCCTGTGCCTCTGGCAAACCCTGAACTGTGTGGGAACAATTGGATTCATTTGAGATTCACAGAAATGCTGTGCCTGCCTAGTTTTACATTTGAATGGAAATTAAGAGATGGGATCTGGTGGTGGTAAATAGTCTGTCCAGAAATGGATTACTTTTGCTCCTGTTTTATGCTAAAGTCAGCAGAAAAGTTTGTTATGATTTAGACTTCAAAATCGAAAATGAATAAAACCCTCTGAGCACAACTTAATCTGACAGCAGCAACAAGACTGATAGTTCCCTCTTCATCTACTAGCGAGTAAAAATGATAAATCATTTTGCTATTCCATGCTTCTCTGCAAAGACTTACATCTGCCACTCACCTTCCTTGGAACAGAGTCTAATTCCAGCTTCAGCCAATCAATGAACTCATCCTTCTGAACAGCATTGGAGGCCCTCATATAAATGCTTTTGATAGCAATATTTATCTCCAACATGAGGAAAGCTATAAATCCCATACACCTCTTTGCCATCAGGAGCGCCACCGCAGTGTTGCATCTGAAAATGTAATACAGTCAACTACATAAATTATGGAAGACACCAACAAGGTTTCCTTATCGCCACCTATAAATCCCCGCGGTACAAATGCAGCAGCATGCAGCGGCTTCTGCTGATCATGCTCCTCAGTGCCAATCATGCCATCGAGACACGGAGACTTTTTACATGCTGCTCGCTGCCGCCGGTCACGTGGTATATTGTAAACATAAAAGCAGACAAACAGTAGCAGGGAACAATTTGTACCGTATACTTGAACACAATTATTGCATACATATTTGTATATGTATTAATGTAAACTCTAGATACACAGGACCTAATATTTTTTTTATATTTATTGTGAGTAAAATTTAAGCAGAAGTTAAGTTTCACCTGCATGAATACTAACTATTTTATATACTGCAACATTATACAGTCTACCTGCATATTAAGGTTTGATTACGCTCAATATATACTATACTTTTTTCGTATTTTTGAAATTTTAACCATGCTATTTTACTTTTTTTTTGTTTTTTCATAAAATATTTGAATTCAATTATTGATAGTTGACCATTAGTATTTTTGCAGTATGTCACCCTACATTTCATATACTTATTATTTGTGGAAGTGACCAATTCTTGAACACACTGTTTAACCATGCAAGCCCTTTACAGAAGCTAGTGACAGTAGTGGGTTCAATACTGCAGCTGTCGTGGATGTCTTTCCTCCATCAATCACAGGGAGTGAGTTGCAGTGTTTATTGTGACTTTCCCAGTTCCTGCTTTAAATTTAGGGAACAACATTATCAACTGATTTCAATATTCGTTGCAGCAGCAGTGATTTGATCAAAAACAATTCTGTGAAAAATCTATGATGTTTACTTGATCAACCCCAGTGAACAGGGTGATGTCACGTTGACTCACTGTAATGCTGCAGTTTGTTTTTAGTCTGATAAACTGCATCAGTGTTGTATCTACTAGTTAGTGTTGCCAGGATACAGGCCAAAACAAAGCTTAACTCTGACGACTGAAGATGGCACAAAGAAAGAAAACATGCTTGAATTAAGCAATATTACACGAGAGGGTGTGCTTTAACGTGACTATTGGCACGACAGTGATGCGGTCAGGGCCGAGGCGCTTGCTCCGACATCCGTAAGCATCACTGAAGTTGCAATTTTACAACAAGTTATCAACTAAGTAAAATATGTAAACAAAATGTATTAATATTGTTGGGTCCATTTGTGTGTGTGTGTGTGTGTGTGTGTGTGTGTGTGTGTGTGTGTGTGTGTGTGTGTGTGTGTGTGTGTGTGTGTGTGTGTGTGTGTGTGTGTGTGTGTGTGCACGTGCGTGTGTGTGTCTGGTAATCGAGATATTTGTGTGAAACTTTGTTTAGTACAGGCTTTATTGTGATATTCTTTGTTTCCTTTGGCACCTTTGTGACCTATGATTGCTCATAACCCGCTTCTCTGCATCCAGTCGCAATTTGTATGTTCACAGAAGTGTAATTTCAGCCTCAGTTGTCATATAGGCTGCAATTGAAGTGTAATGTGTGCTGCAGAGAGGATCTTCCAGAGTTGAGAGGGGAGTGGGAGTGGGAGTGTCAGTGGTAGTGGGGTAAGTGAGGGCAGAGGGATGGTGTTGTGTGTCTCAGTCTAAATTCAGATTATGTGAAGGGGTGTTGTGTTAAATTGCTCTTTAATCTCGCACACACACTTGAAACAACTGCATAATTTGTGGAGCAGTGTATGAACCTCTGCAGTGTCTAAAAACTAAATTATTTCTTTTTTCTGCTTTTAAATCCAGACGGAGCCTAAAGACGCCCTGCGTGCTTATAAATCAGAACTGTTGCGAATGAGATGTCGTGGCAGTGTCATACAGTCACTGCAGTCCCCCTTCTTCTTCTGTGAACCGGATCTTAACAGGATGAGTTTTGAAGCGTCACCCATGGCGGCTCAGCAGTAATTGAATTGAGTTGCATCTAATCTCATTGGCCAGCTCCTTTGGTTCCCTGGCTCTCATTAGGGTTCGGTGCAGAGTGTCACAGGCCTCCATCTCGCTGTCTCATATCGCACATCTGATCCGGGTTAACTAAGCAATTCAGAGAAACATTGCAAAAGCCTCTAAGCGTGCACCTCAGCATTAGCCACAACCGACTGTCAGCTTTGGAGACACAGCTATACCATTCGCTCATATTACACTGTATGATTACACTGTTATCGCTGGAATTATAATAATCCACATCACTCCAAAACCTAATCTGCTAATCTAATCAAACAATGAAATGTAAGTAAATAAGTCACTGTTAACGACAGTACTGTACACAATAGATAAAGGGAACCACAACCAGCTAACAGAAAATGGAAAGTAGGAACAGAAAAGCATGAGCCCATTTCTGAAGGATAAAAGTTGAAGGGGCACACATGAGAAAGAGGCATTGGTTGTTGAGCCAACAGTAAATGTGGTTGCTCTCCCCTCTAACTCGCTAATACACTGGTAAATGAGGGTCTCTGGCAGGCTGAAACAACCTGCTGAGTACTGTACACGGTCTCAGAGGGCATCAAAATCAACTGGATTGGATACAACTGCCGCCAACAACGAGAGGAAGTTATTTTGTAATTGCTGTAATTCAATCCTTTCCATAAATCAGTTTAATTGGGGAGTGAAAGAGACATTATATATGAAGGGTGAAAAGTACATATTTATACATAAAGCAGGTTAGATTCTCATGTCACTAAGGCTGGATACTGTTCAATAGTTTTTGACACTGGCACCAATACTTTGACTTTGATACTGGTTTCTAAGCGATACTTTCTTTGATACCATTTTCATGAAATCCTTTTCTTTTTTTTCTTTTTTTTAAAGACAAATGCATCACACATTACTGTACAAATCGTATGCATTTCAGAGGGGGAGAGCGTACCCCAGGTTGTTTTCTATAGCTACAATTAACAAGCTGCTAGTAGTTACCGATGTTCAATAAACACCTCACATACAATCAGTTAGATTCCCAGCTGCATACAGAGAAGCCTAACGTTACTGCAGCACATGCAACTCAGATAGATATGTGGCCAAAAATGTGTTTGATAAAACTAAAATAAGGCGCTCTGATGTAAAATTGACTTAGCTATGTTGAAACCTCACAAGTTTGTCTACATGGGCAGGCCACCCCATGATAGGCTATGTATGGTAAATGCTGTTCACATCTCTGTATCATAGCAAAAGTTATGTGTTTAAAACGAACACGTGTTTGTGTGCATGGTATTGAAGGTACAGTGAACCCTCGCTATAACGCGGTTCACCTTTCACGGTCTCGCTGCTTCACGGATTTGCATCGTGCATTGAAATCACATTACGACTATATGTAACGTAGATATATTTAATGTCCAGTTCTATCTATTTCAATTGTAAAATAAAGGTTACTACTTCACGGATTTCGCCTATCACGGTTTCTATTTGGAACGTAACCCCCGCGAAAAACGAGGGTTCACTGTATTGCAATTTGGTATTGAATGACGAGGCATTTTCGAGATGGTACCACAGCAATTTGGATGGTGCCATAAAAGGAAGTTCTGTACCCAGCCGAAGAAGTCACCCAAGTTCAAAGAATAGTTTAATGCATAGCTTGACTTGTGTATTGTAGGTTGACTTTGCTTGATTTCTAGTACATCTATTTTCATTGATAAGTGGCTTTGAAACAAGTTGATAGGCCATGAAATGACAGTTGAGAGCTGCCTTCACCAGGAGGACACTAACATTTCTCAAGCTGTCAACATCTCCCTCTTCATTAACTGCGCCTCTATGCATGTTCTAATTTTTTAATACTTCCCGAGATGCTTTTTCTCCATTGTCTTTTGAGGAAGCCAGAATAAATACTGACAACATTTTGGGTCTGGTGAGTGTAACTTGCCTCTGGGCTAAGCGTGCTCACAGGGCTCTGAGGATCCCTCCAGAGTTTGTGTAGTGGAGATCAAAATCTCTGGCTTTGGAGGAAGGCTTTATATCTCCTCCCATTAGTATTATCTGGCACCCACAACTTGTATAAAATAGCTTGTGGCTTGTTGGCATTATATGACCTGCACTTTTAACTTCACCAGCAAAACTATACACAGTAACATGAAACAGGAGCAGGTAAATCAATGTCTGATGGTTGTCTGTGGAAGGTATTTGAAGCACAATAATCAGAGGACCTTTGAGAGAGGGTTTAAACTCCTGACAATTAATGGTGGAAAAAAATAGAAACAGATTGACTCATCTAATTTTAAAAAAATGTTATAGAGGAAATGTTACAGCTGATTTGAAACCAGCTCCTCCACTCCCCCCTGCCCAGAGGAGAAGAAGGCTTTACAGCGATGATGGAAACGAAGCATTCACCGTGAAGAAAAAATACCAAAGTAGCCCAAAAGTGTGTAGCCAAGGCTTTGATGTGGTATTTACAGTAGGCCTATAACCAAAACAGTTTCACTGCCAAGTGTTTGTCCTAATCAAAATGACAGCGCATGTCAAATCAAACAGAAGCTGCATGCTGTCTGTATCTTCAGAACTGCATACATGCAGGAGGGGAGAGAGTGATGCTTTTTCCACTATGAAAATCCACCCACAGACTTTTCTGAGCTTCTCCATCTCTCCCTGTCCGTCTTTGTTTCCTCTCGCTCACACTACATACTGTGACATATTGCCACATACTGTATCCACGGAGAGGCACTAGCACACACACACACACACACACACACACACACACACACACACACACACACACACACACACACACACACACACACACACACACACACACACACACACACACACACACACACACACACACATACACGCACGCTTGATGAAACGCTTCACAAAAGTCTCTGGACAGCTTTGGCTAATCAGCTAAAACAGAGAGAAAAATAAACAGAAAAAAGGGAGCTGTACCTTCTATGAAAAAAGTTCAAATATTATTTTCCTCTTGTGTTTACTCTCCAGGATGACTTCTATATTTTATTTGTTGTTTCAAACAAACAAATTGGCTCTGTGACATGGACTAACATCAAAGCAATCTACCTCTACTATGGCCGCTTGAAGCAAAGGCCAGGACATTTTGTTATAATGAAAAAAAAAGAAGCTCCCGGCAGTAATTTCATGGCTGCTGAAGCTAGCAGTGGGTAGGTGGTAAAATGGCTTTATTCCAGGTTCAGTTAAGAGGACACAGAGAGAGCATGGAGGTTTATTGTGTGCTTATTGTGACAGACGATGGCTCTCCTATCAGTTTTTTTTTTTTAAGGCACAGGTGCTTGACTCGTAGTTTTTCAAGGGGTTACTGAATTACAGAGGTTGGTGCTGCAGGTTGGACTATCTGTATATTGGGATGTCACTTTGACAGTGATCTCAGTTTATGTGTGCAAAATAAAAAAGAGAAAGAATGCAAGTGATGCATAGCTTCATCCATATTTCTTTAATATTATTTTCCTTGTGCATTTTATGGCTTCTCTGATGTGCCCTTTCTTGTCAGCGTGTCCAAGCTGATTTATTCTCCTGATGCATGCATAATTTAGTTGTTATGAAGCTGCCGTGAAGGAGAGAGCCACTAAAGCACAGGAGGCGTATGTGTGTGTGTGTGTGTGTGTGTGTGTGTGTGTGTGTGTGTGTGTGTGTGTGTGTGTGTGTGTGTGTGTGTGTGTGTGTGTGTGTGTGTGTGTGTGTGTGTGTGTGTGTGTGTGTGTATAAAGTCTCAGCTGGGTGCAGCTGATGTGCCATTACGGTGTCTGTGATGAGACCACAAAGCTGTGGAAACAAACTGAGGTCTATGATATAGGAATGGTTGCAGTGGGGAGCTGGCATTCACACTTATTATCTCACATTGGGAGCAGAGAGTGTAAATCAACAATTGTGGGTGACAATATTGCACTTGAATAGACATTATTTGTGTGAAATGTGTCAAAGTAAAAAAATTACTTGTATAACAAATTGAAAGGGGAAAAAGCAGATGACTGTAGTCTGACATGAAAAATGTTGCTTTGGTTTTGCAGACATCTGCGAACCAGTGGTGGCTAAAAGATAACATGCAAACTACTATGAAAAAAACACAGCTTCTTCACTGGCTCTGGGGAGTAAAAAGCAATATTGTGCTTTATGTGTTGAATCACTTTAGTTTGGACCATCCTTAGTGCGTCGGGTTTCGTATCACATCCCTTGATTTGTTTCTGTTGTGTTCAAGAGGAAGAGCAATGCCAAAGCACTCCAATCAAATTAGAGGGCAGACTTGATTTGGTTTGCCATCAAAGGCGTCCAGCAGAAGCAGTGGGAATCACTTATTGTTTGACTCTTTTAGGGAACAAAGGCAACTGTCTCTGGACAGCCAATTAGAGGGATTGCTGAGGAATAGGGAGCAAAGTTCGCTTTAGTTACAGTACATCTGACTCTGCCTGATTGCCAACCCGCCTTCCCCCTATCTGCCATTCTATCTACTGTAGCTTGGCAGGAACTAGAGGAGATGAGGCTAACAATGTGTGGTCATCCAATCCGCCTATTCGCAGGCCTCCTGGCCCTGTTGGCACATCACTCTGCGAGTTGTGCCAGGCCAGGAGTTATCTGTGTCTTGGCTGTTTAACAGGGCCTGTGGTGAGTTAGGAGGGTTTCATACAAAGCCAAGTGGTTTTTGATCGATGCAGACCGAATAATATCAGTCTAATTGATTTTGTTTTTTGGTACTTTATCATGCTTGCAAATCATTTTGTCACCCAACCACTGACATTAGCAGCCATGTTAGAGGTAATCATATGAGAGATTCCACATTCACCCACATTCCAAACAATCTCGGAAAATTGCCTAAACCTCATATCAGATATTAAAACACACGGTATACAGATTTATACATACATTTATATTAAGATATGTTATGTTAGGAGAGAAATTTAACCTACTTGACTGTGTGCTTAGTAATTAAGTCGACTCCTGCAGCTATCGGTGTGAACGTGCAGGAAAGCTGAGATCCATTCTGCTGTTTGAGGCGTTCCCCACCGACACGTCACACAAGCAGCAGGTCAGCGGTGTGATCATGTCCTCTGTCAGTGTCACGCTTCTTCCACTCACTCACTTTTGTCACATGTTGTCAATGTCTTCTAACTGAGACAACGGACCCTCAATATACTCCTCAGAATGATATTTTTATTTTTTATTTTACAGTTACAGAGTGGCTTTTTGTTTGCAACTCCAAATGAAACTTTCATAGATACTGCCTGTTACGTTTTGTACAAAGCAGATTTGGTTGCAAATGTTGCCACTCAAGATACTACATATTTCATTCTCGCACTTGTAAAGCAGATGACACTGCAGTTTGAGTTCACTGTGTTTTTTATTACCTCATCACTTTTGTTTGATGCATCTCTGCTTTAACTGGCTCTGTTATCTCTTTGACTTTCATTTAGCCAAGTTGCTCAGGGTCCCTTTTTTATCCAACTGTCATCCAACAAACATTGTTAAACATGTAATTCAAATTTTCTCTGCAGGTGCTCGGGTCGAAAATATGAATTAGATGTTTTTTATTTTCTTAGTTACTTAATCATTATTTTGATTTGAGTTTAATTTGCTTTGGAGCACATTCAAAATAAAAACTACTGCAGTTGTATTATACTATAAAAAAATTTAAAAAAATTAAAAAAAAAAAAGGCCTGAACTACATATTTTCATGATTTCATTCATTTTCTATTTAGGACAAATTAATTGTGTTTAAAAACAAGAGAAACTAGTCATTGCTCTCATTATGGGAGTCCCAGATTGGCTTGTTTGATGCGGGTTTAGGTTCAGACTGTTGTCTGGGTGATTGCTGCCTGTGTGATAATGAAGATGCGCCTAACTTTTTATAGAAAGTAAATACATTTATCTTGAGGACAGCTGAGATGTAGTTCAACTTCTTCCAGTATTAAGTAACACTGTGGGGGCTTGCTTGTGATATATCCTATTTTTTAAACTAAAAGCAGTTCAATTAAAATTTAATATTGAAATCTGTAACAAAAAGGCGACTCTAAAAACCTCTGTGTAATATACTTTGGAGACCATATAGTTCAGAACTGAGCAAACTCTGATGATCGATACTGTACAGGCACCTTATTGTTCCACATTAGTTCTCTAAATTGACTCAGCTGCAGTTCGGGTCATTGGAAATATTGACAGTGTAAATGAAAGACGTGCCCTGGAGATATGTTAAGACTGACTGCAGGAATACAGCTTCCACCTGGCAGATTTTTGTATAAAGAACATTTGACTTCCCGGTGCTATAATGAGGCTTTGACATCGAACACTATTTCAACCGTAGTTTCGACTCTCAGCAGTTAAATGATGAAAGTAAATAGCTCTGTGCTTTCTGTGCAGAAGCCACATATTGGATCGTTTTCCTTCTAACTGTATCACATTCAGAATATTGATTGGTGGAGGAAATGATGGAAAGAGACATCCAAGGGCCCGGCATTGTTCTTAATATGCCATCGATGCCTCAGTGTGGCAGTGGATACTGTGAGACAGGCTGAAATCCTTTGTCTCACAACACTGTGATGGATCTGAAGAGATGGCAGCTCCAGGTCTTACCGCAAAATATCACTGGAATTGCTGTCTGCAGATTGGTATTCACAACATGTCAATGGAAGTAAAAGGGTTTTCACACCATTAGAAGGCTCAATTAGTCATACTTACATCATTCACAATGTTTTATTTTCTCATCTGGTTGCTCGGGTCAAGGTGAACTGGAGTTTGTCAAGACTGGTAGAATGAAAATTATGCAAAGTGGCAAGGCAGAGATGTAAACACCAACTGAGAAAGCAGCGATGAAGGTAGGATAGACACACAATTGACCCTTTGCTAAACCCCTCCACCAAACACATTGATCAGTCCCGGCTTAGCAACTGTAACCAGGCACAGCAGGCCTTTACAGCTATACGCTGCATCTCAAGTGGTTGGATAGTGGTGTCTTTTTATATCTTTTCAAAACAAAAGAGACAAGAGGAAATGTGTTAGGAGAGGATTATCTCCCCAAATATAAGCGGCAGTCGGTAGCATGTTTGGCTGATGAGCTTAATACCTACAGTAGTAACCATGCATTAGAGATAATGTCAATCTAAACAACCTTAATTTTGTGGAGTTGTACGTTACATTAGAAAACAATTCTCCATTCATGAATCAACATGTATTATCCCAGCCAGGGTAAATACAACCGGGGGCTAACAGAGTTAAGGAATTGGAGCAGTTCTACCGAGCTCTCTGTTGGCTCAGGGGACGTTTGTACTTTAGCAACCTGAGCCAAACTTAACTAACAATTAGCAGTGCAACCAGTGCAACACACTGAGGCCCAATGTTGGGAGTTTAGGCGCCCGCTCGCGCACGGACTGTCTCGCTCGGTCTATAATGTAACCATTCAACACCATAACTGGATGTGTTGCTAATTGTGATTCCTACCTTGTCTATGACACTTATGGTTTTGAGTCTTATGTACCTTTATCTGTCTTTATTGAAATGTTCCAAAACTGCATTAAAAATAAATAGGTTATTATTTCTACCCATCACGTAGGCCTATTAGTTTGGTTGCTTTATTCTCAAAAGTTAATGAGGAAGAAGGTATGCTGGGAAATGCTAACATGTTTGTCCAATGACCTTGTCGTAATAACTTGCATTGACAGTGTGATCATTTTTGCTCAATGCTTCAACTTTTTAGAAAGAAGATCTTCAGCAAATGGACAAGGAGTTAGCAGCATAGATTAACTGCAAACTTGTGTTTGGGGCGAGGGGAGGGGCCCAAGATAAATATAT
Source organism: Brachyistius frenatus (assembly GCF_029030835.1). Lineage (NCBI taxonomy): Eukaryota > Metazoa > Chordata > Actinopteri > Embiotocidae > Brachyistius > Brachyistius frenatus. The sequence goes on from NW_027210621.1 coordinate 3,998,258, forward strand.
GCACCGGGGTCATTTATGTTACACAAGACGTGTTACATTTATTATTCAAGACGTTTGCCAAGCGAACCAGTTTGTCTTTAACCTAAGGAGGTTAACAGACATCGTATGTATACTAGGTCTTACTAGCAATATGAGAACAATGCTTTTTATTTTCATGTCTTTTACATAGATGATCAACTGAAGATGTTGACTTTTTGCTTGGGACGTGCTGCTATAGCCTCAATACTATCTACGTTGGTATAAAGTGAATAATGAAGGCCCCTCTTGTAGGATTCCTTTTTTAAAATGAGTAAGCTGGAAACATTAAACATTCGGCCAGAAACAGTGTTTCCAACCAACTCATGGAGATAACGTAAGGTTAATTAGCTAGCTACCACTGATAAAAGTTGCCAGAGACCATTGTCATTCCATCAAGTCGTCGTATATAATGAGAAGTCTGCTTCTGTATTCCTCTGCTTGAAATGATGGACAAATTGTTTCACAAATACAAATAACATTGCAGCGCTTACATTCTGGATAAATTCAAGTTGGTTCTCTGCCGTCAAACACAACAAATTATCTGACCGCTTGTGGTTTGTTTCCCAATTCCTCTTTTCTTCCCCACTTTTCTGTATTTAAAGTTGTAGCAGTTGTACTCACAGCGAGCTCAAAGACAGACACTCAGGAGACAGGGACACACGATAAAAAGCTAAAAGCATATAAAGAAGAAGTACGTACAGGAGGCAGAACGAGAGAGAGCGATTCATAAATCAAGTAGAGGTGAGATTGCTGAATCAGGGTTGATTGTGCCTGGGAGAGACAATAAAGTCTGTAATCATCTGTCTCTGCTGCACAGACCTGGCAATTATCAGCCCATACCTGACCGCCAGAACAGAAAGGGTAAGCTCCATCTAGCTTCACCACATCACCCCATACAGCTCCAGTTTTTAAGGGGACATTCGTGTGCCACTGCAACTTTAAGTGAAAGAGAACAGACTGTAGGAGAGGTAAGACAAAAGAGGATATGCTTGAAGGAGTGTCGCAGGGACAGTTGGTTATTCCTGGTTAGTCATATGTGGTGTTTAGGGGTGAATCAAAAGAAAGACTGCTGATATCAGTCTGGATCTCTCCTCTCTCCACACACAGTATATTAAGACACACACACATAAGGTAGCATGTCAATATATTACCTTAGATAAGAGGAGAGTAGCCACTCATTAAACTGGCATAACACTGCCTGCGGAGGCTCCATTTGCTTCCAGTGCAGTTCCTTCATCCTAATGTCGGCTTTCATGCAGCTGTCTGATATTGGCATTTAGGGTACAAATTTACCTCCATTTCCCTCCAATACATCTCAGCCTGAAGCATATGGACCATCACTCTTTGACTGAAAGCACTGCACTAAGGCCTAAAAGCATTTATTTTGTCGGTCCACTAACAGAACCAAATGAATAGTGTGGCTGTAATTAATCTTTTCTATTGACTGAATAAAAGCTCTTGGTGGATCTCAGCTATGTTTTTTTTTTTTTTTCAGCAGCGCTCTGTTTTCCCTCCCTAATAGGAGAGTTTGGCAGATAATTGCAAAGTTGCTTCCAGTATTGTGGATGATCAATGCTTTTATCAAACACAAATTAAAAGGCAGAATGGAACTCAAATAAATAATACATTGCAACAGGTGTTATTCATCGCATACTGGGAGCAAAGGTCATTTGTCATTTGGGTTTATTTGCTTATTTCACTGTTTATCTACTGCAAAATCTGAAATATGTCACAGCCACCTTACGTAATCCTGATTTTCTCCCTATGTTAAGATTATCTAGATTCCAGTCAAGTCATGTCTGATGTATTTAAATAGCACATTTAAACATAACAGAGGTGACCACTGCTGCACATAATCAAACAGAATTAAAAGATTTGGATTGACTGAATCATGAGAAGAAATAGGAAATAAGGTTTTAAGTTGGAGATAGATGACTTCTCTCAACATATCAATTCTGTTTTTTTAGACAATCCTAATGCAGAAAACAACAATGACAACGAAAAAAAAAAAAAAAACATCAGGTGACCCAAAGCAGACCTGAGGGGGGAAATGTGACGTTGCAAATACAAACATGGAAATATTCTGATGTAGTTTATTATGATTTGACTCGAATGTAAATGTGTCCACAAATTGAAAAACCAAACTGGCAAAAGTAATCATAAATTGGTATGATGCTGACCTAAAGCTACTTCCCAGTATAAGCAGCAATATACCAGCTACAAGTGGCTAACACACACAACACACCTCCCACTCAAATGAGTCAGCTGTAAGTCAGTGCATGAAAAAAAGTCAAAAGCTTTTGTGAAAGTCAGGAATAGATTTAGGTTTAAAAAGGTAAGTAAAGACAAGTTACTGTTTAAATAGGAAATGTAAATACTTAGCACTAAGAATACCTTAATATTAACTTCGTGATGAACAGTTAAAATAGTTCCCCAACAATTATGGATAACCAGTTGAAACAATTTGTCGTAACTAAGAGAAGCACTGCCAGTTCAGCTGCAAAGTTTGGAACAATGTGTTTTTTTAGCACGTAAAATCAACTTTTCAACCAATTCAAAAGAACTGATTTGGAAAATAATAGGTGGTGTTAATGAAGGGGCACCTGAGCTCATCAGACAGACAAAACAGTTTGACCACCCTGAAATAGATGAAACAACTCAAAATAATAATGAAATATATTTTATGTAAATGTTCCTTTTGCGTCAGAGCCAGAGGGTTAAAAAAAAAGAAAAAAAAAAGGAATAAAACGTGCAGCCTTGAAGACTATTTTCCCTTGTCACTCCTCTTGGTTTAGCCAGCAGTCAGTGTCCATATTGCCAGGGGAGCTGCACTACCTGATAAGCGGAGGTAGAGGCTCTCTGACACATCTGTCTGCTTGATGAGCCAAGTGTCAAAGCCCCCCAAAGTGCTGGATGGAGTGCATCAATAAACGACTTTAATCCCCTCCTGGGGCCAATGTCCTCCCACTAATAAGGGATCGTCTTACACCTCTGGCAGTAAGGAGAGAGGTAAAAGTGGCTTGGCATGGGCCTCAGCACGAGGATGTACTCTACACTGGGAATTGTCTGTACACAGGTAACAGGCTGTAAATCACACACGCCTGCTGTTTACTTAATTGCAGGACTGAATCGGCGTTTTGTTTCCTCCTCTATTTTTCTCTTTCCCTCTGCCGCCCTTTTATCTCTTTAAAGTGTACGTCTGTTTGTCATCACTCCCTCTCTGTTATCTTGTCAATCTCCATCTCTTGTGTTCGATATTTCAGGCTGTTTACCCCACCTCTGCTGTATATCCAACTCTGCCCCAGACAGTCTCACTTGCCAGACAGAAGTGGAAAAGCAGAGAGGATGCAGTATTGGTTGTGCTGAAGGACGTGTGGGTTGCTAGCATCCGCAGGGAAGATCCAATGAGTGTCCTAGTCAGAGTGACCCTAATTAACCACATATTATCTGCAGGCTGTGTGGAGGATTAAGGCCCTCAGCACTGGACCCTATAGGCCTAGAAGACCCACAGAAAGAGAACTCACTTCATATTCTGCCTTAAAGCAAAATAGAGAGAGAGAGAGGGAGAAGTGGGGATGGGAGGTAGAACCATAAAAAACAGAGCCAAACAAGAAAGCAGGGAGCATGTGGGAGGGAAGACGGGTGGCTTGAAGCATATCTGCAGGTCGGGACCTTTCTATAATGAGCAATAAACAATGTAATGTACAGTGCAGTCGGAAGACGTACTGTAGCCAGCGTTTCTGGCACCGTCACAAAGACGAAGACATAATTTGGATTTGTCTGTCACATCCTGAACATATCCTTCCCTCCTGCCCAGGTGCTGTTTGAGCAAATTGAAGTTTCCGCAGGAGGAGGGAATCATTATTCTATTGAGAGATAATGAGCTCATTCTCTCGTCTGACATTAGAAATGAACACTTTGCCATGTTGACAAGCTGTCACATACACGGCGTCAACAAGGCAATGCAATCTGGGAACTACACAGAACCCTCATTGACGCAGCACAATGAGCAGCCCCCACAAGCAGGAGAGCCTCTGATTTCTGGAGAAAACATTTTAGCAGCAGCTGTGACATACCTCAATTCGGATGAAAGACGAGCCAATATCAACAACACAATTAAACAGAAGATTAACTGACACCAACCAGCGAACTGTTAGAGGAATCCAAAGGTTATAGCTCATAGAGCATGACGTTTCCTTAAGTGTAATGTGTTATTACAAGTGTTACGAGCTGCTTGTGAATGTTTCCCATTTACATTACACCAAACTACTGTATAAAATAGTGCGGCACAGAGGCACGGATTTCATGAGATATTACAGGATAAATCTGTCCTTTGCTAACCCTGCTGTGCGTCTGCTATTCTGAGTCACTGTAACGTGGCCCTATGCTGTAATTCAAGCTTTAAGTCCTGACTCAAGGCTTGCGCTGTCACCCACCTCGGTCGGTGTCGTAGATGTAGACAAACTTCTGCCATTTGTAGTGCGAGAGCAGGCTGAGGACAGCACCCCGGAGGGCGGGCCGCATCTGGATGACAAACTGCACCTCATTATCGGTGGGGTAACTGGGTGTGACGAAGGAGGTGTGCAGGGCGCCGCAGAACGAGGTCAAGGTGTTCATGGACTTCTTGTCGTAGAATCCGAAGATGGCGTACACCCCGCGGGAGAACTGAGAGCAAACTGCAGGGACAGCAGAGAGAAAGAAGACACAAATGTTAAAATGGTAGTCAGCAAAACACACGTATGCACTTTTCACAAACATGTAGCTCATCCCTTTAGGCCATAAAGGTTCATTTGGGTTGTCTAACCCACCACTAATAGCCTATCAAGGGTTCATGAGACTTGATATGACCCCCATAACTCCAGTAAATGTATCCATTTCTCAATATCACAGTCAAAATTCCCGTTTACACCGAGTAGGAACTCTTTTCACCCTGTCGGTCCCTGTGCCAGGACCAAGTCACATCCTGGTTTGAAGTGCAGCCCGGCATCATTTCTAAAATGGACTAAAATAAATGTAACATTTGTTGTGCCTAAGTGGCGACTCATTATGAAGTCACCGATTGATCTGGCTTTTTAGCCGTCTCCATCTTGGTTTTTTTGGAACCAGAAGTGACCATATTTTGATAAGCTGGGGAGGAGGACAGAGCAGGGTGAATCTTACTGTGAATTTTTTTTAATGACACCATATTGACTTGGTATTTCATGATTGAAGTTGACATTTTTTTTGTGGATCTGTTGGAGCTAGAGTTTCTTTGGAGTCATCCCCTACTGGCCCTCAGTGGCATTGCACTTTAAGGCACTTTTGCATTGGCCTCACTTTTGAGTCATGGGATTTATGTCCACTTTATACACAGTATGTCGCTGTGCCTTACATTTGTTGCATCAAACTTGGAGGACTTGCAGTTGCATAGGATTTTTAAAACGTGTTCAATAACATCAGTGTTTTTTTTATTTTTATTATTAATAGCTTTCTTTAGGTGAAATTAATTACGTCAATTTAAAGTGGCACTCTGGCCTGATGGTGGGGACAAGGAGGCTGATAGTATCTCAGAATCCTCACCAGTTTCACTTATCAATGGAGCATGTGGGTCTTAATTTTGTCCTCACAGTTGTGTTTTTTTCACGGTGGAAATTTCTAAAAAATAAGGTGTTGACATTCATTCATCTGCATCTGGATAAGAGAAATATACATCAATGTACAAATAGAAAGTATGCATTCCATCAGAAGGTGAACAGATCGAGTCATAGTAGCTCACTAATGCAAGCGGAAGGATAGAAACATCACACCGCTCACTGAATGTCTGCAGCTCCCACTTGGAGCTCCCACCAGTTATAGCTGCGCTCCCTCATCCACAGTGAACGACTCACTGCAGCATTCACAGAGGCTGTGAGCACCGCTGCTGCCTGTCGCCGCTTCTGTTGCCTCCCACGAAAGAGCTGAAAAAGACAACTCTCTCTGCCTCGAGTGCAAAGTGAAGACGGACTCACTTTCAGTGACCTCATACCCACGTCTGTATTTTGTCGATGCCGCAATGTCGGTTACATCTGCAGAGCCGCCGTCTTTTCATAGCTCTGATTACAAATGAGATGTAATGAGAACAGGTATACGGATAGAGCTCGCAGGTCTACTTCTGAGGGGAAAATAAAGCTTCAACTAGCTGCACAAAAATTAAACCCTGCACACTAGAAATGCTATCTGACGAATCCAAAGGTAAAAAGAAATAATTAACGGTTACAACATCATTTGAATGTCAAGCAAATCTATAACAACCACTTCAGTTCACTGAACGTCGTAGTAAAACAAGCAGTTTTGTTTTTTTTCATCAGCTTGTGCAGCTGACATTTCTTGAGAGACTAAAAGAAAATGTTTCTGTTTGTTTGTGTATTCATCGTGCACTTTAGTGGGACAGCGTAAATTGTTAGGCTGGGGCGACTTCCATTCAGTCAGAAGCCATTAATGTGTAAACTAACATTTAGAGCTACAGGTGTGTTTTGCTTTCCCTACCCTATCATGAATGGCTGTTCACTTATTTTGATTGACTCTCAAGTGATCCCACTGGGTAATCAAGCATTCTTAACATCCGTAAACACTTTGAATATTCTAATACAGCCGTAGGATGACAGGGAGGAAAGACTCTACCCAATCTTATGTTAATGTTTATGGTAAATACTTGTTTCTGATTGGCTGATGGGATATCCATTCAAGCTGTATGGTGAGATACATCAGCTGTATCTTTGCTTCTTGTTGCTGCTCTAAATACGGAGTATTCTTTGAACTTAAAAACAATCCATCACTAACCTGACAGTTTGTATTTTGTCCCTCCACCCTAATCAAGCAGAAGATGCAATCACACACATAATAGCTATGTCTCTCTCTGTTTTTCCATTATCTCCTCGAGAGAATGTGTCTGTCTTTGTGAAGAACCATGCTACAATATGTGAAAACCTTACTTATGCTCAGAGGAAAACATGACAGTGCTCACGCAGTTGGCTCTCACTGCTGTGTGAATGAGATCTAGTCACTGCTGGGATTTGCCTCATCCTTTTTAATTCTATTCCCTCCCTATCTGTCCTGGTACAGACACCTCTTCCGAGGTATAAGTATCCATTCCCAGTCTCACACACACACACACACACACACACACACACACACACACACACACACACACACACACACACACACACACACACACACACACACACACACACACACACACACACACAGCAGAGCTTCTTGATAAGTGAATCAACAGATGGACAGCAGTATTGTGGGTAAGTGCTCCAGGGTGAAGAGTGCAATCTCCCACACTGAATGGGAGCCAGTAGGAGCTGCAGCCCCTGTCGAGGCCCAGTTTTCCTCTGCACTCCCTCTTAATTTGGACCAGTACTGACACAGAACCTATCCACGGGGACCAGATATGGCAGCCGCTTTCACTCTGCTCAGCTGTCCTCTGCCTATTAGGTTGAGCTTTGAGCATGCCCAAGCTTCAATAACGGATATGTCCACAGCATCCCCTCTTGATTCCCCTCGCCCTCCTCTTTTCTGCTCTCATCTTCCTCCATTCGTGCAGCTGAGTCTATGTGCAGCAAGGCTTCTGTGTTGCAGCGATCCCACGAGCAATGCCATCTGGTGCGATCTGAGCTCCAGGCAGGTTGTCCCACGGTGGCGAGATTTTTAAGATTTCTCTTGACAAAGAATGATGTGTTCTGTTTTGGGGGCACGCACACGCTACTCTCACTACACCAGATCTGCCAGCATCCTGCAACTCTGCCCATCAGACACAAGCCAACCTGCACTTTTTTTTTTTTTTTTCCTGGGGAATCACAAGAATTCTGCACAATCACCACGTGCACCTCCACCTTCTCTGGAGTCGGCCCTCATCATCATCATTCGTGACAAGTTTCTGGCCATATTATTACCATAAAGACCAAACCTCGGTTACTGTAACACAACATACAATTAATGGAAGCAGGGTTATTGATTTTCAGTGGCGTGCCTTGAGCTGAGCTCTGCAGAAACCTCATGTTTTCTCACTCTTAATCACTACTGGCCCGTTTCCATGGTTAGGAGGCCAACCGATGATGCCACATCTTGAGGCTTCGTGGGTTCAGAGGGCGTTTATATAGTGTAGCCTAGAGATGATATGTGATATCGGAGCTCCACAACTTTCGAGCTTAGCTGCTTTAGCTGTGCTGTTGGTCATCATCTATTATGTAATGTGTCATCTCATCAGTAAAAAATAACCTTCTTGTTGCAGGCTGGTACAACCAGCGTTTTTACAAACTGCTGTGAAAGAACACTGGACACCAATTTGCTGTTTCACCCAGCACTCGAGGACAAAAACAAAGAAGTATTGTCTCTTATCATCAACAGCAGGGAATGCCTGTGAGGAATGAGTGATTTTTTTTTCTATTTTTTTTATTTAAGTCAAAAATCTTTACAACATTGTAACTTTCTAATTAATCTACATTTTTGTTATAAGCAACACCAATTTTCTACCTCGCTAATTCGCCGGACATGTAAATTTCTTAACCTTTTAAATTTTAAATAACTATAATTCTTACATTTTACGGGGAGTAACAAGACAGCAGAACAAATGGAGCAGAGCAAATATGGCGGCAAGATTATGAATAGGAAACAGCAAACAAAAAGCAATCGGTAGAAACACTGATAAGGTCAAACAGGAATTTAAAGTTTATTTGCAGTGAAAAGGAAAAGTCAGTCAACTTAAATAAAAGAAAAATGCAGTTTGAACACAAAAGACTGGTTGTACCTTCATCTCTTAGGGTACCCTAATTTATATCTTTTTGATTCAGACCTTCAGACTTTGCAGTTTGGTCCAAAATGAAATAGCAGGTGGGAAAGGTGCTTCGGTATAAAGGACCTAAATTTGGTTTGACCAAAAATGGAGGTTCCAGTCGGGATCAAACTGAATCACTGTTCAGTTTGTGTGAACACCTTTTGAATGGGTCAGACTTTGGAACCAATTATAGAACGTTGAGGCAGGCTATAGGCACAAATTAAACAATACAAGAAGAAAAAAAGAGATGTGGAAAAAGCGCTGCAGTAGCACATGGGGAATGCAAAGACTTTAATTGCAATTTGTTCTGACAAAGAAATCAAAAATCAACTTGAAAAAACATAAAAATGCCAAAACGTAGGACTTATTTTCTGAGAGGAAAATAAATGCTGGTTTTAATGCCATAATAATAGTAATATAGTGGCAACAATACGAATCTGCTCATGAATTTTTCTCCATTTAAACAGAAAAGGCTACAAATTAACGACACGCCGACAACAAACCAAATCAGTGTCAAGAGAGACGCACCCAATGTAGGCCATGATGACAGGAAGTAGCTAAACTCTGACCTTGGTCTGGATTTAACCTTTGTGCATCAGGTGCCTCTTGCTTGTGATTCATAACGTCAAACATAGAACTGACTATATCTGAAATATTCCACTTCTAGAAAGTTCTGGATTACTATATTTTAGATCAAAAGAGCCATGTATATATTCCCTCACTCACTTTCTTCCAGAGATGTCTCTCCGTGCAGTCTTGATCCCCCTCCTCTAGCACCTGACTGCTTCACTCCACTCTCCTTGTTTTTCATCACTCTATTTGACCTCTTCTTCTGTTGTTGCCTGCTTTTTACCTCAGCCATCTGGTCATCCCCCAAAGCACACATCCTCTTCAAGCATGACAGTATCTCTCTCCACCTGAGTGGCTCTCTCTTTCCCTTCTCAGATTGTTTGCCCCATAATATCGCCCCGCTCCGTCAGTGGACCAAAGATTGGTGTTGGACTTTTGGGGAGAAAAAAAAAAGGAGTGGACAGAGGCTGGCCTCAACTTCATCTCACACAGTAATGAATTAAAATTGAAATAAATGTTGTGCTGTCCGTGGAAATAAGGCAGCTAAACAGGTCTCCAACTCTGAAGAAATAACAGACCAGTTCATACAATTCAATGATTCTGCAAGTGTCACCTTGAATTTCAATAATGGTAATTTAACTCACAAGTCTTCAGACAACCATGTGCATCACAGGAGCTTGTGTGAGATCTGAGTGGTAAACAACACAACACGTATAAATCTATCTCATCCGCTCCTCCACTTTTCCTTCTTCTCCAATCTCATTTGCAGTATTTGTTCTTCGTCTGCAGCTAACCGTGCTTCCTCCTCCTCCTCGTCCTCTTCCTCATCCTCCTCATGCTCCTCATGCTCTTCATCCTCCTCCTCCTCTTCCTCCACCTCCTCCCCCTCCCCTCACTCCCCCTCCCCTCACTCTCCCTGCTGCAGGGAACCATGCATCCCATCTCCAGTTCACTGGTCAAACACACACAGTGTGCCGCCCTCATTCCCTTCTATAATCAGGACACTCGGCAGTGCTACGGGGATGTTACATTTCTGATGCATCACTTGAGATGGCTGGCCTGGAATGCTAGTTCAGAGGGATATGTGGTATCCTGCAGGCTAATTCATAAAAAAAAAAAAAACCTTTTCATGCACTCAAGAGTATTTCGACTCCCGTACTCTTTTACGGCCCATGATCTGGAGCGTTGCACAGCCTTGGGAAGAGCACCGGGAACTGTAAATGTCAATGATGATTGTATCTCTTTAGCCGTTTTCCTCATCGTTTTCACGATTCTTCTCGCTTTCCCTCTTTGGCGCCGTTGTTTCTCTTCTCATCCACTTGTCCTCCATTTCCTGCCTGTGTCTCAGTCTTCTTCTCCCTCTGGTCCTCGTAGCTCCTCTTGCTGGTACCCTCCGCACACAAACACAAACACAAACACACACACACACACACACACACACACACACACACACACACACACACACACACACACACACACACACACACACACACACACACACATATACATACGTAACCCCCCCCTCCCCCCACCCACCCACCCACATCAGGACCAGCCAGTCCTGCTCGGAAGAAGGAATGTTGCCACAGGGAGATAGCTTGTAAGTGCCCTGGGGGATTGCATCAGCTCTTGTCATGTGAAGTGCTTCAAACTGTGAACTTGAATGGCAGACCCAGATTCAAGAACTACTCAACTGCAGTTGTGCCGTGAAACATTAAAAGGAAGCTGTTACTAGTCCTGCTGAATCAACTTCTAGGATCTATTTATACTTCAAATTATCTGCTGGATTAAGTAACATCAGTACACACACTTTGAAAAGAGAACAAAAAGATGCACTTACTGCTTAGAACAAAGGCAGGGCTATATTATTTACATTATATTGTGTGAAATACTCATGTTACTGTTGAAAAAAAACTGATTACAGTGGGCCTGAGAGCCCAACGCTCTAGACTTGAGAAAACACATGCAAATTAAGAAAACATCTTCCCCAAATTGACAACATAAGCGCAGCATTTAGATGAAAAAAAAAGAGCTTCAAATACAGAAAAAACAACAAAACACAGAAATGAACCCACAGCAGTTTGCCTCTGCAAAATTCTGATTTAAAAGTATACTGTGGAGGTTTTGACTCCTAGGAAAGCTATGCAGAATTGATTTCATGCATGCGATGTGATCCACAAACCTCCAAACGGTTTCACACAATTAACAGCGGTAGTACTCCACATAGAAACAACAGCACAAATTGGAGAGAGGAAAACAACAGTGAGAGCGCAAACAATGCAGTTGTCAAGATGTTAACTAGCTTGCAAAGGTTTTATAAGATGGGAAATGATTCCACATGTTTGTTAGTCCTCATGGAGACACATTATCTACTCCCGCTTTATCCCTGAACAGAGTTGAGGGAGGCTGGAACCTATCACAGCTGACTCTTATACACTCTGGACAGCTTGCCAGTCCACCACAGGGCCAACACAGGCAGAGAAAAGACAAACAACCATCTGCACTTACATTCACACCTACGGCTAATTTAGAATCATCAATCAACCTAACATGCATGTTTTTGGACTGTGGGAGGAAGGAAAACCCACGCAGGTACAAGGAGAACACGCAAACGCCACACGGAAAGTTCCCAGCCGAGGTTTGAACCCAGAACCTTCTTGCCTTCTTTGATTACAAGAAAACTTCCCAGGGTACAATTAATTTAAACCAAAAAAAAAACCCAGCTGTTCTGGAGGCGATGACATTTATAATATTCTTTTTTTTTTTTTAACAGAGCCGCTTTTGTTTAAGTGAATTTCTCATCTGAGTCGCGTTCACCCCGCCAGGTCGGGATTGCCCACTGCTGTGTGCCTCATCTGCTCTTTGGGTTGGAAAAAAACAGTACAAGCAATCCAAGGGTGAGTTCAGGAGTGCGTGTGTGTGCGTGTGCGCGCGTGTGTGTGTGTGTGTGTGTGTGTGTGTGTGTGTGTGTGTGTGTGTGTGTGTGTGTGTGTGTGTGTGTGTGTGTGTGTGTGCCCACGTCTTTATGTACATGGGTGTTTGACTGGTGGAGTGCATGATGGATGATAGTGGGGGGTAAGCAGCCCGGCTCTGTCACCAAAGCTGGTTAGCCCGGAGCTCACCCACAGAGAGATCCTGTCGTCCAGAGGACAGGTTTCCCTCTTCCTGTGGTCCATTTTCCATCACATTTTCTATCTACTATTCTGAATTTAGATCTTTTTTTGTGGCAAAGATTCATATATGCAGATACCTGCATGAAGCACACATACAGTAGATTCATAACGGAAAATGGTTATCTGCGTTTTATTCTATTTCTATAGTATACAACTGTTAATCGTAAACACCCAATGCATTCCCTTGTTTGCCAGATACATTCATAAAAGTCAAATGGAAAAGGTTACTGCCCAGTAACTTTAATGGTTCAAATTAGCATGTCTCTATTGAAGCAGTGTCTAAAGAGCAGCCTCAACACAGAGCAGATAAATCTCTGTTTCACCGCTGCCTGGATGAACGGAGGGTATAAGAAACATCTTATTCCAGTGTGGCAACACACAACAAGTGTCAATCCAAATGTAATGTGAGATACGACACGCGCTTCTAAATATACATTCACACGTTTTGATATGTGTAAGTCACTGTATGTGTAAGTTATTTTGTAAAACCCAGGCTGCTTATATTTTTTGTATACACAGCAGGCCAGGAGGCTTTTCTGAAAAATGTTGTACAGTGTAAATGCAAGATTGCATAAGCAGAGATTCACTTTTATTTATACCCAAGTTCAAAAGTTGACTTTTGTTTGGGTCAGTTACTGACTCAGAGCTGTTGAGTGTTGTCAGATAACAGGTTAAATATCCTGATGAAAACAGTGTATGGAGATAGTAATTACTGATAATTACTGACAATGTCTATAAAGTTAGAATAATCACAATGATCAATTTTAAATTTCATTTTAGTTTTCTTTGGTCTGAGCTTTATGTAAAGTAGTGAGGAGGCCATTTTGAAAATTTGTGTGAAAACCTGGCATCATTTACAGTCTCGAGGTTTAAAGAAATTTACCTAAAAGGTGTCCATAGAAAACATATTTATCCTCTACCATACTGTGTCACAGCATTCTGATGGATGGCGCATATCCAACCTAAAATACCAGGATGTCCAAATAATATGTCAACAGTTCTCAACTCTGTGTGCAACAAAGACAGAAATACAAGCTTATGAATCACATCAGAGTTAAGTGATATGATTCTGCATCAAATATTTGACATTTTGCAAAAGTAGGTCAAAGGACAAATAATTATGCAAACTATGGTTTGCTTTATAGATTGACCCAATATTCCAGTGAAACACAATGTTTTAGAACAATTTGAATATGTGAGTGAATTATATTTGCATGATGGATGACATAATACCTTAAAGTATTTTTTCAAGAAGACACCAAAATACTAAAAAGTAGGACTCTGTGGCAACTGAAAAATAAATTATTATATATTATATGAAATGATTATGATATATTAGTGTGGTATTATTGTAACACATACAAAACAAATCTAAATGATGAATTCATGTAAATATGCGTACAAAATATTTGTATAATTTACTCAAAGTAACACTTCTATCAATAGAGATTAAATGAGGTTCGAATCAGGTTTGCTTAATGTCACCAAATAACAGTTTTTTTAAAACTCCGGCTGACAGAATATCTTTCTTTTTGTATTGGCATATCTTTTCCTTCTACTTTCTACTGGATTAAGTCCCATCCTTGGTCTGAATTCCAAACCTTTTTGCCATCATAAATAATGGCCAACATATCAAAGATTTGACTGCTGCAAATCACTATGAAAACAGTGTGCTATAAATGCAAAGCTGACCCGAGGACCAAAGTTACATGCACGCTACCTCCCTATCACTGGAATTAATTTGCTATTCTCTTTCCTCTCTCGCTTTCCTCTGAAGCCCTTCAGCCATCAGCTCCCTCTCCTCTCCACCTGCCATCCTGATGATATAGTCCTGTACTTATGAGAGTGGCCAGTGAGCAATCCTCTGGGGAGTCAATGACTCTCAACTCCATCTCCTTCTGACAGCTATTTTCACCTTCAAGGTCTTACCCTCATGCTTTTGTTTGAACACAGAGCAACACACTGGGCTGAAAGCATTGTGCAGGTCAAACAGAGCTGCACTCCACAGACGACCTGCACATGTGGTGATGTCTTCATTATCATGGCCACGCCATCTGTTCATCATTATGCAGAGGAAAAGAGCAAGAGGTTTGAACAGGAATGCTGTTCAAATGTTCAATACGCTGGCCATTTCAAAAGTTCAGATAACAGCCCTTCGACGTGATCACGAGATTGCAGTCAAAGCGATACATGCAGAATTCTCACTTTGTGTGCCCCCACGTCCGCTGCATGTCATTTCCTTGACACATGCAATTAAGGACTATCTTTGTGAGCAGACCTAAACCCTTGGCCTTCACTTCACCTCGACAGCCAAGCTCCGAGAACCCGGCCCATTACGCTGAACAAATAACAATCCGTTGGACAGCCTCATGCAGTCCACCATTTGCTGCAATGCAGAGGCGGGAGGAGTGCTGCCGGACTTGTCTTATCCTTTCAGAGATGATCTCTCCTCTCACCTTCAGGAGGATGTGACTACAAGTGCACAGTGAGGATAGCGGCTGACCCTTTGAGTGTGGCTGTGTGCATTTTTAAGGAGGATTCAGCAGAGTATGAAACATGTAAGGCTTATGATATTCTGTAATTGGATTTCCCAGAAAGCTGGTGACAAAGTCCCTCACACACCACTAATCCTCCCAATCAGCACTGCGGGCCTAAAGCGCGTGCTTCTTTGCAGATGAATATGGAAGACGAGAAGAGAGTGATGCATGAAGTAATGAAGAGCGTGGGGTGGATCGCGCCATGACCGCATGAGGATGGACGGCGACTTAAGGTGTGCCGGTCTGATCACCATCTCTGCGGTGGGGAGAGAGATGAGTTAGAGGAGGCAGGGTGCCGAGCGCAGCTCCAAAAAGGAGAGAGGAAGAGCGAGGAGTGCAACTTGTCCGATCACAACAGCAAACAGTGAAACTGTTGCTGTCAGTCTTGGTCTGTGCCAACAAACCGGGCAGATTAGCTCTGCTGAATCACAGGAGACAGGTAATCTTTGGACTGCCTTTAAGAGAAGGAGACAAAAGGGAAATAAAACTCGCAGCCCAATCAAAGAGATTAAAGCAATGTATAAGAAGATGCCTCTAAATTATTCGACGTGACTACAGGAGAGCCGGGTTCACGCGAGTACAAATTTGTAGTGATATTTCAGGTATATAGAGCTGCTTGTTTTGAATCCAATTCCACACAGCAGGGGGAATACCTGTCAGCTGAAAACCTCTCCTGTTCCTGTGGATGATTGGATGATTGAAACAAAAAAAACAAGCAGGGCAAGCTTTGTGGGTGTCTGGCTGGGAGGCACGTATATTTTTCCATCGATGTCAAAACGCTATATTGTTTCTCCTGCCCTCCTATGTACATCAATTCTGTCTGTGCTTAATAACCCAGTTTTGTTTGTCGTTTTCTCTTCTCATTTGCAAGACACGACAGCGAGGAGTCGTGAAATTTCCATATTCCAGTTAGAGTGCACACCATCTGATGTTAATGCTTCCTGACTAGTTGTTTCTGTCCTTTAGGGGGATTTCAGATCCCCACGTCTCATATATGGCTTATAAGCATATGCAAAGGCAAGATTGTGCCACACAGGGACACGAAGAGGGGATGACTATCTGCCAATCTCATGAGCTCCACTTCCTGCGCATGTAAACTAAGCCTTTGCCCCTGGTGTCGCTAATCAAATTACATATCACCGTTCATATCTTAGGGCAATGAAACAATCCAAGCGAAGCCATTGAAGGATTTTCATTGTGAAACTTGATTACAGGGCTGAATTGTAAAGCAGCACCTCTCCAGGACCGATCTCTTCGAGCCCTTTGTCTTTCTGTGAAGAATGATGGAATAAGTCAATGAGGACGGGAGATGGGACAAGTTGTTTAACCTTGAGGACATCACTTAAAGACTTCCTTCTCAGCTTCAATGCAGGCATTGGTTAAGTATGTAGAGTCCAGCACCACTTTTCATCTTATTAGGGTTCTTGCTGAGATGGTGTTCCGTCCCTGAATGATAATGCTGGAGGAGGTAGCACAGAGACTGAAATGGAAAACAGAGGGCCACACAAGTGAGTGAGTTGTATTCCCTTTATATTCCAAGGCCACAGTATGCAGACCCTTAAAATGTGCCTCATACTCGCCATACTTTTCTAAAACAAATTTCCCCACAAAAACCAATAAAGATTTTCAGCGAGGGGCTTCACTTTAGAGCCATTTCATATTGTTGCTCAGAGAGAGAAGAGCAAGAAGTTTTCCCGCATTAGATGAAAAGATGTGCTCCATTTTATTCTCGGTGGACCTTTCATTGTCTGGATATGTGCCGGGCACCGATACCAATGAAAAGATTTGGTGGCAGTCTAATATCTTGTCTGATATCGTCACCGGGCTACATTGTAGTCAAGTCACAATAAGCCCAAGGCTTTGAAAGATCTGTTTTTAACGTGACAAAGAAACAATGTAATAGATGGAATCTGAGTCTCCCTGGTCAGAACAACTAAATGCTGACCCTTATACTACAGTAAACATGATACAGTATACATTTACCTATAATCTAAACTGGTAAAGCTCCCATGAAAATGTATTTCTATTATTATTATTATTATTATTAAGTTCAACTAAATCACAGAAAGAGATAGAACCTATTTTATTCACCTCTAAAAGCAGCTAAGACCTATGATGGCATCTAAACCAAAATGTTTTGAATTTATTTCCTGTGATTTTGAGATTCATGCCAAAATATCCCAACACAGAATTTTTGTGTCGGTGATGCAACACAAAATGCAACACAAACATTTTAAATTACATCTCAGTAACAATGTCCTGGTTACTGAAGAAAATCTACAATCCTTGCTGTAAACGAAAATTTTTCAGGTAGATATATTCCTAGTTACAACTTGGATTTTATTTTAGTTTGTTTCTGGCCATTGGCTCAAAGTAATCACTGAGATTCTGAGTATGCAGTAACTTCACTAAAAATAGGTCCAATGGAGTAACAGCAAGTAGAGCAGGTTTAATATGTACTAAGAAGTTTGACTGTGTCTAATGGTCTGTAAGTTGGTTACCTTTGTTCGCTCTTCCAAATATAATTGTCTGACCCTGGGGCTTTTGCCCTAATGTAAAATTGATGAAAGCATTTTATGACCGAAGTTGCACTACACGCATTTTTCATCAGTTCTGGTCCTAATCGCAGAGTTTGGCTGATGGTGAAAATAACATTGCTGCTCCGCAACTCTTACAATAGAACTCATGCAACAAGAGACTTCATTACTCCTAAATATTTCATTCAGTTACAGAGGTGTCCTAGGGCTAAAACGCTTTACTCCGAGACAAACCCCTGAAATTGGAGTGAAATGTTCACTGACTTTTCACAAACTTCGGTCACTTGAGAGCAATTTTCAAACTTAAGCTCCTTTATGCATAAAAGACCCAAAGTCTATCCCCTTACAGCTTAGGGATGGCACTTGTACAGTAGCGGCAGTGGCAGCAGTTTCAGCGCTACAATGGCCAGGAAGAAAATACATGTCTCCTTGAGAAGAAAGAAACAGATATTTCTCTGTGTCCTTGACATAACTAAGAAAGGTATTTTGTTCAGTCTCACTTTCTATTTACACAATAGCTGATTTTAGCTTTGGGTGACATGTGGGGCACCCACACAAAAAAAGTTTGACATTTGCTTGATCGGTTTTCTATAGCTCATTTGCACGTCACGTCAGTAGTTGTCATGTCTCTGTGTGGGTTAGTTAACCTCATCGGTGTTTGTGCACAGATTCTAGTTTGTGCCCCAAACAGACTACTGCCTGAGGAGTTCTCCAACTCAGTGACTGAGTGATGATGTAACACCATCGGTTACACTGATTGCATCGTCTTCCTGTATCCAATTCAAATTAAAAGCTTACGTTTCATACATGGTCCAGCAGTCAAGGAAGGTTGGGATTGAGATAACAGTTGTGGAATTTAGTTTGTTGTCTCAAGTGCAATAGTTCAATAATTAGGGTTTCTTCTTTAGAGGTGTGCTGTTCTATTTCTGTATTTGTGTGGTATTTATCATATCATTATTTTTTTAGTCTCATTGAGATCAGGATCTCTTATTCAAGAAAAACTTGTGTACAAAAAAACCCCAGCTAACCATAGAAAGACACAGAGAATTCACAGACATGCATTTAAGAGAAGCATTTACAAGTGTGATGGCAGACATACAAGTACATCTTATGTTAATGTTAAAGTGTAATAAGAAGATGTAACTTCATATTGTTTTCAGGACTCATTCCATTTGGGAGCAGCAAAATATTTGAGCCCATTTTTTTCATGTTCATTGTGAACAAGAGCTAAAGCTAATGTTAAACTGTCTTGTGACCTGACATTGTAAGCTCTGTATTCAAATGGAACCAGAGAGCCGAGGTAACCAGACCTATAAATAAACATACAATGCTGCTCCCTTCTGTTTGTTAAGGAGGACCATCCCACCTTTTCATAGATGTGCACAGGATTTTGGCAATTTAGCTTTATTTGTGTGTTTTTTGACAGGAATAGGGTAATAGTGTAATGATTAAATTAAAAAATATATATATTTGTATTTATAAGCTCAAATATTTTACTGTTTGTCTCTCTAACTTCCGTTTTATGTTTTTATGTTTTTATATTTTCTAGCACTTTTTATTTGTGTCGTTCCAAATGTTTTAATTACAGTTAGTGCACAGTGGTATTGGGTCACCAAAGGTGCCATACAAGCTAGAACCTCTCCATTTACACTATAAATGAACAAGATGCCATTCCGCATCAAGTATTCAAACGTACAGGACATTCCTTTGTTGTAAGTTAATTTCAAAGAGCTACTTTTGGTCACTGTCCACGTCACAGACATTGTGGGACTGCGACAGCGGGTGCGCGGCTCATTTGCAGAGGCGTACAAAAAGCTCACTCTCGACTGGCAGCATATTCAGAATGTTGAACTTCAGCACTGAAGAAGAATGAGGGGAGACAAAGAGAAAGTTTCCTATCTACTTCCAATCCAGTTCACATCTCAGGCACAAGTACACCTCGTCGTTCACAAACAAAGTAACCGGTCACTTTATCTCTCCATCTTTAGCACTGTGCCCCTCTCCTCCAGTATCCCCTCCTTGTATAAACATAGCTAAGCCACTGAACTCGTTCTTGTCCTTTTTCATCATATTCTAGCACTGTCAGGGCTGCAAAGGGCACCGGCATCTGAGAGAAGCTTTCCATTGAGGCCTTTGGAATGGATTCACTCCAAACGGCCTTTTCATTCGGCAGCTGCGATGGATTAGCTCTGTCATGGGTCCAGATGAGGTTTGCCTTCCCGATATGCACGTCACGCTGCAGAAAATAAAGCCACATCGCCGAGATAAAGAAGGGTGGAAAAATAAGATGAGGGGACAGGAGTGGCGCTGACGGCTGCCCAATGGTTGATGATGGAATGATAGAACACTTCAATATTTCATCGCACAGTCATGCATGGACACACAAACATGGGACAGCGGCCTGGGAGCAACCGCCCACAGGTTTTACGTAGCCATGTGTGAAATGGCAAGAGCCACACAACAGCACTCTCCGAATTAACCATTGGAGGGAGAAACAGAGGAGGGTCATGGTTGAAAGAGCACATCATGTTCGCTTAATTCTCACTCATGGGGATAGTGAGCACTAAGGACAGAAAGAAGCATGTAAAGCAAGACCACACCGCTGGGTGATATTTACATGTTTCTTTTTTTTTTTTTTTTTGCACACACATACATCCTCTTAATATAAGCTGGACAAATTGATGGACAGAAATGGCAACCACCTTCTTGACGAGCAAGGAGCTGCCAAGTCGAAGCACCAGCGGAGCTTTGTAATCGTCCCCAACCGAATTAAAGCATATTACTCACGGCTATTTGATTATCATTCTTCTCTTTACAGCATTCATGCAGATGTGATTAAAGTCGCGCATTCGGCGTGAATCAGCGAACAATCTGAAATATATTGGCTCTTGTTATGGTGACAACACAACTAAAGTGATTTGAGAGGCTCTGGGTTTTTATCCCTGCGCCTTGCCAGAAGATATTTCTGGTTCATTGTCAATAGCAGTTTATTCCAACACATCAACAGGCCGCTCTCTTGACCCGGCTCTGCTCTCGTTCCTCAACTGCAATCATAGTTGCAGTAATCGTCTATAAATTTGGCCCATCTTCAGAGGTGTTAGTCTGCAATATGTCTTTCATTATATAAGACGTCTTTAACCACAGAGGCTATCCGTGGCACAGCATGTCTTATTTGCATCCCTGTAACACTGCAAGGAATATGCTAATTGTTTTGTTTTTTTGCCTCCTCCTCTCCTTCAGTCTGTATGCTAGAGTGCCCATCCACTAGTTTCACAAGGTTATGATGCTTCAGTGGCCCGGCGACTGTGAACTGTCACAAGCAATCAGTTATGATGGAGCCCTTGTTTCTGCACAGACATGCCGCTTTGGC
Source organism: Brachyistius frenatus (assembly GCF_029030835.1). Classification (NCBI taxonomy): domain Eukaryota; kingdom Metazoa; phylum Chordata; class Actinopteri; family Embiotocidae; genus Brachyistius; species Brachyistius frenatus. The sequence continues at coordinate 4,019,263 of NW_027210621.1, forward strand.
AGGACTCTGCGAGTGAGTGCCTCTTTTGAAACAGGCCAGAAACGTGTGGATCAATCTGCTCTGTCGGCAGACGGGAGAGCTGGAAGCTGGAAGCCCCATCGCACTGTGATCCAATATTTACAAGTTGGGAGAGTACATCGTGACACTCCCTGTTGGTGCTTTGTATTCATCACAACACAGCCCCGATGTCATCTTCATTTTTGACTGTCTTTAGCACAGAAATGATTCTCCACCACACACATATGGAGGGAGACCAAACTGATAAGCAGCTGATAATGTAGTCCAAGTGGTCTGACTAGCTTAGAAAGCGCAGCGGTGCCAATTAATGCTTTTCTGGGGCTTCTTCGGAAATAATAAGTGTTTTCTTTTAAAAGCTGTCTGACCTTGGTTAGGACAATGCAGTCACCAGCTCCTATTGAGGAAGACTACAGAATTCCCTTTTTTTTTTCTTTAGGACCCAGTGAAGCCAGACCAATGCAGCAACTTCCGATGAGGCACGATGCGGATGTGCTATTCCAGCTCAAGTAGGGGATTACTGATTCAGTGATTACGGGTATTGTAGTGGATTCTAGTGAATGGCCAATAGCTAGCTGACTGTGACTGCAATGGCTGCGGGAACATAGCTGTAATGGGCTTTGTGGGAAAGATTAAATATACATAAAAAGGGGGAGATAGAAATGAGAAAGACAGAGAGCGGGAGAAAAGAAGTACGAAAAAATGCTGACTGCACTGTCAGAGATCTTTACCAGTGACAAGTTTGAAAAACACTCCTTTTTTTCTTGTTTTACCCCCTCTCTCCCTGCCTTTTACACAACTGGTGCATGAGGGTAAATTACATTTTGAAATGAAAAAGAATCTGTGCCACAAACAACATAGCTCCCTCTCCTTAAGAGGTTTTGCTCTTAGAGCAAACAAAATGGAAAGCAGCCATTGCATAGAGCTGGACTGCTGGCAGACACATCCCCGATGCACCTGAGACGAGTACTTCAGAACAGTGGCTCGCACCCCTTGTTCATTTTACTTAAAATGCGCCACATGTAGAGCCTCTTTCTTATCACAAACTCGTTTTTCCTTGCACTGAGCACAGCAGCAAGTGCGTTCAATGCACCACTAAGATTTTGTGTGTGTCTCCTCCCGTGTAGTCCCTCATAGTGTTTATCGCTACTTTTTTATTTATTTATACGGTCAGCCCGCTCCTCTTGTTCATCACAAGGCAGTGTTGATATCATCTTCAATAAGGGAACACGGACTTGGACTGTCATTGTTGACTTATAGTTCAGAAACCACCCCATTATTTGAACAGTGGTGAACAGATGTGCGGAGCATAGATGGGCTGTCATGTTGTATCATGTCTGCCGCCGAAAAAGGGGGCTTGATCTACGCCTTGCATCGGTGGTTCTGCAGTAAAACTCACGCACGGGGGAGTGTTCCACAAATTGTACCTCAGCCTACTCTTGTTAATAGTGACATCAGGGTTTTTAGCTGAGACAGTTTTTATATATGAGGAAATTCATCAGTGTTATAGCTTCACATGTTTCCTTTTTTTTGGTTGTTGTGCTATCCTACAATCACTATGCATTATATAAAAAAAAACATTGGTTATCATGTTGATACACTGTGACTCTGTGTTTGCTGTTTTTGAAACTACAGGCTGTAGGGTGATGATATCCTCAGGCTGCCCGTGACAGTCAATCCACAATAATTTCTTCTTAAAACCCTCTTGTCACTTGCTATTTATGACACTTGCAAGAGATAACTGAGCAGATAGATAAAGGAAATCAATAGGTAATTCAAAGAGGAAGAGGAAGGTCTGAATACACCACAAAAGACTGGTAACTGTAAGGATGAGAGAAATCTCTAAAAGTACGAACAGTAATTCCAAATCAAAAATATGTAGCTACACTATGTATACTCTTCAGCCTCCGCAGCTGCTGAAAAAGGCCAACTGCTGGGCATTTGGCCATTTTCTGTGTTTGTGAAAGATATATGGAGATTTGACGGCACCACGGTAGCAAGGGAGGAAATCTGTTGTTTTACCAAACAACATCTGCCGGCATCATTGATTCCAAGACAAATAACACTCCGACAGCCGCACTTCTCCTCAGGTTGGGTTTAAGAGGATCTTTTGATATGCTGATTAAAAATTCATTGTGTTGAATCTGCCTTGGAGTGTGTTCTATGTTTTCTATTTTGAATCTCATTACAGCATCAGCTATGTGCCTGACTTAAAAAAAAAAAAAAAAAAAAATGCAGCTACAGCAGAGGGCATCTCATGGCCAGGACATTAGGTCACAATAATGTTCCCTTTGGAGGTTTGGCCTTTGGAATATTTCCAGCCTTTTATATGTTGGCTTTATGAAAAAAGCGTTAGCCTCATGTGAACATAACAAATAATACCGGTGACTGCAGTCGTACCAGCAAGACTTCAAGAAAGTGGTAAATTTAGGAAAAGTCATTAGTACTGCATCAGTACTAAAAACACATTAAGCGTGTTGCTGTAATGTAATAGTTATTACTGTGGCACTTGCAAAGACATTTAAAATAGGTTTAATGGGAATTTTGGCAATTTTGTAGTTCCTAAAAATAATGATGATAACTTACTATAAAAAATGATTACATGTGACTGTGTGTGACAGTCACCACCCTTTCTGTGCCTCATCCTTTTCTGTCTGAACTGCGCTGTCAGTCACCCCCCTCTGCTGACATCCTGCTCCCCTCTCAGAGGCCTCGCAACTCCCAGAGCATGTAACCCCATCCCAGGCCTCGTCTGTACCACTCATTTGACTTAGGCCCCCATAGAACCACCTCGGCTGTCCTCTGAGACCGCCTGTCCTGCTAGCCTCAAAATCACACCATTATGTTACACTGCTGTGGCTCGTGTTTCGCTCCGAGGCTTCTGCACTGTCATGCTGCTTATCAAACACACTTCCTACTTCATTTTTTTTTTTTACATCGTTCTTTTTTTCCACATAAATCCTAGTCTGCATATAAATGTTTGTTTTTCTCTAAAATTGTGCTGTTTGCATAGACACAGGACGCAGCCTAGAATATTTTTACTCTGACCTTTACTGTGGATGAATGATGAACTGTGTCATGTGAGAATCAGTACAAAACAGTGAGATTTACTGAGTAACAAATGTGGATCTGGAGACAACATGCCTTACACCTATACTCTGTATGTGTCTGTGTGTGGCTCTGTGCATATGTGCACACACACATACGTGCATATGCACATGCCTGCGCATCCATAGACAAACCTCCATCTGTGCCTCCAACACAGCTGGACTGCGATGGCATGTCCCGGTACAACCCCCACAGCCTGGAGGAGTGTCTCTCTCTCAAACACACAGTCTTGGACACACATACTCCAAGCAACCTTAAAAAAAACAAAAAAAACACCCTTACTCAAATTCTGTTTCCTCTTTCTTTTTTCTTGCTGCAGTCCTTGCCTCGGTCCTCCCACCACTCACTTTCCTCTCTCCCTTTCCCAGCTTCCCCTGCCGTGTTTCCCTCGTCACACCTTTCAAGCTGAGTTACAGCCTGCAAGAACAAGAACTGTGGCACCACTACAATCACCTGAGGAGCTTCTATCGACCATAGCCTGTCTCTGTCAGGCCGAGCACTGCGAAAACATGTCTCCCTGTCGCTTTGTTTACCATCCATTCACACACCACTGCGACAACAGCAGCCCCAAAAGCTATACTCAACAATACATGCGAAGATTTGGTAAGGGCCCTTTCGTCTGCGCCTCACAACATATGCCGTTTGCCACATGTGCTCAGTCATAGTGTAGGCCGCTGGTGCAAAGAGGCTGTTGGTATTTCTCACCAACATGTGCGGAGTTAACGCTCTCTGGGTGGGCGTAGAGGTCAGGGGAGATGATGCTTCTAAGGATGTGTCTAGACAGAAATCAGGCCTGTGCACTGCGGTCTGAAGTGTTTGTGGTAGTCCTGAGCGTTGATGCTCATATCCCACGTGCTCATGTAACCACGGCGACATGGCTCACATATTATCACCAGAGATCATTCTGCAGTGTTATAAGTACAGTGTGCAAAACATTATTTTGTGATCGACACACACATATATCCTTTAGGGATGTGCTAAAGGAATTGTTCTGCATTTTAACATGCCTATTTACTTTCTAGCCAAACAGTGGAGAAAAAGATTCGTCCCATCCTTGAATTGGCGTACATGAAGCTGGCACCATCAGCCAGTCAGGTCATCTTCGCACAAGTGAACCGCGAGCCAAAAATCCCATCAACCAGCACCTCTGAAGCTCACTGATTTAAACATATTTGGTTGTTTAATCGGTACAAAAGCAAAGTTTAAAACTGCTGTTGCTACCAGCACTTATGTATCGTCCTGACGTCTCAGCTGGTTTGTGGCCAGTAAGTAATCCAGCTCTGTCTTTATGCTAAACTAAGCTAACTGTCAGTTTGCTCCAGCTTCCTATGTACTGTACAGACATGAGTGCTGCATCAATCTTCTCATCCGCCTAACTCTCGGCGACAAAACTATTCCTTTCCCCTCCGCTTCCTTCCATTTACAATAAGACACATTTCACCTTACAGCGTTTCTCTCGTGTCCCTCTCCCTTTTCTTGCCATTGGACAAGACAAATACAGACACAGTGCCTTTTTTCCTCCCAAGCAGTTTTGTCTATAGCCAACAGTGGTGGAAGGAGGTGGGTGAACAGTGTAGCCAATGAAGCATCTTCCCACTGCCAGGGTTTAAGGACCTGGAGGATTCAATAAAAAAAGAGGGGTAGGCACATGTAAAACGGCTGGCAGTGGGGACACAGACCATTAGCTTAATGACAGAATGAGGAATGAGCTGTAGTGAGATGAGATTCAAAAGCCAAGCAGTGCAAAATTTGCCTTTAACTGGAATCAAGGCGAGTAATCTAATAAATAGCGTGGCAAGGAGAGGCAGAGGGGGGCTTGATGTTTTTTTTTTTTTTTTTTTTTTTTAATTATTATTATTATTTCGCCTCAGGTAAAGAGAGAAGAAGGGTAAAAAGGAAAGAAATGGATGGTGGTGTCATTAAATTGGCTGGCCGTGACCGTCAGGAACATTAATGTTGTCTGCTCTGCTTTCTTCTAACTGCCACTCTTTGCTTTGAACTCCTCCTGCCTCATCTGTGAGCGTACCTGACTCGTAGCATCCACAGCTATTATGGACTCTGCAATGGTAATTACACATTTCACAATTTCTGATGTCACTTCAAAGCAACAACAGTATTGCCATCAAAGCACATACAAATGCCGCTGTGGTACAAAGCAAAGCCTTAAGGATTACTGAAGGCAGGCATTGTTTTTCTGACGGTCACTAATTCAATTAATAGCGTTCGGCTTTAAACTGACTTGAAAGAAATTGTTCTAACACAAGACTGTGCCTTCATTCTACACAAGGGTTTCCGTATTTTTGTTTCTCGAAAGTGAAATAAACTAAAGTTTCACTCGAGTGCCAGCACACAATCTAGTTGCTCTCCCAATGTACACTTGAAGGATGTACAGCAAATGAGGGGGAGTGATCTTTATGATGAGTCAGAGTGCAGGGCTTTGACACTAGCTGTCTCAGAGCAAAGAGAGAATGCACACTAAAGCGATGCAACATCTGAACTCACAGACAAAAAAACAGGAAGCCACATCTCATCTCGATCAAAGCAAAGAAAGCTTGTCTCAAAATAGATTTAATCCCCAAACCCACAAAAATGCCACTTTTGTAAAACCTTGTCCAGACACAGAGTAGACGTGTGCTATTGCTGACAAAGGTCTGAGTCATTCACATGAGCCCATTGATGACAAAGGGAATTTGAATGTCCACCAAATAATTGTGACAGCTTAAAGAACAAACAGTGGCGCTGACAAATGTAAAACTCGGATATTTAATAACCGTCACCTCTATTTTGTTCTCTACATTGGTCGAGGCAATCTGAGGTGCTTGTGGACTGTTGTGAACTCAGCATGAGCTGTCTGCGGTTTGTGAGCTCAGCTTAACAAGAGTCTCAGGGAACTCTCTTGGCAAAAGTCACAGATCATACACTACACTAGTCTGATTCAAAAGAAAGCTGCATCTCGGACTCATTTGAGAGCAGCCTTTGCTCAAAGTTTAATGGATTATCTTACAATTAAGATGAAGACTTTTAGTGTTTTAAGTATAACACTTTTTTTTGTAGCAGGTAAACATTCCTCCAGGGTAGAATTTCCAAGCAGAGCAGTTTATTAATATGCACGAAACATCAAGACATTTGACGATAACCCTCCTCTTTTTGACAGTTTCTTTGCATCATTAAAAGGCTTGTAGTTCTCTAATCTGAAGTTTGAGGCAGTATGGAGAGAATACCCTTGATGGAGATGCTCAGACATGGCAGCAAAATACAGGAAACGGGGTCATGGCTCCCACAGGAACCTCTTCCTTTTGCTAAAGCTCTGTCTGCCCCTGAATTTAATTATATTCTGATATCAAGACTTTTTCTCCTATGCTTCCCTTCCTCCTCAACATGCGTGAAATTGCACAGCACTATCTATTATTTATTCACTCTCATTAGCTTATTGTTTCTTATGGATGCCTTCGTTAAGGCAGTTGCAGCTCTGCTGCCTGTGATATGATGCTCGGCTTCGTCTCCCTCACTGCTCACTGCTCAGACCCACCTCCTCTGCAGGTCTAAGCCCAACTCATTTGCTGGCGTTGGTTGGGGAGCTATGGATTTTTTTCCCCTTTCACCCAATGACAGCACGGTTAGGTGCTATGAGGGCTGAGTGCTAATGAGCTGACTCTGCAATGCTCGGGGACATGCTCTGTAACACAGGGGGAGTCAAGAGGACGGAGCAGGCGGAGACGCTCTGGCACATGGAGAGTCAGAGGGGCCATTATGACCGTGCCACACAGGGGTTAGGGGGATGCAACCGCACCAGTCAGACAGCTGTGGGCCTACAGAGTCGACCATTCAGTCAAACTGAACTCTTCATTTCAAATGACATCACAAAATGGCACTCTCAAGCCCATTTCTTCCCATTTTGTCCATTTTTGTTCCCACTTTCTGCTGAGTTCAAGAAACCTCAGCCAAAAGGAAAATCAGCCTCAAAGTGAAGTTATTCCAGGTGCACCATGAGAGGACTATAACCAAAAAGCATTAAAGAAAAGCAACATATAATATTGATATATATAATATCTTCCTCATTGATAAGTCATTAATGGGATTTAATAATAAATATTGACGCACAGTCAGTTTAAAAACCCTCCATGAAATGTGTATCTTGTCTGCAACATATTAACTGAGTCTAATATTGTGTAATTGGTTGCATGTTTACTGCATGTTGCCGTGGGAACTTATTTTATAAAGTGGAATTCATGTAAAAAAAAAAAAAAAAACACGTCCTGTAAACCTCAGACAGTCACGAATGCTGCAATTGGTTCCTAACCAGCTGTCTGTGAAAATGTTACCGTCATGAATAAAAAAATAGTTTAACAGGATTTATACATTTAGTGGTAAAACTCTGCGATTCCCATTGAGACTTTATAAATCAGAGTGAAGTGAGAAGAGCTGCACTGCTTCCCCTGCATCGAGCTGCAGCCTCAATAAGCTCCGCGAGTTCGACATGAATAATTCTGCCCGCACTTGGAAGTGGTAGGAATCTAGGCAAGACTGACACAGAGGCACACTTACATGCATGGGTGACTGAGAAGCTGTTGGACGACTCGAGGTTGTCGACGTTGTAGTTGAGGTGGAAAGGCTTTTCAGTGGTGTTTTGGTTGGTGTTGTAGAGTTGGACAGCGAACCTGAACGCGCTGTGCTCCTGCACCGTGGAACGCATGAACAGTCCCCCTTGAAAAGATGAAAACCAAGATCAGACAACAATCGCAACCAGTCTAGTGCCCGTTGACCTTATTTTGCTGAATCGCTGTATGTCTTACAGTGCTATAAAAGGAGCTAATTGTTATTTGTAAAAAAAAAAAAAGCGACAATACATTTTTGACCAGCGCGCCTGTCTGGAACTCTTCGCCGGAACTGACCGTCTTCCGTCTCCCTTATTAAAAGCGTCTCTTTTTTTCAGGCAGTAATTACAAAGACACGATCAGCACTAAGTGTAGCTTTAATTTAGTTTTCCGAAATCATCGGTTTTATGCTTGCAGCGTGACAAAATTCAAGTTAGTCTCTGTCGTTGCGCAGAGCTCCGCGCGCCGTATCCGGTATAAAATTGCAATCTTGCATTTCATTTGTCCATACAAAAAACACACACTCTTTAGCCGTATAACACGGCAAAACACTTACCGATATTAATCTGATTGGGAAATCCTGCGTAGGACCGGTCAAAGAGCCACAGGAGAAAGAAAACCACGCGTTGTGCCATTTTCTCCGACCTATCTGTTCAACTCCTTAAAAGGGTCTGTCTAACCAAATGCATATGTTCTGGATGAAAGCCGGGCGCGATGGAATTCCAGTGGATAGATGATGGTCGCTCACAGTGCACCAATTCATTCATTGAGGTGCAGCCCAGCTGCAGAGCATTTTTTGCAACTAAGAAAGAGAGAGAGAGAGAGAGAGAGAGAAGCTGAGAGAGGGAGAGGAGGGGTTGGGCTTTTGGGGAAAGAAGGAGCCGATCTGAACTCCGATTGGACCCGTCGTGGCGGGCCAATGTTGGCCCAACTTGATCTGACGTTAAATTATAAAAGACCTCAACTCGCTGGTTTACGACGGCTCAGAATAAACGCGGCACTTGTCAATATTAGCCTGCTGTCGACCGAATCAATAAAAACACTGCAATCTCAGGTGGCCGATGATTCTGAATAGCGCGGACACGTCCAGCTGTGGCAGCTGCTGCATTTCAGGCATCCTCGGAGAGGCTGCGTTTGCGCCATATAAGGCGATTACGTTATTTTCCAAAGTAGGAACATGGCTATCCAAAAAGTTTGTGCTCAGGCCTGTCCATAATGAACCAGCTCCTCAAGTCTTTTCATGTTTATCTCCTCTGTGATTGAGAAAACAATCAAATTTTTAAAGCTCCAATGAGGTGAAGCAATAAGTAATGATGAAAAGCTAAAAGGTATAATTCAAACAATCACACATAATGAATGGAGACACACGAACGCACACATATGCTGCTGGCAGATGGAATCATAGGGACACAGAGCCAGCGGAACTGTCCATGGTCCTGAAACTGATCATTTTAAAAGGCTGAATGAAAACAAAACAACAACAAAAATGTGGCTCCTTTTATTTTCTGTTTTTACTTGCCCGAAAAGCATATAAAATACAGATTTAGCTTTCTTTGGTGGATCGGTAATAATAAACAGACTGATATCTCAGTAAACTCTGCATCTTATTCTATTAACTTGAAGTTTTACTCCATCTCTAATGAAACATCTATCATTCCTGTGATTCTGCTTAAAAGAGAACAATTAGGGGATTACTGGCCCATTTATCACCCTCACCAAAGCGCTTTGAAAATTGAGTTTTTAATTGCATTGCAATGGCTAAAGCTTCAGCTATTGATATTGCAATGCCCTGAGCTCCTTTTAACATAGGACAGACTGTGTTCTGCTTTCAGTTTGTTTATTTTTTTAGCAATAAAGGGCAAAAAGCAAAGAAAAACAAATGACTGTAAGAGCCAGTGGTGGGTTAGGCTAGCATGATGCAGCTGATCAAGCATATAACTGGGATTCTGCATTTGAAAGTGTGCTGTCAATCACTGGTATCAATCAAGTAATGACAGGGTATGACCTCGTCATCAGAGGAGGAGATTTCCTTTCCAATCAGGGTCAAAGTGGATGTCTATTCCCACAACTCATTGGGTCTCCAGGGATGAATCTGCAAAGACATCACATTGATTCTCTGGTCCCCACAGCCTCTGTGTCAAAGTCATAGATTGTTTGCTGCTCGACCTTAATGGCTGAAGTCATAATGAGCAATATCAAAGCGTGACCTGCTGACCTCCGTGGTCTGCTGTTTCCACAAACTCTAACCACATCACACTCTGATCTGAAATGTTAATGGTAGTTTTAGAAGGAATCGAAGACCACCAGCGATGTTGGGTTGCTAAAATGCAATATAAAACATTTAATTGAAAGAATAACAAAGGAGCCATTTAATTGTTCATTTACAGTGCATGCTGATTCTCTGTGTGAACTCAGCTATCATGCCTCATTTCAAACAAAATTCATGGAGAAAGAGCATTATTCGCTGCCAGGGGAGCCCAAGTAGTTGAGATAAGGCCTTGATTTAATTGATATTAAATAATGATGATCTTGCTGCATTATTTGCAATTAGGACATTTTGGCCACGCTCCGTTATCCTTGAGGCTCAATCTCTGCAAGAATCCCATTCTGTCACGAGTGTAAAAATTCACAGATATGATCTGTGTGAAAACAAATGATTATATGATATGCCTTTTTGGATTTAAAAACACTTACAGGAGTGATACTCAAGCGACGGTAATGAAAAGACTCGAAAACAGATGAAAAGATGTTGCCTTTTATCTCGTGATGACAATGATTCACAGGCTGTAGCTCAGAGCGGAGCGAGCCTCACAAGCAAGAATTATTAATTTGCTACTTGCCTTTTCCTCCTAATACAACAGCATGAAATCCTCAGCTTTGACTCTTTGAGGATACGTGAGCAAATAAGTTAGAGACTATAACATTTATTTAAAAAATGTCCTTCTCTGCTGTAGCTATGATGTGCTCATCATGACTGGATAATTATTCTGTGATGTGAACGTAACAAGCTTATGTTTTCTCATGATCACACTAATCTTGATATGTGAATGTGTGTTGCCACAGATTGCCTCATGTCTGTAGTTCCCCACCTTTTGGGGCTTGTGACTACGGCCCAACTGATACTGTAATTTTATCTTTGTCACTGCTGAACTTATTAATGATGAAAGCCAAAACAAAATGTTATTGATAAGACTCATTGAGATTTAGTTATTAAGGAATCGTGACCACAGCATAAACTGAGATTTTACAGCTGAATACTAATATTAAAACTAATCCTGTAATCCTACAATTGTTTCTGAACTACCTAAATTATAGTTTTTGCATGTATAGCTATGCCAGTAATAAGTACCAATAATAAGCTAATAGTGGCCTGTCAACTCTAGTTGTGACCCTTTTAAAATTAAGCAATATCTAAATGTGTGTTAACATCAAAAGTTATTGGCATTAACATGAGCATGAGGGTGCCCCAGTAGCCTAATTGATAGAGAGCATCAGGGGACCTGTGCTGCATGTCATACCCCTCTCGCTCCCCATATGTCCCTTCTGTTTCTCCACACTGTGACTGTCAAATAAACCGTCAAGATGAGTCAACTGTAATAACCAACTGTACCCATTTCTCTACGTACAAATGATTTTTGTGGTCTTAAGAGGTGAAATTGTTAAGTATTCCATGAGACAAACAGCAAATGTTAGAGAAATGCTTGATCAAATGTTTTTTTCTCTCATTCTCTGATACATCTTGTCACTCCTCAGAATTACAGCACATTGGCCCATGTGCTAATGTAGCCCATGTTAATCAAGCAACCAGTGAGCAAAACAAGTACATCTCTCCAAAAGTTCGTAGGGATTTCTGTTCTTTTTTTCTTCAAAACCTTGTCTCAACTGATGAATACCTCTGTCCCATAGGGTGTTGAGGGTTCATTGCAACATCATCATTCAACATCAGCAGTGTTGCGGGAGGTTGGAATCCGTGGAAGGAGCCTGCAGCAGGCAGTGAGGGAGATGGTGGGAGCAGGTTAGTCTTTGGATTCGGTGGCGAAGGAATGGTGTTGGTGATAGTATTGCAGTTATGATCTTGTGGCTTTGAGCACAAATAATGTTGCCAATTCAAACTAGATTAGATGTTAAACAGGTAGAGCATCGGTGGTGGGTTTGAGTATTGAGGGTAGAGAGTAGCTCTGGGGCACCAGGGCTGCTGTTGAGCCTTCCCAAGGTGTTGTGTGCCGAACTTGACGAAACACCATCTGCGTATAAAAGTGTACGAAGCCTCTGGGTCTGTAAAATAAGGCCCATGCAAAACTGCCATAAATTTCAATACCACCGAAGTCCACTCGAGGTTGGCTCCAAAAAGTCTATAGCTCCGTAGACTCTCATTCAACTTCTCTTATGAAATACAAAGTCAATAAACATTTTCCACAAATTCTTCTGGTGTTATTTAGCTAAAGTTCCTCTTTATTATTAATTTTCTGGCGGTCCATCTGAAAATAATCTTATCATTGATTAGAAAAATAGGCCTCAAAAAGCCATGTTTTTGGAGGAGTTTGATTGACAGGTCTGTGATGCCATCAGATGGCATCCAAATATTGTCACTACTGGCTCCAATCCGCTCTGAATTAGCAAGATGTTGACGGCCAAAATCCAAACTCGAGGCTTCATAATGGCCGTTCACAAACCAGTGTCTTACTTGGGATGTCTCCACAGCATGCATTGTGTTAGCATAGCATCCTGTGAATTAGTGAGGCATGGGTGAGGACAGGTAATAATACTGAGTCAGCCGACCCTCGCTGTGTTATTCTGCATTCATATGGCACATTGTGTGTATGTTAAAACTGTCTTTGCTCATGTAGCCCATTTATTCAAGCAATCAGTGAGAAAAACAATCACATCTTTCGAAAATGTAGTGTTGATTTATTTATTTATTTTCAACATAGTCTCAACTGATGGATACCTCTGTCCCTAATGAAAAGATGATTAGGCTTCAGTTTTTTTGTTTTTTTTGTGTAATAAAGTAATACAATTTGGGAAGCAAAAAAAAAAGCCCATATTCTTGCCTAAATGTAGCATTGGTTGGCATCTGGGTTTTCAGCTGTGTAAAAACTCACTTGGCAGAGTTCCTCATACCTGCGCTGGTGACTCCCACTGGTTGAAAGGGCATCTGCATGGAGATGTGTGGATCTGCCGGAGACAATCTGAACCTTTGCAGGCGCTGTGAAGCTCCTCGCTGTCAGGTCAAAAGAAGCAGCTGGTGACTGCAGGTGTATCGGTGACAGCACATGGCTGTCTACACCCTCCCCAGGTGAACAGTGGGGGTGAGCTCAGCAGTTCCTGGGGTACATGGGGATTTGGCATTTACAAATGGGGGAAGAAGGGCAGAAAATAGCAAAAATAAACCAACCTAAAAATAATAATAAAAGAACACTGCAGGTGAAACCAACCAAAATGTTCTTATCGCAAAAGAAAGCCATTTTGGCCTTTACATTAAGATATAATTATTTCATGATCACAGGAAAACAAAACATGTTTTGTGGAGATGATACGATAATTCTTCTGTGATCTAAGCATGACCATAATTGATTGGTCCATCATTCTTATGTCAGACTATTGTGACATGAACAAAACTGGCTCCGTATAACACATCTGCTCAATCCCTCCTCGTGCATGATCAGAGGCTTGGCACCCAGTGACTTGCAGATACTGAACCAGGTGTTTGTGATAAACTCCTATATCTGGTACAGATTACCTCTGAGCTTTAATCTAATAGGTTGTAGTGCATCAAGGCCATACGTTTTAAATCAACAATGATTATCAATTTAGCAAGACTCATTTAACAACTGTGTGCATTTTATATAAAATTGCTTTTCATGTCAAATATTTAAAACACTTAACAGTATGCAAAATCAGTATTTTTCTAACTTGTAATGTATGATTAGGGCTGGTCACACCATATTTATTTTCCTTTGCGCCCATATGTCTTAACTTACCTTTCAATATCTCTTTTCCAAGCCTTTAGTATACTGCCTCACATAAATCCTGCCCTGCTGAGGAACTAATTTCTGTAATCATAGAAATGGGCTCCTCTGGTAAAAGAAACATAATGAGAGGGGGTGAATTAGTATTGTAGGAAGGACGCAGTTAAACAAGCATTATGTAGCTCAAACTCAATGATATTTGGAGAGCTATTCAAGAGCCCATCAGTATTGGCCAGATGTTGGAGGCTGATAAGAGAGTCTGCTCTCAAGGAGCTCTTCTTTATTCTGTCAGTGCCTCTTTCCATGAAAGAAACTGTGGGAAGGCAATGGCCTAAGGAGATAGAGAAGCACTTGCCATTGTGGCAGTGTCACAGATATAAAGCAACAACAAATCTAGATGAACAAAACATTCTGTGCAATCGCTGTACGATAGAAAAATCACATTTGATTTGAAAAGTGCAAAAAGAGAGCGAGGCAAAACATTGTGATGGAAAAGGTGTTCAGGAAGAATCGCCGTGAACTCCCCGTGAGGGAAATGAAAACACAACGTGTGGCATAAAATAAACGATGTGACAGTTCAAGGGATGAGGGAAAAAGTGCCCATCCCAATTTCACTATTCGAATACCACTGCGTGCTGCGTCACAAACCCATCACGCGCTTTGGCTCCCCAGCAAACACTCTTTGGCCTGAGTGTGACAGAGGCGGTGTTATCAGCTGCACAGGCTGACACACTTCACTCTCTTGCCTCGGGCTTTTCACAGTCAGAACCATGCGACCGCGGCAGTCAGCGCAGTGTGGCAGGAAGACATCTTCACCACATGAGGTTTGAGCTACATGGAATTGGCTGTCTGCACACAGAAGGGTACCTTCCACTTCACACAAATATGTACAGGACAAACAGGCTTATGCACACACGCGCGTGTGCGCAAGATAAATCAACTGGGTATTTCTTGTAATTATGCTATCATTACATATGTGTGTGCAGTCAGAGGATTGTGTGGTCTGCTGCTAAAATGATTAGTTGTTTACATAAAGAAAAACGTATGGGCAATAATGCGGTAAGTGATTAAACACTGGCAACGCTGGCAATGAACCTCCACATTTATTTGACATGAAAGCTGAATATTTTCCAACAAAGCTAGTTTTAGGTGAAAAGCATACTTTATTAGCCACTACAACTCACATTTGGCTGGAAATGCTAGTTTGGGGTTATAAAATGTTAAAAGGGTTATATTTTGGTGTGCGAAGTCCCAACAATACTAGTTTAGAGCAATTTTAGCTCATTTTATTTTACTTTTTTTTTTTCTACCTTCAGCTAGAAATGATAGCTTTGTGTCTTAAAATTGCTAACTTTAACTTCAAATGCTGGATTGACATTTAAAAATGATACTCTTCACCACAAAATGATTAAAAGTTGCTGCCTTTGGCTAAAAAAGATAGTTTGATGTTTAAAAGTAAAATATTTAGCTACAAAGCCATTTTAAATTGCTAACTTTGGCTAAAAATGCTAGTCTACACAATAGTTTTAGCAACATCAAATTCTAAAAATATTACAAATTCTAATAGGCCAGTTAGTCTCTGAAATAGCTTGTAGATTTGAGGGTGTGCAACTTTTCTCTTCTTCAGAGCATTATAAATAAAATACATTTAAGGTTTGGATTATACCGCAGTTAAATAAATCAATATGTGTCTGACAAGATATCTGAGAACTTTAAATACATTTATTTAAATGAAAATCAGTCTATTATTCAATAACAACAACCAAACAATCTTTGCCACATGAATGTGGTTACTGGAGTAGACCAGCAAAGGCTTGAAGATGTTAATCCTGAGCTGAGACGATCAAAATTTGATTTCAGATCCTGTATGTGATTGTATAAGATCTGTCTGACAATGTCAAAAGGCCTGCCCAAAAAAAAAAAAAAAAAAAAAAAAACGAGCTGTAAGATATTTCTACAGGAAGATAACAAATCTTTTTTTTTTTTTTTTTTTTTTTTTCAACTTCATGTACTCTCCAAAGCAAAAAAAGGTAAAAATTCAAATGGAATAAAATTGGAAAATGAAGTGGAATATAAAGGTGGCAAAAAAAAGCACATCATAGCTCTGTCTCAGATCACATTTCGGTGACCCAGTCATTTCAGACCTCAAAACGGGAGTGATAGAGGTTCAATGGTGGAGCAGGTTATGGTGAAGAGAATAAAGAAATTATTACAGCCAAGAAAATGCTCCAAACATTCCCTCAGCAGCAGCAGCAGCAGCAGCAGCAACAACAACAGCAGCCTGTTATTTTCCCTTCCCCCCATGGCCTCTGTTGCCATATCCCAGTAATAGGAGATGGGTGTTGTTCACTGCCTCCGTGCTTAATTGAGAGGAAAACAAACTGGTTGCAACAGATAATGGGCAAGGTGAGGCAAAATGCCATTAATAGTCACTGATCCTTTTAAATAATTACCAGTGTCCACTGTGTCACATCACCAGCACTGTTCCTGTGATTGATGTTTCAGCTATTATGATGGTTAAGATAAACTAGCTAATGTAAAGAGAAATCAATCATTCAACATGAGAGATTTTCACTATGAGTAAATACTACAGTTTAAGGTGACTTAACAACACTGTTATATATGATTTTGTGAAGGCTGAACATCAAATACCATGAGCAACGCTGAATGTACATGTTCACAAATTGTGCACAAATAATGATAACTACAGGCGTGTTGGAAGAAGCGAGTGATGGGAAAAAAATAAGACGTACTTATCTACCTGTTGCTCAAGGATGTTTCTACTGTCTCATTTACGACATCTCTGTGTCTTTATCTTGTGACCTACAACCGAACTCAGTACTAGCTAACCGGAAATACAAGAGGACGTGGGAGTGACTGTCAACTGTTTGTAAAACTGTATAAAAGCTGTCCTACGGAGGAGTGACATTGAGCAATGCTGGACATCTTTCTTTGAGTGTACATGTATTTGCTCCGTCTTGCAAGAATAAATGTCCGATATGTTTGATTTTGAATCCAGCCTCTGAGTCATTTTTCTAACAGCGAGGAAAGTAATTATCTTTATATAACAGACCTACATGTTTTCAGACGCATACAGACATAATGTTAGGCTAATGATACTCCCTCATCCTTTCATTTCCAACATACGATTAAAGCAGAAATTCAAGGTGAAGCATTTCATAGAAACAACACACTGAAGCCAACGGTACATGATAAATGATAGACATTCGGTAGGTAGTCTGTGCCATACTTCTTAATAATGCACTCAGCGTCTCTGTAGTTTTAATGAAACATTCACGAGCAAGGAGAATTAATATTGCATGTCATTAATGGATCAAAGAATGAAGCGGTCAGCAGCCAATGTAGGTTTTTTTAAGTGTGTATGTCACCATGCTCATACGTTTGTGTGTGTGTGTGTGTGTGTGTGTGTGTGTGTGTGTGTGTGTGTGTGTGTGTGTGTGTGTGTGTGTGTGTGTGTGTGTGTGTGTGTGTGTGTGTGTGTGTGTGTGTGTGGTGTGTGTGCACTAGTGTTGTTTGTCAGGAGGGAGGCTCCTGCTGTTTGTTAGGCCCACGCAGACTGTAATGCTTCAGTTATCCCATTGTTAGCCGGTTCTACTGTACCTGCAATTAAATTTCCAAAGTCAGAGGAGCTTAACTAATTACTCCCAGCAAATGCCCTCTTCTTTCCGATGCAAATAACACCGCAATATGCTCTAATACTGGAGGAAGCCATAACATCGGCTCGGTGAATCGCGCACTGTCAATCAATACAAAATTGGATTTGCAACATAACGTTATGTCAGCTATTTCCGTGCATTCATTTGACAGATAAAACTGTAATCAAGCTAATGCAATGCTTTCAACAGAACAGTTTAGCAGTGCAAGTTCAAATGAAACCCCTTTTTCCCTTTTTGAACAGAACCAGGTGCAATATTTCTCATGTATGATGCCTACAAGTTCTTCACCAGTCCGACAACACGCAGCGAATGATTATACGAATGAGAGTGAAGCTTTTTTTTTGTTTTCAATCACAAATCACCCTAGAAACAACATCTTGGAACATGAACTCTAATGTAAAAAAAAAAATGTTTGAGACTTATTTGCATATTCTCATGAAATGTGCTGTCAGTGGAAGTGGCGGGTGGCATCAGAGCACAGACAGGCTCAGTTTAGGAGGCAACTATTGCTATAATTATATTAGAACCTCTGCAAAGCCGCCATGAGCCTATAAACATCACCTGCAGAATACAAGCCCGTCAAAACTATCTCTGCACGATTATATGACTGTAGAATACTGAGGCCGAGCCCGAGCCATCTCAGAAAGGTTACCATCAGTAGTGAGTCATACAGCATAAAATAATGTGAAAGAGAAAAAGAAAGGACGCAGTAACAACCCAAACAAATGCAGAAAATAAACAATTCATGCTGTGCACTACATTGTTTTCCTTGGGTTCTATGTAAAGATAGATTAACCTTGGGATATACAGGTGAGCGGCAAAGCTGATGAAAATAGTGCTATCGTAAAAAGTTGCAACCCAGTCTTTTAAAGATCAAATAAAAGTCACTGGCAACATATTGCGATAGGTTTCTGTAGTGTCCCCATCTCTTGTGTGAAGGGCGTGAGGGCTGCTTCACTGCATACGTTGTGTGAATTATATATTATATCAAGTACATTATTTACAGAGCAAATGCAGATGCTCCGCTGTATGTTGAGAACGTACCCCTGAAAGCTGCTGGGCTTATTCTGTAAGTACTGCATTTGCCTTTCAGTTCAGGCTGGGTGATACAGAAAAAAAATCAAATATCAAGTCAAGATATTTTTTCTCAAATTTCTCAATTGCCCGATGACAAATGTTTAGAAATGACTATTGGTGCTTTTACAAGATATTTACACCAACGAGATATTTTGAAAAATGATAGTCAGTAATGTGAAATATAATGTGGGTGAAGGCAAATAGTAGAACAGCGAGAACAGCCTGGTAAGTTCGGAAAATGACATCATTTTATTGTAATGCATTCTTTAAAGGCGGGGGGGGGGGGGGTATGGCCTACCATGACTACATTCTGATTACAATATAAAAAAAAAATATTTACAATATTTATAATACTGGTTGCCTTTTAACTAATAACCGCAAAGCTGTCATGCAAAGAAATTATGTAAAAAAAAAAAAAAAAAGAGCTCTTATGCTGAAAGAAGATTTTTGGTCACAGCTTGTGTTTTATTTTTAACATCCTGTTCTGGTGACATCTCTTTTTGGACATGCTGCAGTTTATCACATTTCCACCATCACTTTTTCTGAACATCGTATTCCTCTTAGAGGCATTAAATTTTCACATATTTTCTTTTTTTTTCATCTAGAGGTAAAGTGCACTAGATGTGTCATCCGTGTGATCCAATTCCCTCTGACAGAAGCCTTTATTGCTCGGCCACATTTGCTCGACATGTACGTACGTCCTTGCAAAATAACCCTTATTCATTTCCATTTATTTTGACCAGTGGTGGAGCCACGGCAACACCGGCAATAAACCACCTCATTTATATGACATGAAAGCTGATGATTGCTAAAGACAGCTCGAGTGGTGACAACAAAGGCAGAGGAAACCCAAAGAAGATAGAGTTGGATTAATCTGCCTCGGATCAAACAAATGGCCCTGTCACTGAGGGGAATAGCTACACTTTATCGTCTATTGCCCATCTAGTAAACCCAGATTTGTGTTCAATATCATGTAGAAATAAGGCACCCAACTGAGCACAAACCCAACATGACAAATTTTTGAAGTTTGTAAAAAGTCTTGACAGGTGGTTGTTATGCAAGTCCACAGATGGGTCAGTCCAGCTGAGTGGGAGTTCTGCTTTAAACAGGATTTCCAGGAACATATCTGAACTATAACAAATTGCTCAGGGCTGTAAGATTCATCACTGTCAGACCTTCTTTTTTGCCACACTTCTATAGGTCATCAAGAGCCCCCGAAAACAGGAATTTTCTGAGAATATGGCACACTTGTTTTAAAACCTCTTTACCTGACATTTTGAAAGGTTAAGCTCTCTAGAAAGGGCAAGATAATTAGATAATTTCCTTTCAAAGAAAAAAATAATAATATCAGCTAATCATCGGAGAGAAGTATATCACAAATATTAGATCATCATTTAGAAGTACCTTAGAGGAAGCATGGGAGCGTGTCAGATTGAACACACTTGTTTTTGTTCGGTTAAACTGTCATATACTGTAAGAAACCAATAGCATGAAACAGTTTTTGTATGAGGCTGTTTAATTTAACACTGACTAAAATTTTAAGATGCACCTTTTGTTAAAGCCCTCCCCCAAAGAGCCACTGTCCGATGTCACTGAGTAAGCACAGCAGACCCAGCTGCAAGAGCAACCGTTTGCATACGGGTGGATGACATGACTTCCAATTTTACCTGTCCAGAAAGTCATATAACAATAAAAAAAAAATGGTATTTGTTAAAAATATGTTAATATATCCGTACAATATCAGTTTCAATAAAAAAATAGAGATCTCTATCTATAATTTTCCTCTGAACTTCAAAGTTATACAGTGTGACTGTCCAGACTATTTGTATCGCCATTAAAATTTAAATAAGTCCAAGAAAAATATAGACTATGATTTATTTAATTTAACACTTGTTCATTTGAACTTCCAGAGACATTTTTTCAGTTTTTTTTAATTAAATAGCTGTTCATTTGATATTCTCATCAGTGGGCATTTTTTGCTCGTACGACGGTGTGAATACATTAACATAAAAATAATATATCTCTTAATTTTTTTGAAATCATTGTTACCTTGTAGCTAATGCCATGTTAATTAAAAGCTAGCCAGATGTGATTTGTCTTATGACGTGACACACTTTTTTTGACACCATGTGAAACATCTTTCATACCATGACTGTTTGGATGGTGGAAGTTGCAGTCAAAGAATTGAGCCTCTATGTCAAATTAACTTGCGTTATGATTGCATGGCATATATCAGTAAATCTACAATTGCTCAGCATATTTTTACAGATTTCTTTTTCTTTTTTTTCAAATAACTTTAAATTCATTTCATACAATATTATTTTGTGGAAGCTGGTCCTGCATGCTATTACTGTATATCAGCGCTTAAGATAAAACTAGCAGCTTTGTTCTCCTCAATCTTAATTTTGTAGAATTTTACATTTAAGCGACTGCAGCCAACATCATTTTCCGAGATAGTGTTTTTATTTGTTAGATATGTCTATTATTTGTCATTCTGTGGACCTTTTCCTATTAAACATGAAACATATTCAAACAGGAAATAATAAATCTAACCCCTGTCCTGTTTGTCCAAGTGTGTAAACCTATACATGCATTTTTCTTTATCACACTCAAACACACGCTTAAAACTCTTCAATCCAGCTCTACTCTGCATTACAGGAACAATGCTGTTTCTTTATCTTCCAGCTGGATTATAAACTGATAAGGATACAGTGCCCCAGTGTTTTAGCATGATATGCAGCTCTCAAGTACATATTCAAGATCCCTTTATTGGGTTTTAGCTCAGCTCAAAACAGAAAATAAAGTCAGCTGGAGGCAGCGCCTTCAACCAACACAAGGAGTCTCTTAGTTCACAAGGTGGCTACAGTTGATAAAATCGATGAGCAACAGTTATTGTTTCTGTCAACAAAATCAATAATATTCTTTTATTTTTGTATGGAAAATCAAGAATGTAGAGCAGTAAATCTACCCTTTTTAAAATAAGAAACTATGTACAGCATGTACTGTTAAGTTTGACAATGTAGAACAATAAAGAATGTGACAGGATGACCTTTTGAAACACCAGTAAGAAAGTGTTACAGGCATCAAGACACTATCTATCATCCCTGCAGCTCTAGAGGATCTAATTGGAACTGTAAGGTGTTACATAATAATATGATAAAACACTTCTACAATGCAGTGAAGTCGCAGGTTCAAAAGATGACTGCTCAGTTATTAGACATTAACTTTTGACAACATGAAAAACGACAGAAAAAAACTCACCCTACATGTTACAGTATGTTCTTGTACACCCATACAAACAAACCAAACTACAGAGGCACTGGAACTCATATACAGTATATGTTATATATATGGTTTTCATAGTCCATATTTTCATGCTCCTTCTCTCGTGGTCAGTCAGGAGGAGAGGCAGACCTCTTCGACCTGTACGGTCTCCAGTCAGTTTAAGATAAAATAATATTTCCAAAACTTTGCCTCGTGATGCTGTCTGGACACGGAGCAACACTGTCCGGCTGCAGATATAGTGATTTACCACAACCCTCATGTGTGAACTTCATCTTGATATTTCCTCCAAGACATTATGTCCAGCCCTTTGCATAAAAGAAGGCATTAGCGTGATTAGGATCAGAGCAGGGGCGATAATGCTCAGTGCGGCACATGTGATTTCAGATTTGACACAGTGGGTTATGATATAAAAACATTTCCCCTTGGGGATTAATAAAGTAACTATCTATCTATCTAAGACTGAATCCTATCAGACATGATGCAATGGATGGACGAGGCTGCTGGACTAATGCAGAGTGACACGCGCTCTCTCAGGGACTCCCCTAATGGTCCACAGATAGACGTGCATAACCAGGTGGTGTGAAGGGCACAGGGTCACAGGTTTATTCAACCACTCTATAGCTATGTTCTCTAATTGTAGTGTTCTTATTTAGATACCAGCGATAGAGGATCCTCTAAAAAAAAAAAAAAAAAAAAAAAAATTCTTTAAGTAGTTAAGGGTAAGCTTCTATTTTTATCCTTCCTGTTTTTTGTGTGTAGAAATTCAAAGTTCAGCGTTTTGTTTGAGCAAGAAAAATCAGTGTGCTATTTTTGAGCAGTGCACACAAAACAACAACAACAAAGCGCTGAAGTACAGTACATAACTGTGATAAAAGTGCAAGTAGTTGTTTAGCCGAGCGACAGCATTCATTTGTCACCTTGCAGAATTTTGGTGGAGCACTGGAGTGGAGGTTATGTGTGGTGGCTTGTGTGTGTTTCCTAGGGGAAGTGCTGGTGGCAGGGATGCTACAAACAAAAGCACTGTTCTAGAAAACACTCAGTGATCACAAATACAAGAAAGGAGGCTTTTACCAATGACCCTGACCTGCAGCCATCCATAGTAAATATCAGAAAGTGCATGGCTGCTGTGGTTTTACAGTTTATTAAATTTAGAATTCACTGAAGGACAAAGATCTCATACATTTGATTGATACTGCAGCAACTGTAGGCATCTTGTTCCTTTTACAAATTTTGCTGGCTCCTGTTTGTCTGGCTTTATGAGTTATCCTGCTGTACCTACACCGAGGGGTAAACAGACACCATCACTGAGAGACTTCATCTTCTTCACTTTTCAGTATTAAGATGTTATATAATCTGCCCCTGCAGTGGCCCTGAGCACCATCGAGGCTGCCGTTACAACTTCAGAGTGGATGCCTGCCTGCAGAAAAAGGTCCAGAAATGATGAGTTTTCGCTCCACTTTTGATGTTGTCCAGATTTTCAGGGTAGGCTGCGGGCTGTTTCAAGCCATTAGTGGACAGCACAGACTCAGAATAGATACTAAGGTTTACATCTTTTAAAATTTTTGTAACTTCTCAGAATATGGAAACAATAAAATACTGAAGATTTTTCTCAAATTGTGACCTTTACTCTGCGTTACAATGCCAATCAAGTATTTCCAAAGAAAAATAGAATACTGCTGCAAAAATACAATATAGACTTGAGTTCACAAATCTTTAAAAAAAAAAAAAAAAAGAAAAAAAACCTCAGACAAAATTAGGCAAAATGCAGTATTCAGAATCAGAAGTACATATTAATGCCTACAGGGAAATGTGTTTGTAACAGTTGCTCAATATAACTGTGTGGCCACAGGAAGGAGGGAATATTATAAATGCTGAACTACATCCAGCTTGACAGGTTTGTGACGATACTTTTTAAAGTCAAGATTATTGTGACTTCACATTTAGCACATTATCTTATCAGTTAAACCACCTGCAGCTCTTATGACTGCAGCTTCCTCTATATTATGTATTAGTGCAACCTACAGTACATACAGTACCTAGACAAAACAATTCACAGGTGTTTTTGCTGTGAGGAAAACATTATATTACCTCGGTATATAAATGTATGACGGCAGTAGTGTGAATTTGTGATAAATGTTAAAGTCTTTCATTTAAAAATGCATCAAAAAGCAGGAAAAAGTTTGCATCAATTTGTCACATCAAATCTCTTCAATCTTTTTCTGTCAGATTTTTAGCTCTTCGTCAGATCAAAAACTTGCTAAATGCACCTTGAATCCTAAAACCTTGTTTAAAGTAAAAGTTGATTTATGTTGAGGATATCGGAGGACTTTTCTTTCCTGCATAGGTCCCATTAATCAAACGCCCCCTTATGAACTCATTTACATAGTCTAGGATTTAGCCACATATCTCCTTTGGGCCTTTAAACCTAGTCGTGCTTTTGCTTTTGAGTCCTGACTAAGCTTTTGTTTTCCTTAACTAAACAGCTTATCACAGAAAATCGGTCTGTCTAGATGAAATATGAAACGAGTAGAGCAGTACAGTACACAAGGTGCGAACGAAATGTTCCAAGACTGTTCCCGTTGTGTGCGAACAGAGAGCTGCTCAGTGAAGTACACAGAGGAGGGTGAAGCAAAAACTCTCATGAGTAAGTATTCCAAGTTACATCCCTTGAATAAGATCAGCACCTGAGTTACGTGAGTGTTTCTTTTACTACTGGTGCGTGCTTATTTGCAGTTTCACCATGGACTTGAGCAGAAAGCACACATCGACTTTTGAGTCCCATTCAGAATATCGGCAACAGAGACCAATGATATGCTTCAAAAAGGGCTCTCTGCTCAAGTGTTAAATTGCTCATGCACACATACTAGTTGTCACGCAAATATGTGTAGTACAGATGCTGATGTTTATCAAACGACACAACTTGGAATACCTACTCACAAAAGTCAAGGCTCCCCCAGCTCCATGTGCGTTACTGTGCTGCACTCCATTCGTGCGCAACAGGAACATTCTCGTAACTTTTTGATTGCACCTCGTATCCTGTATCAGTCACAGACTTTCTAAAGAGAGATGGAGTATACAGTATATGACAATATTAAAGTTAATAAGGGCAAATTTGAAGTGATTGAGGATCCACTGTATTATCAGGCTTCTTTTTTAAACCGTATACTCATATGGTTATTTTCATGTTTAACTTGTAGGTTGGTTTTCTAGAATGAGACATGCACCACTGCCTTCAATAAAACCTAGAAGTCCTGTCATATCCCTCAGGCACTATGCAATATAATGAACATCGTAAACATGCACAAGTATGGTGGTGTTCAAGTCAAGCCAAACATTAGATTGCTTTTGAGACAATGTTTGTTCTGAATTGTAAACTGCTATATAGATGAAGAATGGAAAAAGGACATTTCATTTACCACAAAAAGCCACATTAGAGAAATAACCCCAAATAGGTTTGTGTTTACTGTTTAAATGTTTCCATAGTGTTCGCTTCTTCAAAGCATATAATAAACTAATACAAGTAAACAAAGCAAGTAAAGGTAATATAATTTGTAAAGCTGGCTGTGCCTCTTGTTTTTGCTACAGCATGTTTTGTCTAAAATATGAACTTGCATTATAATAAAGGCTTTACCCTCGTGTAGTAACTCAGGCAGCTACGATAATTGGTAATGGGATTTTCGCTGAGCTCTGAAGGCAGAGTCAAAACACCGATGTACTATAAAATGACATAGGCCCTAATTGTAACACCTTTTTTTATTCCACAGACTGAAGTTAAACAATCAGTATGTCACAAGGCACCCACAGCTCGACACTGAAATGATTCCAAATGACCAGATTTAACGCTGCTGAGGTGCAAAGTTACTGTTTTCTGTTAAAGACAGGAAAGAAGAGAAATTACGGTCTATTTTTTTAAATCACTTAAATCTCAGCTGTGCTTTAAATAACCTATCGCTGTGGAGCTTTGTCCTTGTTTAAAAGAGAAAACTGTTGTCATATGAAGCTGAGAAATAAAATGTATTCCCATCTAAATACGGTAATATGCACAGTGGGAGGGAGCCTGTTTGCAGAACAGAAACAGAAAAAGTGCTGCAATATGCATGTTTCAAAATAGTTTTTTCCTCTACATCAAGGATTATACAAAGAGCAAACAGGGCTAAAAAGGATGATTAATATACTGTATATGATATTAAAATAGTGTTACACGATGGAGGTAAGGGTTTTGCACTTCAAATCTGAGACCATTGAGGAAAACAACTATCTTTTGATGCAACAACACAGTGGGTAAGGTTTTGTTTTATTTGTTAATATTTCTGCCTTTTGGGAAATACAGTGATGCTTGAAACTTTGTGAATCCTTTAGAATTTAGTGTAGCCTATTTCTGCACAAGTGTGACCTAAAACATCTGTGGATTTTCACACCAGTCCTAAAAGAGAACACAATTATACAAAAGTGACAAAAATATGATACTTAATATTTATTTAATGAGAACAATTATTCAATATTACATATTTGTGAGAGTATGTGGAGCTACAGGATTATCAGTTCATTTGAAGTTGATTTTAAATCAGGTATTTTCAGTCACTCAGTTGAAACTGTGTCCAGTGGGGCTGCAGTGCCTTTAAAAGATCACAGTTCATTGACATAAGCGTGTCTGAAGCGAACAGCTTTCATTCCCTGGGCACTGATCCCTCTTCCTGCAACACTCCTCAGTATGTTATGCTCTGTTTGGGTTTGTCACCCAAAGCTGCTGTGAACAAGGTGAATGAGTAAAGACAAGGCAATAGCACAAAACCGATCCAGCCTGGAATACAGATTACGTTGGCTTTTGAGTCAAGGAAATGTTGAAATCCTATTACATTTTTTGCAACACACAAAGTCTTATGACTATTCCTATTAGTTTCCTATGATAAAATGCAATGTGAAATAAAAACTGCGACTTAGTGAAACGAGGGGGCAGTTTATTTCCAGGAGATTTTTTGTTTTTTAATGATTTGTGATGTTTGAAGGACCTTAGGGTAAATTTGACATCATCGTTAGCTGACAAATGTATGTTCAAATTATCTTCTCCCTCTGGCAGCTTTGTCCCTCTATTCTAGATTTGTGCTATTTACTTATCTTTTGTTTTTTCCTTATTACCATTCCTTAAAGTTGACTTCCTGATTAAGTAGAAGTAGTCATTTGGCACAGTGAGAAAACCAGCGTCTGTTATTGTTGAACTTGACTATTGTTCCTGTTTATCTTGCAGAAACAAATGTTTCTGCGAAGGTTTCTGTAAAAGTTTCCGGGCATGTTGAAGGAAACATTTCACTCAGTTGAATCAAGGAATTCTTACAACACTGGTGTTGTACTAGTCTGGAGCGATAAGATAAACTACTGAATGACTAAAGTCTCTGCTGGTTTCATAGAAGTTCAGACTTTGTCCGATTTTGTTGTTTGTTTTTGCTTCTTTTTTTTTTTTAAGTTCATGTTACATATGTAATCTGAAAGTCCACGTAACCAAATTCGTTCTATATCATCAGTTTGTAAGCCAGTATACATAACCACAAAGATAGAAAGCTTGAGGGAAGTAAAAGGGAGTTTATGGACCTCTGGAGAATGGTAACACTGCTACAGCAGTCTTGACTAAAGTAGAATGAAACTTTGTCTTCTAACAACTCAGCATATGCTGGTTATACAAGCTTGACATATGGGGGCTTATGGGTGTGTGGGGAATGTTGTTTTACATTAGCTGAAGTCAACTTTTTATATATAGGACTTAATTTAGTTTGCCTTCATGGTAAAAGAAAAGCAGAGCTATGGCAGCTTCATTGCAGTGGAATTCAATGAAATCCCTCAACAGAGGCAAAAGGGTGTTCCTTCTATTAATTCCTTTTTAGTCTCTCTAAAACAAGTTTTATTTCACACTGAACAGGATGACTAACCAATCAGCCCAAACATAGTGACCACTCACCGACTGAGAAAATGACGTTGATTATCTCAAATGTCTGGAACATATTAAACACTAAATGAACACTCAGTTTTTATCGTCAACATGAAATGGGAAGGTGTAAAGAGCAGAACGATTTTGATCAGGGCTAAATTGTTAGACTACAGCTCAAAATCTGGAAAAACAATTATATAATATGATGTTTCAGCTTGTTCAGTGGTCGAGTTTGTGAGTGATCAAGTCAACGTGGATTTATTTTATGTAATGTAACCAAGTTACTGACATCACGTATATCATTGTGTATTCAATTTGTGTAACATACAAAAAGAAGTTTAACCGGAACCAGCTGTGCCTGCAAATAGCACACAATTCATAAGGTTGGTGGTTTGGTTCCCAGGTCTTCTTGTCCACATGCCAAAGTGTCCTTGCGCAAGACACTGAAGCCCAAGTTGCTCCCGATGGCAGGCGAACACCTTGGTGTGTGCATGTGTGTGAGAGTGAGTAAATGGGAGGCAAACTCTAAAGCACTTTGACACCTCTAAAGTGATAAAGCGCTTTTCAAGTGCTAACTGTAAGTATAAGTAGTTTTGGTGCCTAACCCAAACCAAATTGCAACTGTGTCACATTTACCCAAATCATGGTATTTCCCTAAATCTAACCACGTGATTTTTGATGCCTAAACACGTTGTGCGTATCTCTGAGACGGCACTTGACACTCCTGAGACGCCTTGAGTGTTTGGTATTTCACTATGTGATTGAGCGTCCCCTTTCTGTAATGGTGTAGGCTTAATACATAAACAAAAACATTTTAAATACCCAAACAAAACCAGAAAATGTGCATTAACATTACATTGTATATAATTCTATCATTATTCAATCATTTTAAATTTACTTCTTAAGACTAAAGCGTCTGAGCACCTTCACTTTTAACAGTTCCTCCATTTTGGTTGGTTATGAAAACAGTACCATGAAACGACAGTGCTTTCCTTTGATAGAGTTGTCTTGAACACTTCTGTTTACAACAGCAGTAACAGCAGATTAGGGTGTTTCTATGTCAAAATCCACCCATTAGACAGACAGTCACTTTTTTTTTTTTTTTTTTTTTATCCCTGTCCGCAGCTTTTAAACCACTTACTGTACTGTAGGAATTTAGACGCCTCTGTTAAAAGGATTCACTGTCTAATTTCTGTTTGAAATGGAAAATAGTGACTCTATCAACATAGGAAGAAAAATGTGTGGAGCAAATTTACATTTCCTGGATGTGAAACATGAAATGAAAAAAAAATCTAAGTACTGAGCTGTATACTACAATGCATCTGGAAAGTATTCGCAGCGCTTCACTTTTTCTACATTTTGTTATGTTACAGCCTTATTCCAAAATGGATTAAATTCATTTTTTTCCCCTCAAAATTCTACACACAATACCCCATCATGACAAAGTGAAAAAAGTTTGTTTAAAATTTTTGCAAATCAATTGAAAATAAAGAACGAAAATATAACACGTACATAAGTATTCACAGCCTTTGCTCAATACTTTGTTGAAGCACCTTTGTAAGCAATTACAGCCTCAAGTCTTTTTGAGTATGATGCTATAAGCTTGGCACACCTATTTTTGGGCAGTTTCTCCCATTCTTCTTTGCAGGACCTCTCAAGCTCCATCAGGTTGGATGGGGAGCGTCGGTACACAGCCATTCTCAGATCTCTCCAGAGATGTTCAATCTGGTTAAACTCTGTGCTCTTGCTGGGCCACTCAAGGACATTCACAGAGTTGTCCCGAAGCCACTCCTTTGTTATCTTGGCTGTGTGCTTCGGGTCATTTTCCTGTTGGAAGATGAACCTTCGCCCCAGTCTGAGGTCTGGAGCAGGTTTTCATCAACGATGTCTCTGTACATTGTTGCATTCATCTTTCTCTTGATCCTGACTAGTCTCCCAGTTCCTGCCACTGAAAAACAGCCCCACAGCATGATGCTGCCACCACCATGCTTCACTGTAGGGATGGTATTGGCCAGGTGATGAGCGGTGCCTGGTTTCCTTCAAACATGACGCTTGGCATTCAGGCCAAAGAGTTCAATCTTTGTTTCATCAACCAGAGAATTTTGTTTCTCATGGTCTGAGAGTCCTTCAGGTGCCTTTTGGTAAACTCCAGGTGGGCTGTCATGTGCCTTTTACTGAGGAGTGGTTTCTGTCTGGCCACTCTACCATACAGGCCTGCTTGGTGGAGTGCTGCAGAGATGGTTGTCCTTCTGGAAGGTTCTCCTCTCTTCACAGAGCAACGCTGGAGCTGTCAGAGTGACCATCGGGTTCTTGGTCACCTCCCTGACTAAGGCCCTTCTCCCCCGATCGCTCAGTTTGGCCGGGCAGCCGACTCTAGGAAGAGTCCTGGTGGTTCCAAACTTCTTCCATTTACGGATGATGGAGGCCACTGTGCTCATTGGGACCTTCAATGCTGCAGACATTTTTCTGTACCCTTCCCAGATCTGTGCCTCGATACAATCCTGTCTCAGAGGTCTACAGACAATTCCTTGGAGTTCATGGCTTGGTTTGTGCTCTGACATGCACTGGCCACTGTGGGATCTTATATAGATGGTGTGTGTCTTTCCAAATCATGTCCAATCAACTGAATTTACCACAGGTGGGCTACAATCAAGTTGTAGAAACATCTCAAGGATGATCAGTGGAAACAGGATGCACCTGAGCTCAATTTTGAATGTAATGGCAAAGGCTGTGAATATTTGAGTACGTGATTTTTTTTCATTTTTCATAGATTTGCAAAAATTTCCCAAAAACTTTTTTCATGTTATCATTATGGGGTATTGTGTGTATAATGTTGAGGGGAAAAAAATAATTTAATCCATTTTGGAATAAGGCTGTAACATAACAAAATGTGGAAAAAGTGAAGCGGTGTGAATACTTTCTACTGTATATCTTCCTGCTGGTTATTGCAAGTGCTTCAGTTTTGTGATACTTTGTGTCCTTCCTGCTTTTCACATTTTTGTTTTTTAAACCACTGAAAAGCTTAAAGTTGAGAGCAGATACGTGAACGGTGATTAAGACAAAGAGAGGCCATCTCTCATTCTGCCACTACTTGTTGTAGCACTAGAGCGACTAACAGCAGGGCTGAATGTCTTTTGTCAGTAAATGAGAGTTTAATATGTTGCACCATGGAGATGGGACGTAGAGTGTGTGGCCCCTGCTGTTTCCTTCATCAATGTCTTGCCTTGTCACGGACTGCACTGCATGAATCCACTCTCATCTTCAGCAAGAGGAGTTTGACAGAGCACAAACCTGAGACCTTTATAACAGCTTCCTGAATCGCTTTCTGATGTACATCCATCAAGACCGCTGGATTCAAAGTTACCTAAAGGTATAAATCGCCATTGGTATTCTCACCGACGGAAAAGGTCTTTTTTTTTTTTTTTTTTTTTTCCATTAAGGGAAACTAATTGTCCTCAAAAAATTAATGGTGTACAATTATTTCCAGCTGTTTTGGTGTGATGAAAGCAGTGATGCACAGTGTCGTGAGAATACTGTTTGTTTGTGGCTGATTTCAGTCTTTTGTTTAGAGCTCACAGTGTAAGGCAACTGGGATGTAGCTCCCCTGGTTTTAAGCAGGTAAATCATTGAGACTTTTATCTTGTCGGACTCAGCTAAATGTAAAAAATTATATTTAAATTTAACTGCATCTGTATATATAATGTAGGTATTTACTTGTTTAATTAAAAAGAAAAAAATGTAAGTATTTTAGGTAGTCAGCCTATACAAGTTTCCATTTTCCTAAAGAAACACAAATATAACAGAGTGGCGGGTCCTTCATATTTAAAAAAAAGTTCAGGTCTTAAATCACATAATCAATATCAGCCTCTTTTAAATAGACAGAGAATGTTTTGTATCATTCACAGAATATAAAGGAGATGCTCCAGTCAGTAGCTCACAACAGGAGTTGACGGCCTGAATTCTAGCGACACCCGCCTGCTGCCAAATACCCCTCAGAGGTCTGATGCTTCCATGCTGTTTTAACAGATATTTTCCACGTAAGTTTTTGCAGGAGCTGCAACTATATATTAGTTTAATCCAAAATATGGTTATCTCCTTCCCTGTTTGACAAAATAGACCAAGTCCAATATCGTATTTGCTGTGAGGCTTATTTGAATAATTAAAACAAATATTTTGTACATCCATCATGTATAAAGTTGTTCAGTGGAAGGTGCTATTTTCGGGGCCCCGTGGTTCTGGAAGTTAAAGTCCCATTAGTTTTCCTATAGACAATCTTACACAACTCATAGTACAAGCCAGTAGCAGACTGGCAACAAAACACAGCCCGGGAATCAGTCAAGTGGTCCCAATTTGATAAACAAATATAAACTGACACGACATGTCATTCTAAATTGAATTAATGTAATGATCACCTGACACCGAATTTGACTCAATAGCCTTCTTCTAATGTCTGAAATATTTAAAATATTGTAAACAGATCAACAATGTTTACACCTGTCGCCTTAGAGATCACTGCAAAGACTTCCTCACAATGATCCCTGTCTGACTGAGGTTCACCTGTTTGTTAGAGGCTTCAAACACAGATCATTTAACTGTCTGACATGAATATCAAATAGTGTTGAATTCACTGAATGCATAATGAATAGTCCAATCTTGACATAGTCATATATATGCTATGTATTATTCAATATATTTGACATACATTTCTTGTAATGCAGAATAGACAGATAACAATATACTTAAATAGAATATTCCAACCTGATCATATGAATGATGCATTGTACTCTAATTTGCTTCACAAGTCACACAATCACATTCAACAATGTAAGTCTAAATGGGATCTGTGATGCTTTCTATTCCCTCCTCCTCCTTCTCCTCCTCCTCTTCCTCCTCCTCCTCATCTTTCTCCTCCTCCTCCTTCTCCTTCTCCTTCCTCTCTCGTTCAGATCCATGTTCATCTGTTTATTTTGATTGTAGAGTGAGTATTTAATAAATCCTTTTTTATTGCTGGGCTGCTTATCTGATATTACATCACTTTATGAGTGAATGAATTAATGAGTGGTTTCAGACAAAATTATAAAATGTACATGTTTACCTGTTTACAGTCAAAGTGGATGCCCTTTTTTTAACACAGAAATGAATTGTAAACGTCTCTAAATAATTGTGTACTGGGTCAGACTAGTTTGGAACCTGCTGCATGACTCTATACTATATTGTTCTTTAGTTAGTGAATGTAGCCAGTTCACAGCTTACACAGAACAAAGCAGTGTTCACAAAGCTTCACAAAGCACTGTTCTCTGCTCACTCCTCTTTGATGTTCCTGCCTCTTTGCCACTGTCCTCATAATCACCTGCACACGGCTTCAGTAAATCTGTTATCTTAGCCCACTTTGCAGTGTCAACCATTTAAGCCTTTTTTTTTTTTTTTTTTTTTTTTACGCTCCCTCTGTTCACGGCCGGCGGAGGCCTCTTTCTTGCCATATTTTGGCAACGGGTGCTCGATACCCTCAGTTGTGATGGCAACTGCTACTTACTATTGCAGCTTACACTAGCTGTGTTGCTGCAGCTAAGATAACCTATTGAATGAAGTTATATAATACGAGAGTTGGGGGCGAAAAAAGGCAGACCCTCACAAGACTGGCCCACCAGGAAAATTCCTGAATTCCTTGATGGCCAGAACGCACTTCTCCAGCTTTGATCAGCATAAAACTCTCCTGTTTAAATTCAAGTTTAAAAGAATTTCAACTCACAATATCAGGTTCTTTGATAAAAATGTAAAGGTACAACGCTTTGTAGATTAAAAAAAAAAAAAACCACAAAAAACCTTGAGGTAGACATAAACTACAACTCCCATGCACTGCTAGTGTTGGGCTGAACAATTAAACATATTAAAAACACGATCTTGATTCTTACCTATATGCGATCTCATTTCTAAATGACCATGATTGTGCCACATTTTCATTCAGGACATCAGCTGCATCAAAACGAGCCCTCTTACTTTCTCCCTCAACAAATGACCACGCGGCATAACACCACGTGATGCACAGCAGCAGAACCGGCACTAAGGAAAATAAACAGTCAGAGCAAGTGCGAGACACAGGTGAAAAAATAATGCTCAGAAAAATAATGAATTGGACAAAGAGAACCTTTGAAAAAAAACATTAAATGAGAAAAAAACAGTGTCATTATCACTGTAGTGAGTTTGACATAGCTTTAAAGCCTCTTACAAACGGAGCCATCAGATAACGTGGATATCAAATAGGGCTGACGTGATTTCTTTGAACTAAATGGTAGAAGGTCTTAGCAGAGTCACATTTCCTTTGATGGATTATATATTGTCAGAGTTGATTATGAACCTCCATAGTTTATAATCACAGATTAAACACTTTGTGCATTACAATGTCCATGGATACCAGGGGGCATATATGGTACTTTGTATCATCTTGAGTCAGAAAATAAGTCTTTGATCATCTGTAAAACTATGCACCATGTTGGAAATGTGTAAAGAGTAGGAGGAAGAACATTGAATAATGCGCTAGCATGAAGGTGAAACTAAATTCAAAAGCTGATGTCATCCTAGACTGCACATAGCATGTAGTGATAGGTGTTGTTTATGAAGTCTGATCTGCAAGATATACAAATCAACCAAGTGTTTCTTTTCAAATGCAGTGGCCTATGTGCATTCTCTGAAACATCAGTTGTGATCTGAATTACATACTTTTTCTTTTTACTTTCAGTACATACTGCAGTGTCTCTTACAAACTCTTAAGGAACTTAAACCTTGTCATATATTTTGCGATCTGTAGCGCAATATTTGAAGCTACAGTAAAAAAAGATGTGATTTGGACTTTTAATACCTCTTCTTCTCCTTCTTCCTTTTGCAAATAACAACAGGACAGAGCATTACTGCCACCAACCCTCTCAGAGGCTCAGTCGATGTGACGTATCTTCCACTGCGCAGAGGATTGTGGGTCAGAACCACTGACTGTATAGAAAAGGTGACATAGCTTCCGGGTCTGAAAAATAAGGCCGATGCGGAAGTGCCTTAAACTACAATACCACTGAGTGCTGCTAGACCTTGGCGCCAAAAATCCTCCGGCTCCATAGACTCACATTCATAAGTCACATAAAAAGTTATTTCCATTTTGCTAGCTAAAGTCCGTCCTTATTAGTTTTATGGCAGTCCATCTGAAAATAAACCCATTTTAATGAAACAAATAAGTCACAAAAAGTTGTGATTTTATTTTTATTTTATTTATTTATTTTATATGTACTGTATTAATCCCCGAGGGGAAATTTTTTCGCTACAGCAGCATCTCGGGGGGAGGGGGGAGCTGCTGAGGGCATGTGCGTTTGATTGACAGGCCTGTGGTGCAGTTAGGTTACAGCTGTTGGTGGGCGCGACGTAGTATCGTCGGGTTTCCAATCAGATCGAGTCAGATCCACCACTCCATCTCACTAAGCGTGTCCAAACATGGTCAGTTCCGGCTGCGGCCAAAATCTGAACTCAAAGCTTCCTAACAGGCGTTCACAAACCAATGGGTGACTTCACTGTTGGTTGCGGCTTGGTCAGAACAGCCAGAGAAGGATGCTGGCCTGCATACTGCACAATACGACCGGATGTAGTAGGACATCTTGGTACTTTTGACATACTGCATTTTACATACTGGGACATAATAATCCTTTTCTGACATACTGAATAGGATGGCATCACGAGTAACATATAGTTCACACTGTGTCTGAACTCAAAGCCTCTTATTTTCTAAATGGAGTCACTGTAACAAATTATATCTTTAGATATTAGTTAACTGTCTTGAGGTTGGACCCACAGCACCATGTGAGCTCAGTGAGTCAAAGCGCACCTAAAATGAGTAAATGTTTTACTGTGCCCAGAGAGTGACATCACATTTGAATGTGAACCAACTTTGAGCTGGTCCAACTTCTGAAATGTATTCTTGCCATTTCCTTAGGGATGTGGAACACAAAAGGCCCCCATGAAGAAAATTAACATCTTTCACAGTTCGTTGAGCTCATTTGAATGAATCAAAGGATGCAACTGACTCATTTTCAAATAATGTAGCAAAGCGGATGCCAAGCACTGCGCAGCATTAGGCCCTACTATATTTACGTTGTTATGAAAAATGTGGTTTCAATGGGACTTGGCTTCAAATTATTAATCTCACGTTACTGTATCCTTATATGGTGATGTGTTAATTTTACAGTGACCTCTTACATATCATGGTGTGATAACTGAAAATAGTTGGCAACAGGAGTAACCCTATACTGTATATTCAAGGCTTCAGTCTCTCCTTTAAAATTAAGTCTGCTTGTTTTGTTTGTTTTATCCTAGAGCACAGTTCGTATAAATTAGCAATAACAGGAGGCCGATTTTGCCAAGAACCCCTCGATTTAAATGCATGCCAGGATCTACTTGAACAAAAACATATTAAAAACAGTAAACAACAAAAGAATATTAAAGATCTCCCCCAAAACTTCCTCAATAAAAAAAATGGGTTCTGGGTAACACTTGAAGTTTGTTGTTCATTTTGGAAACGTATCTCCTGTAACTAAAGTCCTATGAAAGCAATGGAAAAGAAGCAGCTTGTTTAATTTTCTTCGAGGTTGATGTTTGAATTACAACATATTTGGAGTATTTTTGCTTCGTCCCCCAATATTGCTCCCAAACCAATCCTGTGAAAAGTTATTTCCCTCGGAGGACCATTTATTTAGTCAAGGCCGGAGTAGTTTAGCGGGATGACTTTCATTTCACGGTTCATACGCTCAATGTGATTAATAAGTAAAATGCTGTTGAAGAGAGAGAAAAGCCGTCATTCAATCCTATCATCCAGGAATGGTAGGAGGACAGAATATACCAGGGCATTAGGAGCTGTTGTCAATCACGGCAAGGAAAATCAAGTATATTTGCATCTGCTCTGACAAGTCCTCATTTGGTCTGACTAGTTCCACAGCTTGCCAGAAAAAGACAGGAGACTCAATTGATGCTAGTAACCATATGAGTGCATCAGTGTAGCGCTGCACACCAGTGCAACTAAAGAGACAACATATAGGATTATTTTCTATATGTTCTAATTTTCTATAAGGATTCCTTATTTGCCCCCCCCCCTTTTTTTTTTTCCTTTCTTTTTTCAGATTTCAGGATGAATTGATTTGATGTGTGTGTGTGTGTGACATTGATTAATTGACTTGATAATGAGCCACTGATTCTTCTGAGCTAATTTACTATAAACAAGTTCTTTCAGTTTCTGTTGTGAGCTGTGAAGATGGGAAGTCCATCCAATGTTTTGCATTTCAATGTGTCGAAAATGATTATTAATCATGTGACTTTATCAAATACAATAATATACATAGATTGTGTGCAATACTTTCTTGTGCATTAGAAATGCACATAGGATTTTGTATGAATTTCTAAGCATTTATCATGAAAGGGAAGCAAGCGAATGGGAAGAGTTTCAGTTATTCCTTCATTTTTCTTCTCTGACATCAGGTTAAGGCATATGATTGGACTGAAACATTTTTGCTTAACACAGGAAGCACAGTTGCCAATTATGTAAATAGCTGATCTGATTTATTGTTTGCTTTACACACAAAGGCAATGCATCGCACACTACAATACTTGCTTATATGTCACAATTTATTTTCTTGATGTTGGTATCTTGACGTGTTACTGTGGCTGTCAGGACAGTATAAGGTTAATCATAAACCAAATGTGTCAAATAACCAATCATAAATGCAAGCACTGAGGTCACTGGCTTTCTTGTAAATTATATATCTTCATGTGGTGTTTGATGATGGTCGCAGAAATCTCTGTGACACGTCAGGCCCAGATCTCACTGAGATGTTTTACTGAGTTAAGATCTGGTCACTGTGAAGGCCACAGCTGATGATTCATTTTATTTTCAGTCATCAAATCATTCAGTGAAACCTTGTGCCCTGTATGGATGCATCTGTATTAATCAGTCTTCCCCACTCATTTATTCTAGTTTTTAAATCAGTATGTCTTGGTATTTCAGATAATATATTAAACTGAATCTGAATCGCTGACCGAGTGGTTACACCACATGGACAGCAATTAATGGTAAATTAAGTATTTGGATCCTTTACTTAAGTAAAAGTATCAATACAACAATGTAAAAATATTCCATTAAAAGAAAAGTCCTGTATGATGTATGATGAATACTGGGAGAGGAAAGGAGAAAAAACTAACTTCTGATTCACTAAAATTTAAATTAAACTATGTGAAAGGTTTCAAGGGGAAAATAACTGTTTCATTAAGCTGTCAAAAACTTAGACATCTGAAATGTGACCCTGACTACACAAATTGTTTTAGACGTCAAGAGGCAAAAACGCTGGAAACCACTGGTTTCATCTGACACGATCTGTTGTATTGTAAAAGCTTGAAATATTATCCATTGGGTCAGATCTTCAACTGAAAAGTAACTAAAGCATGAAATGAAATAGAAATCTCACCAAATCTTAATACAGATCGAGGCTCATGTCTGAATAAACTGACCACATAAACACAAATTTACTGCAGCTGCAGTGTTGAATGTTCCACAATAATCAACTGATGAGTGAAAGAGGAACACTGCAGCCAACAGACATAAACTGTCAGCACTCACTGAAGCTTGGCTGGTTTTAATATACTAACAGTAGCTGAATCAACCATAATGACTTATATATACAGTGGTGTGAAAAAGTGTTTGCCCCCTTCCTGATTTCTTATGTTTTTGCATGTTTGTCTCAGATCATCAAACAAATTTAAATGTTAGTCAAAGATAACACAAGTAAACACAAAATGCAGTTTTTAAATGAAGGTTTTTATTATTAAGGGAGAAAAAAACAATCCAAACCCACATGGCCCTGTGTGAAAAAAGTGTTTGTCCCCTAAACCTAATAACTGGTTGGGCCACCCTTAGCAGCAACAACTGCAATCAAGCGTTTGCGATAACTTGCAATGAGTCTTTTACAGCGCTGTGGAGGAATTTTGGCCGACTCATCTTTGCAGAGTTGTTGTAATTCAGCCACATTGGAGGGTTTTCCAGCACCAACCGCCTTTTTAAGGTCATGCCACAGCATCTCAATAGGATTCAGGTCAGGACTTTGACTAGGCCACTCCAAAGTCTTCATTTTGTTTTTCTTCAGCCATTCAGAGATGGACTTGCTGGTGTTTTGGATCATTGTCCTGCTGTAGAACCCAAGTTCGCTTCAGGATTTAATACAGAGAGGCACTTCAACTAGTCGTGTTATTAATCTTTAAATGCACATGTTTCTGGAACAGTGTCATCTCACTCATTATACTCTTACTGATTTGTAGTAGTACTATTTACTAAAAAATACATAGTAGTAATATATTCGTAGTGCTTCTGTTGTGGAGCAGTACAGCACAAAAATATTTGCAAATGTATTCTTGATGCACACTGAAGAACTGCGCTGCAACTGTGATTATTCAGAGTTTCCTACATGTTGCACCTCTGGCCAAGCAAAGGCTTTATCTGCGGGAAGATGTGGAGTTCGGCTGAAAATCTACACACTCCCTGTGGGAATGTATGCATGATTAATACTGCTTGTGTGTATACAGTACACTCACCATGTAACTAGTGTCTGCTGTGAGTCATACATCCCTTGGCAGGTGGGACAATATCCATCTAATTTCTGAGGAGTGCGCTGGTGCCATCCTCTGCTTTGTCGTTTTTAACGGTCTACGATCACCTGTCATTTTGATTAAGTAAGCTCTTGAATCTCTTCCGGTGTTATTAACTTCCATTTCCATTTTCCCATACATACAGTGGCTCGATAGAGGAAGAAAAAAAACAACCCTGTGACCTCTTTTGAAGTCTAGCCTCTAATAGCGTGTCTCTTTTTGGGTGCTCAGTGATGCTTTAAATATTTTGTTGGCATCACACATTTTCATGGCTGAATGATAAATGGCTGCTGGAAGTAAATATTTACTGAAAATTGGCAACAATGGAGTCTAGTAATATTGGTGATGCACTAAAGTATAGTGTATCTGACCAATGTTACATTTGTACGTGTGTGTGTGTGTGTGTGTGTGTGTGTGTGTGTGTGTGTGTGTGTGTGTGTGTGTGTGTGTGTGTGTGTGTGTGTGTGTGTGTGTGTGTGTGTGTGTGTGTGTGTGTGTGTGTGTGTGTGTGTGTGTGTGTGTGTGTGTGTGTGAGAGAGAGAGAGTGTGTGAGAGAGACAGAAAGAGAGACTGAAGCCGAACACTAATGTTGGATTCGGGGACATTGTGCAAATGTCAGCAGGCCTCCCAGCACCTCCCAAGCAGTCTAACTGGAAATGGCACTGAGACGCTGCTGACCATATGGCTCTTGTAATTAATCGTGCCGATTAATTTTTGGCTTGGCCTCAATGTCTGCACAGTTGCTTATGTAATACCAGAACCCTATGAGCAAGTACTTTCCCTCGCCTTTCGTAATGAATGTTAGAATACGAGCAGACGGTCGTGTGGTGCGAAGGTTAACTCCACAGAAGAGAACTCAATTTCATTCAGAAAAACATAGAGGTAATTATTTTTTTTAAATACAACCGGACAAAAATATTGGGCCTCAACCTAATATTTCACACCCCTTTTGAGCCAATCACTGCAATCAAGCACTTTTTAATGAGACTTTTACTCTTCTCATCTTCTCCTCTGGTCGTTTGGCCCAATTTTTTTGGAGCAAAGGGCTCCAGTTCTGTCAGGTTTGATAAGGAACTGCACATCAAAAAGAAACACACTGTTACCTTGATTTCGGTGGTCAGCTTGAATGTATTTTTAAGTGTTTTTGACTTCTTTTTCCACTATTTCAACTTTACATCTGTTCAATTTGGCATGACTTCCCCTCTTTCGGACACATCCGTAAACATTGGCTACAGACCCTAGTCTTTCAAAGCTTGAGTGTGTAGGGTTTACGGGGATCATCTTTTGGCAGAAATAGAATGAAATATCCATAAATCAGTTTTTATTATTGTATAATCAGCTGAAACTAATTGTTGTGTTTATCATTACCTTAGAATGAGCACTTAATACCATGGCAGCAGGTCTCCTTCCATGCTGCGCTCCATGTTGTACCACCAAACACTCACTCTAAAGAGGGCCTTTCACGTTTTTCACCAATTTCGTAGCCACAATAGATTCTCCTACCAACCTGTTCTCATTCCGAGTGTCAAGCACCGCGGTTTATCCAAACCTTGTACCTTGTGCATATGTTTTAGGCATCGAAGGGTACCTCGTGCGCATCTCTCTGATGCCAACGACTTTGGCAAAATGGCATTATGTGACATATTGGGAATGAGAACGTTGCATTTCTTGACTACTGCTCACAGCTTCAGTTTTCTTTGCTGTGATTATACCCTTTTCACGTTCATGTTTGCACAGCCACTCTGAAAGACAAGGGAAGGCCGGCTTCAGTTTAGTTAGATGAAGTCGAAAACAAACTCTTACAAGCAACACTTAATGTGTGACTGAGGTGGGAGGAAATTTTGAGGAATCTGGTCCTCTGGCTCCTTCATGCAATCTTACACGGAGCTCCAGTGAGATTTGCTGGCTTTCTATTGTCAAATTACTGCAGCTGCACTGTGATTAGCTCACCAGTCTTTGCACTTTCCATTTTATCTTCCCTTTTAGAAAGAGTGGCTGGTATTTTCAGATTCCCTGGTGTACATAACAGACTAGTTAAAAAAGAAAAGAGGTATTGTAGCGTCACCAAAATACAGAAATACTTGCTTGCCTTGGTTCACTGTCATCCTACACAGCTTAAGACAAGCAACAACTGCAAGTACGCATGGCCTCGGTAGAGGCC
This sequence comes from Brachyistius frenatus, assembly GCF_029030835.1. Classification (NCBI taxonomy): domain Eukaryota; kingdom Metazoa; phylum Chordata; class Actinopteri; family Embiotocidae; genus Brachyistius; species Brachyistius frenatus. The sequence continues at coordinate 4,060,731 of NW_027210621.1, forward strand.
AAAACACTTCAGAGTACAAGAGTTATCTATTATGTATTGTTTACCACTCAACTAAGGTAATGTATCCACAAGAAAGGTGAATTAGAGCCTAGGGGCATTTACCAGATGTTCATTTATAAAACAAAAAATACATTCGCTTTAAATGCCGCACTCATCTCAGTGCACTCCTACTGAATTTTTCAGCAATCCACCGTGACTGTGAACAATTTTTTGTTGCCTTGTATTTCAGGTATAACCAAGGTGATACTATCTTTGAGATAACCTCACAATGACATACTGTAAACTGCAGACAATGATGCATGTGTGCATCACAGTCTGTGAATCTCATTCTGCATCTTACCACGGTGCTCTTCTCTGTATATACTCGGCACGTTTCGTGTTTTTAATTACTTTATTTATCTTCAGCCCAAGAGGTTTGAGGTGACGTATATATGAGGTGTACAGTTTGTCTATTTTTTACAAAACAATACCTCATTTTTATGCACAGAGCCATCAGCTGTCTGAGTCACCTGCTGTGTCATAGGACACCATGCTAATTGTCCTTGGATATTTAAAGAGCTCGGATTTTACCGCTGCCCCCCCCCTTTTCCCCCCCCCCCCCCCTTTTTTTTTTTTCTCACAGGAAAGCAAAGGTCGACCCTTCTGAATATTAGTTGGACTATCTGAGTGTGGGGTGTCAGAAGGTGTCACTGGGGGAGCCTGAATGGCTCATGCTAGTCAGTTTTCGAGTCTCATCCTTCTGCTGCTCTCTCACCTTGGCGCTGGGATTGATAAGACTTCTGCTCCTGCAGCTGTGCTGCTCTGGAGCGCTGCATAGTGATAACAGACCAGCGCGACGTCAAGCTGTTATCTCCTTGATGCTGACATTCACCTCATATACTTGGTAACATGTGCCCAAAAGGTACAGAGCTCTCACTGAGAAAGCTGCAGGGAGCCGAGGAGGCAAAACACAGTGAAGCAAGACTGCTCACATCAACAGTCGAACACAAAATGCAGTCACGAAGAGAGGAACTATCTGCAGTTGAAATACATATTTATGCTTCTTACTGAGCCATTTTTATATTTGAACTACTATTACTTATTAGCTTTGGCTGGTGTGTCAGAAAGCAGAAAAGCCGGCTTAGGAAGAGGTTTTATTACGGTCATTCTGAAGAGAGCTGGCCTTAATGCAGGTCCTTTAGAATGCCCTATAGTTTCAGGGCATATGTACGAGATTTAGACTGAATTACTTACACTTTTAAAATATATTTGACATAATTTTGATAATGGATACAGAGTCATTTGAAGTTAATGCAGCTGAATAGTTGTACTCCAACACTTGCATAGAAACTGCCCATGTAATTCAGAAACTCCGTTCAGAGATTAAGAAAAGACACAATACAGACTTTGAAGCCATCATTCCTTTTTGTTTCAAACATGACACAAGTTGGACAGAACCTGTTTAGAGACAATGTGTTTTGAGACACTTTGTTCTTCAGAATTAAATTAAGTTTTACATTAAAAAGCGGTTTGTACTTCATAAGCGCTGGCAATAAAAGGAAGGATGGACCTTATCTCCGCCTGTTCTCTCGCTCGCTTTTATTACAGAGGTAATTTGCATTTTAATTTGAAGCTTGAACCTGTGCTTAATAGAATTAAACTGAGAGACACATTGACATGGATTTCTGACCCCTTCAAGTCCTCTAAGTACAGAAGGGGCAGAATCACTCAAATTATAGTGAGGCATGGGGTTGACCCCAGCTAAGATAAGCCTTAAAGGTAAACATCGGCTCCTTAAATGCCAATTATTACCATCATTTTCAATAAACTCCCTGCAGATGCAGCACATTAACCTGTAAAATGGTGTGTTTTTGAGAAAATGCAAAGCAGCTATGTATTTTGATGTAGCTCTCCTCATAACATATTGACTCTTGGTGTACAAGACTGGAAGACCTTGCACAGAAAGTAAAGCAGTATTGTCTTTTTTCTCCTTAATGCATAGCAGGATTGTGGTTTACTTGGCCATAATAACTCCCAGGCCTGTATCTGTAAAATTGGAAGTGGGGCTTGTCAGACATTTGAATGTTTACAGCGGCTTTGAATTTCCTATTCCAGTCAATATTAGGTTAGGCTAAGGGGGGAATAGCTTGAGAGGGGGGAGTGCTGTGAAGCATGAACAGCCTAGCTGTCGACCTATGAGAAAAAGAAGCCGACAGAATGAAGTTTGGCATTTTATAATTAGAGATGAGGGGCCGGAACAGCAAACAAAACATTTCAACTGGCACACGTCTTCTACTGTAAGTACAATATCAGAAGTGAGTTGTAGCATGAGATGCCTGCCTCAAATAATAACAGCACAACTCCACCGAAGCAGGTGCTTGTTCAGTATATTATGTGATCAGTTTCACTGCGTTCAATACTTCAGATTCCACACTTTACTGTCTCAAATACTGACATCTAGTTGGCTTTCCGTAACATCTGTTCCTCCTACTGTAACAGTGTGAGTCATCGAGTCACAGACAGACAAGTTTAAACACCACGTTCTCACAATAGTTGTCAGCATTTACCTATAAGGTGGTTTCAATAGAGGTGCACTTGACACTGAGAGCAGAAATACAAACAGCTAGAAAAGGTCTAAGTGAATCACAACACTGCGCCAAGTATAGAGAGCAGTATATCCGGCTTAACCAGCAAGGCGGGTATGTGGTAATGTCTGGCTGCACACTTTAAATATCTAGTATAACCTTGAAACTGTAAATCCTCAACCATGTAATAGCAACATACAGGAATTATTCCCTGTGGCAGCAATGTAAAAATGTGACATGTCTTCTTTCACACTCAGCTACAGATAAGAGAGGAATGTAGATGCAGAAAACAGTCCTCTACATCTCTGCAGCCAGTGACCATCTCTCTGAGCTAACCATAAGAGATGAAGCTGACATCAACCACAGACTGAAGAGCACAGAGGCCAATGAGTCAACACACTATGGAGACACCCTTACTCTTACACACCCACACACTTACGCACACAACATAAATACGAGACCGCAATCACGTACAGAATAGTAACGTTATTTATCCATTATGGCAGGGAGGCACTGTTCCACTCTTCATTAAACAAAAAGTAAACAATTAGTGGCGTCCTCTATTTAGTGGTACAGCACAGAGTATACAAACACATTAAAAGCACATAGGGTAAAAAAAACTAATTCAAAATCATCTATAGCATCCATCACAAATGCCATCGCAATCCAGGCAGACATTTAAAGTGCATGTTGATAATCCTATACTGGCAATTGTAATACAAATAGTGAGTACACTGCAAATCCCTTATGTATCAATGTATTTCCCCAGATTCCCCATGGCTACCGCATCTTGTTTAATTGACTTATTGCCTTGGGAATAAGTGAATTCCTTGCTCGGTTGGTTCTAATATTGTAGTATCTTTACCTCTAACCAGAAGGGAGTGGCTGGAAGTCAATGGGATGTTTCCATGCAGACCTTTTCTTCCTTCTCAGTCAGCCGGGTCAGGTACAGGTGGTGCAGGTCAGCCTGCTGCTCTGCCACGATTTCCCCACAGATCTTAGCAAATTTTTGTTTAACCTCGTTTCCCCCAAAAATTAGACACTGTGTAAAAAGGGAATAAAAAACTAATGTGATGATTTGTAATTTATGTAAACCCATATTTAATTTGGAAAATAGAACATTGACAACATATCAAATGTTAAAATTGAGACATTTTTATTGTTTTTTGAAAAATGTATGCTCATTTAGAATTTGAAGCCAAAGTTGTTACTCTGCTATCTCATTTTCAGGTTGATGCTGCAAAAATACCACAGCTATACCAGACATCCCTGAAAAAAACCGGGCTCCTCAGATGGTTCAGCTGGTTGGGTGAACAGATTTTAGGTTAACAACATAACAAAACTGCAGAGGTCTGGCTATAGTGACATTTGCGTATCACTCTGAGTCATCTTATCACAGGCAGACAAGTCTAAACAAAATGTTTTTATTTGCCAGGCTTGTCGTAAAGGGTGGATTTAATAGAGATTTAATTGACAACATTAGTCTAAAAAAAAAAAAAAGTTAGCTAGAAAATGTGTAAATGAAACATAATCCTGAGCCATACAGAGCACAGTCAACTACTACTCAACAGTATCTTTCCTCAGTACTGCAAGTATGTGTGGCTGCACACCTTAAATATTTAGAGTTGAAACATAACTAAACCACACAAAACCGCAAGTTCTCAACTGTAGAAAAGCAACAAAGAAATTGTTCAATATGGCAGCAATGTCAAAATGTGACACATCTTCTTTCACATGCAGCTTTAGATAAGAAGCACTGTCCTCTGCATTTATTATCAGCTGGAAATAAGAGATACCATCAATTTCAGATTAAGAGCACGTGCCTGTGGGAAGCACATCAAGAAAAGGCACCAATAATATACTATTATCCATTGGCTGCATTACATGTCGGCAAACCTTACCCACTTTAAACACCACTATTCATTAATACATAAATGAATCAGTACTATTAACATCAAACAAGATACAACAGCATGCTTCATGTACACCAATCAATCACTAGCCTACATACATTTCTGTCTGCAATCTGATTCATCCCTAAATTACATTAAGCAGTGATGGAAATTATCTAAGTACATTTACCCAGGTAATGTGCTCGAGTACAATTTTGAGTACTTTACATGAGAATTTCAATTTGCTCCTGCTTTATACTTCCACTCTTCTACATTTCAAAGGGAGATATTGTACTTTCTACTCCACGTTTATTTGACAGTCCTATTACCCTAGGTCACATTTCAGATGTCTGAGTTGTCAATAGCTTCACCGAATACAGCTATTTCCCTCTAAACCTCTCACTTGGATTAATTTTAATAAATGTTCAAATGATCCAACGTCTCACCAAAATTCTAAGATAAGAGAAAAAGTTCAAACCTCAAAAAAATACTTTGTTTTTTTCTGCTTTTCTCTCCCTGTAATCATCTGACAACACCTCCGATTTATCTGCAGTCCCTGGATATAGTGCCAACTAGCTCCACCTGCAGCAGTTACAACAGTAACATACTGCTTACACACTGATGCTTCAGTATTAGTAATCTAATGTCATATGTAATGTTATATGAGTCAGAGGGACCAAACTAGGACTTTTACTTTAATACTTTAATTTGCTGCTGATACTTCTGCACTTTTACTGAAGTCGAAACTTTTACTTGTAATGGAGTATTTTATCATTTCCCTATTGGCACTTTTACTGAACTAAAGCTTCTGAATGCTTCTTTCTCCACTGGCATTAACGGGTACCTGCAAATTGGCCTTTACCCACCTTCACAGACTGCCCGTCAGTTACTTACCGGTTAAACAAAGAATTGATCTTTAAACTCACTAACTGTTCCACTGCTTATTACACAAACAAACAGTAAGCCTCAACACAAAATAAAAGAGAGAGGAGAGCAAACGATCTTACCTTAAACTCAGTTTTAGTGCTTTGCTTTCCTCTGTGCAGTGAGCCATCTCATCCCAACTTAGAAAACGAGGCTAATAAGGGTGCAATGATTAAACTAGCCAGTCAATTGTCTCCTCCACGGGGGGTGTACTTTTGGTCTGTGCTAGCTAGTATCAGTCAGCTGAATCAACAACATTGTTTTCACCCTCAAAAACTGTCCTTCTACGATCATCCATATTGCAGTATTGTTTCTGATTCTTCATTTGCCTCTTTTTTATCCATTTAAAAGCCAATTTTTCTTATACCGTTGAAAGTTTATACTTGTATGATTTAATTTACCGCCATTTGTAAATATGCTACTGTCCCATAATGTCTATGATTGTGAAACAGTGCCCCCCTGTGGCAGTGAGAGTAAATCAAAATAATGAAAATGTGTCTCCCTTCACAGTGTTGAAGACAACATTGAATATATATTGATATATACATTGAATGATATATACATCCGAAATGTTACTTCATTTGTACTGCATTAAGAAAACTTAAATGTTGCTTCATTGTGACTAGATACAGACAAACATCTTAACAGCTAGCACGTATACAGAAATACCATATGGATTTATTTTGCTATTTTCCATAGTGCTGCCATGAACTGCCAGTGCATGCCTGAAGCTTTAAAGCTGTTGCCAGTAGAAAAAAACCCAACAGATTAGTCATAGCAGAGGTATTGCAGTGGTACTGAGCTTTGGGCTTCACTGGGGAGATCCACAATGTAATGCCTATTAATTCAAATACAAACTGTGCAGTTTATTTGATCTTCTCTTTACCCCATGAAATAAAGTGCTGTATTTGGTAATATTGTTTGCTTGAAACCCTAAAGTGTCAAGTTCATGCCTCTTCACTTCGGTATCTTTATTGCTTCTAGGCACTTTAGTTAACATACAGTAAAACATTTAATCTGGACCAATATTTACTTTGATTTTTTTTTTCCCATTTTACTCAATGAGCTGCTTAAGTGCGTTATAAATGAATGAAATGGAAGTGGAGATTTAATTAAAGCAACACTGTCAGTTCTCACGGCTTTCTTCATAATGCAGAGAGACATTTCCCTTGATAGGTCACCCTGATGCTCCGCTAAGTCTTTGGTATCTTTAAGTAGTGACGAGTAAAAACAGTTAACATTTTAACATTTCATATAACGTGTAAATACATTGTTTTTGAAATGTATTTTATTCAGTGTTGTAATGTTGTAGTTGTAATCATCTCAAGAAATTTATAGCCAGTCTACACGGGTTTTTACAGTTTATTATTATCCATGATATTCACATTACTATTCACATGTGCACCAAGCAGTTTTTTTTTTTTTTAAATCATGGAACTGTCCCTCAAAAGGAACAACTCATTAAGCACAGCATAATACATTTATTTTATTCAGTCTAATTTCTGCTGACAAATCACAGTCCCCCAAGTCACCAAACACACAACTGTCTAAACCTACCCAAAACTAATTAGCCACCAAATAAAGTGAAACTACGTACTAAAGCAGGCAAATTGATAAATGTGATTTTCATATGCAACATAATAAATTCATGTTAAAAAAAAATGCTACTGTCCTTTTCAAAGTGGGTGTTGTGAGATTTTGTTCTCTCGGGTGTTAATTACAGCAGGAAGGCGGTATGTACATTCAAGTTAAAATGGAAAATTTGCTTGCCTTTCAGGTGTCCTCGTGACAAAAGTATACATTAGGGTTGTAGTATAAAGCTCTTAAGTAAACAAGTAATAACAACCAGTCAAGAAAGAGACATTGACAAGTTTTAAGCGGCGTCAAGGAGAGGCTTAGGATAGTCATGTCACCCCCAAATAATTCTATTGATTTATTTATTGTTTTTTAAAATGTATTTTTATATATGAATATACATGTATCATTTGCAAGTGCATTGAATACATTTTTAAAATATTATTTTTAGACACAAAAAAAAAGATAAAGTCAGCCCAGCTGACCTGATTCAGCCAATGGACGCAGCAGGTGTTGAACTCTGAACTTTTGGCCTGACTTCCACTTCCTGTTAGCCAGAGTGCATGTTTAACTAGGGTGTGTTGTAATGGTAATTTTTTTTTGCCCACAAACATCTGCGTGTGGTATTTCAGCTAAAACCTGTAAACGAGTGACCATGAACCCAACAGGGCTCACACAGGTGATGATAATTGGTCTCATGAAGTCAGTGTCACTGCCCAGGATCAAGAAAATCAGGAACATGACCTGCCATTTGGGAATCAGCAGAGAAGTTTGAGCAAAAGCTGGTTGGATCAATACAAAGGGCGGGAGACAGTGTGTCTGCAGAGGTTTTGGTAAACTACCTGAGGATCAGTGGGGACTATGGAACCAGTCACTGTCCTATTGGCTATAAACATCGAGACAACGCGGGCACTGAGCTCGGACAAAACCAGTGCTGCCATCGCACTCAACCAAAACAACACGCATCATTTTGTTCCAAAGACATCTAATGGTAAGTGAGTGATTTGTTACAGTATTGCCAGTTATAAATGTAATGCATTTGGTGATTCAGAAAAAATGTTGACTCCATGCACTGCTTATTTATTTAACATTGGGAAGCTGTTACCTCAGGTGTTGGTATCTGTCAGCATGAGTTTGATGTCTGAGTCATGTCTGTGGTACAACTGTTGAACCTTGTTTGCAGATTTGTACTTATGTTGGCAGGTAGGTGAACCTTACATCTGCATCCCTTGGTCTGAATATTTGGCTGTGTGTTTAACATATGATTACATTCATTTCAACTGTCGCGTTTGTGCGCCTGTAGTGCTGCAGTCGAAATTAAATTGAGGCGGTCTCCTCGGGAAAATCATATTTAAGTAAAAGTTTATTAATTGAATGATTAGTGTGTGAGCAGCATGTTACTGTTGAAGCTGCTGCAGGTGGAGCCAGTCTGAACTACTTGAAATCCAGCTGTATAAACAGAGACCACAGATACACCTGAGAGGTCGACAGGTGATAACAGGGAGAGGATAGAAAAAACAAAACAATGTTTTGATCCACAACTCTGTTATCAGTTTCTGGGCTTTTTCCCCTCTGTTCTTGATTTTCTGTGAGATATTAGATCATATGAACATTTATTAAATTTGAAACCATGTGAGAAGTTTAGAGGGAAAATCAATGTTTGGTGGAGCTGTTAACAACTCGGACATCTGAAACATGACCTTGACTACACACTGCTTTTTGTAAAATGTTAGATGACAATATTGTTGCAAACCACTGGTTAATCTTCAAAATTTACTGTATTTTAGAAGCGTGTTATATTTTTCATTGTGTCAAATCTTCATCTAAACAATATATAAGACTGTCAGATCAATGCAGTGGAGTGAAAAGTACAGTATTTCTGTCTGAAATGTAGTGCAGTGGAAGTGTAAAGTGGCAGCAAATGTGTATTGTTCTCTATGTTTTACTTCCAACGTGTTTACATAGATAACCAGCCAGCCAAACTACTTTTCAAGAGCCAGGAATGGGAGCGTGGTTGCTCCCTTAATGACTTCATACAAATTAAATCAGGTTGACAATGTTGAATGACTGCAATATAGATAACAGATAAACATAAACAGCCTTATGTTCACATATATCTCAAAATACTAAGAAAATTCCCCATTCCCCATCATTTAACACATGAAGAACATAAAACACTTACAGTCATTGCTTTCTGAGGAATACAGACGAATGATTACTGTGGATTAAACATGGGATGCTACACAGCTGCAACCAAGCTCCCTGCAGTTTACAGCTCTCAACTTCCTACTCCCTGCGTCTCACTTCCTGCTTCATTACAGGTGTCAAAATAAAAGAACCACACCCATTTATGCATGAATCAATGAAAACAAATTTCAATAGTTAACTTAAACACTTCTTCAACATATAAACATATTCAGGGCAGAACAAAATGGAAAAACTGAAACAAAGTACAGATACCTGAACATTGTACTTGCATACAGAATTTGAGTAAATGTATTCAGGCCACCAGTGTTTGATTTCAGTGTGTACTCAGTAACGTTATTTGAAGTTGATCTCCATTCCTTCTGATTGCCTTTTTACCTGGTTGTTGCTATGATACCACAAACTCTATGTTCGTTTGCAAACTTTGTTGCTGTGCATCTGTTGTTGTATGTCGAAAGCCCACGGTCAGATTTATTGTGAAGTTGACACTAGACTGAATGCCATTGTGTTAGCATGATGCCGAAGCAGTCTGTCACTGACACTGTTTTTCTTTTTCTTTTTTTAATGGGAACATGGTTTCAAGTCTATCTGATTTGTTTTGATCCTGTTTGATGTCGTGCAGCTCTTTGGTCAACCCGTTCTATAGAAATAAACTGACTTGACTGAAACAATTAGTCATCTTGAGTAGCTAATGGAACTACTAAGAATTATAATAGTTTTTAAATAATTTAATAAGCAAAAATATATTTTCCAATTTGAGCATTGCTAATGTGAAGACCTCTGCAGACATTTATTGTAAAATGAATATCTTATCTAATAAGATCTAATAATAATATTAAGTAATGTGTGATTTTGAGACTGAGACATTGTTTCTCTAATTCCTCACATTTTATAGACTAAAGATGAAGCAGCTTATTGAAAATACAACAATTAACTGATTATTTAAGATTAATTATGTAATCATTTTTGCAGCTCTACCTGACATGCATTAATTTCCAGTAATACCAATGACCTCCGGTGTCCTACCAGTGGGAGGTGCCACAGATCTGTTGTGTACAAACTGATTGTTCAGTTAATGAGGAGAGGAGAGGGATGTCCCAGTTAAAACAAAACCAAATCACTGTACTCAAGAGATCCCAACAGCATATATTTCAAATTAAATAAGCTCCCGCTACACCAATACAGCACTGCTGTATAACAAGGATGGACAGTAGAGAGTAAAGAAATAAGCCTGATAAGAGTCATAAAAACGGTGTTGTCCTGCATTCTTGTTGTTTTGCAGACAAGCCTTGTCTGAGAATAGATAGCAGCATATCTATGTTTTCTGATTTCTAAAGCATTACAAGCACATTAATAAGATCAAAGCCTCCAACACCCTGCTCTTAAACTAAAGAGCAGAATTCATACGTCTGAGCAAACAGATGGTAGTTTCACACAGTTATTCACTTTGAAGCTGCATCTTCGCAGAGAGCGTTTCTCCCCAATGCTAGCGAGCTCTGGGTAAAACTATCTCTCCCCGCTAGAACATACTGACATGATTTCAAATAGTCCTTCTCTCTCGCTCTCTCTCTCTCTCTCTCTCTCTCTCTCTCTCTCCCCGGCTGCTGGTGTCCTCACCGCAAGCAGTTTAGAATGTGAATGTGCTTCTGTGTTTGTTTTGCTGAGGGAGAAAATGCATGCACTCCAGAGTATGATCTGAAGGAAAGTAGATTGAGATGGGCACTGCCCAGATCTATAATTGGAATCTGTTCTTGGATGTGAAGAGTTTCGAATGCCTATTCTCCCAAACCCTTTTTTTTCCTAATGGGAAAGGAGTGCATGGACACATCTTTGTAGATTTCAGCTTCTGTTTGGCTGTCTCAGTCGAAGACAGTAGTAAATATTAATGCTGCAATCCAGAGTTGCTCTTGGTAGTACGAGAAAAAGCTCTTATTTCTACGGGTGCACATGTGCATGTTAAATAACATTACGCTCATGCGCTATGCTACGTGCTCAAGTATCTGTTACATATTTCCAGTGTGAAAACAAACAGCCCTCTTATTGTCTAAGAGGCTTGGGTGGACATCGTTAATGCTTACAATTCCTTGTTTTTGTGCTCTTGAGGCCTGAGTCCTTTGTTCCCATTGATTGGCCCATTATAAAAGACACCAACATGGAACAGCCTGTGGTGCTAATGGCGTGCTCTCTCCTTCACACAGACACTAAGAAATGGTAAACCATTACAGCATGCAGCTCCTCAGCATAGCCTGCCACTGCAGCCGTTCATTGGGCATCCATCCTCACCAGTACACCCGTGATTGTTGTTGAGGGAAAATGGTAAGGCATGCTAAAGTTAACATTTTTTGGAGGAGGCCACAAGTTCAGGTGTGAAGCCATTCATAGTTGTGAGTGATAAATATCTTAAATGTGGTCACTATTACAAATGAACCCGGGTAGATGCAAAGGCCTGATGGAATTCCCCTCTGTAATGTATATCATTGTCATGCCTAGAACCAAGAGAGAATAAACAGTTGGGATCTCTAAGGTCATTGTTACGCTCTAATCTGTTTGGATTTCCAGAGATCCTCAGGCTTTGACTGACTTCATTGAAAAAAGGCTGCACGAGTGAGTAGAAAGCCAAAGCAGAGGAGTGAAAAGAGTACAGAAAGAACAAGAAAAGAGCAGGCAAATAAATTACATGATAATGATAAGAGCAGATCATTATTAGAAAAGATAAGGTAAGAGAGCACCAGTAATTTCTTCATTTGGATGCCACTGTACTCACCAGAATTCTCCCTTTTCCTTTTCTGGAATCAAAAGCTGTGCAAAGTTTAATTTCATGGTCCACAGATATGTAGATGCATCTCAACGTTTTATACGATCCCATCACTTTGTCATTGACAGTTCAAAAGTCCTCCTTCGCCGAAAGCCTCTTGTTACTTTGCGTAGATGTTTGGCCCTGACTGTGCTGAATGACAGATGTACAGAGTTTGACAGTAGAAAAGTGACTTACCATTTATCTGCGGACAGAGGAGAGTTTTCTGTGTTTTCAACTGAAATCTAATTTTAAGACGTGTATGTACCAGGATGAGCCTCTGACATCAACTCGTTTGCAAGCCAATCCTAGTCAATGATGCGACACTGGAGTCGTGGCAACTCGACACATCTTTCGACAAAAACAAAATCTTTTTTATTTCAAAGGTCTTAATATTGCACAGAACACATGTCAAGTCAGTCTGAAAGCCTCACCATGACTGACCAGTGTGCCGAGTTTCATGAGTTTTGAGCATATTTAAGCCCTCAAAACAGCAAAATCAGAATAATTCCTTGGAAAAACAATAGGGCCTTGGCATAACTCTGCTTGGGCCTAAATAGGATGGGGCCTCATCAACTTTGGACAACAGAAAAGGAACGTTTGTTTTTTGCTTAAATGAAGAAGCTTAATGAATCTGACACTGAACATAAAAAACAGTCAACTTCAGTCTATTCTTTGAATTACACAACCTTTGAACAAGTCGTTTTCTTTTCGATGGTTTTCGATGCTCTGTGTCCCATGTTGTAATGCTGCGTTGTTATTTGTTGATGGAAAAAGTTGGGGTGCTTGTTTTTGTTTTGATGTCCCGAATGATAATGCAACAGAACCGTCATCATTTAGAATTGAGATGGAGATTGTGATTTTAATACAATAAATTTGCAGACCTAGTACACGTCCACTGAAAATGAATTTCTCTCTGAAAGTACATTTTTGGTGTTCACTGATTTGAGTACTCTTTGATTTTGGATTATTCCATTATAAATAGTATGTGCTTTTAAGAATTAGTTTGTACTTTTTTTTTTCTTCTTTTTTTTGGAGGGGGGGGGGGGGCAGAAAACCAGCATGAGATGCGGATTGATCTTTTAAACAGAGTATTTTTATGTCGGCATACAATTAATTGTCTTTAACTTCACATGATTTACTGTTAAATTGTTTATTTTCTTTTGTGTATTTCATGTTTCTAATTTAAGAAATAAAAAAATGCTAAATAAAGCATGAATGAAGTTAAAAAAAATTCTGACTGCTTATAATATCAGTAAAATCATTTGATAAAAATACTGGCAAATGTTTATATAGTCATATAACCCAATACATAACATAAACATATTATAAAACGACACCTTTGATATTTTGGTTAATAATGAATTGTTACCATGACATAAAGTTGTTACACACCTCTGCAAGATATTATTAATGGCACTGGTGTCTCTAAATGGCCTCAAACAAATTACTGTAAAGAAAACTCTTGGTTATTTATGTCCGGCGGAATAATTCCTGCCTTAATTTAACACTTTCACTTTTGATGATAACGTCTGCACAAGATGAGTCTGAGGCAAATTTATGTTTGTTTATTACTGTCTGGGGGGAGGTACAGGAGTTCATTAATAAATGTGAGTAACCCAGACAGAGCACAGATCGACCTGCCTCACCATTGAAGAGTGAAGGACTCCCTTGTCCATATGCCCATTTACTATTGTACTGTATAAACCCTGAGTGGTCAGTGACAGCAATGGAAATGCTGTCAGAGGATAAAGGCACAAACCCTCTCCCACAACGCTATTTATGGCGGAGCCGTGCAAATGTCAATAATTTATGCTGACACGTGTAAATGCTGCTGTCACATTAATAATTGTGTTGCTAAAATAGTCACGGAAACCGCATGCAGAGCAAATTGTGGGCGGCAGTGAACATGGAATGCTTTTTGTAACTGTAAATCATACAATGCTGTGATGATCAGCGCAAGAATGGGAGCCATGAAAAGTAGCCTCCCAAACAATTCTAGAAGTCAGATTAATAGACATGAAAGTGGTGACTTTGGTGAATTATTTTAATTGCACGTCATAAATCTGGTGAAACCAGCAAGTCTGTATTAATGACAAATTATTGTGTAGAAATTTAGATGCCACAGCAGATACCTAATCCATCTGGTCTATAGCTGTTCAGTGCGCTACGTGTCCTGTTTTACAATAGGCACATGAAGAAAAGCATAGCGATCAATATTTCCTGCACTAATTGAAGTGCTTTTTATCTTGTTGGACTCTGTGTGTGTGTGTGTGTGTGTGTGTGTGTGTGTGTGTGTGTGTGTGTGTGTGTGTGTGTGTGTGTGTGTGTGTGTGTGTGTGTGTGTGTGTGTGTGTGTGTGTGTGTGTGTGTGTGTGTGTGTGTGTGTGTGTGTGTGTTTGTTTGTGGGGCACTTGTATATTCATCTGCATTGCTCTCCACCTCTCTTTGTCTGGCCTGTCCTACCTTTAAACTCTGTGAGCCTTTGGGAGTGCCTGCCTCTTTTATCAATATTTATGCCAGAAAGCAATTTGGAATCCGGTCACGAGGTTCTGCACTACTTACAGTCAACTTACTGAATGCAATTCATAGATCCCATTATAAATGCATGCATCAGTCCCTGGTTAGTTTAGCATCCGTTCCTTGGTCAACCAAGGAAACCAATCATTCTTATTTTGCCCCTCTTTGAATTTCCCTCAGTGATAATGTGCAGTATTATGTGCTGTGATAATCAGTCCTGAAACAATCAGAAGTTGGTAAATTTCTTCTGGATGACTCAGAGTTTGGTCTTCACAGTCAGATATTCAATCTGGCACAGTGTCTCTAAGCAAAATTCAAAAATCAATACGGGGAGACACCGCAAATGGGATATAGCTGTTTGACAGTCTAATTCCTTTATCATGAGAAAGAGTGAGCCTGAGTCTTGACAATTAATTTAACAAACAAGGCCTCAAGAAATTTGTTAAATCTCAAGGGTTTGAAGAATTGTCTGTGGTAAAGGAAAGGACAAAGACAAAGATAGGAACAGTGTTATTTTATTCCACTGTCATTGTCGGCTGATGTGTCCACTCCTAAATGACATTCCAAGTTTGGACGTTAACATTTATAACTTGACCAAGCCTCTATTTCCCTGTCTTGAGTTGTAGTAAGGCAAATAGCAGGGCTGTGAATGTCCACTATAAATTAAAATAAGTATGTAAGGCGAGTTTCACACAAACGTTTTTGTAGATGTTCTGTCCAACAATCACTTCCTCTGCTAAATCTTCAAAAACCTTCAAGGCAATTGCATTGCAAATATCAAGTTTTCCAACCGGGAAATTTTGTCTGAGGCTATGCTTATGTGTGGTAATCTTCCAGACTTTCAAGTGCAATCACTCTCCACTGGAAAGTCCTGCTCTTCATTTGATAAGGGGTGTTACACTGGACCGGCAGCTAATTATGTTGGCCCAATAATTAACATTTGAAGGAAACAATATCTTCCTACCATCGAGGCAATCGTTGCATCATAGCAGCTTGAGGGGTTGAAAATATGTTTTTCTGTTAAGTGTGTTTTTTATTTAGTTTGTGATGTATAACTATGTGTGTGTTTGGATGAAGTTCTCTCATTGTTTTTAAACCCACCAACATGTAAGTCACGTCAAATTACCAGGAGCAAAGCCATATCCAAGAACACAGCAAGAAATATTTAACTTGTATCTGAAAAAGGTGTATTTTTACAACTGTAGTATTTTTATTTAGTATACTTTCTACTTTCAGCTCTTCAAAACATACAAATACGTGTGTGTGTGTGTGTGTGTGTGTGTGTGTGTGCGTGCGTGCGTGCGTGCGTGCGTGTGTGCGTGCGTGCATGTGTGTGAGTGTGACTGATGGAGAGGATGGTAACATAGTTTGTAATGTTTATTATCAAATTATTGTAAAGTTTGCTACTTGCAAAGACGCCCCATCTGCCCCCCCTTTAAAGTAATTTTTTGTAGTTATAGTTCAAATAAATTGTGTCATAATCACATGACAAAGTCAGAATTTTTAGACAAATAACTCCCCCGACCACCCACTGCTATCACAGTACCAAAGCCTTCCAGAAACCGAGGGAACATCCTCCCCTCTTTCCCTTGTAACGTCAAATTAGACCAGCTATCAAATTTAATACTGGTAGATATCAGTGGATAATACAGCTCATATTATGTGCTAGGAGCTGCAATACAAGCAGTTTGTTTCCTAACACACTTGACTTCAAGGTTCAGTGCTTGGGATTTAGGAGGTTCTGTTGGCAGAAATTAAACACAATATTCATAATTGTGTTTTAATTCACACACACTGATAACTAAGAATAGTTGTGTTTTCATTATCTTAGAAGGAGCCCCTCATGTCTACAAAGGAAGTGGATCCACTTCCATGAGGCACGCCATGTTGCACAATGGTGTTTCTACAGTAGCCTAGAAAGGACAAAGGGGCTGGAGCATGAAAGTTTTGTATTACTCAATGAACTTTTGTACAAAGTGCAGTCAGCACACCAAATACATTTGATATGTTTTTGCTGTGACCAGCCTTTTGCTTTTTAATAGCACCAGTTATATTAGGTAGTCTTGTGCATGATTTTTTTCAAGGGAGTCGACATGTAGAGTGTTCAGCATTTTAGAAAACTTACCAGAGTTCCTCCATGTACTTAGGCTGTCTCAGTGTCTTTTCTTTCGTCATGCAATCACAGACTGACTCCATGATATTTGATTCAGGGGTCTGTGGGGGCCACACCATCTGCTGCAGGCCCCTTTGTCCTTGTCGCTGAAGACAGCTCTTTATGACTGTGGCTGTGTTTGGGTTCAATTGGACGCCTCTCTGATGGTATTGCACCATGGATAAGAATCTAAATATCTGAATTGACGAATTCATTTTTTTGTCCTTGCAATATATGTGGCTGATGAGGTCATACTGGGATTTCCTGTCTATTTTTGCCACCATTTTAAAGAGGTTACCATGACAGACATTCACAAGCACAACACATTGAATCCTTCTTTGTGGATTATGAAGAAGCTAATGAGTATTGTCAAGATTAAGAACATTGTGACAATAACATAATGGCCACCGTTCACAGAATAAATAACTGTATAAATTGCGACACCAGTAATTATTCTTTGCAATAGAAATATCTCGGTGTTTAGGCAGAGGCCAAAAATATCAGCTTCACATTTTAAGCAAGCTCATATAGCGTAATCTGGGCCGGACAAGACAGTATACAATTACAAGCACAAATTACAGGTCTTAAAAGAGTTCCATGTGCAGTTGCTGTGCTGAAACCATTGTTGTTAGAGGTCCATTGTTTTCCAGACTTATAATGGCATTCACGGTTTGAAGAAAGGATAATTCACAATATCTTTGTTTCCATATCAAATGGAGAACTCAGTCTCCCTTTTCCCTTCCAATTCCCTTTTGATACTAACAAAAACAAGAATTCCCATTTGAAGTTTGTGTTTTTAACTTGTCAACAGGTTAGCACAAGGATAAGGCAATTTGGGGTTTACACAGATTGAGTGACAAAGTATCAAAATATTCTATAAAAACTCAGCACTACAGAAGCCCAACAAAATCAAGAACTGGCTGCATTAGTTTCAAGGCAGCTCAGTGATGCATGAAATAATGTCCTGTGGCATGTTGCTAAGACCCATCCCCAATGGGAACAAGCACTGAAAATAGCCACCGAGCTCCAGTATTCAGCCCCCCCTGTCAACTAGAAGACTGGGGAAGTCAGTCACAACTCGCATGCTGTGTTTCTTCGTCTCACATGTCTCTTTCATGCAAACCTTTTATATTTATGTAACACATCTGCACAGTGTTTTTCACTTTACAGCAGCTCCTCTCTGTCTGACATTCAGCCCCCATCCCTTTTCCGTCTATTTGCCTTTAACTCTCCCGAACTCACTTGCCGTCTGTTTTTAATTGCTAATGTTTGAGTGGGTTGTTAGGTTACAGTGAGGAATATTGTTCTGGGCTATTAAGTAGACCAGACTGTCATGAGGGGACAGGTTCAGTTTGACGCAGGGACAAGCATTCATATCACACATGGTCCATAAATGCCCACCCTCAATTGTTACATTCTGCCCTTTGATATAATGCCATTATTGCCGGAAATGGCGTGCAGTATAATACAGCATAACATAACAAAAAGCTCATATTCTCCCCGCTCTGCCTGTTCCATGGCAGAGACAAAGAACAGCACAGACATTACCGTGAACAGCACACTTTATTCAGTGACAAATGCTCAGGTTGTTATCATCTTTGAGACAGTTTATGTCACTATAATTGAAAGGAACTTATTCAGCCAGTGACAAGGAAGCCTAACCACACACTAAGCTCACATGTAGCATCGCCTTGCAAACGTTTACGGCAGTTGTGTATGTCAAACAGACTTGGCTGCAATTTTAGCATAGTTCCTTTTGGGAGAATTAAGGCTCACAGTTTGATTGAACATCTCACTTCCGCATACTGTTTATTATAACCCGAAAGACAAATCTATCGGAATAATGGATCACGACAATGTTTTAATTGCGCCACCTAAAGTAATTTGTGTGTTTTCCAGTAAATCCTGTCTCATTGTGTGTGCTGGAATTCAAACATTGTTCGTAAAATAACCAGTCTTCTCTGTGTGTGTGCGTGTTTGTGTGTTTTGTATAAGCTACTTTATTCTTTGCTGAAGGTTTATATGGCCAGACTATAGTTCAGAACAAAACAACAAACAACATTTGACTTTGGTCTTAACTGTTTAGATGGAAAGTCCTCTCCAAAGAATGGGTTGCAGTATCACCTGCATTTTCTATGGTTTCCATGGCAACAATAATTGGAGAAGAGACCAGTCCATTGAGATCCCTTTTGATATCTCTTAGCTAACGAAAATGAGCCCAAGGCTGCAATTAAATTGTAAACTCAGCTTTGCCTGCAAGGAACAAGGCAGAGTACACAGTTTGAACTCTACACCAACAATTGACATGTGAAAGACGAAAATGTTTAAACAAATTCAAACCCAACTGACAGCATTTCAAAACATTTTTGACTGAGCTGCACTTCATCACCGCAGGCATGTGCATGATAGCCAATGGATGGGGGTCAGGTAGTGTTTGAATTAATCTCTTCGAGCTACTGAGAGGGCGAAGCACACCAACGAGGGGTCTGTCTACTAAAAGAGAAAAGGGCTGCTATACATATTAAATACAGCTCTGAAGAACACTGTGTTAATGTCAGGTGTTCCCTACGGTGCAATAGCATCAGGAGCATCTGGCTCATTTCATGGATGGGGAGGGGGGGGGGGATTTTCTTAACATGCAGTATGGCACAAATGTATCAGTGTATGAATCGGTGTATTGCCATTATGTTGAATCTTCTGTTCTTGTTTCAGTTGAAGCCTTGAACTGTACAGGAGACCACATGTTTACATAGATGACAGCAAGCAAGATGGAAATACAATTTCCCCAGGGGTGGTTACTTTCATTTGATTAACGTGTCGATCATTTCCTTGTCGAGCAAGCACCTCAAACTTATCTGATGGCGACCGGATTTGTGCACAGAATTCAAGTTGAGAGGGTTTCAGTTGTTGTAATGTCGTCACAATGATGACATCCTGACATGTTACATTTATTGTTTGTGATTTTCAACATCTTCGCATGTTGTAGATTAGACATTAGTTTATTTTGGCTAATGTATACGTCATAACATTAGACGCTTCGACTACACCGGCACTGCCGTTCAGCTTTTTGTATACACTTGTGTGTGCAATTTTATGTATAGGTTATATGCAAATGATTCTCTTAAAGTTGATACAAGAACTGTGGAAGTGGTCTTCTTGTTCTAATCAACATGTTTGCTGGTGTGTAATGGCCTGGCTGGTACCACAATTGAAGTGCTGCCGTAACAGGTTGAGTGAGTTTTTATAACAAAGTATTGTTTCTTTTAAATACTTGAAGGTTACATTTTTTTTTGCAATGTTAATGTCTTTGTTGTTATTTATTACATCCAGGCTATTTATTATTTGCGTTGTTTTGTCATATTTTAGGCAGCTGGGCACTGCAGTACTATAGAAATGCTCTGCCAGCATAAACAGTTAATTTGTTAAGCACACACACACACACACACACACACACGTGTGTGCAATGTTCTTTTCAAAATAGAGTTCATGTAGGAACACACTCATTTCATTGGTTCATTTTTTTTTGGAGAATCATGGATTTTAGTTGGTAGTGGTGTTGACTGGCCACATTTTGGTAAAACAAACAGCTTTAGTGTTATCAAAAAAATGCTTTGTCACCAAATTGTGATATCCATCATAACTTCCGCTACATTGACAGAGGAATGAATCTCCTATGTGCCACAGCATTTAAACCCAGCAAAATAATTTGGCTTCAATTATGGTAAATCTTTTATCAGGACGACTTGTTTCCCTCTCTTCAAACTACTTTTTGACCACACACCTGTGTGAGTTGCATGTGCTGCAGTAACTTTTGGCCTGTCTGTGCGCAGCTGGCTTACTCATACGGAAAGCTTGTGAGGCGTTTAGGGAACATCAGTAAATTGTTGTATCTAGCGATAGATCCCCCATCCGCTCTGTGAAGTAATTCCTTTTTGTTACAGTAGATTTTATTTAATTGCTATCAAAATTTTTTTTTTTTTTTTTATCATTTCCAGCCCTCGCTTGAAGCGCAGATTATTTAAGTTTTGCTCTGAAAATCAAGGAAACAATTAAAACCCTTATCAAAATAATAGCTGAGAAATGTTGAGTTAGTAACAGCCAACAGTATTTTGTTGGATGCTTTGTTGTTTACCGCTACAGTAGAACATGTTCACATCATTACCACATAGTATAGACTGATATAGGAAATTGTAAGGACAAGTGAAATGATTATGACACAAGGATAAAATGATGGAGGGTTAAGTGGTTTTGCTAAATCTATGCAAATCAGAATCCGTAGCTCTCTGTCAGCGTCCCCCATTAACAGGTTAGTAGGTACTGAAATAATAATGTCTCTGCAGAGGATGAGGACTGCAGTCATCTTATGAAAATCCTTAGAATACTTAAATGGTTGTCTTCATCTGACAGCTCCAGTGATTAATCAACTGATAAGGACATGGCAAAATGACAGTGACATGATGAAATTGCACAACGGTTTATCAAAAAGGTTTTTGACAGAATCTTTATTTTTTCTTGATTACAGCCGTAGTCAGCAATCCCCAGCTTGGAGACAAAACAAAGCGATTCTTAATTTCCAGCAGTTACAAATGCCAGAACCGAAGGCGCATGGAGGAGGCAGATAAAGTTGTTATTGGCAAATGTCCTTGGTGGAAGCAGAGTGAGCGCTCCGTAATCCTACTGTGTTATTAGTCTCCCAGGACCCTGGGACTCTGCGTTACTATCACAGGCTGGTCCCATGTAGATAACACCAGCTCCATTCACCCTCACATCTACTCATAGCTAAATTGTCTGCAATTATCAGGACTGGGGAGCTTATTATTGCCCTCTTTTATTTGCATACAGACTCCCACAGTAGCCTCAAAGTTTTTTATGGTGGTAGATGTTGGACTTTAATATAACACGTCTTAATTCTCCGTTATATCCTCTGGAAGAACCGCATTGATCTCATCTGCTTTCCCCTAAGCCTTAAATGACAATGAAGCAATCAGGTATTGTACAGTTTGCATTTTCATTTTGCTCTTGACCAATCAAGAAAGTTGGTCGGACAAACTTAAGGTCAATTCAGATCTGTCTCTCTTAAACATGTGACGCTGCACTATTTTATTTTGAAACGTGCATTCATTAGTAAGTTTCAGTTCATAGTCACACCTGTCCTTTCTGTTTTTTACTTCTAATATTTACAGCACTGGGATCTAATTGTTATTCAGTGTTAAGAGTTCACTTAACTGGCAACTGCATCAAAAACAAACAAGTAAGGGGCCAGTGACCTCAGTGTCAGCTGTCATGCGCACAAGACAGAGCCAAAAAAACTACAGTATGCTTCTGAAAAATTAAACGGGTGAGACCATGACCCTCTCTATCAAAAGACTGTCACCTGTGGTCATCTGCTTTTGGTGAGGGCTGTAACCTTGCTCTGGCTCAAAACCTGCACATATGAAGTGGCCTGTCAGTGTGAAGTATAGGAGGACACCAGGCAACTGGAAGGAAAACAAATATTAAAACGTATCATTTCTTACGCGGCATGTGTCAAAGCATTTTCAGTCTCATTTGTATTCAGAGTTCCCAGAGGCTTTTCTTTCCATTCATCCAAGCATGGCAGCTGAAAGGCTAAATAGAAATGAGCCTTATCCATATGGGTAAACTGACATACCGTTGGACCTCAAGCAAAGTACACTGGAAAATATTTTCTTGAAGAAATGGTAAACATCAATATCCTCAGGGCAACATCACATGGTGAACTGTAAAAAGTCAGTAATATATTCATACGGTTACTTTAATTAAAAAAAAGATATACTGTAAGATTGTCACTAGGCTGACTTGCTGTAACTTTAGACAGTCATCTGTTATTTCACGGAAAAACAAACATATATTATGCATGAACTTTATCATGACTGTTAACTGAAAAATGGGCACTGAATCATTTCACTCTGAATTCTGTCCAAAAAAACGGACATTTGATTTGCATAGATGGGTTACCTCAACAACGGGATATTCATCAAAGGCATCGATACATTGGGATATACTGTATTTTTATGAAACGGTGTGTGCCTCAAGTTTTCCTTGGGCTGCATTGTTCCAGCTGACCTTTTGAAAATTTCATCCCTGATTACTTTGAATGGAGAAAAAAATATTGAAAACAATGTATAAGGTCTCATCTGCAGCTCACATTTCAAGTCGCAGCTTTACATGTGGTGGATGGAAATGGGAAATATTATGTTTCTCATTTTCCATGTTGTTGTTTGCGCAAAATAAGCAATTTAAAAACAAGTCTAATAAACAGATTTTCTACTGTGCTGACCTTCGAGAATTGATATCTATGAGAGGCCCTCTTGCTATAGCATTTGCATGACAGTGTGTCTGTCTGTGTTGGTGCTATTTCTGATTGTAAATAGGGAAACAAAATATTAACTCCATTTATTCAGTTTGCATAGCATGAGTTACTAATACCAGGGGGGAAAAAAAGCTATTGATCGGTCTCATATTTTTCAATACCCATGCTCTGCGAAACAAGGATTGCACAAGTGTTGCACAAAATTGTGCGTTAAAATTAATTATTCAGCTGGGTGTCTAAAAACTTGCGATCTTGCTGATACATGTAAATGGACTTGCAGTAACTGTTGAAATATTCATGCAATCAAACACTTCACAGGGTTGAGAGGAGGTTAAGTCTCATATGCATCAGCCAAACTCAGAAATCTTCCTATAGCAAGCGATACACACCACATGATACATTTCTAAACATGACACGCGTACATTTTGTATTTTCAATAAAACAAAATGCTCAGTCATTGCCCGGGGCATGCAGGGGGTCTTAATTGCCCAGTACGAGCATGAATTGGACCATTCTGATATCCGAGATTCTCCCCATAGGTGTAATTAGATGTGCAACTGCCAAGCATCCCCTATAGAGAACCTGCCATGGGTAACATTTCCTCCCAGTGGATGCTTGAAGAAAGATAATTGCTGTAATGTTCATGCCCAGTGTTGTGAGCTAATTAAAGCTAGGAGCATTGGCTATCAGCTCCTACAAACTTTATAACAGATGTCCACTCTTCTACAAAATGTTATAAATTGAGTCTTTTCATTATGATTTTTCGATAGCAGTTCAAAGTGTGACACATTTTTACTGGTTGTTTTACCAAATGTGAATTGAATAATATATATATATATACTTTTTTTTTTTTAAGTGCTTTTAGAGGGAAATGTGTTTTGTAAAAATCAAAATGTGATCACTGAATGCCATTTCTTTTTTTCTTTGTTTTTTATAAGATAAATTTAAATTAAATACCTTTGTAGGTTTTAAATTTTGGGTGCTTAGTTATGCCATGTCATGACGGCTGTGATCAAAGGAGCGGTGCTGGCATGGTCTTGAGTGTTTTGCCACTGCAGTGCATTGAAAGGTAAAGTAGTTTACCTGAACTACTGATGAAGCTCCACTGACTGAGTATTATATGTGATTACAACTGATGGTCGATGGTACCATCCTGCTGGGTGGGCTTAGATGGTTTACTGTACACAGGGGAGGGCATGCTCTGAAAAGTGAAAGTTACAAATATCCTAGCTACTAGTAGAAATATATACAGACTGACAAAACAAAGAAGGGAAGTTAACACCACAACCATACACCATTAAACATTAAAATGACATCACCTGTTTCAACAACACATTGCCGTGTTGTGCTTTTTAAAGGAATAGCAAAACAGATAAATACAGACTGTTGAGTCTGCCCATTTTGTTTACTAGCTCAGTACATTATTGAATAGAAAAGTGATCTGCTTTATGTGATCATAACATGAATGTCAGGCTCACAATTTGCTCGCTCTTTAAGTACTACGGAGAACACAAATAGGTACAATAGCACAATTTTTGAGCAATTAAATACTGTATCACCTTTTATAGTGAAGTATTTGTTTTAAACAAATACATCTGACATATACAGTAAGTAGACGTTTTATACACTGCTAAAGAGCTCCATTATTTAGTTTTTGGATCTTCTTATATCAAGCTCTTGTGCCTTCCAGTGCTGTTTGGATTTTAATTTTGATCCACTATGATCACATGATGTTTTTCACTTCAGTCAGAATCTTAGGATGGCTATAGCTCACGTGCCTCTCTTTTATTTGATGTGTGCTGTACGGTGTAGTGAGCTGTGTTTGTAGAGTTTGATAGCTGTAAATGTTTTAGTTCACCATTTAAATATTACCCACCTTCCTTTCACAGATAATTGAATATTCATGGTAAATACAAACAATAAGAGGGTAAATGTCCAGTTTAACCTCCGTGGTAAATTCAGAAGTCCATTGAGGAACATGAGGTGCCAGGCTGTAATTGCTTCAGAGTGATTACAGCTTTTATTTTGAAGCGTTTCACAGGGAATGAAAATGAAACACCATTACCTAGCAATGATTGGACTCTTCTTGTCATCAGCGGTATAATTGTCCACAAGTTCATGATCTTTCTACAGTGCAGACTGAATTGATTCTGGGACTGAAAATTGCTACACCTCCCACATAACTCTACCCTACTGAACCACCTCAGCATTAATTCTGACTTTGAGCCCCCCCCCCCTCCCCCAAAAAAAAAGAAGCCATTTTTGTCACATCTATTCATCATTTTCAGTCTTCTAAATACATACTGCTGTGTATATTGTGGTATGAATCACATTGACCAATCTCATATTTCTATTGCAACTAGATTGGCTTATATCCTACGTGCAGTAGAAATGTAAATTTAAAGACTGGAAAAGGAAAACGTGTACATATTATGATGATGATATAGTAGGGCTAAATCGTTGAAACATTTTTAATACCGGTACCAGTACCTTCATTTTGATACCAATTCATAAACAATATATATATATATATATATATATTTTTTTTTTATCCCAATTTAATGAAACTCATTTAAACAAAAAGAAAATGAGAGTACTCATTAAGGTACAAATCTCTAGTATTCATTCAGTTTAGATGGGGAGAGTGGAAGGTTATTTTCTGCAACTGTAATTTACTAGTGTCATTCAGTAGACGCTACAATATACAGTTGTCCTTTAAACGCCTCACATACTAGCTATTAGTAGACACAACACTTATAAGGTGTTTTCTGAAAAGTCTTAGATGCAGGCTATCAGATGCTAACATTTACAGATGTAACCTAAACAGCACTCATGCAGGCTATTGGCAGACTCTAACAAATTGGCTGAGCCCAGAGAAGCCTCCAGTCCCGTTACAACAGCACACATAACCAGAGACAGGTGATGAAAAATGTGAAATAAAACATTCTAATGTAAGATTTACTGAAGTTGAAACCGAGGGATTCCATGTATCCCTTCGGTACTTGGCCCCCAAATAGAGCCTGTGTATGGGAAACACTGTCAAAATCTTGTACTAAATGACAAGGCATTTTCCAATACTTGATAATATCTAAGCAATTAGGTTGGTGTCATAAAAATATCAAAATTGGGTTCCCAGCCTGAGGATGCACTGATAGAATGTCTGTTTGGCCACTATTTACTGCTAAGTAAGTCAGTTTGCTATTTCTTTGCTGTAATTGTACCTTTTTATTGACACTTATTCACATGGCTTTAGTGTCAAATCGGTGTCTAAAATGGCTGATATATATTTCTACTATTCATTTTAAAGAGAAAAAAATCTCTTCTCTTCTCCACTCCCCGAATCATTGAAGTGACAGTGAAGGGTCAGGGTGACGGAGGAGTCGGTCTGGGGCCAATAACAAATGAGGGTCCACTCCAGTAGCCCGGCCTGATAGTAGAACTGATGAGGACAGCAGACTGAGGGCCGCAGCAATCTGGCCTCCTCCAGACGGGCTCCATGGACATCAGCAAAGAGATCTCCATTACTCTGTTAAACTGTGTCTGAGAATGCAACCTCACTATTATGTCAATGTCAGGGGCTTAATGCTGATTCATACAGCTGCACAAATCCCAGATTAACCTCCAAGCTGGTGGACCCCTTTCAGCAGCAAACTGCATGGGCAACTTTATGTCTACAAGGAGAGGCTGTATGATTTTGTTTTGATAGCAAAGACTGACAGACATGTGTAAATCTAGATACCTATATTGAGATATGAACAACCACACAGACAAGAGCCATGTAACAGTATGTAGCTTTTGGTATTTGGGTAAAATCACAGTTGTGGAGGACATCTAACGGCATATAATCTAAAATATGCTAAATATAATAAAATAGATCATTTATCATTTGAATTTAATATGACTGTCAAAGACTGCAGAGTTTATTATACTGTCCAATGCCAAAGAAAAACCCTGAAACAAAATTGTCCTTCTTCAAAGATAATATAGGGAAATCTGAGTCACTATTGTTGAGGTGAGCCTTCTGTGCTGCAGTGCACCCCCACCCTGGCCAGGCTTGTTGGGCACTAAGAGCTGCAGTGTTCCTGTAAGAATGAGTATTAAGCCATTGGGGGCTGTGGAGCACTGGCAGTGGGGGGAGTATTCAGCTGCAAGCCCTTGTGTGCCGCCCAGTGGTATCAGTGTCCTTTTACAAAAATAAACCAAGCAAAAATGCTCAGCCATATTTTTATGAATTAGCAGACACAAATCTAAAGCATATTTTCCTGATTATCTTGCAGGAGCCTATATGTATTCAAATGTATTTTTTTTGTTTTTTTTCAGTTTTATAACTTTCACAACAGAAAATTCTTTACCCATCAGATGAAATGTAAATCCTGATACTATGGATATCATACCGTGACTTTTTGATAACATGCATGCACAGAGGGGTGCTGCAGATTTTGGCACTGCTCGTGAAGTTGCCAACCTGGCAAGACAGGTTTTGTGACTGTATCTCAGAAACACATTGAGGCATGGTGCAGGAAATTGCATCATATCTTGTATGAATCAACAGGCTGCAATCTATCCAAATGGATGTGCGTGTGAGAAGAAATGGCTGCGTGGTGAGAGAAGTGCAATACAATAATCACAAACACGAAGGCAGAAGATGAAAGTTTCTGTCTTGACAATGTCTAGGAGGGTTTATTTGAAGAAATTGCAGTTCGGTGAATGAAGGGTTCTCCTTGAAAGACGTGGCTTCTTCATCACACAAGCTACTTCGTCAATGCAGGGCATTGGATAAGCATCAAACTTTGAAATGCGATTTAGCTTTTGGAATTCATTATAAATACCTGATATTGACTCTGGGTGGCCCAGTTTTGGAGCAGTTCATGTATCATCAACCATTGAAACTGCCACTCTGCCCTCAGGGACTCTGAAGGGTTATATTTTCACATTCTAGTCTGCATGGGTCGGTCTCGTTTGATAAAGATCATATCTTTTTTCTTGGGCAACAATTTCATCATCTGTGTCATGTGGGCTTTGAAGGTTTGGAACATTATTATCCACAGACTTGAGAAGATTGTGACAATCCTAGCAACAAATAAACATATGTAGCACAAACACGTAATAAACATAGTAGACCTGGCTGATTGTACCTCTGTTGTATTCCTTTTCATAGTGTCTTTGTGTTTTCTTCAGAGAAACTATTTTTGTCCTGTTCAGAATGGAAATCAAGGTGCATTTTCTGTGAATAAATTGACCAAACAAATCAGCTCAGTTTCTAAAAGCTTAAAATGCCCAGGCTGGCCATAAAGGAACATTCCAGTAATTATCAAGACTTCATTTTCATGTTTTTTTCATTGCACACGACTGTGTTCTGAATTGCATCCGTTTTATACCGCTCTTGTCAGCCAGGTGCACCGCTCTCAGGCAACAGAGGCAATCTTCAAACACTGACCCATGGAGTAATTAAAGTGTCTTCTTTCAACCCAATGAAACACTTACATTAGAGTTTCACATATTCTGAACAGCTGTGACTGAACTGTTTTCCCATTTCAGTGATAATGAAGTGCTATACACCCATCTACAGTGATTGTCCACTTTGACTACATGGGTTCGGACATGTTCACGTCGTAGAAGAATGAGACTTCATTGTTTCAGTTTGAAAAAAAACATAATTCTTATTGGAAGCCACCAAACTGGCAATCACTATCAAAGTTATCAATTTATAACTGATCACTTTGATTTTTATTATCTTCAACTACAATCATCCCAAATTAGCTGTCAACATGAATTATTTATTGTTAGATAGGAGCAGGCTCATGAACAGGATGTAACATTTAGCGTGTCAGCATGCGATATGTTAGCTTTTTAAAATGCAGTTTAACCACAGATAGGCTGTATTTCAAGCATTTCCCCCCTCAGCACGCCATGTTTAGTGAAAAATATCATCAGACAGCAAATAGACTATGCATGGTTTACTTTCCAGTTAATATGGTTTTAGGCAATGACTGATCTGACGTAGGCAGGCCCTGATGCAGTGTAAGAAAGAATATAATGCATTGGTTCTCAACTGGTCGAGCTTCAGGAAACACATTTTTCCTTGTTCATCAAGTTACTACCCGAATTGTTGATATTTCCAAGCCACTCAAATTACAAATTGAAATTGAACTACAAATAGTTCATTAATAAAGAGTGCCTTCATGCACTGTTTAAAAACATGAAGTGAACAAAAAAGTGCAGAATAGGGCAAAAAACACAATGAAATAAAAAGGCACCGTTACCTAAAATTACAGGAAAATATGCTTTTCAAAGAAGTTTAAACTGTCGATGTTCATCAAGTTTGACCTTTTTTTCACGCACACATCTGCAACCCTGTGAAAATGCCCCATGACCCACTTCTGGGTTGTAACCCTACCAGATGAGAACCACTGTGTAGATGGATTCTCAGGTTCAGCTGGTGGAGATATATTGCTTTGGCTCTTTTAGTGGGAAGCAGAGCTCCCAGTGAACTGTAGCTGTGTTCTGTTATTTCAAGATGAAACAACAGAAAACCATTCTTCTGACTGCCCTCTCTGCTGTGATTCTTCATCGCAGACCTTTATGTCAACCAAAACTATTAGCTAATAATAATAGCAGTAAGCTGTACTAAGTACATGTACAGCTATCAGCCCCGCTGGTGATAGTAATAAAGTTATAGTTCCATTTTTCAACACTGAGCATCACAGTCCGGAGAGTTTACTTCATTGATCTTACATTTATTAATGTGTGTCTGTTAGATACTAAACTTCCTCTTACTCTGTGCACCCCCACACGCAAGTCACTTCATACTTAATATTCATCCCTATAAATCCAGGATAAATTTAAACCAAGGTTGGATACACTTTAGGAATACCAATCCTTATTTAGCATGACTTAATTTCTTAACAGGTAATACGGAGGAGTGTACTTTCTTTGAGATGAATTTCAGATTTATTATGACACCCTCTTCCTGATAAGAGTTCAAGAACATGGTATTAAATTATTGCCTGTTGGTCTATTGCTGATGTCTATCTTCAAAGCTCAGATTGCAGAATCAAAGACAATGAGAGATGGCCTCCCTTGATAGTGTGGGACGTGAGTTGAACTAATCTGCTTTGACAAAAAGGAATGTTAATATTTACTGACATGTATATTGGCATGCACTTTTTATCTGCTTTGCATTTCCAAGTCAGATTAAAGAGAGCTGAACCACCGTCATTTGATCTATCGGCTTGACTTTCAGTTTCAACTTGAAGTGACAACCACAAAGCTTAATAACAAAGAGACATCTTCTCTGCATTGCACGCACTGCATAAAAACACTAAGAGTAGCAGCTACTGTCTGAACAGAGTGGGAAATGAACCCATAAGAAGCGCCTCAGCAGGCCCAATTGGCATTAAGACATGGTATATTATAGGGCATGTGCCGCAAGGTCATGAAGGTCTTGGTCTTGGCATAAGCAAAGCAGAAAGACACAAAGAAACGTACACACAAAAAAAGGAACTTGGCAGTGATTCTAATACAGTGGAGAAAACAGTGCAATATGCCAAAAGAGCTTCCTAAGCTAAGTGGGGACAATGTGTCAGTGAAAAGTAGCAGGAACAAGGGTGTGTAGTTAGACGTAGATGTGATTTTTGGAAAAACTCTGGGTTAAACTCAAACTAAAATATTGTTCTTCAAATAATAGCAAACTCCAAACCCCAGATGTACTCCCCTCAACCTACTTTGTCAATACATGGTCAAAATACCAAAGCAGCTTTTCTCAAAGTAGTTTAATGACAAATTGTGAACTCTTCCTGATGCCATATTTTTCAACTTTTTCTCTGTATATTGACTTTGTATGCTGCTGAGCAGGTCACTTATGCAAAAATAATCCTGCTTTATTTCAGAATGAGCCATCTGTTCCATTAATGTGTGATTGGCAGTAAAATACTCTTTCTGAAGTTTTGAGTTCAAGCCAGACAGGTCAGCTGACTCATTAAACTCTGATTGCTGCTTCACTATAGTGGCGTTGTCCAAACTTGTGAATTATAAGTAGAAAAGCAGCAAAATCTGCCATTTATTGGATGTTGGAAGGGAGACTGATTGTCATTGTATTTGACAATATAAAATAAAATGTTGTGGACTGAGTGCAACTCTAGCTAAAAGTGAAATAATTGTGGTACACTGGAGGCTCTGTAAGTACTGGTTTAATTGGTGTCAGAAGCAGGGATTGAAACTGTGGTGGTGGCGACGATCTCTACCAAACTGGCATATGACAATGTCTACATCAAACCATCGCGTCGGATGAAGGCATCAGCAATGGGGGGGTTTGGTTGCGGCAGCCTTTTTTTTTTTATATATATATATATTTTACTGAGGGAATATATTACTGAATGATTCTGCTGACCACAGCTAAACTGTATAGAAGTAGGAGAGATTTACCTGCAAACTGAACTGGTCGGCTATTTGCTGACTTTTTTAGTTTACCTCGTGTAATTTCTGCTACACATCAGACCTAGCTGAGGCGGATGAACCTCCGCCCACTTGCACAATTCATTAAACCACTGCAGCGCAACGCCCGAACCTATCAAACTTGCTGGAACAATTAAAATAGAGCTTGAACCAACATGATTGGGACGAGTGTGACAGTTCAGATTTTGATTTACAGATGTGATTACGTGATTTTAACACACGTCGGTTACTTTCGTGGGTTCCCTCAGCACAGAAACACATGCAACAGCTCAAGTACTGTCAAAATGTGTTTATTTAAACAACAAAACAATCTCTCAGTCCGTGTGCTCTCCTGCCGTGCCTCCGAGCACACGCCCAACGTCAGATCTGCAGCCCCCCCTGTTGCTCTGCATCCCCGGAAGGGAGAGAGCATCCGGTGTGCTACTGCTGGAATATGTGGAGAGAGAGCCAATCTGTAATACAATGCGCCTGCACTAATTAACTCTCTCACTGGCACCGTTCCCTGAACCACTCCCCCAATAAGTCCCTCCTGCAGCTGACCCCCAACCATGCCCCACCAGCACAGTGATCATTTCTATCTGACAGCGCATTAAAAGGATGCCCAAGTGGGCAACGATGTTTAATTCTGTTAAATGCCGATGCTGCACTCCCATCATTTAGACTTTCAGACAGTTTGCAATGGATGATGGCATTGTCCTTCAGCACAACCCCAGAAGTGACGTTTAGGCATTTGATTTGGAGTCACCTGTTTTTACTTCTCTAAACCAACTTTCTATGCACATACCTTATGCTTGGTTAAAGGCATGAGCAATGCTTACAGCAGATGCTATATAATGGTAAATTTGAAGTGTATTTTTTTTCTACATTACTGTCACTCCTAAGATATTATTCAACCCTATTTACTGAAATGTTTCTTTGTGTTCATTCTTCTATAGGGACCCTGTGGTGTGGGTGAAGGAACCCTGTAATTACTTATTGAAGTGACTACATTTGTTTTACATTGGTTCTTTATCATAATGGGAGAAGGGACACTGACAAAGTTCAATGAATGCTACATAGAAATTCATGAGCTTTTTTTTTTTTTTTTTTTTTTTTTTTAACCCTTTTCAGCTTTTCAAATCCTGCAGCTATGTATTGTAAATATGACCAAACATACAGTACATGCAGAATCTACTGACTATGACCATATTGTACCAACATCAGCAGATGATAATATAAATTCCCTCCGTCAAATATAATTCCTAGTGCATATTCTGCTGTTGGCGCTATAACATCTTCCACTGTACTGGAAATTAAATGTTTGATATGTTGAAATACAGTGAGGATTACAACACGGAGGATTAGGCTTAACCAGCTAAGCTCTCCTAATCACTACGTGTTAAACATGATTGGTGAGTGTGCTCAGGTGAGGCTGTTTACTTGCATATACTTCAAGCCCCCCAAAAAATACAGAAAAGCTACAGCACCTCGGGTGTGTATGAGCTTTATCGGATGAGAGACGGTAATTTTAGCCATTTATCATATGCCGCCGCACCATTGTGTTTTGTCACCAGTTAGAGTGCAAGAAGACTTGGGAATGGGTTTGCAAAATTCAGTTGTTAGTTATTAAAAGGCAAGAGGTTACAAAAAGCACTGAAAAACCCTCAATTGTTCTTCTGTTCATGGCCTGGCCAGTTTGTTTTGTGTTTGTTGTGGTGGACAGAATGATAACACAGGAGAATGACATGTGGGGCTCTAGGCTGCTTGTTGAAGCTTATCGGATGGCTGGTGCTGACTCAAAACCCTGGGTTAAACACGGTCCCAGGAAAGGCAGATGTAGCTGCAGTGTGTAACTCTGCTGTTCTTGCTGTGTGTACAGAAATGCTGTAGAAATGACCAGTTTTACCTCACAGGGTAAAAAGGATAATAGCAAACGTGGTCACCTGCAGCATGTCATCAGGCATCAGATCCATTCATGACTGTAACAGTCACAGAAATAGCAAAAAGCTTCTCACATATATTATATCGTAATTAGATCTCGTCAATCATATCCGTTTGTTTTATCAAACATAATTAATCAGTTGAAAGAAAAGTAATGTTCAAGTCTTTTTCACTTGTTTGAGATTTCTTTCTGGAATATTTTGGCAGATACTGTTATTCAACCTGATGTTATCTATTCATAATTGCCTGATGGTAATTATATTTGAGCTGACCGCAATCATTTTTTATAATGGTTGCCTTTTTGTATAAAAACAACTGGATGAAACTAACAGAAATATCTATGTAGTTTTCGCCCGTGTGATGTTCGACTGCTGCTCTTTTAATAACGTCGTCTCACTGAGCCCCCTTATTATGCTGTGATTTATTGGCACATGTAGAAAATTAGCACCACCACAGTACATTGTTCATTTGAATTATTAGTTTCTGTCATTGTCATTAATTTCTCTGAATATTCTAGTTTTTGGCTTTGTGTATTTAAGTTCTTATTTATGTCATATGTGCCATGTGCAATTTATGTTTACAAAGTCTAAATGGGAAACACATGTAATTATCATTTGTATATTCCAATGTTCAATGCCAGTAACTGTCTCTGCCTTCTCATATAATGTATTATTTAACTATGATCAGGTTTATGCATTGTAGAATATGGGTATAAAATGGACAGAGAAAGACAGTTCAATTGTTTATCACTTATATTTGTATGACAGTTAATCGTCAACTAAATTTGATGATAGTGACAGCCCTATCTAACATAATACTACAACTATAACAAGTACCACTGCACCAATTTCTGTAATGATTATGATAATACAGATTCCATAAAATGGAGCAAAGTTACTGAGTCAATTAAATAGATGGGAGAATTGGATGGCGTTGTGCCCCAAATGTTGGATAGTGTTGATCCATTAGCTTTAACATATCCACTTTGGTGATGGAAGGGTGTAAAATGCTTTGTGACAGCTATGAAATAAAGTAAACCCAACCCCGCTGTGAGCAAGTATTTATCTATAAAGCCTGTATTTATCTATAAAGCCTTACGTTTTTGATGGGACAAACATTCAAAAATGATGACAAGCACTCTCTTTTTTCATCTTGAACAAAATATAATTTCATGCTGGATTAACTACATATTGACCAGAAGTAAGGAAGAATAATCTATGGGCACAATTGAAGCCCCTGGGCTGAGAGATCTTCATCAATCCACTGTATTTCAACACATTACTGAAACAGAAAAAGAGAGAGAGGCAGAAAACTGAAGAAAGTGAGGCGAATTTTGACTCGTGACCTGAGGGCTGTCGCATGCTTAATCTAGAGACATTATTTCTGACATTGCAGTCTACATTGCCCCACACGTCCATGATTAAATTCCACTATTTTACATTTTAATTGCATTATTACCATGATAGTTCAGCGTGTGGCAAAGACTTATAGGTCTATGATTAGTAAGACATCCCTGCATAAGCTCCATTACCATAACCACAGATAGCTACAACCAAGGCATGAACAGATCCCTGCAAGCATGCAGCCAGTGCATCAATTCAGCAAATCATGTGCTGTTGGTTTTTTTGTCCTTACATCAACACACAATAAAGATGGGGGTTGGAGACTTGAACTTTAACTTGAGTCATGGTTTTAGAAATGAGCACATTGTGGCTGTAACATTTAATTTGCATGGTACTTGTTTGCCTGAAAACTCAGTTTAACTTAAATCTTCAAGACAAAACGATCAGATTTGTTCAACTAGAGGAGTAAATATCAAAAAGTGCTGTATGTGCATATTTGTTGTTATAAACAGTGCATGAAAAATTGACAATGTAATGGGGACAGCCATCCCAATGTTTCCAAAACCTAAACATGAATAGTTTCATGTGCACCAGCTGCCATCAGCTCTAAATTCAAATTAAAGAAATTAGCCTATCACTATAGAACTAATTACATAAAATGATTAGCTTAATTGCTTCCCCTCTTATATCATATAAAGCAGATGTATGTCGATCGCTGCAGCCACTCAACTGAGTATGTTTTTTTTTTAAATTTTATTCGTCTGACATTTTCTCTTTTTGGGTATTTGACAGGTTTTTTTTTTTTTTTTATGGCCTAGTTTATATATGTGTGTGTCTGTGTTTGTAGTGATATTTAATGTTATTAAATTAAATCAGAGAAAAATTAAGGTACTTCCATTACACTATGAACAATTCATGTAAATCCCGTATTTGTGTGATTGACACCTAATTCATGGAACCAATAAAAAAAAAGGAAAGCTGTCTTTGTATAAAAAGTAAAGAAAGTGTTATTACAGTTGGCAAATTTCTAACCTTTCACAGTATATTGTAAAAAGTATATTATCAAATTGACCAGCCTATGTAACAGGAATTATCAGAAATAATGTATATTTATGTTACCATCTGTTGTACTAACAACTATTGTCATTATGGCCAATGCTTATTAGCATCGAAGCTTGCAAACGTTATTTTTATAGTCCAGTCCAGTCCAGGTCAGTCCAGTCCTGTTCCACCAGTGTGTCCTATTGAGCTTGAAATGAACCACAGAGTTAGTGTAGGGCTGGACGGGTTTGGTGCTTCTTTTTTTTAGAGGGTACAGAAAAGACTATAGGCGGGGATGTGTTCGGGTGTAAACCCAGAAGCAGCGGCATTTACAGACTGCTGTGTTTCAAACAGACAGACGCAGCATGGGGCTTTTTGCATCATTAGACATATTTAAACATTTGCTTTCAGTGTTCTAAGAAAATAATTTCACAAAATAGGAAAATACATTCATTCATCAGTGGCACCATGATGTTATCAAACACCACTGTTAACCTCAAGAAATAAGTATTCGATTTTGTGCAATGAAGTAAAAATGCACAAAATTGGCAAAGTAAACATTCATCTAAAGAGGTTGTTTTTTTCTGACAGTTTGATAATGAATACTTGAGAGCTGATGAGCATTGACTTCATTATACTAGGATAGTGTACGGCAGCTGCAGGGTGGCTTCATTTGGAGCTCTCGGTCTGTGCTGTGTCCAGACAGCTCCGGCTCCTGGCTCAGGGATGTTCAGTGGGTGGGTGGGGGTGGGTGGGTGTCTTCGACAGCACAACACGTACCGAAGATGATGCTTCAGCAGCTACAGGAGACCAACAAAATTAGAACATTTGTCATTACTGAAGCTAAGAACCATCACCATATTTCCATTAAAAATAAAAAATAAATAAATAAAAAAAATCTATTTTGGTGGTAAAGACCTCTATCTTAGAAATGTAACATCTGTACTGTTACTTCTACTTGAGCAGGTTTGAATTATTCATGTTTAAATTTGAGGTCATGCAAGTAGAGAGCTGTCTGTTAGCTGACTGCAAAATGCTTCCTTTCTGATTTAGTTTGTGTCTCCTCGTGTTGTGGATTAAAGAAAGAAAGAAAAAAAGCACAATAGGGTAAATTAAATTCTCCACTTTACTAATTTATGTTTGTTTTGACAGTTGTGGTTTGTGTGTGTTTGATGGTGCGCCACACCAGAACATAAGTAAACTACAATGACGTACTTAGCCAGAAAACAGCTTTTTGAACCACTGCCTTTACTTTGGCTTATAAGTTTAGTTGAATGGATGTGTCTGGGTTTTTTTTTTTTTTTTTATAGAGCAGCCAGCCATCTATTAGGGACAAATGTCCAATGCCAAGTGTTTTGTTGCTAAAATATAACCTGGTCCAAAAATGACAGGAAACAGCAGATGTCAGCATTTGTCATCAGAAACTAGAACGGAATAATGTAAGAAAAACAAAGCACAGTTCTCTTTGTAGAGATCCTTAGTTAATGCAAAGGAAAGCGCTGGCCTCTGCTAAATGTCTGAGATCCAATCAGGCTGATTGCAGTGCTACAGTATATGGGTATGCTGTTCAAGCAATCTCGACTTCATAATAATCTAAATTTGTCACTTCATTGTTGACATGTTCTGTTATGCCTCTCTCTATTCCTCTGCAGCTGTGCTAACACAAAATGATGCTGAGAGCTTGAAAGCTACAGATGTCATGCACAGTAACAGATCATGACTGGTGATGGTGCCGCAAGAAGAGGAAAAAAGTGTACAAAAAAAAAAAAAAAAAAAAAAGACAATTAGCATACCTCTACCGTCACAGCGAACAATTTCCATGATCAACAGCTGCTGGCCGCGAGCTGCTAGATGCTAGCGTGTACACCTGTCTAGCTAATAGTCCCATGCATGGCGTAAGCCACAGTGGCAGTCCGTGGCTCGGTGCCCCCTGAGTGCTCCTAGTTATCCTCAGGTTTCTGCTGAGCTGACAGGCAAGACACACAGGCCAGATGGTCAGGGCCCAGAATCTGGGCTTGGAGTTTACAAGGCCACTTCCACGGCTGCTATACAAAGATAATAAAATGGATAATTTATCAGAAGCTGTCTGCGTTGCATCAAACTAATGTCCAATCAGGCCCAAACACTTGGGGAAAAAAAAAATGGTCTGACCTTAACATCATTAACATTATCTAAACCTGTACTCTTATAAAAAAAGAGTTTTTATTGATGAGTCCATTGTAACAAGCTTCAGTGCAGTGGTATGTTATCAGATACATTTTCATAGGCAGTAAGATAAATATACCTAGCTGTTATTACTATCATGTTGAGCTATCATTCTTGTCTCCGTCACTCTGCAGTTGTAAACTTCTCTAATAGGCAATAACAGGTAAAGATGGTTGTCCAGTCAAATTTATGATAGTATTATGTGGGGGTCACGATGAAGTTCAAGTTCCAAGTAGGTCATTAAAAACCAGTTAAAGGTTGAGTCCTCTTTCAACTGTACGTCCCCGTGGCCATCTAATACTCTTTTCCTGTCTCAACAAACACAGGCAGGTCATCCCACGGAAAACGTGACTGTTCACTTAACATAATGTCTCTTAAAATATTTTAAACCAAGTTAAATCGTAGTCAAACTAATATTTGTTTTTTTTTGCTTAAAATAAAAGGTGCTAGGTAGTGAGGATATTGAAGGAGCCATATTTTATTCATTGAATTTCAAGTGGGCATAATTTTGCAAACTTCACCTCCCTATACAAGCTTGAAAACAGAATTTTCCTCTTAGATGTATTAATAATGGAGGAACTATACAGCAACTCTCTTTCCTGACTCCAGAGACTTTGAGACTGCTTTCCTCAAGAAATGCAGGAAGTCATTGGCGTCTACCAGCCCCGGGTCAAACTCATCAACACGTTTTACATTGATAAAGGGGGAGCTGCATGCTAATCAGGGTGTCCTTGACTCACTCGCATCGAGTTAGGTTATCTGTCCTAAGATCATTTAAGAGCAGTTTGATGGCCCAGCTGTCAGGTTTCTTTGTAAGGCATGTTTACTGCCATATTTTTCTCTCTTTTTTTTTTTTACTTCCTCTCTGCTACATTTGCAAAAGTTTCTCTTTATATTTTCTGTCATGTAACTCAGGGGTGAAAGCTAAGCTCATACAGAAAACTATTCCCAATTTCACACAGCACATGGTAGAAATAGCTTCATATTCTATGTGTGCTCAAACTTGATTGTATTTGAGCAGAGAATCCTTTTTTTGTACCACCTTGGATGGCAATGTCAGTGTGTTGGTCATTTGTGAGCCCATTGCAACTCCCTAAGGGTCCATTCCTGTGGAGGAAACTGAAATATACCAAAAGTATTGGAAGAATTGCCATGTAGTTTTGTACAGACATTCACTGTCCCCTGGGAAGGAATGGTAATAACTTTGGTAATCCCCTGACTTCTCCTGTGCCATCATGAGACTGACATTTTTGGTTTATAGTAATTTCCCAGTTCTTGGGTGTGATACCATTACAGGACATTCCTCGACCTTTCCTCTTGTGCCACCAGTCGGTGAAAATATTTTGATATTCTACAATGATCATTTTCACATTTTATATAGATGTTCATGGTTCTGAGATTTCTTCAAGCTGAGCCTAGGATTTATGTTTCAGAATGGCATATCTCAACTACTAGATTTACTGCAAAATAATTTGTTTTAGACATTCTTGATCCTCTTGTAAGAACTTTGATAACTTTTTGTGGTGTTGTCATCAAGCCAAAACTGCAGTTCTTGGGTTTACAACCAAATGTCGGCAAAACTACTTTCATATATATCGGCCAATGTTTAGTTCTAGTTGGCAAATGTTAGCGTGCTCACAATACTTCCTAATTGTATTCACTACTAAACTATCTACCTGCTAAAGCATTGTCACTGTGAAAATGATAATCTTAGCATTTAGCCTAAAGCACCACTATGTACTAGGATGGGCATTTTAATCAAAAATACTATTTGCTCATTCGCTAATTTGCTCAGATCTATTTGGTAGCAAATAGCTTTTAGGTGCATTACCGCCACTTTCTGACGGGAGTGCTGTATTACAACCAGGCGTTAGTAAAGACTGAGAAAGAATGATAGTCGCATATGTTAATTGCTTTTTTTTAATATTATAACAACTATTAGAATATTCAAGATTCATGTCACTTCTCTAATATGTACAGCCTCATAAAGCTTTTATCTTGGCTGTAGACTTTCCACTTCTTTAGAAAAATCCACTTTCAAGCAAATGCAGTATTTGTGTGAAATTGTTTTGACATTTGAAGCCTCTTCATAGGTATGTGTTCACAGTTTATTCTTAAAAAGTCATCGTTTCACACTTGCCTTGAACCGCACTCGGGCACACTTCTTCCCCTCAAAGACCATATGATGCCCTTCATCTGGGTTGTGTTTCCTGTGTGTCTGTAAGGAATGCCCATCTCTGAAGAGCCACCCAGGATTCTCGGTGCAGGAGGTCAGCAGAGCACACGATATCTCCCCGAGGTGCTTTGTCAGAGAGCTATTAATAGGTTCAAGGGACATCCTCCATCCACCAACCCCCAACATTCCCACCATCCTACGCCCCTTTTGCAACTGCCCACAGATGGGTGCACCTTTCTATTGGCGTGCATGGTGAAAAGGTGATGGGCAGTCAGCCATGATGCAGAATTAAAAGGGGGAGAGGGGCTGATGTGCGATCAAAGTCTCAAACCATTGGTCCTGATGGTCAGTCCGACTCAACAGTTACATTTACGAATAAGAAAGTTCTCATCTTTTTTTTTTCACTTTATTAATCC
Organism: Brachyistius frenatus; assembly: GCF_029030835.1. Lineage (NCBI taxonomy): Eukaryota > Metazoa > Chordata > Actinopteri > Embiotocidae > Brachyistius > Brachyistius frenatus. Next base: position 4,101,243 of record NW_027210621.1, read on the forward strand.
CTGAGGGGAAATTTCTTCGCTACAGCAGGAGGGATCTAAGGGGGGAGCTGCTGCAACAGGCTGCCACTAGTGCGGCGCCAGGTAACCTGACCTGAGGTGCATGTTTTTGGATGATGGGAGGAAGCCGGAGAACCCAGAGAGAACCCACGCAAGCACAGGAGAACATGCAAACTCCACACAGAAAGGCCCAGGACCGGATTTGAACCCGGAACCTTTTTGCTGTGAGGTGACAATGCTAACCACTGCACCAACGTGCCGCCCCCTTTTTTTTTTTTAATGGTTTGGTTTAGCTCCAGTGGATTTTTTTTTATTTTTTTTTATCTTGCTAAAGTATGTAAAGTATGACTCAGTGAAGCTTATTCGATTGAGAACATTACACTCAAAATTACAATAAAATGTCCTATTAGGCCTATATGTTGTTTTTGTTGGTGTCATCAACCTGAGATGGTGTAGTAGAGTAATTATTTTCATTCTTTACACATATTAATATACATTTATCCTGTACTCAGTTCGCCGATTCAAAAACGAGATGTTTGTTTTGTTTTTGTTTCAGAAGATCTCAGTCAAACGTTGAAAAGGTGTTTGCTTGTGCCTGTAAGGTGTGGATGGTCAACAGAGTATGTCAAACCCATATTATAAACCTTTTTATTCTATTTATGGCAAGGCAAGTTTATTTGTATAGCACATTTCAACAACAAGGCAGTTCAAAGTGTTTCACATAAAACCATTAAAAGCATCAAAACATCAGGGAAAGGAAAAGCAAATTTAAAAACAATTAAGAACATTGATCGAAACATTAAAAACAGTCATTAAAACATTATACGAGCTAAAAATAGAATGAAAGTTGCAGTGCAGTTTAATAAATAAAATACAGTAATAAAATGCAGAAATGCAGGAAATTGATCAACATCCTTGAGTCTGGTTCAATTGAAGGCAACAGCAAACAGAAAAGTCTTCAATCTTTTCCAACAATAAGCCGTGGATCACCAGTGACCTGAAAGTTCTTCTTAATCAGAAGAAAGCAGCCTTCAGGTCTGGGGACAGGGAGGAGCTCAGGAGAGTGCAGCGCCACCTGAAGGAGAAGATGAGGGAGTGCAAGGACTCCTACAGGAGGAAGCTGGAGGCCAAACTCCAGCAGAACAACGTGAGGGAGGTGTGGACCGGTATGAAGGAGATTACTGGGTTCAAGGGGAGAGAGAGACAACCAGGGGGCTCCCTGGAGAGGTCAAATGAACTAAACTGTTTCTTCAACAGGTTTAGTTCACCGCCCTCATCTGTCTCCTCCACACCTCACACCTCCAAAACACCTCTGCTGCCTCCCCCTCTCCCCTCTGCGCCCCCTGGTGAACTGCATAGAGCCCTCAATCTCACAGGGCTCTTCCTCCATCCATCCCCCCTCACCCCTCACCCCCCTCTCTGTGACGACTGGCCAGGTTAGGAGACAGCTGGAGAAAATCCACCAGCGCAAGGCTGCAGGACCTGACGGCATCAGCCCCGTGGTCCTGAAGACCTGCACCGCCCAGCTGGCTGAGGTCCTACAACACCTCTTCAACCTGAGCCTGAAGCAGGAGGAGGTCCCGGTGCTGTGGAAGACGTCCTGCCTGGTTCCTGTCCCCAAGAAGAAGACTCCATCTGGCCTCAACGACTACCGTCCGGTTGCCCTCACATCTCATGTGATGAAGGTGCTGGAGAGGCTGGTCTTGGCCCACCTCAGGCCGCTGGTGAAATCTTCTCTGGACCCTCTGCAATTTGCGTACCAGCCTCGTGTGGGAGTGGACGACGCCATCATCTACCTGCTGCAACGAGCTCAGTCTCACCTGGATGGAACCGGTGACTCTGTGAGAATCACTTTCTTTGATTTCTCCAGTGCATTCAACACCATCCAACCACTGCTGCTGAGTGAGAAGCTGCGGGTGGTGGGGGTGGATGCGCCCACCGTCTCCTGGATCACTGACTACCTGACAGGCAGACCACAGTTTGTCCGTCTGGGCAGTGTGCTGTCTGATACGGTGGTCAGTGGTACTGGAGCTCCTCAGGGAACTGTTCTGTCTCCCTTCCTGTTCACCTTATACACCACTGACTTCCAGTACAACTCAGAGTCCTGCCATCTGCAGAAGTTCTCTGATGACTCTGCAGTGGTCGGATGTATAAGAGACGGACGGGAGGATGAGTACAGGGCAGTAGTGGAGGACTTTGTGGAGTGGGCGGGAAGAAATCACCTGCTCCTGAACGTGGCCAAGACCAGAGAGATGGTGGTCGACTTCAGGAGGAAGGCGACGGCTCCACAACCGCTGAGAGTTCTGGGAGAGGAGGTGGACATGGTGGAGGAGTACAAGTACCTGGGTGTGTCCATCGACAACAGACTGAAATGGAAGACCAACATCAATGCTGTCTACAAGAAGGTGATGAGTCGACTCTTTTTTCTGAGGAAACTTCGATCCTTCAATGTGTGCAGCATGATGTTGGAGATGTTCTACCAGTCTGTTGTGGCCAGTGCTTTGTACTTCGCTGGGGTCTGCTGGGGGAGCAGCATTGGAGCCGGTGACACCAACAAACTCAACAAGCTGGTTAAGAAGGCCGGCTCCATCATCGGCTACAAACTAGATAGTCTGGAAAAGGTGGTGGAGAGGAGGACGCTGATCAAACTATTGTCCATCTTGGATAATCCTGTCCACCCTCTCAACCACCTGCTGCAGGGACAGCGGAGCACTTTCTCTAAAAGATTCCTCCAGCTCCGCTGTCACAAGGACAGATACAGGAGATCATTCCTGCCCACTGCCATAAGACTTTACAATAACTCACCTCTGGCAAAATCCATCACAGTACAATAACACTGTTGACTGTGTTTCTTGGTTTCTTGCTTGTATATTATATGTATATTATATGTATATTATATATATAGATATATACTGTACCGTATGTATATATATATATATATATGTTGACTGTGTTTATTGGTTTGTTGTATATAATATATATAGATATTTAATGTACTGTATATATACTGTATGTACTGTGCATTTTATATTTTATATTTATATTTTTTATTTTATTGCTTTTCTATTATATTATTCTATTCTATTATTATTTTATTCTATTGTTTCTATTATTGCTCCTGTATGTATGCTGTTGTGGTGAAAAAAATTTCCCCTCGGGGATTAATAAAGTATATACCTACCTACCTACCTACCCTACCTACCTGCAGCTTTCTGGGAGTTTGTTCCAGATATGTGGAGCAGAAAAACTGAATGCTGCTTCTCCATGTTTAGTTCTGACTCTGGGGACAGAAAGGAGACTTGTCCCAGACGACCTGAGGGGTCGGGATGGCTCATAAGGTCGCAGCAGATCACAAATGTATTTTGGTCCTAAACCATTCAGTGCTTTATAAACCAATAGCAGGATTTTAAAGTCAATTCTTTGTTGGACAGGAACCCAGTGTAAAGACTTCAGAGGTTGTTGTTTTTTTTTTAATGTATTTTATTTGCTCACTAACTCTACTTCTGGACCTCTGTCCTGGGTCTTTGCTCTGGTTCAGGTGTCAGTGGGCCATATGCTGCTCAATCTTCTCTCCTTCTGCTTTCTCTCTCTCTCAGTGTCGTTTTCTGCTCCTGGACCTCGTTCTGCATCTTTTCCTCAGACGGCCTCCTGAAACAACAGAAACGGCTCAAAACAAGTTCTCTGCAGGACTATTGGTGATTTCATATCTTAATATATCTTAAAATGAATAGTGGCTTTTAATGTAAGCCAGTAGAAAGTGGCCCAAAAAACTAAAGGTTAAATTATTCCTAGAATCGTTCAGTGATCATTTTTGGGGAGACTAAGCCATCCCTGTAGCATCTGAAAAGGGTATTTTTACAGTATCTATACTTTCCTTCAGTTTAGAATGTTATATCCGTTGCATGTGTGATTTACGTCCGTTATGTGTTATGAATATGATCTATATATGTTTAACATCTGTTATGTGGGGTTTTTTTACGTCACAAGTAGCCAAAGTTAAAGCTTCATGTGTGGGTCATACATTTTTCCAAAGTCTACTAATTCTCCCATGTCGTTAGGAGAGTAAGTTATTTTAATTTTCACCTGTAGCTTGACAAAGCTGGGGAAGTCAATATTTGTTTTTAATATTCAATGTGACGACAACAACAGCAAATAGGGCATCTAAAATGCCTTTTGAAAAGCATGAACTGGATTGGCCTGCTTAAGTGATGAAAGATTATTTTTTCAGAACCCCTCCTCCCCCTTTTTATGCAAATTAAACCTTCTTGTACTCAGAAAATTTTAGAAACATGCTCAGTTTTTTTTTAAAAACGATTTCAAAATTACCGTCAGCAAACATGAGAAAGAATGGATTTATACGGATAGAGAGGGACAAAGACAGAGAATAAGAGAGGGGGGAGGATTAATCACTGCTGCCCCGCAGCCTTTTCTCCAAAATGCACTCACCCGCCTCTCGCTTTCTGGACTCAAGCCAAGATTGGAGTACCCTATTTGCATTTCCTCTACCAAAACCCACGCAACATCACCAACTTTAGCCTAAAGCACATCAAGGTCAGTCTATATAAAGGCTTTTAGCATCTCCTCAATGTGTTGCTCATTTATAAATAAAAACTAAATTTATCTTCAGCGTGAAATATATAAAGTGCTTTTAGGTATCGTTAGCTGTGCCATTATTTCTCTCTGAGATGGATGTTTCTTCAGTAACACAACAAATGTCACCCAATGTCATCTTCCTACAAAGTTCATTCACTGACCGTTACATTTCTGTCTGCTGTGACTTGTAAGAAAATGATTTCATGAAACAAGAATTTATTTAATGTCTTCACCTTTACTATTTGGCCTTTTAGTGTCGATTTCAGTGGACATATACTGATAATCTATGAAGTGGTATTTAGCTGTTGGCTGATTAAGCTCACAAATATTTGTAATTCATTAGAAAATAATGGCAAATGCAGATTAGTATCTTTTTCTTTGAAATCTGATTTGTTTGCATTTTCCTACAGTTGCTTAGCACTATAGTGTTAACCTGTGTGTATCAAATGTGACATAAAAGTAAACAATAAATCACTTGCCTGCAAGTCATGGGCATTGTACTCGAAAGTACAGTAGGCTGAAATTGTCAGGTGGTCCATTAAACTGCAGATGAAGAGGGACTGTAGGAGCTGAAGGGTTTAGTCATCACTCACTTTTTTGCTGTTGTTGCTGAAGTGCTGTATATTATTTGAAATGCATGAACATATGTTGAGTACATGCGATTTTTGTCTTGCCTGCAGGGCCTGGTAAACCTGTGCCAACTTAAGTCCTTGAACTGCCTTAGCCCGAATTCAAATTTAATTGAGCAAATTCTGGCCCCCTTTCACGTAAAAATCATGTAGTCTCATATGGTGCACACTATTGTTTATTGTGTCTGTGCCAAAAACAGTCAGCACTCCTTTTCAAAGGCAAACATTTTCTTCATAAAGAAATCATAGATGTAATGCTGAGCCAATGAGAGGAGGAGATGAAGTTATATTAATTTGTCTTGCCATCAATGATCTACATTTGTGGATATTACCTGAATACTAATAATACATTGTGGTAAGCCCTATGGAGCACAATAGAAAATGTCTCCTTTGTGAGGTCAGTCCACGCGATGATACAAACCTGTGACTCTATAATTAAGTATATCATTAACACAATAAATCTAGAAATATAATTGAAATAGTCTATTGGAATGTAACCATGAGTTGATCATTGCATAGGCTAAGGTTAGCCTCATTTGTCAGCAAGAATCTGTCAGTAATGACAATCCTAACCTTGATGTGCTCTTCTTGAAGTTCAATTAAGTCTGCGTGATTGCTCATATTGTTATTGCATGCAAATCAGTCTCTGCTCTCTCCGCTTCCTTTTTTCATGCTCTGCTTGGCGGGTAAAGGACAATCTAATTACAATCATTCAGTATTGCATCACACTTGCGTTTCATCACAAACCATAATATCTGAATAATTTTTTTAGCGCATTGCAGACTTTGCCTCCAATGTTTGTCCAGATGTTTGTGCACAGCAGCTCAGGTCAAGTGCTTTCTAAATGATATCATCATCTATTAAGTAGCGGGGCACTCCTCGACCTTGCCACTATACTCTGTTGTTTCCTTCATTGTTTTTGCTTGGCTTGACTACTTTTCTGAATGATAACGTTAATTGCCATGTTGACATAATAAGCCGTAATCTTTCCGCATATTCCTCCTCGCAGAGAACTGGTTGCTGTCTTCCCATCAATCTGTGTCCCTGTAATTATGAATCAATCACAAATCTGGAGATATTGCAGTGTTACAGCAGCCATTTCAAATGCATTAAAAAACGAATTAGGTAAAATAAAGTATAATATAAATGAATAATCTCAACATAGGATAGAGGAAAAAAAGCAAAGAGTTGTAATTATGTGCTAAATTGATTGTGATATACTCCAGTACACAGAGTACAACCTACCATTTTTCCCAACTAGCCCACCCTAAGGGGTCAGAGTTGATCTGGCCCCTTATGTACTTTTAATGGCCCAGCAGCCAGAAAATCTAAATACAAGTAACTCTTTTTCCATAAATTTTGTGATTTTGATGTATACAATATCACTATACATTGGTGACAATATCAACAGCTCAGTCTCTCTCTCATCAGTATCAGCTTTATTGGCCAGGTATGTTTAAACATACAAGGAATTTGACTCCGGTTGTAACTTCTCTCTCAGGCTGTAAAAAAACAAAAACAGACAGACATAAGTAGACATATAAAATAGAAATAGACATATATATACCGCTAAGAAACAAATATATACATATATACACCTCATACACACGCGCACGCGCACGCGCACGCATGCACGCGCGCGCACACACACACACACACACACACACACACACACACACACACACACACACACACACACACACACACACACACACACACACACACACACACACACACACACACACACACTTGAAAACGATGACATCATCTAAAACACAGCCACGTCCCCGACTCTGATTAGCAGTCGTTTGTGACAGACCGCTCAACTTGTCATGTAGAAGCTTTTACTGGCCCTGGGCCATCAGGCCAGCAGTTATGTTCACGTCAAGTCAGGTCACAGTAAAGTGACGGATTGTCTGTAGATGTTAAACAGAATTACGTGTGCATTCAATTTATGCATCATAATATATGAATAGTTTACACAATAGTTTAGACAAAGTGTTCAATGGGGTTGAGGTCCAGTGACTGTGGAAGAATGTACATGACAGTCAGGTCTTCTTTGGTCTTCAAGCAGTTGTTGTAAAGGCTTGAGGTGTGTTTGAACTTATTATCTTGCTGCAGTATGAATTCTTATGCACAAAGACGATAACCAGGTGCTGTAGCATGTCTCAGTAGAGTGGAGTTGTACTTTTCCTTGGTCAAGGAGCAATGGATTCAGTGGTGTCCCAACTCCAGAGTACCAAAACAGCCTCAGACTTTAATATCCCCACCACCATATTTCACCGTCAGTTTGATACACTGCAGTATCATTCTGTTCCCTGTTTGTCTCCTTACATACACCTTCTGTTGCTGCCACAAATCCCAGACTAGGAATCATCAGTAAATAGACTTTTTGTTCAGTCATCCACTGTGAAATACTGCTACATCTTTGGCCACCCCAAATGTTTGGCATCGTTTCCCTTTTGTGAAAATTTGTTTATCTTAGTCTAGTTCCTTGTGAACTATCTTTTGGTCTTGTCCATCTTTAAGCGCAGGTGGTTGCTCCCACATCACACCCAAAAAGTGGCCCTGTAGGTCTTGGTGGTCTGCCTCCTATTGCAGAGTCATCTAAAAACAGGGTTAAAAAGACAGGAGTGAGGACAGTCCCCTGCAGTGCTCCTATTCTGTAAAAAAAAATGCCTCCCCTAAATAATACCAATATCATGCCAAGGAGAGTTGAACCAGCTCTGCAATTTACTTGTAGACTTTTAAGTTGACTTGTGAGAGACAAAACGAAAAAGGAATTGTCAAAATTGAAGCAGCACAAGCTGCTGAGTAAAAATGGCACACTTCCCATGATATTGCTAGATAGCATCTTCTCATTCCCAGCCTGGTAAAAGCCCAAATTTACTAGACTCAAAAATATCTGTTATAATTTGTAGTCTCTAAGCCCAGTGACATCATCATGACATTATCAGGGTTATTTTCTCAGACTTGACAAAGCTCCCCCAGAGCAAGCAGAGAAAAACATTATCCAGCTTCTCTACAAGTAACTAACCATGACAGGCAAACTGATGTTTATGTGTAAAATTGGTGGAGTGGCCTTTGAAAACATTTAGTTTAACATAGTAGACATCCTGTGGTGGTTAATACTGTGAGGTGTAAGCAGTTTTCAGTGAAAGGACATAGCTTTGTTCTTGACCATAATCACTATTCTTCAGCTGAGTGTCACTCAGTCGACTGTGTGTGTCTCTATATGCGTGTGTGTCCTATGGTGAAAATATAGTATAGCTGACTAACACACACCAGATTGCAGAGCTGTGACAATCTCAATGACTTTTCTTTGTAATCCAATGAAAGGGAAGCACTCTATCAAGGAGAAAATGAAAGATGAATACGAGTCCAAAATTTTGAAATTGTGGAGACCCTGACGGATAACAGGGTTGACAAAGGGGGCATCCATCTCAGAATAGGCCCTGTTATTTCCATTAATGCCTAAAGAGGACAGATTGGTCGGTGTGGAATGGAGAAGGCACGAGGGCAACTTCATGCATGTTTCCATGCCCATCACTCTGTCACGCTTGCTTCGGAGGCTCAAACCCATCAGCGCATTATTGCTCAAGTATAGCTGCTGTCTGAATCAAGGACACGGGCATTATTATGAGAATGAATTGCCAGCTGACATCAATGAAACAGAGATATCTTTCACTGCCACCATGCAACCTTTCTCATTTTTCCAATGAGGTTTTACTTTTTATGGTTTCAGCAGTGAAAATGGAAATACTCGCTATATGGCGTGCACTTACTGGAAAACACCAAAGTTATTAGATCACATGTGCAGTGATATATTGTACTCCACATTTAGATGGATGCAGATTTGGCAATGCTAAACCGATATTTCATCATTTTGCTGGAGAGAGGCTGTTTGATGTAAAATGTATATCGGGCACTCTGCTGTTCCAGCTCTGTGGGTGGGAAATGCTCTTCTCTGCTTTTAAGCAGTTTCACTCTGAGAGAAGGCGCCCCTGTGCTATTAGACATGTAAATGTAAATTGCAGGTAGGTGGTTGTGCTTTTTCTGCCTCTGCTTCTGCCTTTTCTGTAGTTGTACTCACTCCAGGTTAGAAGACCAGTGCCACCTAGTGGGCTCAGTCAAAACAAACAACCCAGGTTTATAAGCATGAGTGGCTCAGCTGATTAAAGCTAAGATGATAACATCGTTATCACATTTTAAAACAGTATATTTCAAACTATGTGCTGCCATGGTTACTGAATTTTACACAGACAGTAGAGTGCGGCAGTGCAGGATGCACATTGTTGCTTTGTTAATCTACGATCTTTATATGCCTCACAGATGTGTCAACTAATAATAGCAATACGCCTTTCTACTGCAGGTTGATTTTTAACAACAGGCCTTCTACTAAAGTATTCCAACTATTTTATAATACAAGACAGAGCAGGTTTTGTAATAGGGTATAGTGCGACATCAGCAATTCTGTTTGGGGTCAGTGCTTCAGGTCTCTCACCCCTTCTGCCTTTATCTCTGCGTAGACGTGAAATAAATGGCTTGGTGTGGGTTCATGATCCTCCAGAGCTGTGGTCTCAGGAAACCACTCAGCCATTCAGCGTTCGTCAGAGTAATTATGTTTTGTTGTGGCCACAGAGGTGATTCACAAAAGAACCGCTGCATGAGTTGTCGCAAAGTTCAGGAGCACACAAAACCTATATGTGCACATCTGCTCTCCTTCCAAATCATATTAGGTCAAACAAAATGTAAAACCATCAGCAAACTGGAAGTGCTGATACAAATGTTATTTTGAAAGTGTGGAAATACTAACATGAAACTTAAAACAGCTTGATCCTCATTCATTTCTGTGTAGAAATCTGACCAAAAAACAAACAGATCACCGATCTTCAGTAAATGAGGAAGGCAGCGTATTGAATACTTTTGTTACACAAAAGCAACAATATTAAAGTGTCTGAAAACAACAAACACTCACAAGTATGCTAATGTGTTGAAAAAACACACACTGAAATTATTTTGCCCATTGAGGCAGGCACTCAAAACAATCCTGAAGAGACAACTCATAAATTATATATGACAACTTATTTATTTTTATATTTTAAATACTTTGTTGACACTTCACAAGGTATAGTAGCAATGAGTTGGTTCAGTGGCTGATAACAAATGCGCTTCAGTTCTCAACTACAAATTGTATTGGAGTGCCAGTGTGTTTGATGATTACATTTCCAACTATTGAACAATGTTCATTAAAGTGCATCCGCTCAATAGCACAAAAAAATAAATTGTCAGCAAAAACCTTAATAAACGGAAGCTGCAAATTAGAAATTAAAGCCGGTGCACATTTGATCTATTACCGAGAAATTAAAGGTGCAAATTCACCCATCGTCGGAAGAGCTTGTGCTGTGAGCGATGGGGAGGCATTTTGCTTCTTGCTGAAATGAATATTTAAAATGAGGAATTGATTGGCCATTATGAGAAGCTAGCACTCTTAATTTGCTTGTAGAAATGTGTCAGAAAATAAATTTGCATATATATTACAAAAGCTTCAAGATATAAGTAGCTTGGGCAGAATTCAAACCAGTTTGGCTGCAAAATTGAATTTCTTACTAATTGATTCCATCACTTGTTTTTATTTTTTAATACATGAGAGATTGGATTTGTGTTTCTCAATGGCCAACAAATTTATCAAAGAGCCATTTTTAGACCTTTTGTGGTGGTGCTTTGGCCACTGAGGCTTCCAAAGACATCTCATATGTTATCATTGTTATTACAGTAGTTTATAGTGATATGTGTTTTCTGTTAAGGAGATTCCTGTGTCGTTTTGACAGAAACTATCAGTATCTCTCCCCTCGTTGACTTCATCTCTCACTCTCTTTCCATGTTTTCTTAACATACTCTCCACCACATACTGTAATGTTCAGCTGATGATAAATGACCATGTTGCTGGAAGCCAAAATGAGCTCTGGCCATGACCACACGAATGCCACACTTTCAATACCTCTCCAAAAAGATTCATTACAGTAATTAAAGTTCTGTTTTCTCACATTCTTCCACAGAAGTGACTTCTTGCAATCAGTCCAGCCTCTCAGCAGAAGCAGAGCCGGCTGTAGTTCTGTTGGCATTAGGAGTGGGTGGCTCGACTGGTTTTCTATTTTTATCGAGGTGGACATCACCAGCTTGGATAATCAACTCCAACAGATTGCACTCTGCGAAACAAATTGCTTCATTTAAGCATGAAAATGATTGAGCAAAAGGATGACAAACAGAATGGAGTGCATTCATCAAAGCTGTTTACATGAGACACAAATCACGGCTGCTGGATCCACTTGAAAAATTGCTTTGTTATAGTTACAATTTATCATTGACATGTTGTATTTCCCGAAAAACAAATCTGTCAGATGGTAGTCAAGATAGATTCAATATGACAATTATCACAACTGAATGAAATTACAGAGAAATCTTACGTCTGTGCTGCACATTCAGAAGTATTTCACATCAATGCATAATCGCGCTCCACATTATCAGCAAAAATTTGAGGAAGAAAACTTTTAAGAGTCAGCCGGATTGTACCTGTACCTTGTACAGTTTTATATCAGTTTAATTTTATTTGTTCTGGATTTGCATCCAGACGAGTGACAAATTAAAGGAAGAACCTGTATAAATAAGTGGAGAAACACATGAATGCAGATGCATCAGTGCAGTGAGTGGGAGTTCACTGAATGGTTTCTTAAGTGTAAAAAATATGGGAATCGTTTGTTGCGGCTTCAGCAGAGCTCTTATGGACAATTCAGTGTACCTGTACATCACTGAGGCTAGGTGAGAAGTTTAACCAGTGGTGAATATAGTAGTGGCCAAAAGTAAAACAATTCAATTATTAAATCTGTTTCTGAGGAATCATTTTTGCTTCCCTTTCCTGTGCTCTCTGTCAGTGACTGCTGTCACGAGGGTCGAGCTGAGCTCCTTGCACGCTGTTTGTTATTCTAATAGCACATGAATGAGCAGAAAAACAAACTTGAATCAGTGATGTCTATCCAGTAAAGATCAGCAACAGAGTGCGGAGGTTAGAGGAGAGGATGGATAATGACACAGAGTGGTTAGCCAGTATAATGTAAAATACATTTTGCCCTGTCTATGCAGTGCAGCTTTAGGTAGTAATTAATTAGTCCAAGAGTATGTAAAGTTATTCTAACACATTGATATGTATTTGTAGCCTTTAAATTCTTGTCATGAAGGAGATACGTGTTGTTGTTGATCAGTCTACATGTCAAAAAGCTGAACTAAATACACAAAGGTTATTTAGTCAATGTACACTCTATTCTAGGCATGGTGATGACTCTTAATATTGTTGTCATCTTTGAAACATAGCCTTCTCAAACATGTACATTTTCCTCCTCACATTTTTTTTTAAATTTTACAGTTACCATATCAGCATTAGCCACAATAAACAATAATGAGAATGATTAATTTGGCCCTGATATTATTGGTGCATTTCTACTTAAATCCCACACATTTGCATTTTTCTGCAAAGATCTTCTGTGTAGTGCTCATCCTTTTCAGCAAACCAGCAACTGTGGATTATTGAAATGTGTTTACATTCAATAACAAAAGCAGAAGTGGTGACATGAGTGTACCGCCACAAATCTCAGGGGAATGATTTTAGGGTTGCTGGTTTGGTCAGCACTGCATAAGAATTTGATCCCATTTCCTACCAACAGTCAACAAGTGGCATTTCTAACTATGTGGATATTTTCCCAACTTTAACCACATTGATTTATGAATCACCAAACTATTTGTCTGAACATTGTCTAAACATAACTATGGATCTAACAAATTAGAATCTGCTGTTTTCAGTGAGCCTTTTTTGGAAGGATCATGCACTCCAGGTCCGTTTGGAAGGTACTTATATTGAGTCTATTTGAGGACTTGTTAAATTTAAAACACACTATACAAATATCAGAGGGCACAGTTCCACAGCCCTTACACCATAAAACAACAGTGACTGAGACAAATTCTTGAACATACAAACAAAAAGCCGAACAGATCACTGATCTATCCCCCAGCTTTAAAAACAGATTTAACACCATGACAATGTGACAATGTGATCGTTTTTCCCATTATGCCTTCAAAAAGTGTCATTAACCACACAGCACTCTCCTCTCACAGTATACAGTAACCATAACAATCGCTCTGGGGCAGCTCAAATCAGAGATGATGGTTTAATCAGAGGAGTTTAGCATGCTGCTCCCCGTTTGTCTTCGACCTGATCTTCACACTCCACAAATTATCTATCCACACTTGGAACACTTGAGAAGGGATTGTTAAAATGTGTAAGAGGTCTCAGTTTCTTCTACCTGCCTTTGTCCTTGAGTTTTTCCACAAGCTTTAACAGCAGCCCGCACAGGGAGACACCCCAAAGCCTGAATCCATCAGAATTTACATGGTAAGCTGAGGCAACTTTACAGACACTGATGAAAAGAGACTGAAGGACAAATGAGAACTTTTCTGCAGAGAATCTGATTTAAGGGCCAACTATCCAGATAACTCTGAACATTTTGACCAAAGATGAGACTTGCACTCCCAATACACATTACTGAGTGTGGTAATATCACACAAAGACTCTTAAGACCCTTCTGTCTAATGATTAGTACTTCCATTAGGTGTGTCTCAGTCATAAAAATCAACACAAAAAATGCACTTGGTCATTGCAACTTTACATGCCAAAGTGTGTAATACACTCATCAGTCCACTACACAATACCGTGTCAGTGTCACGTCCTGCCTCGCCAAGGTGTAAAAACTAAGGTGTCTTAGGTCACGGCCGGCACCAAAACCCACATGGTAAGACTAACTACATCGTTAGGGTTAGAAACAAATCCAGGTTTGGGTAAAAAAAAAAAAAAGAAAAAAAAAGTTAAAAAAATAATACTACATACATCAAGTTCCTGGATGTATTTCACATAAATATGTTATGTATTTACGTAACTAACTTTGATTACACAAAATAAATCCATGTCGACTTTGATGCTGGTCTGTGTTTGTTCCATCCAAACACCCTGAACCTAGCCTGGTGTTCCCAGACTCAAATCTGCTCTTTGCAGAGGATGAGCAAATGTTAACGTGAACAGGGTTTCCAGACCATAATCACAGCAAAGAAAACCAAAACTGTGAGAAATTGTCTGGTTACACAAAGTTGCCCCTGTCCTCCTTTTCATTCTTGGCACTTTGTCACATGACTTTCTTCTTTGACCCTCGTCATACGTGTGTGAACTTTTCACATCTAGACAAGGCAAAGTGTGACATTGACACGGTATCAAGTGGACTGATGGGTGTACAACATTTGGTTTGACACTGAGCAGATTTTTCTGTCTTCATCAAGAGCACCATATTAGCAGGGGTCCACTTGCTTGAAAACCAACACGATTCTGAAGCAGTGAACCTTCTTGTTTTATCAGAGCTTTCTTGAGAGTTTACTACCATCTTCTGCTCAAGCGAGATTTCATACAACATTGTCTGTTTTCACAACAAAAGCTTTAGAAATTGGCAGGGCGATCAAAGAATGAAGTCTGTGATTCTGAGAGTGGTGTGTATGCTAAAGAGATTTCCGCACAAGTCTCTTCATTTCCCTGGAAGCAACTATAAATCCTATTCAGCCAGGCCAGCCATATTTTTTGGATTTTCATCCAAACAAGAACTTGGAAAGAGCCCAGTTGGTACCCGCATCAGAATTTATTGGCTCACAGCTCGACGGTTTTAAGGTGCGAGATGATAATCTTCTCATCAAAATTAGATTCGTCGTTGCAGCCATTCCAGATGGCACTAAATGCATACAGTGCTAGTTTCTTACATTAATAAATGCATAGTATTTTTTCCACAGCCTGTTTTTCCTTTTGGGTTTCAAGTCTTTTGGGCTCAGTTCGGGAAAGGATTAGTTCATGAGATATTCATACTTTTTGGCACTCTGGTTTTAATAACTTTCTTGTTAAGTTTCAGCAACTATAGAGCAAAGCAGTAATACTATATGCCACTGTGTGATTAATGTGGTATTTAAAATGATGCTCATGGAAAAGAGTGATTAATGGAGCCTGTGGATAGACTGACTGATACAGCAATGTCTTGACATCTGCTGACCTGCTATGGATCTTCAAAAAAACTCACTTCTCATGAAAACAGCGTGTTTACATCAGAGTATTATGGGCCTCAGGTTGAAATGTACAGGCCTGACACAGCACAATTTGTTTTAGAAAATATTAGACACTCTGTGAGATTCTGCATCTCACAGACCCCAGTTGGCTTTGCTATAAATTGCTTTTTGTGAGACAAGCCCCAAGCTCCATTACCCTCGGTGGAAAACCATCTCATGGAAGGAGTTGTCACCTTGAGGGCCTATCTGTTCTCACGACTGACTGACTGACAGCGTTCTCTCTCTCTCTCCCTGTCTCCCTGCCTCTCTGTGTTTGTCTCTATTCCTTTATCTCCATTTTTTATCTGTCCAACCCCCAGCTCTCCTGTCTGTTTGGATCAAACTGCTCCTGCAAGCATTTCTGATTTTCAATCAATTTCAGAAACAGCACTTCTTATTGTTGTCTGCCTGTCTGTCAGTCTTCAGAGCACCGACTGCTAGAGGGAGTGGAAGCTGAATCCAACAGGGACACGCCAACTGATAGGATTCACCATTTACATATAAGTCTGAATAACACCGCATGACTGCTGCAGTCCTTCCTCCCCCTCAGTACTATTTTAAGTATACTGTATATCCAACTTGGTGGTAAGCTTGACAAATCAACTACACGAAGTAAGTAATAACAGACTGTTCATAGTTTATATAGGTTCATCTTAGTGTGTCTTCAGCACAATATCCTTGATTGTATGTGATATGAAGTTGCAGCGGTGTCCAGCTCTGTGTGCTCAGTGATCAAATATCTCCTGCACTGTGATTCGAGGCCATGTGAGCAGCACAGTGGGGCTTGATGCATTAGCTAGGCCTATTCGCTCTGACCACTTATATTGGACAGCCTGCTGTAATCACTTAGGCAGCAATGTCAAACCATTGTTTTTGAAACAACAAAGCCCTGATGAGATCCAAAAAACATTGGTAATTTAAAAGGAAAAGCAATTTGTGATGAGCACGTTAATAGGTTGTTCATGCCTGTATTGATGATTACGGCTTTCTCAAATTAACTGTATATACTTTCAACAATGGTTATACTACCAAGGATGAGGATGACGAATACTCTTGTGCGCTGTGTCCTCACAATGACAATGCTAACATGCAGTTGTTAAGCAGCTATAATGTGTTCACGATGCTCAGCTTCTTGGGTGCTTTCACACTTACCTTGTTTGGTCCGGACCTGCGGATGGAGTGGAGGAGAGATTTAATAATAATTTGATCAGATGAAGAAATCAAAACAGCTTGAAAAACACCTAAAAATTTGTAAACTTATGAGTGTTGGTCATGATAATCATAATATTATGACAATTCAATGAATCGTTTCGTTCATTTTTCTTTGTTCAGACGCATGCTCGTCTACAAACCAATCAATGTCAAGTACAGATATGTCATGCAAACTTCTTAACTGAACTTGTTTTTTTTTTTATTATTGCTGTGTGAAACCAAAACAAACCAGATCAAATGTGTAGAATGTAACACAACTATGAATCTTAGTTTGGACCTTGGTCCAGACCTTTAGGTGTGAAGACACTAGCCGCCAATTTTCACCTTTTTCGGACATTTTAAAAACTGAACATCTCACTGATTAATCGAGAAATGAATCAATAATGAACATAATTATTGTTTGCAGCCCATCTGTGCTCATGTGGCCAGGCCAGTTTTTACATGTTGTTCTTAGGTAATGTCAGAGTAGTTAGCTATTAGTCAGTCAGATTCTGTGTCACATTAATAAAGCCCCAGAGAAGTAAACAAATATGTTTTCCACTCTCATTAGGACCGTTTCCGCACTGGTAGAGCACGAGGAAGCTGCTGGGTAATGACGTGTAGATCACGGGTAATAAATTAGACACAAGCTAACAAACCATGACATTTCATGGACAGAATATTATGACTTAAGGGTGACGCATATCGCAGTCTCATCAGAGTACTCGAGCAAAAGCACCTTATATGCTGAGAGTAATGAATAATATTTAGTAATAAGGGCTGAGGGTAATAAATGAATAATCACTAGTAAACATAAATGCTGTCTGTGGTTGGAAAAAGCAACATAAAATAGAACAAATGATATTTTGTGGTTCATTAGTTTCTGATCAAAGCCAATTAAAGCATTATAAATTCAGTGGGAAATTTGCTGAAATAATGTGATGCCACATTCAGTGCACTCGTTAAGTTGGTGCACAGTAGCTAAAGATATTCAGTTTTTATTAGAGGCTTATAACTAGAGGAAAGGGATTATGAACTGAATCCTTTGTAATTAGGTCCACTGGGTGAATGTCTTAGAAACAGGAAACTTCAGAGGACGCAAAAGTCAAGGTGATTGGCCATAGAGGTAAGGTGAGGAAGAAAACATGTTTACATGATGGAGAGATGTGTCTGCATTTCACATGTTGCACAAACTGTATTTCTGTCTTTGTTACAGTAATTCCACAGAGTATTACAGGCTTATCTTTTATAGAATCTTGTATTGGGGAGGAAAATCAGTCATCCACGTCCACCTTTGCTCTAACTGTCAGCTATCTCCCCTAGTGTCTACCATGAATGAGACATCGTCCTCGCTGTGTGCAGTCTCCGTCTACTTGAACCTTTGTGCCTCCTCGAAGGTTCTGCTTCTGGTACCTGGCTTTGGCTTGAATATCCTCATCCTGGTCTCCCTTGTGTCCTGTCTGCTCAGCCAGCGAAGCAAGATACGAAGCAATGTGGCAGTGTTCATCCTCGGGAGCACCAGCTGCAACCTTGTCAACCTTAGCCTGTGGCCAATGACCATTCACTGGAGGCAGCATGGCCGCTGGATGCTGGGCTCACACTTGTGCGAATTCATGGTGACCGCCAAACACCTGACAAGCTCCGCTTCCTTCCACTACGTGTCCTTCATTACCTTCTCCATTTACCTGACGGTGGTGTGGAGCTGCGGGCACCTGGTAGACAGCAGGGTGTTCCTGGCCCTGCAGCTTCTCTTCCCTCTGCTTCCTGTGGGGCTGAAGGAGCTGACCCTGGGGCTCTTGGAGAGCCATGTGGATCACCTGGATCCTGTCAACCTCACTTGCTTCTCCTTCATTAACGATAAAAGCCTGAGGATCCTCTTGCTGGTGAAGACGGTTGTGTTTTTGCCGTTAAGCCTGTACTTCTACATTCACGTTCTACACACCATCGTCCAGAGTGCAAAGCTGATACACAGGAGCCAGAAAGTCAACGTTCAGCTGGCAAAGGTCTTCAGCCTGATATCTCTCATTACCTTCACAGCACATGTGCCTGGTAAGTAAATGTTACTTTACTGGTTTTAAGCATTCCATGGACTCACTAGTTAAACATAAAGGACAGATATACATTTTTTTAAGTCTGTCTTACAGTAAAGCGACACTCACATGGCCTTATGTATGTTAAAATAACTATTAGTCGCTGTAACTCTTCCTCATATTTCCCTTCCTAATGTGATTTCAAACTGATAGGGGACAAATTCACATTCCTTTTAGATTAGTTTGAGGCTCCAGCTGTCAGTTTTATTAGAACAGGTATGTTTGAAAGTTAAAATCGTTATCATTTCCTCTTTGTGTTAGAATCCCCCACATCAGCACACCAAAGAAGTAGAGTCCCAGAAAGTATAAGTAAGGAGTAGCTTTGGAATATTCAATTTTACAAACTCTTCTCTTCTGAAGCCTCCTATTATCTTCAGTAAACCTTTGAATGTATCTTTGCGGAGATTAAGAACTGTATATTTTGTCCTCCATCGCTTACACTAAAATCACTTTAGTGTTATTTTGTTTTAAGATCGATTTGAATCAATATTTTCTAATTTGCTTTAAATTTATTAACCTATTACATATTTAATGATCATGCTGTGAAGTTACATTTGCAGAATACATTTATATGTACTTAGCAGGTACTTTTTACAGTGCATACAAATACTGTACTATATACATTGCAGTGCCCATTTTGTAGCAACACAATTCTACAAAAAGACAGATTTATAGACAGCGTAGCTTGTTAAACTGAACGGTCTTGGAGGGAGTAACTAAACTGTATGTCTAGTAATGAACGTCAGAGCTTTGTGTGCAGAGTGTAGTGTCATTTCAAAACTATGTTCTCAGAAACAAGCTTGTTATTTAGAGCTGTGGACTCAAAACTGCAGAGCTGAGTTAAGAGTGTTATTTCCTCTGCCAGGACTTTTTTAACACTCACACAAGGTCAGTCTTATTATTTGCCAAATTGAATTACTTAAGAATGTCTGAAAGCATTTCTCATTCAAAGTGTGAATTCATTGAAATACTAGGCTACATGTTAGTTCCTGCCTCCTTTTGCTGGCTGGGTAAAGCTATTTTTGTAATCATTAAGGCTCTGGCTAAATAAGAAAGTTGATCCAGGCCTTTACAGTGTATGCATTTGAACATTAAAATGTGGTTCATTTAAAGACATTACAATAATAACTAACTGTTCTTAAACCATTCTTTATGTACTAAAGGTGGTGCGTTTGCACTGATGGAGCACCTCTCTGTGTGTCAGGAGATGGCCAGAGATTTTCTGCTGGACCTGCCTTTAATCTCCAGCCCCATAATCCTGCTGTGTATGAATAAAGAGCTGAGGAACCAGTGTCAGTTACTGCTACAGCGCTACCCCACCAACCACAAAAAAAAATCCATGGGCAAGACAGACAAGCATGACAAGAACCTGACTACCGAAGAAATCGACACAATTGATCTTTAAATCATAAGGTTCTGGTTTATACGCTTATAGAGTCAAACATTTCATGATATGCTTAGAATGTGTGTTTACTGTATATGTGCAACCTCAAAGAAGTTTTAGACATATATATTTTAGACAGGGATACAGACATGGACTGGAGCTGATTAAGAAACGATTGAGGTTTTATGCTTTCCATTAACTTTAAATTTGTCATTGAAGTGGATAAATGTTAAGCAGAAAATGACAAACGGCAAATTAATATATCAAAGAGCAAGTAAACACACGGTTTTGTTTTGGGCTGCCATTTTGTGTGTGTGCACGCCTTTGCGTGTTTGCTTTGGGGTGAAGGTAGGTCAGACTGTAAATTCATGGACTTCAAAGTCTCAGTGAAAATAAAAATTCTTCCCACGTGTCTGGGATCAATAGAGTTGTACTGTATCATATTCCGCAGTGCAACCTTATTTTTTTATTCATGATTCACATTCACTGTGTTTATAACTGAGCTGCTGCTTATGCTCCACTAGTGGTTATGCAGTGACCCCTCGTGGTGAAGCCGTAGACTGCATATACTTCAACACAAGATTCATGATTACGCTGTAGATATTAGGTGAAACAATTCATCAAATCCACTTTGTTCTCATATTATTGACTATATCATCATCAATTTATTATTCATTGTATAATTCTTTTCTCTGGTATCTATAGTGGATTTGACTTAAAAACTATATTTTCAGCCTGTGAACAGAATGGACCCTAATGCTTTGAAGCTATAGAACTTGTGAATATAATATAGAAATTGCAGCTCAAACTAATACCACAACAGCAGTAAATGGGGCTTTAAACAATTCAAAAAAATAGCCTGTGTGCTGGATAAAATTGAGATTCCTACAGTAAACCCATTCTTGTGCTGCTCAGAGTCAGTTGGTGGTGCTGTCTGCCTACATTTGAAACTGATGATTACAGTAAATCATGAATGACTGAATAATATTCATTAATCTTCATGATAGATTCAGTGAGAGGGATGCAGCACTGGATAATGAATCTGCATATTTATGAGCTTCTTCACTCATGACTTAGATAATCCAGGCACATATAAGTTACGTATTTCGCTGCAGCCAGTTTGCCTTCATTTCCAGGAAGCTTCTCTAGGTCACCCACAGCATGGAGCTCCCACCGCCAGACCTTTAACCCCGGTAATTTCCCGTGGGTCTCGGCAGCACGGAGAACCATATAGAAAATGGTAATTACTGGTGTCTCAGACTACCCACATATTATATTAACTAGATGAACCACAATTAACACATTACTGAAATAGTCTTGTGCTTTGCACAGTGGATAGCTGGTGCTGTGCAGTATGGGAGCGTTTGTTAATACAAAAAGTGATGGCCTGTATCAATATATACACATATAGAAAATATATATTTAACTGGATGTAAATGTTTTGCAATAGAGGGCCAATTAAAAAAAAACACATTTAATAACAGCACTTGGGTGATGCCTTCTAATTGCTCTGATTTTTTTCTGACCTTAATGGCACCATCATCACATGAACACATTCCTATGGTGTTGTTTTTCCTTCTATTAACATACCAATCAGTATTTAAGTCAGTCGTTAATTGATCTTCAAGTTATTGCATAATTCAGTGAACCACTATCATTAAGTCTGTGGGGTTTTTTTTACCTCACATTCGTAAAAGCAAAGCTACTTCATGTAAAGTGTCTTACTTGGAAGGAAATACATTTCAGTCACTTCACTGTTTCATGTGGAGTAATTTCACGCTCTTATTTTGTATGTTGTGCCAACTAACATAACACTACATTTATTCTAATACAAAGACCATTTTTATGCAATTATATGAAATTTCTCGCCTGTAAAGCATTATATAAGATCTTTCCTTGAATCAAAGAATCATTTCAGTCTGCAGCAAGTATCTTCAGTTGCCTAGCAACTCCAGCCCTGGTGCGGACTAATGCTGTCTGGTGTGTGGAGGTAAATGGGGGGGGGGGGGCAATCTGATTTCAAAATAGGTTGAATGTAGGCGGGGGTCAAACTTTGCTGTTGCTCCTGGACAGTTTTACCAATCACTGCTGGATCCTTGTTGGAAAAAACAGAAGGAATTTAGCTCACAAGGGAAAGTTTGCCGCAATTAAAATAAGATTAAGAGACAAGAGTCCAAGGGCAGCAAATCAGATAGTATCTAGTGATGGGAAAGTAACATTTAGCTGCTGACCATGTAGGCTAAAGCTTACAAGTTCTCCCAAATGGTGAAATTAACCGTGCTTGCCACCTGAGCTGCCAAGTCCCCAGGCAAGCTGTGGCTCTGTTCAAAGCATGGAAATTTGCTTTGTGGATTGCTGCCATGTCCTCACTCAATGGTATGTATAATTGCAGCGGTGGCTCTTACACTCGCATGTGAAATGCAAATGCCTATAGCAATTGTTCTTCTTCTCCCAGGTTTCCTGCTTCTTGTCCGTTACGCTTCACTAAAACAGTTCCACATTGCCTTCAGCAAATCAGCTTCTCTTTTGCACCGCTCCTTCTATTTCTCTGTTCATTAAAGTTTCATGCCAGATTTTTACTTTGATAACATATGCATATTGTATGCCATGCTGCTGGATGCAGGTAGCATCACGGGCTGAAAAAGTCTGAAAGATGTCCACATCCTTTATACCGAGGCTTTGTGTATGCATCTGCTGTTTCTTTCATATCTTTACAGATGTGTCACTACAACTTATGAAACACTTTGACAGCAAGGAGAGGCATTTTATCTTGCAAAAATCTATCCATCCATCCAGCCGATCACACCACTGTGAAAGAGCTGTCACACGTTATTGGATATGCTTTTTGAATTTCCATAGGTTGTCATGCCTTCTATCCTATCCACCGGTGACAGGCTGCATTTCCAATGCACATGCAATCTGTGATATGCCATCTCTGAGTTTTGATGAGGAGAATATAAAGTATGAGGAATTCTACATTCAGACAGATGCAAAATGCAATTTCCACACTTGCTGGCCGTATGGTCAGCATTTCTGTATTGATTTCTAATCACAGACTTCACTGAATCTTTAGTTAAAATTAACTGGTTGCATCTCCAAGATCATTTTGAGGATGATAGTGCAGGAGAGTATTTTATTGTATGGTCACCCATGACGACACAAAGTTATATACTTATAAACAAATCAAATACATTACAAGAAGTTAAAACAGAACAAAACAAATGTATATACGTGTCGTCTCAGTGGACATCAAGCTGTTTGAATGAATTGCAGTTGTGCAGAGCTGTAGCTTCCCAGTGTAAAGGAGAGATAGAGCAGTATAGAAACTATTCATACTGTAGCACCCCACATGTTTAACAATTAGATGAAATGTATTGGTGTTTACGTTGAGGCCTGTCAAGGGCTACGTGATTTGATGTTGTCAAACTAAATGGAAAAGTCCCTGCGTCTATCTTTCATTTTCTCTTCACTCAATTTCACCTTTTTAAAATATTTTTTATAAAGCTTTCTGATGCATTTGCGCTACTCTCCTCCTGCCCTGAAAAATCACTTTGTCACATAGCGACGCATCATTTCACATGCTAAATTTTTAAAAACTGGAACTGGAAATCCTTTCTCAGCATGCAGTAGCCATTAGGGAGAAAATTATTCATACGATTCCCCTGCATTATTTATCACTTAATGAAGAGAAATATGTGCCCCTCACACTCTCACCATTGTTACCCGCCAATACTGTATCTCTCAGGATTTCAGGTTTGTCTTTACAGGATCCCACTGTGCCTGGATAATGTAGAGAGGAAAAAAACACTTTTTGATCGCATAGTAAGATGTAAAGTGCCCTCATTCCTCTGTCACCTTTCCAGGTTGCATAATCTGCATTGTTACTTTTTACCTCACATGTGTTTTGTTGTGGGATTGTGGAGAAGGTTCGCTGGTCTTTGGGGCAGACACGCATGAATAACTAATACCGAGCCAAAACCTACCCTCACCATCTTTCCTCTCCAGCTCTGTGTACCGCACCATCTCTCACTGATGCACTGCAGACGATCAGTTTAAAGAGTTGAGATACAATATAAAGCACAGAGTGTAATTTGGGAAGACAGAAAAATATCTTGGAGCACCATCAAATGCATTTATTCTGGAGACAATTGTAGCCGCTGAAAATAACTGCAAAAGCATCAAGCAGATATGCGTGTGTCAAATACAAACTGTCATAGGGTATTACAGTCAAGGTTGGCTTGACTGTGTATTGGGTTATGGAGGTTTTGTTATTGTGCTGTGCAGGGGGAGCAGATGGAGACTTTGCAGGTGGGAGATTCGGGCTTCTGTTCTCAGTAGAAGCAGGGAGAGGAGGAGCTGGATGTCTGCTGCCTATATCCCGGCCTCTCTGGGGTTCCTAATATCACAGCATTGAGGGTGATAAATGGACCTGCAAAGGTGATGCTAACCAAGTTCACGGTTCAGTAATTTGGTCACTCGCTTTTTCTTCTCTTGAGAACATTTAAAAAGACTAGATAGTGAAGGGATCCTTATCAAACCTGGACTCTACACATTATAGTGTGTAGTGTTTGTTTACACACTGTACATGACATTAGTACCTGTGTTAAAAGCATCTACATTCAATTTATGGATGCAATTTATGTGCTCTATGTGTTTATAATACATGTGTGTTTACAACACAGTACAGTAAATGCAATCAAGTTTGACTACTTGTGTGCTTAATGCATACATGTTTGCAAATTGATGTAAATACCAAAGACATTGTAAATGTACAGACGCTGACCTTTTACCACACATAAACAGTAGCTACTGATGCTGCTGGTGCTCTATACCCTGCAGCTTTTATGGGTCACAAAGAACACTTAAATCTGTATACACATGTAGAAACGGTAATGCTTTTGGCAACAGTGTGTGGTTAAACAAACAAAATGAAGAGGAATTATTTGAACTTGAATCACTTGAAAGTTTAATTCTGTCAGGTTATTTCTATATATGTTTTGCCTTGTGTGATTGTGAGTGCTGGACTTTTCTTTTGAGCTGGCCTCTTTCCTCTTTACAGCGCTATCCTGTAGACCTTACCTTTGTTTACGCATCTGCACTTGTGGTTCTTCCACACTTTGATAAATAATTGACATGCTCTTCTCCTTTGATATGTACTTTAATGCTTTTTTCACCAAACTTGTAAAAGTCTGCTCTCATAGTGCTCCTTTTCTGCTGAGTTCAGAGTGCACCTCAGCACAGTCACTGATTTCATGGTGACAGCCTCTTTAATTCAATATTTATACAGAGTTCAATCCATTTTATTTAGTTTCCCAAAGAAAATAAATAAATACAAAAACATAAATTGTGTGCCTGATGTGACAAGAGTATTGTTAATATACAGAAGACAATGCTGCCTTTCTCTTCCTCCTTCTGAACTTAGAACATTCTATTATTTTTAGTACAAAGGCTTTTAATGTGCTTGTTTTGTCGGATGTTGTTGAACTACATACTGCACATCTATAGCTCATAACATTTAGTGGATTGTTGACAAAAGTTGCTGCCTGCTCACCGGAGCCTCATTTATTGTATGCTGCAGGCAAGAAGCATTTCAAAGTGAGAGGTTGTCTTTGAGAAAAAAAAAACTGTTTCTCTGGCGAGTGCTGTATTTTTAATAGAATTGCTTGACATACACACTGCATATACTCACAACAATTTCAAAATGGTGAGTGCAGCTTCTGAAATGTTTAGATCTTCTCATTTTAACATCACATGAAGGTTTGAAAGTCTGGGGAAGAAGAATGTATATTTGTATTTATTTAATTTCTCACTTCAGAATTAGTCAGCATTACACTCAAGATTGATCTACGGTATATACACAAGCATTAGTATGTTTGCACAGGTTAGTTGTGCTCATAATTATTAGTATTTTTTTTTAACTGAGCAGGTTGTTTAAAAGACTGACATAAAAAAAAATTAAACGTGTGAGAGACCAATAAAGATAAATCACATTTATTGCTTTCTTTTCCACCTTGCTTACGCTCATCTAGTGGCAGCACTGACAGGAGGAAACCTGCTAATTAGTTCCTTCAGTAAAGGGGCGGGACAGCAAGAGGCCCCAGCTGTCATCACTACCGATAATAAAGGCGGGAAACACCGCATGGAGCTCAGGGGACATATGACTGAGCTTTACAGATATTTCTTGCTACAGGGCGATGAGGACTGCTGTACATTTAAATCAGGACAGCAGTGAATGCTGCCTATTAGCTCCTGTTATCTTGTGTTTAATCAGGATTGCAATGAATAAAAGAAATCCACTTCATACACTCAAGAAAATCCCCACAAGAAACACCAATTCTCATGAATACTCTGGGGAGGAAGATGGGGGGGGGGGGGACGACTGTTCTCCACTGCCATCTTTTTCTGCTTATTACAACTCAATGAAGACAATTTGACACAAAAGTGATTATGCATCCAGGCTAGGAAATTTGAAATTGGAGCACCGACAGGACACAGATTCATAAACAGCCAGTGAAAAGTGATATTCTGTTGAAATGCAAATTCGTTGAAGGTTTTGTTCCAGACGCATGCAGGGTGAAATTGGCCTTTAAACACATTGGCATACTAATGTCTTGAGGTGCCTCCACCTTTGGAGCCCTTTCAGAATAAGCATAGCATTATAATTGGCTCGTAGTTCACAGTGACAATGCATACATTTGCATCAGATAGAATTAGTCGTTTCCATGCTCTAAGGTGTATCTGAGCGTGTGTGTCTAATGTGTGCACGTGTGTCTGCGTGTGCAGGTATGGAGACAGAATAGAGGCTTGATTCATCCTTTATGCAAGTTTGCTTTGAGGGTGGAGGTATGATGGCACTGCTAACCTTGGAAGGTTCAGCAGGTCTGTTAGTTTGCTTTGTCCCGCGGTTGTTTGATTTGCTCCGCATCCAGGTTTGTTCCCCTTATCTCTCTGTTCCTTTGAATTTTGTTTTATATATCTATACTGTATATACACACACAAATAATATTGACACAGAAGCATCTCTAGTGAAGGACAGACACTCCTTGTGGTAGTTTAGTTTTTCAGTGGGTTCCAATTTTTTTTGCCTTGTAGCGCCATAAAACAAACAGTAAAATGATCATCACAAGAGCAAAACCAGAGATTTTAGATAGTAAAAAAACCATTTGGTGAGCATAAATATTATTATTATTAATTGGAGAAGTGGGGCAGGTCAATTCAGTACAGTTAATCCTGATTTTACTTAAATCATTGTATTTACTTCAATGAAAAACATTGTACCTGCTTTTTTAAATGCAATCTAATAAAATCAGTTTTCCTCTATAAATAAATAAATAAATAAATATTATTATTATTACTATTGAATTGTTTTCCCACCATAGGAGAACAGCAGCCAGTGAGCTTCAGTACTGATGCAGTGAGTTACTTATTCTATAATATTTAGCCTGAAAAAGTAGATTTTAATCAATCAAGTGTCATACAGTACAGGGTGTGTTGTGGGGTACGGGCTGCAGATGCATATTTGTCTCAGTGAGTCAGCTCTACGATTGGCATTCAGTTGAACTCCCTGCAGGATTTCAAGCAATAAATATGGAAATCCGAGCATGAGAGCCAAGCTCTTGTCTAGCTGCTTTTTGCCTATTGCACAGTTTAGTCAAGTATCACTTCAGCATAAACAGACTAATAGCAAACAGTGAGATTGGAGTTTTCACAACTCGCAACTATTTACTTCAACACGATCACTTTGAAAACCGTTTAGACATAAAAAAAAAACACACAAAAAAACATTTCCAATTCACACAATCCCAGTTACCTCCACTACTTTGTTTTTAATAATTATACATGGCGGATTTTGTAATTGCTTCAGTTAAATCATGTGTTCACAATAGATTTTGCATGTTAGATTTAGCTTTTTTTTAAAGACTTGTATAAGAAACAGATCAGCAGAGCCCTCAGCGCTTGGCACAAAAATATCCCTAAATCCCCTCTCCCACCCTGGGCAGTGACACATGCTGTGACTAAACCTTTTCCATGATAATGCCGTTAAGATTATTGTACAGAAAAGCGTGTCCTAATAAATACAGTGTGGTAGTAAACATTAGACCAGTGGAAAGTGTGGCTGATGAAAACATTAGTATTAAGAGCATGCTTCAACAGCTTGATTAAAACTCTTTATTTCCTCCACTATTGGAGTCCCAGGGAGATCTCCTGATTTCTGAGACTACCTGGGAAAGTGCCTGATGTGGGATGCTGTAATCAGCCTCTACCTGAGACCCAATCACCACAAGAGGAGAGTGTCTCAAAATACCATACATGTGTTCTGAAACCACAAAAGGCAGTTCAGCCAAGCTGAAAATGGATGTTTACGAGGAGAAATGATGAAAGGGTATGCACATTTTACAGAGGGATTAACGTGAATTGACTGCGGACACGAACTGTGAGTAAAGCTATGAAAGTATTACAACACTGTCAAGATTCCCTGGAAGTCGGAGGACTGAGAAACTCTGTGCAATTTGAAAGAGGGGAGAGCAGCCACCTCTGCATGAGATTTTAGTCGTTAAGCCAGTGTTTATTCTGTTTCTTTTTTTGACCTTGCTATCTTTTAGATAATTTGTGGTTTTGTCACCTTGCGAGCAGCTGCTGCACCAACATGTTTTGAATAATGCGCTCATCCTGGTGGATCCCCAGTATTTCGACAAAATGTGGGACTCTGTGTGTCTGACTGCGTGTGTACACTGGGCTGTTTGATGAGGCAAAATAAATAGGAAAACAATGAACTAAATGGGGAAGTTACAAATTACAAGGTTATTATTGCATGACATTTTCAGGCCTAAGCAGGAGATCGTCGTCCCGGCTCCCCCCGTCTATTGCTCATTGTTTTCACTGTGATTACAGTCTGGAAATCCTGTGAAGGCTCCATGAAGGTTTACTCAGCCAGTCTGAAGGGCTGACCAGTGGGGGTGGCTTTGTGCAATGATTTTGATGTTGAGTGTTAGTTTCTGAATTTCATTCCATCAATGGCAGCAGTGGTAGAAATAGAGGAAGCGGTTGTTACAATCCTAGCAAAGAAGAAATTGAAGCCGGACCAAGATGTCCAAAATGAAACAAAACAAACAAAAAAAATTCCACATGATGTTGCATGTGCTCACATTGGAGGATGGTCCCTGTTGTTTACAGCTTGGTGAGTTTCGGCAAAAAACACATGGTGCTCAATACGGATTGGTTAAAGGCTGCTCCAATAGTTTCAAAATTAACATCAGATGGCCATGTCCCACTGGTGATTCTTTCCAGTTGTGGAAATCGAGGCATTCTATCTATTCACCAGGTGAATTTGGTTCTAGTAATGCTGGGCTAGAAGATTGTGTGTTAAAGTGGAAATCTTACATTTTATTAGTTGTCCTTATATACAGCGAGCATCTTTTCACGGTGAGCTTAGGATGTGATATTTCCTCAGTTGTACAGGTTCAAATTCTTGCCATGGTTACGTCGGCCCGACCATCACTTCCAAGTCTTACTATTCCATCTGCAAGCCAAAGGGTAAAGTGCATGAAAGGTGCTGAGAAAGCTTTGACAGAGATTACTGTGCAGGTCTCTGGAGTGATGCTACATTAAGAGAAATAAACAGGCTGCAAATTACTCAAACTAAAGCAGGAAATATTTGATAGTGCCCATATGAGAACTGGGTAATGCTCTGTGCCGGACATCTGTTACACATAGTACTGACAGAAGCACTTAATTTATCCAAGCGTAAACAACAGAAGATCTTGATTAATCTATAAAAGGTTCTGTTAAAATACATCATGTCAACTTTAAACTGTCAACATGAGTTAAATTTCTCTTGGGGGTAGATTCAATGCTTTATTTTAATTTTTTAATTTTAGTGCAATTCTTTTATCCTCAGAGAAAACATACACTACATAAATTGGTATTATTTTTTTTTTCATCAGTGTGTGTAATTCTGTCGTTTTGGTAGATTTGTTTTTATAACTATCTGATATTCATCAATTTTGGATTTTATGGTGTGGAATAGAGCATGTTGGTGTGTAATCTTTGTTGTTCTCTCGTAGCAGATAAGTTATTATAATAATTCAATCTGGAATCACTGCATCCAGGTGCTATTGAGTGAAAATATGTGTGCAGCAGGTATTGTTTGTGAACAGACATCTGGTATATGAGTGTGCTGGCAAAGAGCAGGCTACAGACATACTAACTGGTCCAAATGTCAAACTTGACTGTGTTACCTGAATCAATCAAATATCAAAGACATGTTTAATTTCATTTATAGACATTCATAGCATGTAAATAGGAAAGCATGCCGTAGGTCTATGTTCACAGTCTCTCTCACATTACATACTGTAGGTGAACTGCCAATTAGACACCTTGTTCTTTAGCGCAGGGTTAAATTGTCGTATGTTCTTACACAGGAAAACATTAGTCAAAGATTTCTCTTCCTGACATTTTGCCCTACAGACTCTTAAGTGGGCTGTTTGCGTGAGACTCAGCTGGTTTTTGTGTATGACTGTCATCAGATCGTTTTGGTTACACATCTGTGATCAAAGAATTGATCTTTGTTGATAAAATGAGGCCGTCTGACTGGGACTGTACGCGCCTAAAGAAGTACTTGAATGGGGATCCATTTTATTTATAGACTGCTGGCTGCAAGTGACAACATGTCAACATAACATTCATCATAAAGCGCTCCGGTTCAGTCACCATCCCTTGTTTTACTGTTAGAACTAATGTTGTATATGTGTCTTTTCTCAGTGCTTTTATCCATGCACAAGGCCTCCTCTCATCTTTGGCAACCAAATATATTAGTGTTTTTGAGAAACCATTAGTCCAAGTCCTATGAGGGCACCTGACCACACAACAGCACGAACCATGGACTTTATCACTAGCAATTTGAAGCTGTATTATCTTTCTCATTATGTGGCCACCTGTCAAACATATTAATCATTTCACACAAGACATTGATTTTTATGATTTCAGTAAATTACCAGCTTTTGAGAAAAATAAATTCCACAGAAGTGAAACAACAGGAACTAACATCCACTTTTTACCGATTTAATAAACTGATTTTTTTTCAAATTCTTTGTTGTTGTTGTGCGTGAAAATTGATAGTCAGGCCGGCATGTCATTATTAACAATTCAAATAAATGTCAGGAGTGTGGAGCGCGGACACCGGCACGGAGAGACACAGTTGCAGATAAATAAAAAAGGTTTATTCAAAGCCACAGGCGTCACAAGACCCAGGCACAAGGCCGAGTCTACAACAATATACTCTATTGCTAAATTAACACGTTAAACTTTGCGTAAAGTCCCTCCAGGCCTATGAATACCACACATTGACACAAGCATAGTTTCAACCCTATCAGTGATTATATGACCAAAATAGACAAACAAAGGAGGTAAAAAAAGGATGAAAAAAGGTAGAAAATAACTATCGAAAAGGTAAACTGGATTGTGTTTTTTTAAACTGAGATTAGTCAGCCATATAATGTTGGGTTAATCTCAAATTTGATTTTGATGTCATTTAAAAAAGTTCACTTTTAACAGGATATCAGTAGTAACTCGTGCTGCCTATCTAACTTGCCTCAGAGATTAAAAAAAAAAAAAAAAAAAAAGGAAGGCTGCTTTCCAACCAATCAGTTCCTTAAAAGAACATCATAGGACTCCTGCAGGATTCTGACGTCGATAAAGTCACTGCGTTCATGTTAAAGTGAAAAGACGCCGAGAGCACTGTGCATTGTCAAATATAGCAATGGAATCACTTTGTCTTCCATGATAATTCACCGGGGATATAATAAATGTCAGATGATCAGGCCCACTCTTTCTATGAAACATGCTTCTAGCAAAAAGGGGATATTTGACCACAGCCTGTTATAGTTGTACTTTCGTTTTTCAGTTTCCTCATTAGGCATTGATTAACTGCTGCTGTTGTCCAGTTATTCCATTATTGTGCAATTTCAGGCAAGGTTGATAAAGATGCTCCTATAGGCCCATGCCTAATGATGAGCAGGAATTATGGATGTGAATGCATCTGAATTTATTGACACCGATGCCATTATAAGTTCTGCTTATCGGTCAGATTCTTTATCAATTCTATTATTGATTCGGGATTCCTGGTTTCCTGTGTGGCTCGACGCTGTTTTGCTGCTGTTTTATTATCCCTGAGTGTGAAGACAATGTGGAATGTCCATTACAAGTAATACAAGTTGTCATCTTCCTTTGTGAAATGAAGCCACACCTTCCTCTTTACCACCACTCCTCTTTGTTGCAGGTTTTCAGAAACACAGAGGCAGAATGTTGCACTAGTTTTTGCTACTGTCAGAAAAAAACATGTCAGCATTGATAAAAGGAATTCATAACCTCAGAGGCATATAATTGCAATGGATTACGCAATGTGCCACTGGTTCACAACTAAAACTGGTTCTCAATTCCCATCCTTAACAGGAACACATGCAATAATAACCTGCAGAATGATAACTGACTGCAAAGTGTTTTGGTTGCATAGATGAAGACGGTTCTGTCGATTAGAAATGTCACAGTTAGTTTGATCATGTGTCCATGTTAAATTATTTTCATTTTTACTCAATGTCTTCAATAGTGTTTTCCCTTCTAGGTACAAATTAGTCAGGCTCTCTTTGAGTTATCTGGCTTCATTAAGCCCAGCAGTGCAAACCCAAAGCTGGTTAACAGCTATCTATGTTAATCACTTCCATCACCAACAAATCAGGACTGAATGAAATACGAGAAACTATTGATCTTCCTCAGGAAATGATGTTGTTCATGCAGATAAAGAAATTATGTGATTAAGCTGGGTTAGAGATGAATACATTGTAATATAGTATTATGATAGCAATATTGCGGCAGAAGCAGATGATTAAAGCAGAACAATTAAAAATAGACTAAACGTGTGTAAATAAAAAGGCTTAAAACTGCAATAACAGTTATATCACATTTAGATATTATCTATAGAAGTATCCATAACTTCCTCTAATCTGATAGTCAGAAGCATTAAAGACTTCTGTTCTGTCTGATAATATATCACTAACTACAAGATGAAGCTGGTTCAGAGAAAACTTTAAACGAAGAGGTGACTCGAGGGACATTAATACTATTATTGGATATCAAAGTGTTACTCAGGTATTTCTTTCTATATATTTTTTTTTTATTGTATCTTTTTTTCAGAGTCTTTAGAAGACACTATCAGTGTAGCACAAATTGTAATTCATTGTTTTACTAGAAGAACAACAAATGTATTCTAATTCCTTTACTGTGCTGCTAAAAAGATCCTTTATTGATAAACAGTCGTGGTCATCAGAATGCCAGTTGCCCTCTTCTCTGTTCTGCTGACTCTCCCGTCCTGTTGGCCTGTCTTGTTTATTTGTCGTTTCCTTCCCGCATCTCCTGCTTGACATATTTTTCTAAAACCTGACTGTACAGTATTTGACAGATATGAGCTTTCTTGTTCCATGTATGGTTTGTCTCAGAGCTCTGCTTTGCCACCGAATTCTGTAGTCTGTATTTACCGTTATGTTTCATGATGTGTTAAAACTGATACAGACCGTTTTAAATCATCATTTTATTTTATATTACAACATCTGGCCAGAAACAACTGTTGGAAATGGATTTGATTTAGAATTTTTATACTTCCAACTCTGGCCATGCCTGTTTTGTGCACACGTTTTAAATCATGGGGTTTCACTTTAAGAGATGTTCCACGTCAGTCCACCAAAAAACTAAATCATTTTCAAATAGTCAGAATTGCACACTAAGACGCAGTTTGCAAGTGTTCTTCCAAAGCAGTTCCTCCTATTTGAAATGTTCTACTCTCGCATGGCTGTTGTGTCTTATGATATCAACTCTGACCCAACTCAGTGTTTCCAAGCTGGTTTGAAATAGATTTGAGACTTTGTTAGAGGAATGCTGTGGGACAGTGAATAGAGACATGCCTGCATTGTGACTCTCCCACTGACTCCTAAGGCATAAATATTATTCCCGCGCATGCTTTTGAAGTAACCCATCCAGTTGCCTTAGGCACAACATTCATCTGTGCGCTAGCTGAATCTCTCCATGAGAAGAAAATTGTCCTTGTGACTATGAATGACTCGGCTGCAAACACCTGTAAAACTCAACATGCCCCACATGTTGCGTTTACACCACTTGTAAGATTTTCTTTTTAACATTTTACTCTTTTTTTTTATGCTGTAATTTTTTTTTATCTGGCATGTTCATCAAAGTGTGTCATGGTGGGGCGTCTTGCTCAAACACAACATGTCTTACGGATGCATTGCACTCTGGTCTGTCTGTGTGGGTATCTCTGCCTCTTTTATGTTTTTCCTCATTGTTAGTGTTGAATGTCAGTAAGAAAAGAATGGCAGCCATAGCATCAATCACCTGCTGTTCTATGATTAAAAGGTCTCTGCACACAAGAGTGCCATTAACAGTATGGATGTTGCGTTCTGTTTCAAACAGCAAAGTTGATTTCAGTGATTACCACCTTTAACTTAAAAAATGTAGCGGTTGCTTTAATTACTAACCCTGCCACTATTTACACCTGCACTGCTCACTTATTAAAGGTATATTTTTAATTGTGTGTTTTCATGGCCTAAAGTAATTATATTATTTTAAATAGCTTTACTTCCTTCTAATGCTGCAACTAATTTAAAAGGCTGCTACTTAGATTCCATAGCAAAAGTAATGTTAGCGTTATTTATAGGATATTTAAGAACAATTAGTCTTTACCAAATTGTTGAACAACTTCAGTAAACAGATAAGAAAAAACAAACATATAACAATACACATAACAGAACAAACACAAGGACAAAGGAGGAACAACACAGAGGATACGGTATTGATCTCAATTGGATTTAAAGGCCAATGAGAAGAGGTGGTTTTTCAACCAAGATTTCAAAATGTCAATAGAGGGAGCAGACTTAGGTGGAGGGATAATCATGATGCTACGACAGGACTGAAATAATGTAGTATTACGTTCTACAATTTGTTAGTGTAGTCCCTCATGATAATGCATTATATTAAGTAGATATATGTTCACAAATACTTGAGAGCTGGTTGTTTGAAAATCATATAAATGTTTTTTTTTACTATATGCCATCTATTTGGCATCTATTGCATGCTTGTCTGCTCCAGAAGATGCATTATGTATCATGCTCTTTACTTGTGTATATATTTCTATTTTTTTACCACACATTTTTTGGTCTTTTCCATATCCGAATCAAGGGTCAAAATGCCAGAGGGCCCTCCATTTGTAAAAGTATGTGAAGGCATTGTTTAAACTAGAATTAGGTGGATTGGAGAGGTCTAACTGACCTTTTCACACATTGTCACCCACCAAATTAAAGGATAAAACCATTTACTCATCTTGAATAGACACTACATAATGATTTATTCTACATGCTGAGACTGTTCCAATAACATATGAAGGTGGTAATGTAATGATTTCAACAACATGTTTGGAAATCAACCATCAGGCTGATGTGTAATCTATTCATCACACATAATTGTATTTGTGTATACATTTTAGTAAAGTAGATGATGATTTACTGGTCATTTACTTGTCATTGTTTGGAAACAATTATATAATGACTTTTCTGGAGGAGCTTTGCCAAGGCTAAAAAAAAAAAATAGCTCTGATGTTGTCATAATGGTGTATAGTGGTATGATTTAGAACAGAAAGCCTGCATTGCAAAGAGCAGAGGCTGTAATAATAAAGATGTGGGCATTTACAATGATTAGAGAGTCCAACAAAAACAGTAGCATTATAGGTCAATGCAGGATCCAGTGTGTTTTTTTTAAGCTTACTGATGACCATGACCATTCTTTCTCTAATCTGCCTCTCACACGAAGCCCAACTTCATGCAGAGGCCCTGATGGTGATGAAAATGCCTCTGGATTAAGACTCATTTCTACTTCTCTCACCTTTTGTAACCTTATCCTCTGATTGACTCAGGGAAAGCAAATACATGTTGTGAAGCTGTAATACCCAGTTCATTTATCATGTGTGAAATGCTGATAAATATATTGTTTAATCCTTATTAGGCTTCTAAATAGCCTATTCAGGATCTAGGAACTTGCTTCTTCTTTAATGAATGTTCTCCTCTTGCCTGCTCTTTACAGTTTATCATTGCAATCTGTATTTAGCTAAAAGTGTCATTTGTTGGCAACACTACAACAATTAAAGAACATGTACAGGGCCAACTTGCCCAGGAGGAATGATGCCACATATGATTATGTTTTTGTGAGGCCCACAAAAAGAGTGGTCCATCAGTAAAACAAAAAAAAAAAGGTTGTTTTTGATGAGCTGTCAAGGCAGAGCAGAAGGGCAGAGGGTAGTTGGGAGGCACAACTCGTCTTCTCCTTTTCATGTATGATGCGTGTGCCCTTGGTTACCTAGTAACTCTCCTCTCCATCTCCATCCGGCGCTCCCGAATATTCACTCGGGATCACGCCGCGCGCCCCCGCGAAGCTCGTGTTGAGCCCAAGAGTCAAGGCAAAAGCATCCGAACGCGCCGTCCAGGACCGGGAGGAGAGCTTCCCGCTGAACAAATCAAAAATAACAATGTGGGAGAAATCGGTGCAAATGACAGCGGAGTGAGGATAATGAGAGCCGTTACCGTTATCGCTTCACAGGAAGGTCATTCCCGAAAAGCAGACAAGCAGTGCGCAGACTATACGGATATTTGGAGTACATACAGACCCGACTGCAAGTGAAGACCCCGAAACAGTGAAACACTGTCCCGGCTTTTTATTTTCAGAAAGGCATGGGGGGATTTACATCTCGACAAGGCAGGTGAGTCATGTCATGGTACTTGATGAGCTGCTGGGGGGGAATCTTAAGGCTGTCTGCGTTGTGAGTGATTTGGGAAGATGAAGGCAAATGAGCACATCGGGCTACTTGGATTAAAATGACTTGATTTACGCCTTTGTTTTTTTCAGAAAAAGATAAAGAGTGCTATTTTGTCACGCAACATCGACGCAGCGCTGTAACCTGGCACGGAGCACGTATACTTCTAAAACGCATTTTGATTTTTTTTTTTTTTTTTTTGTGATTTTTTTTTATTCTGACTTGAACGGACTACCCCGAGTCTTATCAGAGATGTTGATAACTGTGTGTATCTGTATCATGTTACAAAACCGCTGTGAACGAAAATGAAATGCTTGTGATAAATGTCCGGAGCACTTGTTACTTGGCCATAAAGACATCTTGTGCGCGTGATGGAGCAATGACGCGCAAGCTCTCTGTAATTGCTCTCCCTGGTACAACAAAAAATTAAAAAGGCTGATGACTTGCTTGTGTGCGTTAGGGAAATACAACGCTCCAAGTTAAAGGATTCACCGAATCAATTTGCCCAGGGTGAAATCAGATCTTCGATTTTTTTTTTTTGCATGCAAGTGAGATCTCCCACCAGTTTGTAGCAAGCTATACCTCCATCTGTTACGAGGAGGAGCAGGATAATCTGCCACAGGCATACGTGGGGATCCCCATTTTCCTATTCCTTTTTAAGTTTTCCTCATGAATTTATTTCCTGGGAAGTTTTATGTGTGAACGATTGCTCGCCCAATTTAAATTCCCAATGAAAATACAAGGTTCAGTGTGAGTTTGCCTGCATATTTAACGCTATTTGTTGTCATTTAGAGTGACACAGTCAACTCAGAAGAACATCTTTTATTACTGTGGTGCATGGAGCTGTTATTTTCTGCCCATTCATCACTGAAATCCATTCGTTTTATAAATCTACCTCTTTTCATTTCATGATACTGATATTCTTATATAAATATAATTTTTTGTTGCCTCACTTTTCAACCCTACATTCCTATTAAAGGTAAAAAACCACATGCTCAATTTGCTTGTTAAGACGAGAGCATAGTTTAAAGCCCTATAAAGATCCTTTCAGCCTCATATGTCTACTTTCTTACAATTTGAGATTCCAGGACACACGGCGCATGCTTGGAAATAAATGGTGTCATTGTAGTCAATGGTAGAAAGAATAATTAACTGAGAGTTGAATTCCAAAGAGGGAAGAGGGAGTGAAAATGTCAAGCAAGAGTTGTCATGGTGATTAGTTGGGAAAAAAAGCAATGTGTCCCTGAAACTTAAGCATTTAGGAACTGATCCAGCCGTATATTTGGCATGCATACCACACACTATTGATGAAAGAAGGCCTTAATGGGTAATGATAACACAGACACGCGGAACTCCTTTAAAAAAAACAACAACAACAAAAAAACACTATGAAATTTGATTAGAACTCTTAGGATTTTGTTTTGAATTGCAAGAAAATTGTGTTCACTTATATTGTATGTGGCTCCTCAGTATTATGTGAAGGATTATGCATGCTGCTGCTGCTGCTGCTGCCGCCACCGCTGCTGCTGCTGCTGCTGCTTGTGAATTCTCTCTCTGGGCCTTCAGTGTTTGTATTCTAGTCCAGCAAAGGGCTATTTTTCAAGTTCCCTGCTGTTTTAATATCCATTCTTCACCCCTTTTCTGAATTTTTCTGGGATGCACTTGAGCTGCGTAACAATCATGGCGGTTTAATTTGCAACAAAAACCGAGCTTTGGGTTTCAGCTGTTGGGGAGTAATTACAGAGAACTCTGCCTGCCGAACGTGTTCAATTTGCTAGACTGATGACACTCGAAGGGTTGGGCCATCAAGAAGTGGTCAACATGTGATCAGTGATGGGCGCAAGCACCAACACACTCTTAAAGTGCACACACAGAGTTCAAAGTGCAGCAGTGAGTCTGTTGTTTACCCTGTGAGTCAGGACTGCTCAAGAAAAGCTCCACGAGACTCTCTGTCCGCTGCAAAGGTCAGCGAGGCTTCGTCCTGGCCCAACGTGAATACACCTGAGTACGTCTTGGCCTGACTTAACATGGCTGAGCCACTCATTGGTCTCTGGCCCGGGAGGCCTCTTGTTATTTAGCCTTCGGTTTCTCTTTCAGCGTGCTCTCGTTATTGCTCTCACACCCAGACACGTAGACAGAGGTATGCGAGCGCGCCTGCTCTGCTGTGTATACACAGAGGTGTGTCGTTGCACATATGAAGAAGGCTGTGGAAGGTTATTTGTGTTTTCTAATATTCTTCATTGTGTTTGACATGTTGTCCTGAAGCTGCGGGAGCATGGGCTGAATAATTTCCCAAATGGATACCTCTGACCTTCTAAAAATATGTCCTATCGCTGCCTATCCCGCAGCCCAGGAGAAGCCTGTCATTGTTGCAGCACTTTTCACAACTTTGCAACATCATAGGCACCAAAAAAAAAAAAAAAAAAGGGAATTGGGAAGTTTTTAAAATTGTTTTTAAAGCATATTGGTTTTTACCGCAGTACCACGCAAACAAGACAATTGGCTTGGTTTGGCTGACAGTTTTAAAATGTCTACCCAAGAATAAAGTTTACAGACTTGTGTTAAACTGTCGCTTTTCTTTTTTTGGTACAAGAGAAGAGATTAATTTTGAGAGAGTTCTGTCTGTTTCTACCACTTACATGATTCAGAGTCCTGCAGGTTTTTAATTGCCCTACGCAATGGCTGTAGTGCAGAGAGCTCTGACAACAAGTAAGACAAAATGCAGCAAAATCTTTTAAACCCAAATCAAACTGTGACACATGACGTGTCAACAGAGCTCTTTCATTGCCCTTCACAGTGTACAGTGACTAAAGAAGGAGGATCAACTTGTCTTCTCATATTTGCTCTGGAGGATGCGCTTTCATCATCATTAAATCACACCTTGTGTGACAGAATTGCTGAAAAATACCCCGATTGTTATTTTTTTATATAACCCGAAACGAGCTGTAATTCTCCAGATACACTTGTGTCACATTCATTTTAATAATGAATAAGACATATTTGTTAAATCTGTAGAAAGATGAAAGAGTCTTTGTTTGACTAACAAATTGCTTTTGGCCTGAGGCACAAAGATACGCCTCAAGTCTAGTGCACATAACATATTTAACAGAGATATTACATTGTTCATGGCCCAAAAACATCTCCCCTGACTAACAGGTTTCCCTGCCAAAGACCAATGTCTGCTTAGTAAACAAGATTCTTTTGGACATCGCCATTCTAACTACAAAGCAGATGTCACGCAGTATGTCTCCACTCACTGTCTGCCAGAAGTTATCTACTTATTAATTATTTATTAATTAGACAATTTACACTCAGGCACACACTGAGGACGAAGCTGGCTGAGTTAAAATCAGGGACATAACCAAACATGTGGCACATGTGGAGCTATTTTTTGGATTGTTTTTCTTTTTTTAATGGAGACTTTTTAAAAATGCATCACATGGAGAGAGATGGCGAAAGGAGGGGGTCGGAGATAGTCATGATAGGGGGAGAGTCTCTCAGATGCAAAGCTGTACTTTGGACTTACATAAGCTTAGTCTGGGATAAAGCACAGTTCATTTCATTCATGTGCAACATGCAAACCACATAAAGGACCTTTTTTTGCTGTGGCATAGCGGAATCAATCCACTGAAGCAGTGTGTGCATGTTTATTTCACATTCCAGTGACTTTACTTTGAGAAACCGTTGCACTTATTTGCAGACTGTGACTGTGATTTACATATTTGCATTATCATTTGCCTTCCCACTTGCATATACAGTATATGACATGAGAAACAACTACATCTCAGATTTATGTATGGATTGCTGTGGCTTCGTCTGAGTTGTGCACTTTCTGTCCTTTAAAGTTCCACGTATGATTGTTGCCAGCTCATTTAAATTTTAAAATATCTGACAACTGTCCAAAGTCTGAAATGAACAAAGAAGCAGTCATTCTCTCCTCACTTTGTGGCTCACGGTGGTGAAGCCCTGCCTGTTTGTTTTCCAAAAGTTCACTTTAATCCTTATGATTTAAATTGCTTCTTTTTTTTTCTCTCCACTTAATCCACCCCTGAAAATATAGAGACAAGTGACGGGAAGTCAACACTTTTTAATCCCGGGGATGAACGTTACTGTCCAGGTAAAGTTGATGTGGCAGAGTGTGCCTTTCCCCTGTCAATTCCCTGGCTTCTTGTCCAACTAAGCAATCGCTAAGCCCCTTTCTCTCCTCATTTTCATAACATGGAATGAGTATTGTGTGGGTCTGGCAGGACACAGAAACGAGGGGCCGTCTAATTCATGGGGTAAATTAGTGGAGATAAGGCCTGAGTCAGTACCTCCAGCCTACCATAGATCCCCTGGGGCAGGCTCTTAAGGAGCTTAGTAAAAGCCTGTCGTATGAAGACATGACATGGAGCTGGTTAAATGGGCTACGTTGGAGTGTCTTCCATCAACCTAATATTCATATATGGGTCAGTGTCGTTCAAACTCTAATCCCATTCAATTTATTCATTCTTGGTTATTAATTCTGTGTTTTAGGAAAATAGAGCACGTTGTTTAAGAAAGGTGGAAGAGACTGTATTAGTGAGGCTCTAATGCAGTTGTGCACCAACACGACATAACACTTAGGCCCACTCATAAGACCATGTTGTGTAAGACTATGAGTCTGTGCCACCAAATCAATAATGAATGCCAGTTTACCCGTAGTAAAAGAACAAGGAAGAACTCCTCCAGAGTCACTGGGTCACATTCACTGGGGAAACAATTAAAGGCTTCTTTGTGCTTCACAGTGCCACAGCTTCTTCTTTTTTTTTCCTTTTCTTTCAGCTGCGCGCATTTCCCTTAATTTTTCTCGAGGGTCCAGCAGCATGTTTGTTCTGCTGTTGAGAAATTACAGACACTGGCCGCAAAGTCTTTTCCAGCCAGAATTACAAAAGGCCATGTCAGGTCCTCATGATATATGTGGGGCCATGTGAAGTGGAAAGCACAGTGACGGATAGGACACCAGTCTTGCGGGTGTGTGTTAACCTCATAATGCTGACAGATTACAGATTTAAATATTTTAAATCTCACAGAGCACATGCTGCTAGTGATGAAGAGAGTGGAAATGACTGCAGTAATGCAAGAGATTAATAGAGATCCTTCCGCTCTCTCCCACACACACATACAGAAACACACAAACTTCCACTGCTACTGGCCGGGTATCGCACACTCACAGACCTCTGCTCCACAAGTAGGCCCTTGTCTTGAATTACAGTTGCTTTATATCCTTTCGTATAGTATTCCATCTTTCCTTTATCTTCTTTTCTCTTTGTCCTCACCTGTTTCAAACACACATCTGTTACCCTGCTAAACAATTATTTAAGATTTGTATCAGGTTTTAGATTTAACTTGATCAGTTTTGACATTGAGAGCAGCATCAGCAGGATTCTACCCCACCTTT
The DNA here is from genome assembly GCF_029030835.1 of Brachyistius frenatus. Taxonomy (NCBI): domain Eukaryota; kingdom Metazoa; phylum Chordata; class Actinopteri; family Embiotocidae; genus Brachyistius; species Brachyistius frenatus. The sequence goes on from NW_027210621.1 coordinate 4,143,592, forward strand.
TTTTCTTTCTTTCTTTTTTCTTTCTCAAGGCGAGTTGTGAATGATATAGATGCATTTATCTATATCATTTTTAAAGTGTGTTTTCAGGCAGACTGGGCACCGCACTTTTCATCTGGATTTCTGGCAGTACTCGGAGAGAGCATCAGGAATAGATGTGAGTTGTTCAAAGGTCTAGCTGACTAAATTGTTGCCTATTTGGATTTTATTTTTCATTATACTATTTGGGCCACTGGAGAGTCAGACCAGTTGAATATACTGTGTGGGCTTTTGGTTTGTCCCTGTGTAGATTGCATTGTGGTTTGCAGTCAAAATTTTAGAAATACTGCAATCATATATCCCCATGAGGAATTTTGGTCAAGCCCTAACAGGCAATAAAAATTATTTCTGTTTTGTTTTGCATTATCTTTATTTATATTTATATAAAATCTATTTATTTGAATATTGTTTCAAACCTTCTCTCTAATAGTTGGTATTTAATTGTTAAAAAAGAGGAGAAATGCTCATATATCGTTCTGTTTAGAAACATTTAAAAAAAAAAGACTAGAATAGGTCTTAAAAGCTTGAATGTAATTTATGTTTAATTGTAGAATATGAGCTCCTCCTTAGGTCATTAAAACTCCCAAAATCCCCAAAACAATCCTGAGCACATGCCCTCGCTGTCTTCAGGTGTACAGCTGTGTCTCTGCCTGTACTCATATGCTCACACTTCCTCCCACATTTTACATCCGAATCAGGTACTGAATTGCCTCTAGGTATGAATGTGAGTGAGTGGCTGTCTGTGTGTTAGCCCTTTGATGGGTGTCCACTGTGTCCTGATCAAGTCGTAGTGCTCAGTAACCTTTGTAAGAGCAAAGGAATAAAGCAGTATAGGAATATGTAACCAAATCTAATCAGCTGCTCTTGCTAGTGCAGTGCTTTACAGTGTGAAAGCTTTTTAAATTTTGCCTTAATGACATTGTAAACCCTCCACCTTAATAGGATAGTACCTACTTTGGGACTGTTTTATTTTGGTGCTTACACATAGACCTGCTCCTGACTGTTGTCTATTTATATCTCTTGCCAGCTTGGCAATGCTTCCTGATAGCCTTTGAGGACAGAGAAATTCCTCCATCAAGCTCAGGGCCCATCTGTGCCACATTCCTCCGAAAAGGACCCATCCTCCACAATTATAGCTTTCTTCCAATGATACCATCATCATGCCATCACTCTGTGTAAGAACAGGCTCCAGGAAATTGACTTGATATTAATTTGACAAAATTATCACGAAAGGAAATTAGACTGGGGAATTTTCTCTGGCATTGATTGTGTTTTAAAGGCAAGATGCACATTTTTCACTTTGGCTGTGGAATTTGAATAATACAGCATTTAGCTTGATTTATTATTTGTAATATTCTGACAGTAAATGAATAAAAAAATAATGTCTGAATAGAGAAAAAAAAATGAAGAAAGAAAATCGTTTACTTGACCTAATATGTTCTCTTTGATTTGCTGCAACTCATTACAATGATAGGGATCCACATTCACCTGAAAATCTAGGTCATTACCGAAATAGCTGTGACTTACTCTCCCAAGATGGCAGCGCTGATGAATCGATGGCTGTGGGTCACTATGACAATAGTGTGAGAGAATAAGTGAAGTTGAGGGGAGCAACTTTAGATTTTGATGGTTTTGTGCTTTTTAATCAAGAGAAAAGTTTTGTTTCTGGGGAGTTTTTGTGATGTGGGCGAACACATGGGACGAGAAGGATCCTCTAGGCACTTTTTCTGATCCTTTAAGTAGCACAGATTTGAGGGTTTTGCTAAAATGTCCCAAATTATGTCGTCCAAAAGCTCATAATCGCATATTATTTGCAGAATGCTATAACTCTGTGGGATGCTATTTGAACCTTGACTATACAGTGTTTTCATTAACTAAATGTGCTTGTGTGACATCGAAATGCAGCCTCATGGCTCCCTTGTCTGGTGAAAACCTGGAAAGTCACTTGTGTCATTACAACAGGAAGGTAGATTTGGGACAAGAGACTCAACACTTGTAGTTTGTCTCGTAGTTTCTTCACTCACAGGCCCTTCTGTGAAATGCAGGCCGGTTTAAGTACAGGTGTTGAATGACATAATAATGGTGGGCAGTTCAGTCCTGAAGCTGAAGAGTGAAATGATACTGTTGGATAGAAATGGTTCTGTGAGAGTAGCAGGAATGGAGAGGGGATCAGATAGGATAAGAGCAAGGACAGAAGGAAGAGGTGAGATTGAAAAGAAACAAGAGGAAAATGGCTAGGGTGGAGAAAGGTAAGCCTGGATAAGCCTTTTGACAAGTGAGCTCTGGGCTGGAGAAAGCCAGTGAAACAAAAAAAACAAAAAAAGAATTCTGCCAAATTAGTTTTATTCATGCAGCGAACAACTACAGATTTACTATCTTATTTTTGTATACCAGCACACAAACAAGCAGAATACAAATGCATGTGAATTGTATCGTCCTGCACTCGTCCTGCTTTTATGTGAAGAATTTTGATTGAGGCAGATCTCCACGCCACGTTGGAAATTACTAAATGATTCAACGCTTTCTGACACCCCAGAATTTACTGCCATTCTCATCTCTTATTCTCTTTAATCACGTCCTCTTTGAATCCAAACCTGCCTCACAAATTTCATGCATTTAAAATTCCACAGAAGCCCCAACTCCAAAGCAAACAGTGACAATAAGCATTTATTGTCAAAGCTTTTTGGTAGCCTTGGCACCCAGTAATATGTTAACTAATGGGATATCGAATGGAGTCATTTGCCATTTCGGCTGAAGAATAACAATTCACCAAACAGGATATTGAATTCACATCCTTTGAGCCTCTTCTTGATTTGTATGACCAAGCTATCTCCTTAGTCTACTTGTGAAATAAATTATTTAAATGAAGAAGTTTTACGTTATTCATAGCGTGAAAAGGCATCACAACTCGACAATAGTACATTTCAGTCGGACTGGCAAATTTCTACACGTCATTTTACATGATTGGATGTTTATAAAAAATAAAAATAAAAAAATAAAAATGGGGAAAGTCAGGAGCCAGCTGACACACACTCACATGTACACACTGACTCCTCAGGGTTGATTCTAATGATACCCATGTGATTTATCCAGCAGATCAATGATCAGTGTGTTATAAAATAAAAGGGGAGGAATCCAGAACTGACCTAATAAACTATATATTTGCCTTTGTTTCCCACTGTGCTATTTGAAAGAACCACGAATGAGGAATACCTTATCACAAATGATAAAGAAATGTGACATATTTCCTGGGGGATAATTGTGCTTTGTGTGTCTGTGGCCCACTTCTCCTTCATATTGATGCTTTGCTGCACACAAACGACAAACAGCTGCATCACATGTGAAGGTCTTTCTAGTCAAATGTATTAGCAAAGGTCCGGAGAGGAGAACTTGAGAGCACGACCATCCTCACTGAGGAAACTCTTTATTTTGTTAATTTTTTCAGCACAGTGTGAAAGGACTTGTCGAATTGGGTTAAATAAGGATCCTCAGTTTCCCTTTTAATCTGAAACTTGCACCCCATCCCCACACACAAAAAAAATACTGCTAAAGATAATTAAAAAAAAAAAAAAAAAAAAAGTAACCAAAACAGTAGAGTGTGAATGGAGGATATTTATGTAATCTGGGGGCACCAGGGCTGACTCAAACCCGACTCAGAGCTGCTGTTGCAGAGAGAGGCCCAAGGACAGTAGCAAATGTTCTAAATCCCTCGTAGACACAGAAAGTTAAGACAAGCAGTGTTGCAATAAAACAAAGCCCAACCCATTTATCTGAGCATCCCACACAACCCCTGGCCCAGATTTACAGCCCCGGGCATCCGGAGCTACCAAATCTTCTGGCAGCCACTGCCTCAGATATTGATAGGAAGAGCGAGAATCCCACCAAGGAATTCTGAGCTAGAGGAGCCAACTTCTCCAAAACATGAGCTGTCCCTTACTGGTGTGGAAACACACACCATAAGAGTATGATATAAAACCTTAAGTGCTATAATCACATTGTAAATTGGGATGAATTGTTTCTCATTGATTTCTGCGCTTTCTCTGAACTTGTCTAGCAAGTATCTCGTGCAATGTGGCATTAAGAGTTCATGGATTGTTTGACAAGGCCAGGTCCTTGATGAGCATTTGTAACCTCCGGAGACACAACACAACCCGCTGTTCCATTAAGTGCAAAATGCCTGTTTGAAAACAAATAAAAACAGGCCCTCTCTCATCATTAGATCTAAAGCGCTTAATCCCGCACAGAGGCAGCCCTCCTCTTCCACTGAACACACTTTTGTTTTTTTATCCATCACATATGGATTTCCTCCTGGAGAATGGCTGCATTGCCATTGCTGATGGTAACCTCTGGAAGTAGAGGGCAATCTTCGGCTTCACGCTGCTGCTGGAGTGAAGATACAGATATTTTTTTCAATAATTTAAAAGTAACACAGTACACACACACATTTGTGAAAAAAAATGTCCAGCCCTGAGATATATTGGTTGTAATAACGAATGCTGTTGTTCATGAAATCATAAAGCAAGCTTTAAATAAAAAGATGGATTTTATTCCTTGCCGAGTGAAAATTTCGTCTTGATTTATCACCATTTTTTTCCACTGCCAACTCATAAAACATAAAAAGGACAACACAAATCACTCATATACACAAAAAAACAGAGTGAGACGCACACAGTATTTGTGCTAGTTGCTGTTCACCACGGGGGTAAATATTGGTAATAGGTGACGTGCCATTTTGGCTCTAAGGGCTTTGCTTGTAGTATGCATGAACATTTGCGGAAAGGCCTTGTAGTCACATGAATTTTTACAGCAGGCATGCAGGCACTTTGATTGTTGGGTTTGCTCCTCGCAGAAGCGCCGAGGCCCTTCAGCTAGAGAACAACAATGGCCTCGTTGTTCTGTCTCCTCTACATTCATGCCTGGCATAAAGGAACATAAAACTCTCCTTCCTCTGCGAGCCCCTGCTAGCTGCACTCATATCAGCACAGAGAAATAGTTTTCAAAGTGTCACCGTTTAGGGCATGGTTTGGATGTCAGCAGTGAAATGAATAAATAATGTGCCCTCAAGTCTGATTTGATGTAGCGCGGTCTGATTTGATGTGACTTTTCACTCAGGCTAGCTGACATCCAGATGTTAGCTAACTCTCTCTTTCTATTTTTTTTTTTTTTTTTTTTTTTTTTTTTGTATCCTTCAGGTTGCTAATGAAACACGGAACAGCAGGGATGTTTCTAGTTGCTCTGACAAAAACATTATAAGAAGAAGCCTGAAATGAGGCAGATAGTGCGAGACAGATTATTTCATAGGAGAAAAATTAATTTGGAAATTGTAAGTGGAGACGCACGATCACAGTCTCACAATCGCTAGTATGAGTGCGCATAGAGTATCTACAGTATGTGTAGTCATTGCTCCGGGCGTCTTTGGTGCAAAGTAGGCACAGAATAGGAAGAGATATTCAGTAGTGGCTTGTGTGCAGTTTTTGAGGAAGTGCAGACAACCCGAGGCCAAATTTGCCTGCAGTGTTTGGACGTGGCCTACTTCTAAGCGTGCAGTCATTAATGTGGTCTTCGACTCTGCTTAAAGTACACAAATGGGATTTTAATTCATACCCAGAGTTCCATATGCAAAATGTCTGTTCTGTGTCTTTCCGTTCCATTAAATTTAGTGCTGCAGTATACTGTAGTATACTGTTTATCTGCATGATGTGGAGGAAAACGGCATGGATTTCAGCAGCATCCTGCATGTGTGGCTCCTTGCTACCCAACCTTGAGTACCCTCGGTAAGCTGCAGTGTCTGAGGACGCATGTGTTTGAGACCGTAGTGGCCCGCTCTTGTCTCACGGACTTGTGTAGCGGCTGTGTGTGTTTGAATAATGTCCTGCAGGAGACACTCTAAGTGCAACGTCTAGGACTCAGGCGTCAGCAGTAATATCAGGGCAACCTCTCCTCTCCTCTCCTCTGTGTGCAATGGCATGGGGATATTACAGCATTAGAACGCATGAATTATAGCCATATTGTTAGCTCAATGTCAGGGGACACAGACGTGTTCGTGGTACCACCATGGGCATCAGTCAAGAGCTGGAAAAAGAGCGATGGGGATTATGAAATGTGTTTTAAGTATATCCCTGTGCGCACTGTTTTGGACTCTGGTGATAAATTTAAGCCAATTTCACCGAATAATGCTGATATTGAATTAGGATGCAACATTTGTCACAAACTGTTGTGAGCTTAAAGCGGCTCTCCTATTTGATCTGAAGGCCGTGCTGTCGTGGTGTCAGGTACGGCCGAGTGCTCCGTATCATAGTAAATGGATCTGTGGGTGTTTTTGAAGACGTTGGATGCCGGGGGGTGGAGGTTGTGCTGGTGGGGGGATGGTGGGTGGGGTGTGGGGGGGTGGGGACCAACCAGTACTATAACAAAGGATGCATTACCTAATAGATCTGGCAGAAATACAGAGTTCAGGGTGGTCCTGATAAAGCTGGGTTACAGTACTTTAATCAATCACTGAGAACACGAGCCAATTTAGGAAGAAGCCTGACATTCAAGATAGGCTTTCAGACAGGATTAGAAATAGTGAATGGAGAGTAAACGTATCTGCCAGGGTGAGCCGGAAGGACTGTTGTCAGGGGACAGCGTTGCCTCCTCCATGTGTGATATTGAGGCATGTCTCTGGCTCCCCTCCCTTCCTCCCTCCCGTCTTCAACCAACCTCGCCCCTCTCCCTGTTTGAAAAGTAACAATCTGTCTTCCCGGCAGTGCTCCTCAGATACACTTATTTTTGCTTTGTTTTGTCCCGGTCTATGCAGATGAGTATTAGTAACAAAACAGCCATGGTCGTCTCTGTTGTTTAGTCTCTGCCTTCAAGAAAGGGCACTGTCATTAAATATGTCCCTCTCTGGACTGGCTAATAATATCTTGACTATCAATGTGAACATGTAATGAGCAGAGTAAGACAGCTGCTTGTCTAAATAGACAACTGGGAGACAAACAGGTGAAAAAAAACAAAAAAACAAAAAACACGCCAGCATGTCTTAGTGTGTCTCTTTTGCCTAAAGCCACACCACGTCCACTCTATTTATCACCGAAATGAGCAATGTGATCATGATTGAATTAGAAGTATTTCAGAATTTGAGGATAAGCTTTAAAGTTTTGAAATGAAATCAACTTTATGGGGAAATACAGCCCTTACTGTAGCCCCAGCTCCAGACCTGCAGCCTGCACGGGATCAATGGGGGAAAGCAGCCAGGGACTGTGATGGTGTTGGATAAGGGGATGGTTCAACTGTGTTGACTGATATCACCTCGCTAATCCCTCTACATCTCCTCTAAATCCACCTGGCTGTAGCTCTGAATGAGCCTGTAATGTGATGAATTAATATGTAAACGCTCCAGCCATATTTACATTTCTAAATACAGATTATTTGTTATTGGACTCAAGTGGAAGCTGTCAGGAATTATATATTTTTTGGAGGTTTTAATTTACATTCATCTGTATTCTGCATTCCCCTGCAAACCTGGCTTTCTCTGAAATATCACAGATTGTATGTTAAATATTCCTTCTGAATAAAGCACTATTCATTTCTTAAACACCTCTTATTAATGGCCATGCAGTGCAGTATGTGTTTGTTTGGTCTTTGTTTACATTGAAGATGAAGGTCACCTCCTCATTAGTGCAGCAGCATCTTTTTTGATGTTGCGATATACATAGTAATCAAGTGTGGCGCACATTGCTGTTTACTGCTGACCTTTAGTTAAAAGCACATCACTGTTGGGTTGTTTCGAAACTTAATTATGCTCCCATAAAACTCCTGGCATCATGTACAGTGGACAGACCTCATTTAATCTGCAGTCTTTAGGCCACAGTAACCCTGTGCTCCCTCTGTGCTCCCCCATGATGCCCACACCATCACATCCATGGATCCATTTGGTCTTTTTTATATGTATGAGTAAAGATGCTGTGGGTTTTTCTGTGTCAAGCGCTCGTGTGCGTGCTTTCAGCTTTGTATTCAGAAATCCTGCTTGTCACACAAGAATACACTTTGGCACCTCTCACTTCTCTGGAACTACCAGGCATTTGCATGTCAATAACATCATTCTACCACTGTGCCTTTGGCATTTGTGAACGCTCAGCGAGGAAGCCAAGTATTCGAGGTCTTTGAAAGAAAACATCAGAATAATGTGTTGTGTGTTACTGCGTTCATTATTTTCTCAAAATTCATCTCTGCTTAATTGATCGGCGATCACAATTAAGACCTCTTCGACGTATGATTCAGGACTGTTTTAAAAGACCATCTAACATTGAAGCACATGTCTCAAGGGAAGAGGTGAAGCTACTGATAAACTGCCCTATGTGATGCAATGTTACTGAAAAGACGCATGATGATGATGATACTTTTAGATCAGAGCGGTTTAATTAATTTGTGCTCTGCCAGTAAGTCAAGAGCCTAACACCATTTTTTTTTCCTGAATGTGGAATAGCTCTCAGTTTGCACATTACTGCTGCAAATGCTCAGGCACCTAATGCATTATTAGCTCATTAATTTTACAGGCAGCATCTGGGTCATGTCGTTGCTTTGTATATGTATGTTTCTGTGAGCCCTTTCACACTGAATGATAAAGCTGATCTTTCAATTTTCACTGAGGACTGCAGCCTACTTACCTTAAATTAAAGCTCTATTTAGCTTATTAGGCCACTGAAAGGTTCATTTTCTCAGCATGTTTGCAGTACACTGTACGTTGGATGCGCGCACACCCACATGCACAAAGCTATTACGTTTCACAGTGGAGCCCCAAAAGGCTTCAATTTAATGTAAAAAAATAAATAAATGTAACATTCTTCTTGGACAAGTTTATCTGAATTTTTAATATCTGTCTGCAGAAAACATAATTCAAAATGCAGTGGATGAAAGTGGTGAATTACATGCACTCAGTGCAAGGCTCCACTGCTTTTTTTTTAATTGTGCACAGCTAAGTGTTTTCCTCAGGATGATCAGATCTTCAAAGGCCTGGCATTATATGGTTTATGAAGATTCTGTTTGTTTTTTTTGTCTCTTTAATGAGGGGCGGTGGGTGGCAGAGACATCTGAAAGAATTTGTTTTTTTCTATTCCTACCAGGAAATGTCCACCAAATTGTAGACTTTACTGCATTGTAAATTACCCATGTCATCCCATTTTTAGATGTGTATTGTATGGAGTTTATTGCAAATCACCTTATCATGAGAACGGTTCTTCCTCTTCACCCAGCAGAGCTCTTTTGTTCTTTTTAAATCACTGCTCATCAATGTAAGTTCCTCTAAATGTGTCTGTATTTGATACTGTTCTCTGCAAATGTTTTTCTCGGGCCAACAAATGCATTGTTGCTTTAACTCGGAGTAGAAGAGTCAATACTAGCCATAGGAGCCGATCCATTTAATATTTTATAATGTAGTGCCAATGAACTTGGAAACCTGATTGTGAGAGATCAACTCCCTGTTGTAATTACCAGCCAGACCTCAATTAACTCAAAGCAAACCCTCACTTCAGCTCTATATGTTTTTTAAGTGTTAATAGCTGCCTTAAGAAAAATTCTACCACGCTCCCATCCCATCCACTGAGCCCCCCTGCTGAGCCACTTGGATCAATGTTCAAAGCACTGCGTATGGTTAGATGCATCACCTAAAATGACACTACACAGCTTAAATAGGAACTAACCCATTTATCTCATTGATACCCTCATTAATATCTATAACTAGAATCAATCACTGTAAATCTACGAGTGTTCTCTTCTCAGGCGGGAACAGTCGGGGAGCTCCATGACGAGCAGCATTTACACGTAAGAGTGCAGCAGGAGTCACACTCAGCAGCTCACATTTGAAGTGATTGTCATAAACTTTGATTTGCTTTATACACGTAGTGCCATGCAGGTGCTGTTCAGGTTCCTTGCACTTGCCTGAATTTTATAGGGACTAGAATCCCAGAAGGCTAAAAATCCATCCTCCTTTCCACTGTAAGCCAGAAATTGATGTTTGTGCTGCCATGTTATACGTGCTGTCCTCACAGTGGAGGAGATGAGAGGAGCTGCTTGAAATATCTGCTGAATTCTCCTTGGTATGCTCGAGTGTTTCCTCTTCAACAATTCAATCATGTTTCACATGTGCTCACCAAGTCCAATCAAATGAGTTTCCACTTCAGCGATGTAGGATGAGTTGACGAACAACTAAGAAAGACAACATTCAGAAACTTATATTGGTAATGCTTACGCACAATATCGGATTCACGGACTCTTGTGTGATAATATGCCTGATGAAATGAATGCTTTCAGAGAATATTTATGCAGACATGATGCTGAATGTAAAACATTTGGTCTTCTTTTCCTTCACTTTTTTTCTTCTGGCTTCTTATGCTAGTAGCTATGTGGGGATATACTGAAGCACACTGGTGCCTTAAGCTGAAATCTAAAGTCTGCATGTGAACCTACAGTGATAGTGTTACCATGTCAACGTTTAGCAGGTGTGTTTTACCATGTTTATCTTCTTATCTTAGCTTGCTAGCATCCTGGGATTTGCTAATTATCAATAAAAACAAAGTACAGCTGAGGATGATGTCATTAGTTTGGTGGTATTTTGTAATAAACCAACGTATTCCAGCCATTAGGATTTATTTTCTTGCCACCAATGATGACTTTGCCGAATTTAATGACCATCCATATGATAGTTAACAAGACATTTCATTGCGAGAATATTTTTTTTTTTATCCTTGTAGAGGCCCTACAGGAAAAGCCTGTGGATCACTGAAGTCAGTAAGATTCATGCAATTGGGAAATATTAAAGGCTGTACAACATTTCGTGCCAACCCATCCACTACTTGTTGAGATATTTTCAATTGGACCAAAGTGGTGGACCGAGCGAAAGATTAATGCTGCCATTCAAGGCTAATAATTCCCCAAAATTCATAACAGAACCTCAGTGCTATAATAACATAGTCATTCAATGCAAATGCATAATGGACCTTTTAAAATGTATGAAATAGGACTGCGCAATTAATTGTATTAAAGCTGCAACCTCGATTCTTACCCCTATGCAATCTCACTCATAAATGCTAAAGATTCTGCTACGTTTTCATTCGGGACATCAGCTGCATCAAAAGAAGTGCTCCTAGTCTCTCCCTCAACCAATAACAACGCAGCATTAAACCATGTGATACAGAGCAGCAGAAAACGTCAATGACGAAAATAAACCCAGGGGAAAAAAAGGAAAAGACTAAAACAAGAGCTTTTCCAAAGTTAATGTCTTGTATCAGGCACCATGACATGTTTTTGAGTTTAGTAAATAAGTGCACTATATTGAAATCTCAATTATACCCCCCAAAAATATGATTCTCATTTGATCCAGAACTGTGCAGCCCTAGCATATTATAAACAGAATGACGATTTTAAATAGCCTTGTTTATGGTCAGTGATTTACTCATTTCCGATAACTTTAAAGGGCCCTCATCTCCTGCTCATTGGTTACAAACTTTTTGGAGCTGTGTTGGCATGGTGAGAGAAATTACACACAAAACACTTTGTCAAGAGAACAGATCCCACCCTGCAAACGACATCTGTGGGAGCTTGGATAATGAGTATGCCGTGTGTAAAGCCTTAATGTGTTTACATATGGCTAGATTAGAGATGGACCCAATACTTGCCCCTGCGGTTTCTCAAAGAATCCCTGTGGGCTACTTGAGTGATTAGCTACTTTGAGTTTTTCCAGTAGGAGTATCTAGTGGAACTCTGCAGTGGATCAATAGGAGTTAGGATGATGAACTGTTGGGGAAATTTCTTTATTTATATTTTTTTTTTTTAAATGTAAGCTAAGTCTGTTTCCATCTAATTGAGTCAGTTAGCTTTGATTAATATCCCTGTAGCCCCGCATATTGTTTCCTATATCATATTGCTGCCGAAACTGTATCTGACATTCAGAGGCAGGCACACACTCAGGAGAAAGAGAGACAATACAGATGTACGTTTGGGCCCACTGCCTGGACTTGCAGCTTTAGGACTTCTAGATCAGATCTGTCCCTATCATTTTAGTCACGAAGACCAAACAGTTGTTTCAAGCAGCATCAGCAGTTAACAGAATAGCCATTATTTATTTGCTGTGCAGCCACAGAATTCATCTCAACATGTGCTCACCTGGAATCCGTCTTTATTTGGCCTGCCAAGCTCACCTCTCTGTGTTTCCTTGGCCGTTTGGCTGGTAATGATACTCATGGCAGCCTTTATCCAGCAGCCAGGAGAAAGGGGTGGAGACATATGGCTTAGCAGGCGGCCGCAGCAGCAGCAGCACCAGCAGCAGCGTCGTCATTCCTCCCCATCTCCCTTTTTCCCTTCTTTAAAAATATGTCAGCATCACCGCGGTGATTAGCAGTCAGAATGTGCCGCGTCTTTGTCCTTGATTTAATGCCAAATCTCCTAAGTAATAATGACTGCACAGCCTCTCTGTCTGACGAAGAAAGCAAAGGAGAGGAAGAGTGGGCCCTCATTCCTCACTGTTATAGCAGCAATGGTTCCCAGCAGGAGCCTTATGAAGCTGCAGTTTGGTTTTGACATTTTGTGAATGTTGTTTCTGAAACATGCCAATCTCCTTGATTTAATATGGCGTGCTGTTGTTCGTCAGACCCAGGAGCTTATATAAAGAGTGTGCCTGAGAGCCAACACATGCATTATGCAGACACATTCATTACTGATTTTTCTGTATTGACATCCATGTTTGCGTCTTTGAACTAAATGTAATCTGACAATTTACAGATCTATTTTCTACATCATTGAAACGCAGAGGCCAGAGAGCCGTCCTATCATACGCAGAGCTCATCTCAAAGTGAAGCCTTTGCACAGATGTAGCTTTCTGGAGTTCAAATGGAAGGTGAAGACGTTAAATTAAGTTTTTGCCATTGCCCCTCACATTTTAATGAGTTCAGCTGAGGTAACCGCCAGGTTACATCGGTCCGTCTGGTTCCCGTCATGTTGCATGTCTCTTATCATTTCTGTAAGGTTACATTCTGCCTCTGCTACCATGTAACAGCACCAGATGCATTTATAATCAGTGATTACGCTCGCTCAGGTCAGGATGGCTCACTTCATCTGAAGTCAGATGTTCCAGACGACTAATGCAGCTTTGAGAATACCTTTGTTGCAGAGTAGTTACTATAATAACAGAGTGTGGAGAGTCTGATGCTCCATCTACTCCGAACTCTTATTGGTTCCTTTTTTATCAGAGTCCATTCAGCCTCTCTCTAAGGGATGTCGGGGCGTAGGAGTACATTTGGCTCTGCGCTCAGACTGTTATTGCGACGCAGAGATCTCTCTGCTGTAGGAGAACAAAGGTTCTTCTACAGTAGAAGCGCGTGGCTGTGAACTCGGACCAAAAGAAAGAGGAATGTAGTGTATGTATTTTCTTCTGCATGTGGGATCTGTAAGGGGACAGCTCACGTGTTGTACCAGTGGGGTCATTTTGAATAATGATGAATAGGGATTGTACAAGCAGGATTTAACATGTCCCATTAATCAGGGGCCTGGAGAATTGGGGAGGAGGGTGTTTAACAGCATGTACTTGGTGGATTGCTGTCTTGCATTAAGGGCTAATAACCTGACTTAGAGTCAGCACAGTTCCCCCCTACACTTCTCCCCTCCTACATCCCTCCCTCCCCCCCTCTCCATCACCTCAGTTGTATTTATTACGGGCTGCAAGGCCACGGTGATGAGACGATCAATATTTCTGGGATGATGAGGGAGAACTCGCGCATTCTCTCTCTCTCTCTCTGTTCCTCCCTTGGCAGTGCTTCAGCAGGTAGAGAGATCAAAGCAGAGAGGACCTCTGAGATGCTGTTGGAGAAGAGACTGATGAAGTCCTCTGTGCTGTGTGTCCTCTAAACACACACACTCCATCACACTGTCCTATGTCCTTGCTATGTCCTGATTAAAAAGTTTGACCTGCTGTATTTTATCTTGGGTAGAATTAGTGTTATCACACTTATCCTGCTGCTGTGTGTGCAGATCTAAACAGAAATTGCTGCAGTTCAAATTGACATGGAAAATTGTGTTTCTGTATCTAAAGGATGCCCTTTTGAAAAGCTCCCTTTGACACACATCTTTGTCTGATAGGGGCATCAATATGAGAAAGTCTTTACCTGAACAACTCATTAGGGGTCACAAATGTGATATATTTAATCCAGTTTTTGAAGAAGAACCTTACATGTAGGCCTGGCCATAGGTGCCTTTCATTAGAGTTTAATGGTACTTTTACACTCAGTTTTACTGCAACATATCCTACCTTTATGAAGGTTATAATATGTGGCTAACACGGTTTTAGAAACTGTTTTAGAGTGGTGATGAATAAACTTTATGGTCATTGTACAAGCTATTGGTTGTGGTTGAATTATATTGTGTGAGAAGGGTTTCCAATATTTAGTCTTTGACATGCTGTAAAGGGGGTGGACAGCTTTGTAATTTATATAAATAGGATGGACAAAATAATAAAAACACGTCTGATTATAACAATGAAATTCAGCAGCACAAAACATTACAACCATGAAGTTGAATAGACAGGTCTCTTAAATAGTTTCAAGAAAATTTAACATAACATTTGTGATAGTAGTGCAGTATTTAGTGCAGGTCTGTTAAGCTGAGTATTGTGTTTTTGTAGTTCCTTTAGTTGAGCTTTATTTTTATTATATTCCACCAAGGTTCGAGTGTGTCACATCAGCTGTGAATGCTGCGGCACAGTACTTGGTATTGCTGAGTGTTATGTTCATGTCTTGTATCGAAATAAACAGGAACGAAAGGCTTTTAACAATGTAGTTCATTCTGCCTTTTAACAAGGAGATATGGTAATAAAGTCTTCTAGGTTTTCTGCCTCTGCTACAGGGATCCTACTGAGCAGGGAAGGGACTTTGTCAGTATGACTTTTCTAGCATTGTCAAGCCTTCGCCAGCTCTTGGCCCCCAGCAATGCATGCCTTTTAGTCCCCAGATTGGATATGGATGGCTTTTCATGTATTATCACTTAGCAGGTGCTCGCTGTGCGGGAGTCGCTGAGCAGAACAGTCCGCCACACACACACGTTTCATATTTCAGTGAAGATGGGCTCATCCGCTGTATTTACAAAATATGTATGTCTGTGTGTATGTGTTTGATCTGAAGCGAGTACTTCCATGTACTGTACAACTAAGAACGCGCACTCCACCAGCAGACTATCTGCTGATCCGCAGCTGCAGCAGATGCGAATAGCAGCCTTGCGATAACAGCACTGCCAGGAACGACAGGATTGCTTTCTCTCAGTGGTTAGGGGCCTTCCAACGGCCGCTGATACATGATAAATCATTTACACAGTCATTTTGGAATGCAATATCCTCTTCTAAATGCTGGCTTTTCTTCTCCATTGTTATTAGAGCGAACTCTGCAGTAGGCATACAAGGCTGAGGGGGACCCTAAGCCACAGAAATTGAAAATTGATCAGGCTGTGAGGGAAGGTGTTGTCGATGGCACCGCAGGTTCACCCTGGGACTGTTTATTAGCATTTACAGCGCCGACACTGGAGGCACCTGGACCGCCTGTAGCTACATCCTCCTCCGCCCCTTCTTCTGCTCATCCCAAACCACAATCTCTTATAAGAGCAAACAAGAGGGGATGCAATTTAATTTCTACCTTGTTCAGACTACACCAAAGGGAATTGTAGGGAAAATGCTGCATGACATTAAACAGGACATGAAATTTTCATCATGTTATTATGTTCCTGTGGATGACTCCTACTGCTGGGTTTTAGTACTGTCGTTCCTCTAAATATTGCTATTCCTCAACTGTTAACATAAATGTCAGCCTTTAAAGCAGAGAATAATTGCCCACTGAGAGTTGTCCTATTAGTATAGGTACATCTTGACAAGTTGCCCAATAGTTAATTGCAATATCCAAATCAAAGGAAGGCCCCTGATTTATGTGGATTAATGATAGCACTAAGAGCTCTGTCATGTTTATGTGAGCTGTTTTATGTCATGACAGAAGAGGACTCGGAGTCAATAAAAATGACAGACTAAAAATGGGAGCAAACTGGTGGCTTGTCAAGGAACTGTCATTAATTTTCCCATCTTCTTCCTTTGCAGCACCGGCTAAAGGATCTGACGTGTGGAGTGAGGACAGTGAATAAGGACCTTGCTGCAGAGAGAAAGTGCACAACTGCGACTGTTTCTCATCGTCTGTAAGCCGGTGGGCTCCACTATCACAGCTGATGACTGTCCCTCAGGTGGCTGGACTACAAGGCTGAGCGGGAAGCCTGTGTGTTTGCTGAGGGGGGGAGAAGGCCGCCCCGGCTTGTATGTTGGTCACTTGTACTTGTACTCGCTCACAAGGACCATGTGGCTTTCTCCAAGGAGAAATCGTTTCCCCTCGCAAAACTGGCACCGTGCCCACATTTGCACCTATTTCAGCGTGTCCTTGTGGGTATTAAGTTTTTGTTGGTGCTTCGCGGCCGTGAGAGGTCAGAACTACCACCCCACTGTGAACACACAGTACGGGAAGCTCCGCGGGGTGAGGGTGCCTCTGCCGAGTGAGATTCTGGGGCCGGTCGACCAGTATCTAGGAGTCCCTTACGCTGCCTCCCCTTTGGGAGAAAAACGCTTCATGCCCCCGGAGCCTCCTTCCTCCTGGTCAGGGATCAAGAACGCCACCCACTTTGCTCCCGTCTGCCCCCAAAATATCCACAATGCTGTGCCAGAGATCATGATGCCAATATGGTTCACCTTCAACCTGGATATAGTTACCACATACATACAGGATCAACACGAGGATTGTCTTTACCTAAACATCTATGTTCCAACAGAGGATGGTGAGTGTGTCGAGTACGCGGGACGAAGCCAAAACTCTCCTCCTCCTCTCTCCTGTCTCTGCTTCCCACTCCTTCTGTCCTTTTCTCTAAAAGTCTGTGCCACCTTTGCTTTCCTTTTGCGCGGAGCATGACCTGTTGTCTGGCGCATGCTGTGTCCGTATCCATCATCTCAGCCTTCCATCTTGACTAGATCTTTCATTTAGTCTTTTCATCAACTCTCCCCTTCCATGCCACTGTTAGAGGTTCCTCTTTTGATGACTAAATGACTGCTTAATACGACTTCATTAAAAAAAAAAAAAAAAAAAAATCGAATCATACAAGAAACAAATTGGAAATACTTGGTGCACCTTCCTACCCTCACTGTCATGACTGTTCTGGGGATATTAGGAATTAGTAGCCTGCCTCATAAGTGAATGATCTTCTGTAGGGTTGGTGAAATATTCTGTCTGGTACATGAGAGGCCTGTGGCATCAGCCTGACCTATGTAAGACCCTTTACTCTCCTGCCTTCATCCAGTTTGTCTTTGCACAAAGTGAAAAGTAGGTACAGGTTTTTGTGTGGAAGGCAAACACAGATTTGGCTCTTCAAAGACTGACAGTCCTAAAAGTTTTGGGATTTCTGGATCTATACTCTTTTAAATGGCCCCCCATTATTCACCACTTGAAGGAGACCCACACAGAAAAATGGGCTTGAAATGTTAAGTGCTCTGAGAACCAAATGGGCAAATAACACCTTCACTTATTACATTAAAATGTGAACAGCACAATTTGAGAAAAACTAGCCCCTCTGCCTTCTGTGTGGCTGTAATGGGTCTTAAATAGAAGTGCATGTGAATATGGGCTTCTTGTGTCCCAGGGTGCAGCAAATTCATTCCACCATTTTGGAATATTTCTGCAGCAACATCCCCAGTTACTTTTCCAACAGGTCCTCTGTTGTTCTTGCTGTTGATGAAGACTGGGAGGGTTGGGGAGTGTGTGTGGGGGGGCGGTGGGGGGTAAGATGGGGGTCTGACTCAGTCTGAGTTGTTGCATGTCACATGCGATCTTTTCCAGAGCTCTCTGTTATTTTGTAGTTTTTCCATTCATTTTACAGTCAAAAGAATATCCAAGGAATGTGCCAGGAAACCCAACAAGAAAATGTGTAGAAAAGGAGGTATGTAAAAAAAAAAAAAAGAAAAAAGAAAAGCAAAAAACACGGAGCGAAAGGGAGGAATTGAAAGAGTGAAAGAGAGGAATGATGGGTGCCGCCAATATCACCACCTATCAACTCCCAAATCAAAGTGCTAATTGGGATGAACGTGGGACTTGTGACTCAGATCGACCTTGACATGAGTGTGAGAGATGACTGAGTAGTTGTGCTGTGTTGTGTGTGTGTGTGTGTGTGTGTGTGTGTGTGTGTGTGTGTGTGTGTGTGTGTGTGTGTGTGTGTGTGTGTGTGTGTGTGTGTGTGTGTGTGTGTGTGTGTGTGTGTGTGTGTGTGTGTGTGCACATGATGAAGTGTTGTTTAACTGTGAAAGCCTGAGTCAAGGAGTGAATTGCAGGTCCCTAAATAAAGAATGAAGCTTTGTCAAGCAATGGATTGTGATGTCTTATTATAACTTGTATTTTATTTATCTTTTATCAACATTGTATGATTTATTCATGTTTAAAGTGTATTTTTTTTAAGTTATCATACAACTGTTGATTAAATCAGAGGCATGAGTGCAATACTTTGAATTCTAGAACATGGTATGCAAAGAACTTCAGTCATGTTTCAGACTGCTTTGACAGCACTTAAGACACCAGCTTATTGAAACAATTTGTCAAACACGACACCTGAAAGTGCCGGAGCCTCAGCCATTGATTTAATTTACAAAAAAAAAAAAAAAAAGTAGATGGCCACCTCTCTCTTTTAATTGTTCAAATAGGGGGTGGCGGGGTATTTTATTGTCATGACAGCTTTCATCTGTCCATGTGGCAAATGCTCACACACAGCCACAGAGAAGCACAGCCCAATTTCATTAGCAACAGCTAAAGTAACACTGCTGCTAACAAAAGAGGGCTAATTTTCTAAGCTTGCCTGAAGGCACTCTGGGTCTTTCCGAGTCACCTTAAGACTGTGATCCTGAGCATATCTTGCTCCACAGCAAAGATTCAGTTTCAGCTGGGAGACTTTTGCTGTTGATTTCCATGGAGGCAGGAGGCAGCTATTTGGCCTCACTCTGCGCGCTCGTACATTCTGCTTTGGTAAACCAATTTTGTTCGAGACAGACTGGCCCTTCAGGCGCTTCTGCTTCTGAATTAGTCCCAGTTGTGGAATATACACAGAAATATCTATTTAATATTCCCCTTCCATTTGGAATTTTTCAATTATCTTCTCCATGTTTGGTAATGAGAAAATGGTTTATCATACGTTTTATATGTTAGTTTTCTGACATGTTACTGTGCAGAGAGGTGACTGTTGCAGAGCTTCTGTCACCATCAACAGAAAGTTTATAATTTTTAGGCTCACTAGAAATTCTTTGACTTTCACCTTTTTTTTAAACTGCTTCTACTAATCCTGGCTTATGTTGACTTAGCTATGCAGATGTTGCATAATTTATCCTTCTTAGGTAATGTAGAAAGCAGCATCTAAGGTTGGTTTTGATTTAATGTTTCCAAAAAGGAAGTTAAAGTCTTGTTTGACAAATTAAGAGTGAAGAGTTTAACAGATCATCAGATGACATTTTAATTAATGTCATTTAATTTCACTGGTTAGATCAGTTTTTTGGTTGTTTTTTTTAATTATATATACACTGTTTTTTCTATGTGTGTGTGTGTGTGTGTGTGTGTGTGTGTGTGTGTGTGTGTGTGTGTGTGTGTGTGTGTGTGTGTGTGTGTGTGTGTGTGTGTGTGTGTGTGTGTGTGTACATATCTACACACACACACACACACACACACACACTCGCAGAGTGTATGTTTCCAAATCTTTTAATCCAAACCTGTATATTACAGTAGAGTCATACACACTGTGCATATTCTGTACTAATAACATCTCCACTACCAATTTTACAATCTGTTACAATGTTTGATTTTTATAAAAAAAAAAAAAAAAAAAAAAAGTGTTAGTATTTGATTCTTGATGGAATGGTTGTGTGACTGTTGCCAAGCAGCAGTATGCAGTTGTGACAGGAGCTGAATAATGGCCCTCTTATCATGCGTGAAGCACCTGATGCTGATCAAGTGAGAAAGATGTATCACCCTGGAACTGATCATAAGAGATATAAGCATTCGATGACTTGTCCAGGGTTGTGTACATCTATGGCAAAAAAAATTAAGTTAGCAGAGTGGTAGTGAACATGTACTTTTTCAGGAATTAATTCTCACCTAACAATTGAGAAAATCTATACTATAGATTCTGTGCTATTAGCATCCTGCGGCTATTGTGCAAGGAAACCATTTGATGCGCTGATATCAAAGATGTGGCTCATTTTGCTCCATTAACCAGAAGGAAAGCCCTTAAACCACTCAGTGGTGCCCTGACAAAAGATCAAAGACCTCCTTATTTTTTAGAAAATGATAGACGCTCAATACAAAATTTTTGTAGATGTTCATTTATTTTCAGTATCAGTATGGCTGGTTGCTTTTGAGAGCAAGGTTTATTTTGACACAGCTTATTCAGCTGAGCGTTTGTCTTTGTTCATAAGCGATTTGATGTTTACTCTGACCAAAATTTTGAGAAAGACACATTTTTTGCTGGACTAGCGCAGCACCGCACATCCAAGATGTCCGAGCAGGTAGTGGTTAAGGTCATGTGGAGGTGATCTAATGTGCAGCGTCAGCACCGTAGCCCGCTGCTCTCTCTTGCTTTCTCTCTCTGAAGTGGCCTTATAGCAGGTACACAGAGCTCAGAGCATTGACAGAGATGAGACACTGGAGCCTTGGTTATATCACTCTGTCATTTTCTCTGGTCTGAGTCAGAGTGAATGGAGTGAAGAGAGGGGTAATGATGTGCAGGGACACAGCTAAGCACTATTCAGCCTCAGTGTTAGATTAGCTCGAGATGGGTCAATTTTGCAAGGACAAACCCTGATTAGGTCAGTCTTTGTCTTTAAAACAGGTTTGTTTTTAAAAAAAAAAAAAATCTGTAAAATGTTATCCGTTCAAAGAGATCCTCACAGAGGCAGAGTTTTGGTGATAATATGCACCCACCATGCTGCCTGTTTGTATAATATGCACATTATTTTGTATGGGGTTTTACAGCATGTCTGTTTCACTGCTTGTGAACCTGCTTATAAAACCCGTCCTTCACACTGGTCTCTGCTCCTGAGAGACACTCTGAGATCAACCTTCCTGACTCATAAATTCACCCCTTATCATGAGTCTATTTGAGATAAGTGCAGAAAAATCTGTTGTACATTTTGGCTTGATTTGGACCACTCAACTATCATTCCTATGCAGCTCTCACAGGCAGCAGGCTGCCATGTGTTACGCAGCTCGTTGCCAGTACTGAAGAGTCCGATCAGTTGCCAAACCTGTAGATTAACTGCCCCAGCAGAAACAAGGGACATTTTTTTTTTTTCCTCTTACCAGATGACCTCCAGATGCTGGAGAGAGCTGTGAAAACTGAGGAAGAGCCCCAATCCTGGTTAGACTGCGTCAGGGCCATGGCAGACAGTAACACACCATGGTAATCCTGTTGGTTGGCCGACTCAGCCCCTGCCTCGAGGAAGGAGGGGCTACTCCTCTAGTGCTGCCGAGGAAATCTGTACGCCAAACAGACAGAGCAAAAACTTTCCAAGAAAGCAAGAACAAATATTGGCTCATGTGATTTGAAAACAGAGCAGATGCCTCCTCTTCTCTCTTTATTTTACACAAGATTACCACTGTGATCTACAATTATCGAATAATGACCCCAGTGAGTGGAGGCTATAGCCGGCCAGCAGAGCCGATCACACTAACTTGACATGCAAGATGTGACCTAAGCAGGAAGTTCCTATTCAGAGACCTCCTGCTGCTGTGTTTTCCAGCTTCCACATTCAATCCAAGGCTCGATATCTTTGTTCTCTTCTTTGTTTATCCCAAATTAAAAAGGAATTGACGACAGCCTGTGAAGTCCTAAAGCCCATTTAAAGATGAAAACACACTTAGTTAGCTCTCGTTTCTCTTGTTAAAAAAGACATGGTGTCCTCAGCCCCTTAATTTTGCCCTTAGGTGAAATGAATTATTTAAACACATGTTTACGGCTGCACCATAATATGTTCAATGTCATACACATTGTCTTACAAATTTGGAATGCCAAATGTGGTATCTTGAAAAATGTAACAGTACTTTGACACGCATCATGAATTTGTAATAATACACCTGTCAGTGCTTTTGGCAAGGAGAAAGAGGTTGAAGGTGCCCTGCAGACTTTTCTTGTAAGCAAGCATTTCTCACCAAAACGTTTTGCTTGTATCCTCAAGGACCCAGAAACATGTTGAGTGTATTTTTTCCTCATACAACATTAACAAATCAGATTTTTTAATATTTCAAGTTATGTATTGTGTACATCTGCTTTTGCTTGCTTGCAGACTTCGGCTTCGCTGATTTTATTGGTGCTGTGCCACTTGTCTTTGTGTGTCATTACCACAAGTTGTCAGTTGAACAGTGGTACACCAACAGCAGGATGTGAATTTCAATGCCCATGTGCTCATGTGCATCCATGTGTAACCTGTTGCACGAACAGAATACAAACAATTTGTGGACCCTCTCTTAAAAACATTACTCCATAGCGCCACTAGTGGCAAAACAAATTTCACAGGGTACCTTCAACCTCCTCAGTGCTAAAATATTAAAATTCTTGATTATACAAGGGGCGTTGAAAAGGTTCCAGGAGTGTCCCTGTTGCGCTTGAATAGAGCTCAGCACAGTAATGCGTATGGAGTAGGGGGAGGAAATAACTTTTGTAAGTATTCCAAGTTTGGTCGCTGGATCAACATCCGCACTTGTGTTACATGTGTTTTGAGTGACATTCACATTTCAAGAGGGGCAGAACGTCACTGTCCAAAACCAAAAAGGCACGTCAAGTCTGGAGTGCAACCAGGTGGGTTTTCTTTGAGAGTCGTGGGGCTGTGGACCGTGATTCGTCCCCCAGTGTCAGACTGTCAGCGCCGAGTTCTACTGACGTCCTGAGGCGTCTGAGGGAAAACAACATAAACTGCGGTGCGTTGGCACTTTGCTTCTCTGTCGTGACACGTAAAAGTTGGACAAGTTCGCCACCCGCAACAACGCAATCGTTGCTTCCCACTACCACTGGATTTGGCTCTCTGCGTCTTTTTTTGTTTCTCAAAACTTTGATACAAAATTTGATGTGTGTTCTCTGCTTAAGTTTAAGGTTCATGGTGAAATCGCGAATGTACATTGTCATTACAAATGTAGTTGTCAGAAAAACGCGCAACACAGATGTTGATGATGTTCAACCAACGTAACCTGGAATACTTAGTCATGAAGGATTTTTGCTTCCCTCTGCTCCATGAGCATTTTTGTGCTGCACTCCATTCATCTTGGAACCTTTTGATTGCACCTTTTATAAAGTTCTCATGGTTTAGCTGTTAAAGGCTACATGCCTGCATTATTCAGAGGCCTTGAGTCAGTCTGAAATCAGCAATGATGCATATTTAACTGCAACGCAGCACTTATTTAAATAACTGTTGTGTCTGGCAGAAGATTAAGAAGCTTAAAGCCTGGAGATTATTTTTGTAAGATTTTTGTGCAATGTAGTGTTTTTTGTTTAACGTGGGTAATAAATTCGCTATTAGGGATCAAGAATCGTGGTAAGAGACCCCAGTTTGTTAGGTTGCCTCCGCACTCAGAAGCCTGTGGTCTCTGTTAAACTTGTCTCTTTCCATTATCGAGCTGTAGACAGGCAGAAAGACAACTTGGCCAGCTTTTGTTTGTGTTTTTTTTTTTTTTTTTTATTTGGGAACAGCTGAAGCGCAGTGTGAGTTTTGGCTGTCCTTTACTGCAGGATTACAGCCTCCTTAACCTTTTAGCTGCATTCTCCATCATTCTCTCTTATGTGTCCCTCCCAAGCTGTTCCTTAACCTCTGCACTGGGAGACAGATTGAGAGAGATGGAGACACAGAGAGAGAGACAGAGAGTAGACAGACAGGAGGAGAGACAAATCCAGGCTCTCTGAAAGAGAAAAATGGCCACCTGAGGATTAGAGAATGAATATAACTGCTCTAAATTGTCAAGGCTGCAACATTTCACATTTCACTAAGTCCCTTTCCACATTCTGACCTTTCTGATATTTAACTCCAAGGCCCATCTATT
Organism: Brachyistius frenatus; assembly: GCF_029030835.1. Classification (NCBI taxonomy): domain Eukaryota; kingdom Metazoa; phylum Chordata; class Actinopteri; family Embiotocidae; genus Brachyistius; species Brachyistius frenatus. The sequence goes on from NW_027210621.1 coordinate 4,167,729, forward strand.
GTCAGCGAACCTTTTTCCAGCAAAGGAAAGGCAGTTAACATTCAGCCCTTCCACGATGTATTGAGTGAATTGTGGATTCATCCGAGAAATCTCTGGAGTCTGAGAGCACTCTGTATGTATGTATGTGTGTGTGTGAGTGCGTGGGTGTATGTGTACATACTTGCGCATGCTTGGGTTTATTCATGTAAAACTCTACAGCCAAGGACTGGGTTCTCTTTTTCCTTGCAATTTCCTCCTGTAGAAAGGTTCAATTTCAAATTTTCTTTTTATAACAAGTAAGCCCATCAAATGTGGATTCTTTGAACCTGATTTCATAAATATGACAGGTTTCTATTTTACTTTACAAGGAACATGAATAATAGGTGTTATTCTCGATGCCGCCTGTTTTGAAGCCATGCAAATTTTGACTCCTGAATGCCGGCTACACAAAGAAACTCATCAATTCATTGTAGTTTCATTTTAATGTCACACTCCTCCACTGTGGCATCACTTCAAAAGATTCAAGGTCAAATATAGTCTTATTTGCTGAGTCATTGCAGATATCACATGTTTTCAGTTCCCATTATAGATCCAGCATTTGACACACACAGGCTCACAGACAACACAATTCAAAGTGACAGAGCTTCCCTGTCGACACCTGCCATTCAACCTATGCCTGTCTAAAGCACTATCACTCAATAACCTCATTGTTTTACAATGTCAATAGCAGCGTGAATGCTAGAATAATTGTAATTGCTAACAGGCCTTAAAGAAAGGTGTTGAGACTGGTGAAACTCTTTTGTTTGTGTGCTGACATGACATCTGATAACTTAATAATTAATTCCTGCAAGTTGCTCCTGATTGATCTGCTGCAGCTTGGAAGTTTGTTCTGCTGCTATGTCTGCCAAATGTGAAGACTAAGGCCATTTTTATATTGACATTAGCACTGTGTGAAGTAACCCATTCACTTGAGTGAGATCACTGTGTTGGGGGCCACCACAGAGGACTCCAGAATTATAGCTTGTGTTGTCTGTCATTCAAGTTAAACCTGGCTAAACATAATGTGGCATTGTAGCTACAGAAAACAACCTGCGCTATACTGTCCCCATCTAAACTGCAAGAAAACTAAAGATTTGTACCACAGCGTGTATTGTAATTTATGGTTCCTTTCAAAAAAGATTTTATTCAATTGATATTAAAAACACTATCATTCAGAAACCAGTATCGACGTCAAGGTATTGGTACTGGTATACATTTTATATATATATACTTCTGGCAGTACCAGAAACAGCAAAGCCCCACACACACACACACACACAAAAAAAATGTTTTAGTTATTCAATTACCAGTGTCCACATGATAAATATATATGTATATATTTTAAAAAAAAACAATGATAACAACATTTTTGTCTGATAAGGTTCTCACTCATCCAAAATATTGCTCAATCCTAGTTTTATCCAAAGGCAACTGGACTTCTTTTAGTTTGTTCAATTTCAATTGAAGATGCCTTTGAGATAAGAGGCAAAACATCTTAAGAAACTAAAACAAGTCGAGTTGCTTTCAATAAAACTTAAATTATTTAGCCATAACACCAAAGGAACTAAATTATTCATTACGCAATGTAATACAAAACTGATGAACAGACTGAGGTCACTGTACTGACCGTGGAATCAACAAAGTTCCAAAGGCTTCTCCACTTCAGAGAATAAACATACTCAGTAAATGTCATGACACTCTGATTTTTACATTATGCATTAGTGTATTGTATCTAGCAATTAACAATGGATAAGGGTTTTCAAACAGGCCAACATATTCATTCAAATACAACTTGTTTAACTGGTATACTATATGCCAGAGGTCTATATAGGCGTTTGTGACTTGTTCTATAGTGTCCATCTCTGTCACCACCTAACTGACTGGATCTCCCAAATTAATGATAGAAATAATTCCCCTAATAAGAGTTTTGGCAACAGAAAATATTGGACGTTGACATTCAAAGAGTCTTTGAGCGCAGCAAGTGACTTCCAGTTCCGAGTTTGGCCAAAATTATTCTAACGAACAGCCCTGTTTGGTTATTGCGATCATCCCTACTGATCATCAATCGACAGACAATTTCTTTGTCTTCAGGCCATTTTCTTACAGAATAGGATGATATTTTGCTAAAGTGGAAAGAGAGGAAGGATTTTGTAATGACTAACAGGGATAGAAAAAAAAATTGTAGCAGAAATGGCAGTTGTTTCAGGCAGGGATCAGATCCGGACCTGGTGTTACCCAAACTTACTGTGTTATGGGTCTGGCTGCACTCCATTGCACTTTGTTGCATCCTATTGGGCGTAGATCTCAAGTTAATTTTGAAACTATTAGAGCAGTTTAACCACTCGTCATCGGTTCATTTTAGGCATTGCTCTTGGTCCAGCGTCAATTCCTCGATATTTACTGATGTTGTTTCAGCTGTTCATATCGGTTTATCTAGTTCTACCACCCCCGCCATTGTTGGGTCTACATTTCAGAACAAATGCTCGAGATCAATGTAATCACACTTAGTCAACCCCACTGGTCACTCATTGGTCCGACCTTCAAAGTGGCTGAGTGAACTTTCATGCTTATAAAACATTATTTCAAGATGACACATCATTTCAGTATGTCTATCAGCCTGTTATATTTTGTTATTAATTGGTGTTCATACTGCCCAAGAGATCACACTGGAAGAAGAGTAAGGGCACCAAAAGCATTAGGATTTATTTTACTGAGCAAGTTAAAGAGAAAACTTTGACCTGATCAATAATAGGTTTGGGTGTTGCCCAATAAAAAAATATAAAAATGATGGAGTAGAGAATGGATGGATCAAATGACTAACCAGCATTACTCTCTTTATAGGCCCTGCTGATGAAAAAAAAAAAAAAAGTAAACAATGATATCTTACCAGTTGTAGATAGTACAATGTCAAGATTGGGCTTGTGCACTATATTTGTACATGGCAGCCATCCCAGGGGGTAGATTTGTGTACTACGATAACACACAATCACAACATATCACCTATTGTCTGGGGCAAAGAGACAAGTAGAAGTAACTGCTCACATCACTGAATATACATGATACATGAAATCTTGTGATTTATTCAGATCACAGGACCTCTGGGGAAGTTACAATCCTGCTCATTCTTTCGTTTTTAGTTTGAAACCTTTTCTTTCAACTGTTTCCTGCATCCTGATTTATGCGTCATTTAAGCTTGTCAGTTCCGTTAATATCATGTTATTTGTCTTTTTATGGTGTCTTTAACTGGATGTGAGTCTCAAATTGTCAGGTGCATATTCCAAAGGGAATAGAAAGTTACTAAAGTATTGTTTAAATGCAGAGTAATCTTTCTAAAGACCACTTTAAGGAATCCAAATCACATGCTTAGCTGTTCATTTGTGCAACCACCCTTGAAGCGTATAGTGTTGTTACCCAAAACTACGTATAGAGTTGGATTGGTTTCCCCTGAATAATTATTTCTGAAAATGTCAGTGGTGTATGACTCTGCTCTAAATATGCTACAATGACAGTGGAGTTGTGTTTACTTTCTGCAAGGTGTTATTTTTTTCACTCAATGTTTTTAAATCTGTATTTCATTAAAAAAAAAAATGCCTGTGTTTCTGTTATTTTATATGCTTTGTGTACACAAATTAAATTTTGTTATGGGAATGTATTTAAAAGAACATTGTTATTATTTAAGTGGTTTCAATTTCAATTACTGCTCTTGTTGAAATGCGTCTTTTCCAATCTCTATCTCTATGTTGCCAAACATGCTATTTTGAATTTCCCTGTGCCTCTCTATGTCTCTCCCCGCTTCAATAACAGGGGCCCATGCAAAAAAACAGGGCGAGGATTTAGCGGATAACGACGGTGATGAAGATGAAGGTATTTTCCATGGTGAACAAAGATGGTGCATGATTTCCTTCTAAAAAATCTCACTGTTTTCCGATCATTTATGGATTTTTTTTTTTTATTATTATTATTTTTATTTTTTTCTAATTGCAAATGCAATCATCCAGCACCCCTGTCACATTATAAACTGTAGAGCATTGCTGTAAAATAGAGTGCATGTGAGTGAATGTGAAGGCTCTTGTTCCAAGGCATCTAAGTTCAGTTGATGAAAAGAGTGTTTGACTTTAGAGTCAGACAGGCTCTAGTGGCTGGCTGGATAACCCAGAACAGGCGGAGTCATTTTAATATCTCGTAGTGACACAAGGGCAGAAGCAGTGGTTGGAGCCCCTTTTTAAGGTGTGGCCAGCAGCTGTATTGGTGACGATAATAGCAGAGGGAAAGTGAAGCAGCAGTGTAATATCAGACCGTTCACTAGGTCTGACAGCAGATTTAGATGAGGAGCGGCAGTTCAGGAGTGCTGCTGGAGAGGATTAGAGGCGAGAGGTGTAGAAAATGGGGAGTTGCTGCTCAGCAATCGTATTGTTCACTTTCCATATTTATCTTGGGATATTCCTGGCTCAGGGTGGATCTCTGCCGAGATTAGAATGAGAGACGATTCTTGTGCTGCAACAGAAACGGCTTAAGTCTCTGAATCTAAATTAAACCCTTGATATAGCCCCACCCTCATCTTCTAACACCACTTTAGGGCAGGTGATGCAAGCCTGATGTTGTTATCAAGGCAAAGCCCTTGGTTTATGCTCCATTTGTTTATGATGGACATTACTGTATGTGTACATTGATGAACAATATTTAACTGTATGTCTGGAGCAAAGCTGTTTGGGACCACAGTACATGTTTAGGGCATAAGGACTTTCTATTTGGCAGGCCAACTGAACTGTTCACTTATTTGTTTTGAATGTGTGCACAGTGAGTGCTGGCATTGCTGTGGGTCCCGCATTGGGTTTGAAACCCAGCTGGGTTGTCTCCAGATGTTTAAGGGTTTGTAGGGAAGCTCCTTCGTCTTTGCCAGTGGGCGCCTCACTGAATAAGAAGCCTCACGCTGGCCTTGATCACAGAACAGGAAGCGTTGCCATGGCACCACTTTGACACACAGGTGTTTCCTCATTCAAGCCCAGGGCGAGCTGTTACAACTGAAGCCAAATTGCCTTCAGTCTTTGACTTGACTGTGTGTATGCATGCGTGCGTGTGCGGGTTTGTGTTCCTTCAAGCAAGCCCACATGCGTCAGTAATGTCGCCCTAAGTCCGTTTAAAATTGCTGACAAGTGCCGATCCCTTTGTCTGGCAAGTCTTTGCATGCGTACACAGTGGCTTGGTCTCCAAGCTGTTGTGCTAGACTAGCCTCACTGAAAATATGACAAGTCTATTCTTTACTGAGCGCAACTAATGCTATTTACAGAGCATCACCGTAGAAGCACAATACGGTCCCAGCAGAATCTCTGCTGCTGCACTGTAACTAATGCATGTGTGACAGAGTTAGCCATCAATCCCTGAACATGATTCAGAAGATTTTCATTGTTCTGGTGAATGTGTTGAACTGTCATATCAAACCAGTATTCAGGGACACCCCTTTGTTTCTCTGTAATTCCCCACACAGAGAACTGTTACCTCTGTAAAAAAAAAAAAAAAAAAAAAAAGACTTTCCTCACCACAAATCACAAAGTCCTTGTAAGCTGTCTCACATACCACTGCTCTCACGAGCAGCTGTACTATTATTGCAGGTAACAGCAATCTCCGTGTTGCATTACCAATGAAAATCAAACATTTGTATTCAAGTTAAAGGACACGAAGAATCTGAACACCCGCAGAACTCCCCCTCTCTCTCTGTCTCACTTCTTGGCCGATGCACCTCTTATCCACATATTCTCATTCAGTTGAGAAAGCTACTGTCTTGTCTGGTCTCCCTGTGTAACCCACTCCATCTCTCCGTCTGTTCATCCCAGCGTTACCATGCTGTCTCAGTTGGCAGTCTGTCTATCCCAGGCTAATTTGCTCTCCCCCTCTATTATATCTGAACTGCCCCTCCTCCCTGTTATAACCCTCCAGACATGTTCTTAAATTCTAATTGAAATAAATGTTGGAACAATAGTGTTGCCAGAGAAATGTTACATATGTATAGCAATCATAATAAACAAGTTTAGATTTAAAAAAAAAAAAAAAAAAAAAAAAAAAAGGCTGTGGAACAGTCAATAAAAAATATTCAACTGAGACGAAGAGATAACCAAAAGGAAATATGTAGCAAGGAATATAATGCCTCTTTATTCTGTATATTTCCTTGTGTCCGCTGGCTGTCCCTGTGGCTCTCCCTCTTAGCCCTTCTGTCTGTTTGTCTGCCCCTTTGTGTCCGCCCATCTGTCTGCGCAACAGTCAACCCCCTGGCACCTCAAAGTGCATTCAAATTCTACACGTCGCTCCCTCCAGCAGCACGAGCATGCATGTGGGCCAAGTTGCTGTGATTTACACCAGCCCACAATCAAGACTCAATTTTACAGAGGCTGTTATTGCACTGTAAAAGGGAGTGCAAGCTTTCAATCACCTACCTGCTGTTGTTAGATAAAGGTGGGCATGTAAATAGAGGAAGTGAGGCTGTGTAGGAGCTAAATCTCCCAGGTGGAACATGGCAGTGGTGTCGAGGTACTGTGCCCAGTGATAGGCGGGGAGAGGCAGCCGTCCCCACTCCACCTCTAGAGTGTCTCGCACCACTGCTGCCTCAGCCCTCTCCCACTGATGAAAAGTAGATCTGTGTTGGTCTGTCATTTGGCACATTGAAACTAATCAATAAGAATGCTTCCACCACATATACTTGCTTCCAAGCTCCACAAGCAGGCCCTGGAAAAGACAACAGACAGACATACCCCCACCCCCAGACACCCTCTCCATGGTTGCTGTGCCAGGGAGCAGAGCTGAGCTCCACCTGCCTGGGTATTACCATTAATTCCATTGCACAGGCCTGACTGGATCCCCATCCAGCAAAGCCCTCAGCTCAGCTCAGGCAGCCTGGAGAGTGCTAAATCGACAGTGGGGGCAATTCACACACCGTTTTCTCCATTCTGCCGCTATCCTATTCTCTCTGATGTGGCGGGACGAGGAATTGTGCCCCTTGAAGCCCATTTTATGCAGAGATCTTTGGAATGCTGCAGCTCAGCTTCTTTTTCAAGATAAGCATTGCTGCTAATGGCTAATCCACAAGGGCATCATTTGAGCTATTTCATAGGGAGGGAGAGCAAGACTGTTATTGTTATCTCTGCTCTTTTTCTTCCTTGTCCTTTACTCTTGAGTGCCACTAAATAATTGGGAAGGCAAAAACATGTAAAAACACACTGCTTTTAAAAAAATAAATCTGGGGAATGGAGTGGATTCGGGCTTTGAATTAGTTCACTGAGGCACTTTGACTCGTCCCTTATGCAACGGCACAGCACGTCCGAGGGGTTTGTGCGCTGTAGTGTGTTTGTTGGTGTGCTGTCGTCAACCCCTCAGTGAGTTTGTACAGTATAATGCCAGCCTCTGTGGCTCGCACCATTGACAGCGGGCTTCCTTGAAAGACTAAAGGTTTACTCCTCTTTCACTCGGGGAGTAAACAGCTGTCTCTGGGTCTTAAAGATGACAGCACCTCCACTGCTTCCTCCTCTCATCCAGATCCAGGCCAGCTGTAGGGGGCTTTGGCTAATAGCTGTGCAGGCTTCTGACAGTGTCGCTCCTTTCATTTTACTCAGCCTTTGTCTATCCCCATCTCTCTTTTCTCTATCTCCATACATACACACACTGCTTGTGCCCTGCTGCCAACATCATATTTAACACACAAACAGAGCAGCCAGGGTGCAAGAAGTCACCTTCGCACGAAGGTCATTCCTCCCATTACATTTACTGTAGCCATGCCAAGATTTATAGTAGAGGCCCATACATCTCCTTTTTATATACCTTTTTATATATCTTTATACCTACGTGTATTAGACCTACCTCAGTTATCAAAATATCTGCTGTTGAGACTACTGTGTAGTCTAACATAGTCCAGCTATAAGGTGCTCTTTTTCCTGCCCATGCCTTCACTCCTGATGATTTTCAGGCTCCGAAAATAGCGACAGCTATGCAACAGCTATTTTTTGTTTTTTGTGTGGTCCTCCTCCCACTGTTTTTTGTGAGTCCAAAATATAAAATTTGTTAGTGTGTGTTCCTTCACTTCAGCCCATACTACCCTCCAAGGCTTAGTCACACAGTGCTAGTTCATTTGATTCTGTATGAATGGAATATCAAGCAGACATTCAGTGACATTCAGAGTACTGTCAGTGACTTGTACAATAACACAAGCTGCGTTATAATTTGCTGTAATTACACTGCCTGTTTTGTGAGGAGCTCCCCAGATAAACTATATGCAGCTCTTAAATGTGACCATGGCCAGTAATGGACTTGTCATCAATGAACCGTGAAGCTGGGCCTGACAAGAGCTCTACAGTAGGGTACATGTCATGTCCTGCCACATCAGGACATTGTCACCCGTTTCCCCCCTACCTCAGACCTCGTTGATAGCCGCTGACAGCCACCATGTTTCACCAAGTGTTGACACAGTGAATGCCACCGACACTTATCTCCACTCGCCTTTGTCCTGTCCCACTCCGCAGTGTCAAGGCCGGTTCTGGGGCGCTTAACGTCAGATATATGACTGACTGCTCTCAATGGAGTGAGAGGCAAAGGACAAAAAGGTGGAGGTACAGGTGGGGAGGGAAAATAAGATACCGGGGGAAAGGACGGAGTGCTCCGAGCCCTCCTGGTGGGATTCACTTGCAGCAGCAACACTTAGAGGCTCAGGTTAGGCCTGAGTTATGCCTCCCACTGACACTCCAATCAGTCCAAAGCCACTGTGAGGCACCTCTGAAAGGTTGTGCCGCTCAGTCCCTTCTCAAATTCATGCACTGTGATGTATTTGTAGGTGTGACTGTCCTCACTGGCCAAACAGAAAACCTTTGATTTATTTATTCAATGGGCCGTTTTCAGTCGATTTGTTTCTCCTATGATACGATTATTTGCTGTTTGTATGACGTGTGCTGGGAGTGTATGTTGCTGTAGAGTACATGCTGCATGATCTCACTTGTTTGGTTGAAAGAAACATGTTAGAAAACTGATATGTTCTTGTACATGAATTATTGTTCTGTTCAGCTTGCACATCAGCTGTCATCTACATTTCCATCATTCACTGTTTTTTGTTCATCTGCAAACGTTTATTTTTATTTATATTTTCGAGCTCATTGTGGATGGAGTTTTATTGCAAATCTACCAGTATGTGCATTAATCAGCATATCTCTGTTTCTTTTCTACCACAGCTCTAGTGCTGAGTCTTGACGCTATGAATATGTGTGCTGATGTAATGATGTGTTTGCCTCGGAGAAGTAGTGAATCAGGAAGTAAGCTTTTTGAGGTAGCCACTTAGTCACCTGTTTCACCAGATTAGGCCGTGCACAGTGACCAACAAAGCTCTGACCTGATTGGTTAAGACGAGCTGCCCCTCTCTTTACCTCCGAGTCATACAGTGATCTGGCCCAGATGCAGATGTCTCCAAAAAGGGTTATTATGTTTTCCACTGTAACCCAAAATCCAATTGGGATCTGTTGCATGTATATCTTCCTCCAGTGACGAATCAGTGTCATTGAGAACTGTATATCACATCTATGTGACACTTCCCACATCAGATCAACTCAATAAATAGATTAGAACAAGTGGAGCTTCAATGTTTTGTATCGCTCTACCAAAGGGATTTAACTGTTGTCATGGAGACATGATGTGATTCAACAAAAGAGGTGACTGATAACATTGACATGACTAATCTCTTTTTCTTATTTCTGCCCCCTGTTCCTTCTTCCTCTCTGCCATTCTCTTTGTATCTGTGGCCCATTTGTTTGAGTAGCTTGTGTAGGATATCGTTTTGCTGCCCCCTCCCTCAATCCCCCCTTCCCTTTCTGACTGTACTTTTCATGCTTTGTCACCCCATGCATCCCCTCCTCCTCTTGTCTAAGATAAGTGTGTGCATAGAGAAGTGTCAGCTATAAATCACATTCCACTGTGTAGCCTTCTCAGATACCAGCAAGATAAAGGAAGCCATAAATAAGACCACATCATATCCAAGTTATTGCTTTGCTTTTAAACGTAACAGGGCCATGAATAACCAAGGGAATGATGAAAAAAAACAACTGTGAATCAAGGCCAAGCTGTGCTATAGGGGTTACAGAAATAAAAACTGTCTTTACAAAATGCATTTAAGTAGTTGTCTTGTATGTTGAGCATTCTAATGTGATGGGGTGCACAGAGGAGTGCCTGCAGATCGATGCAGATTGGGCCGTGCAGGATGTGGTCTGCGATTAGCTGTTCTTGAGGATTTCGAATTTTGGTTCTCCGTCGCCATAGCAACCAGAATACAATACCACCCTTTGAAAATCTGAGCCCATTGCTTTCTTTCATTTTCCTGCTCTCTTTAGTTTTTCTCTTTTTCTGTCTTTTTCTCTCCTTTTTTTTTTTTTTTCTTTCTGTCTTCCCTCCAGTCTGTCTTTGTGTTTCTCTCTCTTCCTCTCTGTCTTCCTCGCTCGTTGCCCTCCTACCCCTTCTCATTCTCACCACTCAGGGCTTAAGGGGGAGGGGGGGGGGGAGAGAAAAGAGAGGCAGGGAGTTTGGAAAGAGATGGAGAGAAGGCGGGAGAGAAACAGGGAGAGACAGGGGAGAGTCTGTGAGTGAAAGCGATACAAAGTGAGGGAGGGGAAGGCGAGAAGCTACACAGAACAGGGGGGGGGGGGAGTGAAAATGAGAGAGAGTTTCTTGTCTTGTCTCCCAGCTCCAGCTAGCCAGTCAGTAATTCAGTCTATTCCTCAGACAGAGGCTTTCTTCTTCCCTCTACCTCTGGATGTGCTTTATCTGGCTGGAGTGTCGCTCCAGCTGGGGATCAAATCCTGCTTGGGGAATAAAATAAACAACATTTTACCAAAACCGAAGCAGAAATGCGCCTGTCTGCAACTCCAAGCAAGACCGTGCAAATACACGGCCGCAGCCTGATAGGCCTGCGCAAAGCGGAGGTGCAAGGTAGCATTGTGTAATTAGCCACTGCATTTTCCCTATCACTGTCAAGTCAGATTAGCCTTCTCCCTGCTTAGGAGATGTGTCAGACTACCTCTCTCTTTAGTCTCCCTAATGGCTTCCTGCGTGTCTATATTAGGAAGTGGGTCTGCCTCCTGGAAGGCAATGCAACACCAAGTGCAGCCCTAGTAGTATGGTTAATATGACATAAATGATTAGCCACATTTTCCAGAGCTGAACTCGCCGATTACTATAATAGAGTTGAACTCAACATAAAGCGTGGACATTCATTTGTTTCTCATCCAGCAGATATGATAGAATATTGCTTCCATTTCCATTAGTAGGTCGGCAGACTGTTTGATTACAGCTGGTATCTGGGAGGCGATCGTCAGCTTGTCTGTTTGTGGCCACCATGTGCTGTAACTGCTGTATCTGAATCTGAGCTGACCCTTGGATCGGAGTGGGTGGACGACAATGTGAATGTGTTAATGATGGCCGCTCTTGCAGACATACGAGACACCGGGGCCAAGCCTGTGATGGTCTACATCCACGGAGGATCCTACATGGAGGGGACGGGCAACATGATCGATGGCAGCGTCCTGGCCAGCTACGGAAATGTCATCGTTATCACTCTCAACTACCGCGTTGGAGTCCTCGGTAAGCATCTTTTCCCTCTCTCTTTTTTTTTTTTTTCTCCCTTCACCTCCTTGTTCAAGGACATTTTTCTGGGGCATCTTTGTAGGGCACGTAGGTGTAATGAGCGCTGCTGATTGCCACATACACTCCAAATAAGGTCAAGGGAGAAACACAGGACTGTAAATACATGGACTGGTTCCTGCGCTTCTTGTTGATGTGGTGCTCATGTATAAAAATCACAGTAATTGAGTGTGCCAAATGTGGGTTTGTTGTTGTGACTGGGGTTTAGAATAAATTAAGAAATTATTGTAATGAGGTTGGAAAAAAATGATGAGATGGGCGTGATGCTGGAGCGATAGAGGAGAGGAGAGTCTGTTCGAGAGAACGAGAGGTTTTCTCTCTGAGTTGTGGTTGGTTGCAGATTGACTCACAGCTGAATCCTCTTTCAGACACTTGTGTGTGTGTGTGTGTGTGTGTGAGAGAGAGAGAAAGAGAGAGAGAGAGAGAGAGAGAGAGAGAGAGAAGAGAGAAAGGGAGTGTAGAGGCAGAGAAAGAGAGAGAGGGCAAAAGAGAGTGACAGAGAGCTCCATGGAAACAGCTGCAGAAACACAAAATGGAGTTTGTTAGCGCTCTACCCCAGCTTTGTACCTTTTCCATCCATCTCTCTGACACAGTTGATTTCCCTCCTCACTTATTTTTTTTACATTCAGAGTGGTTGTGGACTGACTACAAACACTTTGAATATGAAATTTAATTTTCATGTTGTTGTTGCTTTTGTTGGGAATATTGCCTGAGATTTGATTCTGCTTGTTGGCAGCTACTAACATAAAATATATCGGTGGTGTTATTCTATGTTTCATATTGTCAACAAATACCATGAAAAGACAAAAATCAAACAAGTCTGTCTCTCTCGGCTTTCAGACTTCCCTGCCCTATCTGGGGCACTCAGCCAGAAGACAGTTGCTTACAATTGTAAATGTTTTACAACAAAGCTTGAATTTTTTGTTTTTAACAACTGGACTAGTTTTAGCAAGCATTGCACAAAGTGAGATTAGCAATGCATTTGCAGAGAATTGTTTTGTGTAACTTAGTGGACACTGGTCACTAGTGCCAAGTATTGTATTTGCATGATACGGAATCACAGTAAAACCAAAGACTGCATGTAAAAATGGGTGTAGCTTCTGGGTCTGAAAAGTAAAGCCAATGCAGAATGTGCCACCAGGGGCTGCCTCCAAAAATGCTCTGGCTCCAATAGACTCCCATTCAAAAAGCATCAACTTCTCCAATGAAATACAAAGTTAGTAAAAAAAAATTTGCACTACTTATTATGATGTCATTTGTTAAATGCACTCCTACTGATCAGTGTTCTGTCGATCCCTCTACAAATAATTCCATAATTAATTAAATAATAGGCATCAAAGAGAGCTGTGTTTGGGGGCATACCTTGTTTAATTGACATGCCTGAATTGCAGTCAGTTTTCCAGTTTCCATAAAATGTAGCGTCACAGTAGCAAGAGTAAAGAAGAGTCATAAAGTCGACAAACTAACTCAGCAGTTTCAGAAGAACAGCAAACTGAGCAATGTACATTTCGTGTACTAGTATTTACAGCAGCTGAATGATGCACAATATATTGACTCAAAATAAACTACAGTTCCCATGTTCACTGTAATAAAAACACGTAACCCAGTGGATCAGTCTGGCTCATTTATATGTATTAAATAGTTTTTGGAAAACCATGGAGGTGTGTGGCACGGAGAAATAAGCTGTAACAGGAACTCTTGGGGTCGGGGCCCGGGGCTGCCTAAGGGGCTGCTCGATTAATTTGAACAGTCGCTGGATAATTAACAACAGAGCACAACTATACAACCTGTGACAAGTTGTCATTCTGAGACATGATTTAGTTTAAAGGTTTGGAACCACTGAGTGACATCAGGCTTTGGTTGCACAGGCAGTACTTGTTAGATTAACTAAGTTTTGGTTTTGGTGTGTTCATGACATTTGTTTGTGCAATACAGAAGAAAAAGATATAGAAGACCGGCAGCCTTATCCTTAAAAGAGCAGTCTGCCTCACCGTGCTGCTCAGAGAACTCCACATGTCAAGAGCAGGAGGGTGACAGAGGACTAGTGCTGCTTTATCCTCCAGCACATTGAGATGATTGCTGAGGTTGAATCACAGAGGCACAACTACATTCATCCTGAGACTCTCTTTTTGATGGAGATGAGAGCGCAACGGCCTATCGATTTTGTCATCAGAACTGCTTGCCTTGAATATGCTGTGTTTCCCTCTGTCATTTTTGTGGAGTATCATTTTGAGCGTTGTAATCAGCCTTCTTGGTGGTAAGGTAGTCGGAGGACTTGGCTGAGCATGCCACCTCATGCTCTTGGTGCCGGTTTAAAGCCGAGCACGTAAGCCTAATACAGATTCATGATCATATTTCTTTTATGGCACTTCAATTATGAGTCAGATGTTTCTTCTCCCACCGCCACATTTCACTAAATGTCATTCTACATGCATGCACACACACCCTCAAAACACCACATGTGCATAGGCACGTTCACACACAGACTCGTATCACATCAAGAAGCACACTCTGAGCAGTGAGACAAAGCAAAAACAAACCACACACACACACACATACAGATGTGGTTCGCACATGTGAAAAAAATACACCCCTAAAATAAAAAAAAAAAAAAACATACACACAAATGCAGTTCACAGAGCAGTGGTGAGCTCCCCAGCAGCCATTCTGAGCAATGAGCAGAGAAGAAATGATGCATGTAGTTGAGCGATAATGTCCATCGCTGCAGCATGGTCTGATAATCTCCCCATGGTACGGCTTTAAACTGTTATTACAGACACACTCATATACACCAAATAAAACCCAGGCCAGAGAGAAGTCAGACCATGATGGGCCAATTAACACTAAGCTGTCTGAAGATATTCAGTCATAAAGTATGACTCGCACCACTATATGAGGAATCGTAATTACATGTTTTCATGTTATTTTTGTTTGCAGTTGTTGATTGAATGTGGGTGTCGCTAACAGTTTCAGCATTAATCTAGCCTAAACAGAATTAAATGGAGTAGATTAACTGCTTGTATTGGACACACTGTACATTTGCCTGTGCTCTCAGCCGAAAGCCTCACAGCCTCATATCAGATCATCTAACAGCCAGATGTAAAAAACTGCCAGTTTTTACTTCCCTTCATTTACATAATACAAAAACAATCTGTAGTTTAGATTCGAAGGCAGGACGAAGCAGTTGCATGTAGGAATACAGAGTAAATAAATAAATAGATAAATATTTATGAAAAAATGAAAACCCTTTTAATTAGGCTGCTTAAAAGGATGAGGGAATAATGGAGGCAGAGAGAATTAGACAAGATAATGAGTTTAAAGTGAAAGCAGACGAAGCAACTCAAACTACGCTTTCTGACACTAATATAGCTCTCCCACCATCCCTGGGCAATCTGAATATTGCATTAATAATGCAGTAAACACCTTTGAAAAACACACAACAATCTGAATATTTAACTCATTTCATAGAAACAATAGACCTAAACTATTAGGCAACAACAGCCCTCACACTATCACATCTGCTGAAAGGTTTTAATGCGGAGACTGGAAAATATTTTCAACCAGCAAATTTCAACAAATTGGAGAGCACCAGCCTCTCGGTAAATATCACTGATGAATGTTTTATTTGTCTTTGTCATTCATTTCATTTTCGTTGCACCGTTTTTTTGGTTTTTTTTTTTGCTGTTACACTGTTTCCAGCTTTTGCAGGGCTTTTTCAACGTTTCACTCAAATGAAGCAAAGTTATTGAGTGATGGTTCAATGTGTTATTAAATATAGATTTAGAGTTTGTTTGGTGTTCTCCAGAATACAGGTCACAGCGGATTAAATCAATATTTCAGTGTGGTTTTATAAGATACACAAAATGTGAATACACTTACATAGAGAAAAAGAGGAACTTGGAGTCAGGTGAAACGCAGCAGAAAGAAGATGAACATGGAACAGAGTTACAGATTCTATTCTGAGTCTCTGATGTGTTGAATCGTTCCCACTTCTGCTCCAATTAAAGAGGAGTCTACTAACTTTCTAGGGCCGTTCTATCATCCCCCTGCAGCTCTTAGGCCTACGCTGCTGTAATGGTAATTATTGCTTCAAAGGGTGGGCCACAATTTTCCTGAGGCCCCATTTGGAGACTTTCATATTTCAACCTTTCACTGTTAAGATGAATGAGAATTCATTTCAGATTTAATCTTTAATTACTTATTGACCCACCACAGTTTGGTTATCAGCAGATGAGATATTGAGTATGGAGTTTTACACTGTCCTGTTAGGGCTTGTCATTCTCCTCTCGGGTCAGTGACCTGTGGACTGGGTCTGTTTACCAAAGGTAAACAGTGTTTGGATTTCTGCTCATTGATCTACGTGTGTGTGTGTGTGTGTGTGTGTGTGTGTGTGTGTGTGTGTGTGTGTGTGTGTGTGTGTGTGTGTGTGTGTGTGTGTGTGTGTGTGTGTGTGTGTGTGTGTGTGTGTGTGTGTGTGTGTGTGTGTGTGTGTGTGTGTGTGTGTGACAGAGAGAAGAACACATTGTGTCTGTTAAAGTGCGTGGCTTGTGTGCCCACATGCATGTGGGTGTTGCAGTGGGTGTGTGGTCCCGTGCACGAGGTGTGCGTGCACATTCCTAGTTGCTGCTCCTTTCTAATGATGTGTAATGAGTCCCAGTCAGAGGGGAGTATCTTGTATCACTGCTCTTTACAAATATAATTACTCACTGGCTCTCCAGAGCATGTCAATTTCCCAGTCCATTGGGGGGAGAGGGGAGGGGGGGAACTTAATTACTAGTTTCCAAATGCATTAAAAATTAACAAAGGCCGCCGCTCTTGCCAAAACCCAAGGTGAGACTCTTCCTCTCCGCCAAGTGCTCTAAAAAGGAGAATGGTCAAGTACAGAGTGTACTTATGGAGAGTTTTCACCTCTGACTTGGTTTATTTGTGACCTTTGATGTCTATCTTCCATATCGCTCTGATCACAGCCACTTTGTGGTGCGACCGTTGCAGCTGCGGACTGTCACCTCGGTCTACTCCAGTTATTCCAGCCTCCAAAAGAATAGTTTTAGATCCAATCAAAATAACCTTAACTCTACTATAGGAGTAGATATGAAAGCAGCACTCTCAGTGTTGAAGCAGCAGCGCCGGTGATTTAGCATTGATTTGTTGAATCGTCAGAGTTATTCTGTGTGTGGCAAGGGACTTTGCCTTTCTATGTTAGCTCCCTAAACTAAAGATGGTGACTGCTGGTGATGCAGCCGGGGATTTGGGGAGCTCGGGATATTTGAGACCGTGTGTGAACTATAGAGCAAAATAGTGTAGAGTTTGTGTAGTTGTTTTTTTCACTACAGAGTAACTGCTGCGCTCCACTGAGAGTTGAAAAGCACCCAGTGCACTCATGACCTCCTGACCCAAACACTGTACTCTGCTGGATGTTGGTTGAGTAGCGATACAATAGCATGTATTCTTGGCACTTCTTGTCTGTGCTATAAAAGCACTGGCCCTTTTTACACCTTTAGGAAAGTACTCAGTGCAGCTTTGATGGCTTACATTATTATATATTATACTATTACATTATTATCATTGATGCCTTTACACGTAAGCTGCATTTCAATGTTTTAGCAGGCTGCAGAACTTTTCTTATTATTTTATATACTGTTGGGTGGTTTAATATAATGAATAGCAATGCATTACATTGTATTTGTTCCTTCTAGGTTTTAAAAATCTTAATCTGTAAAGGAATTAATAACTAGAACTGTAAAATGAATGTAGTGAAAGTATGATGCAGCGTAAAAAAAAAAAAAGTTCAATCAAAATGCAATGACCAAAATAGAAAGAGCAGCAAAATACTGCTCTCAGTATGTTACTTGAGTAAATGTACTTACTTACCACCACTGATGATGGCTAATTTTAGTGTAACTTCTGCCATTTTCAGAAGAGACAGATCCCCAGAGTGCCAATTTTCACTGGCGTACAGTAGATTTAAAAACTATGTATGCATGTTGTGGAGGCTGAGACTGCATCTCAAACTAATCCCCCTTGAATGGTTCTTGGATGACTTTACACTAAGTGCCCAGACATATAAAGTGATTAAGTGCAAATGGGGTCCAAGTTATTTGGGTGTATTCCTCCTTGGTGGGAAATAATCTGCATCTGCTTCCACAATTTTACTGTATCCTGCTTTTCTAGAAAATGTGGATCTGGTATTTTTTTTTTAAAAATTTTTACTACCAGTTCATGTGAGGGATATAATCTGTCTGGGTGCATCTCGTGTTATATCGGATGTCTGGGATCACAAAAATCACTGTGAGAGTTATTACGGAATAAAATTCAACATGACAACCTCCCGTGTGGCGAGGGTGAATGGACTTAAAATAAACCCTTCCCATTACACGAGCCTCCCTCAGTACACGTTCCCAGTCTCAGTCATTTTGGTTAGCATCTGATATATGAGCTCAGCACAGAGAAGAAGAATTCTCAAACAGTAGGTGGAAGAAAAAGCAAAGGCAAAGTGAGTTCTCTTTGTCTTTTATTATCAGGACTGGAGCTGAGATGGATATTTACTTGTTTTCATAGCCATTTGGATGAATTCATCCAAATTAAGCAGAGAACAAAAACATTTATTCATCCTATTAATGTCAGGGAGTGAGGGATTGAAGTAATGGTTTTCATGCTCCAGTCTGCAGCAGCTTGTTGATGCTGCTCTCCTACAAATCATTGCCAGGAAATTAACTCTTAAGCCGCTCTTGCTCGACACATCGCTGCAAACGTCTGGCTCTGCAAGACGGGGCCAAGATGGGGCCTATTGTTTCTTGCTGCTTGGCTTTTCACCATCCCAGAGAAGATGTTTCCTCTCGAGCTTAAAACTCTTGAAAAGTATTGACTGAAAGTGAATGAGGATCATGCTGAGTAGCACTGAGCCCACAGAAATAATTGATGTCAAACAACATTATCACAGCAGGACACAGAATCGTATTCCTGTAGGATGTTTTTTGGAATATAGCACGACAAAGTATTTAAAGGTTATTAACTTTTCATAAATTTGTTTTTAATTGTGCTCTTTCTCAAAAAAGCTCAATTCATTACAGTCGAAATATAAGATCTCAGTTGAAGCACAGCACTGGGCTTTAATTGGCACACATCACATACAGGGGGGTGTCGTTTTGAATGCGATGGATGTTCCTGATTGAAAGAATGTAGTCATTGTTTGAAGAATTAATCGAGACTAATTCTTTTCACCAATCTGGTATCACCCCAAAGAGTTTAATATATCTGTCAGTCCACCACATACCTCGCCTGTGCAGGAAAAGTAAAGTGCCTTAGGTGTAGCCGCCAAAAAACACATTGTTTGAGAGAAATCCATGTCGCTTTCTCACAGATGAACACCCTGCTCTCCTGGGTGAAAGTCCTGCATTTCATCCATCCAACCACTCCTGACCTGCCACCCTACTCAGACCGTATCACTCTTTATACTATGTCACATGATCTCTGTCACATGACCAGCATCTTTGACTCTGGTCATACTTGCATATACTTTTCATTTGAGTCCAACCAATATACCAGCTGGCTGATTTTATTGGCTGATACCGGCTAGTCACAGATATATCGGTATTGGCGTGTACGCTGGCCGTAGTATGCTGAACTTTTTTTTTTATACACAACATTTTGAAGAAAAATATGCTCCAGGGAAATTAGAAATTCTTCTGTTTGTTTTGTTTTTTAAATATTTTATTATTATTAATTTCCCAGTGAAGTTAACGTTTCAGTGCACTGATGCGAGTGTGGACAATAAACTGTAACATATCTTGCCTACTATTATATGTCTTTGTCACAAGTGTCAAAAGTGTTTATGGGATCAAAAGAATATTGCTCAATGTATTGATATCTACATTTCTTTACTCCCTAATATTGGTATCAGCATCGGCCACAAGAATCCAGGCCAAACGCAACACTGACACGATATTCTCTAGAGGCTGACAGGTATGTTACACACTTTGCTGTGATACCGGGGTGGTTTTTGAACACTAATGGGGAAGTCCAAAATCTGGAACCTGCAGCTGAGTTTTCTCACGCTACTGCCTTCATGCAGTATTTTGTTTCTATAAAATCAGACAGACGGACATGAAACATACCAACATACAAATGCAAATACAAATACATACAAATAACATACAAACATTAATAAAGTGAAATCAAATTTAAAAAATAAAAATAAAAAACAACATCAATAGTTTGAAGCCAAACAGAACCTTTTTCACAGCAGACATATCTGCTTGTCATGCAGGAGAATCACAGGAGTAATCAATGACATTAAAAATGATCCTCCCCATTTAGGTGAGATACTTTGACCTTGTTCAGACTGCCAGTCCAAATAAAAAATTTTTTTTTACATTTCCAGACAACAAAAACCACATGAAATGCATATTGGATCCAAACCATATTTGGAGGTAGTTTGAAATGTGATTCCAATTGGATTTCTACAATGTGTCTCAGTTGAATTTCCTGCATCACTCACACACAATGATGATGTCATTTTCAGAGTGACAGAGTGAGCAGAATCTATGCTACCACTAGCAGAGTGCTATCAGAGAGTGGATATTTTGGCGCTATGGAAGACAATGAGAACAACAGTCTGTGAAAAGATACCGAAATAAATCGTCTGCGTTGGAAAGCCACATAACCAGCGTAGCTACATATATGTCGTTACCCCAGCAACCCATGCGGATAGGTTGGTGATGCCTGGACACACTGAATCTGATGCGGACAGTCTGTCCTAAAGATCTGAAACAAATCGGATTTGCCTGCAGTCTTAACAAAGCCTTTAAATATTTTCTGTTGTTGCTAGTTCACATTGAAAACAACTAATTGGCAAAACAGAGGATGGCTCATATGTCAAGCAGCCACAGGAAATGCACTGTATTTGTCGGAGAGGTCAGCACAGACAGCAGTCGTTTATCAAAAGTGCTTTTTACAAAACAAAACACTGTCATTTGCAGCAGCTTTGATAGGGGATCAATTTTAAATACGGCAGGTGACATGAACATTGTGGGTCTATTTTTCCCCAAAACAATTACCATCTGATCATTTTGGCTTCACAACTGTAGAGAAATCATTTGTTTTCATTTGTTTTCATCGGCTACATCTGCTAAAGCAAAAACCACAGTTACTAAATTATGATTTGAAAAAGGGACACAGCAAGACAGCAGAATTAAAATGGCCTATCAGGTCATTTCTTTTGTTTTTTTCTCCTTTGATCACAGTAGCAGGTATGAGGGGTGATTTTATGGAATTTGACTCACTTCCAGCTTTGACAGACACAGTGCTTAATTGATGATTCCATGTTGCATTTATTTCAGCTTTGAGATTTTACAAATGTCAATTTGAACTCCAACCAGCTGAGGTATATTTAAGAGCCATCCATCCATTATCAATACACGCTTTATCCTGAACAGGGTCACGGGTGGGCTGGAGCCTATCCCAGCTCACTTTGGGTACACCCTGGACAGGCCGCCAGTCCATCAAAGGGCCAACACATAGAGACAGACGGAAACAAAGACCATTCACGCTCTCGTTCACACCTGCTGATAATTTGTAGAACCACCAATTAACTTGAGGAGCATGTTTTGGGTTTTTGCACAGGGAGAACATGCAAACTCTGCACAGAAAGGCCCAGGCCCGGATTTGAACCAAGAACCTTTTCACTGTGAGGCGACAATGCTAACCACTGCAACACTGTGCCACCCCATATATTAATTTTATATTTAAGAGCTGCTGTTTGAAATGCCTTGTTTTACAGTGCTGTTTCTGTAAGTCGAACCACTTGCTCAGAATCATCACAGCAGCGTTGTTCGAAGATGTTTGAAACTGAATTAACAAATTCCCCATTACTGTTGGGAGTTGAACTCAGATTGCTAATGTACTGTTGATAAGAGTTTTGTCCTTCCGCCTCATCCTAGAACAAATGGAAACAGGAACAGAACTCATTATATTTCATAAGCATGACATTTCGGAAAACTGTGACATTAAGAAATCAATTTCTGTGTTACAGTGCTGCTTTTCAGTACGTAAAACAAGCCTTGCTGTACTGTAGCGCTGTCCAGAGATAGAAAAATATGTCGAGATGATCACAGTGCTTTTATCAAAACAGTAAATATGCATTACAAAGACATCAAAGAGCAAACCAGACAATTGCTTTCATCTGGTCCAAGGGTCCTCTGCAGCGTCTCATGTAAAAATGGAAAGCTTCACCCAAAGATGGCATTATGAAGTGCACAGATGGAACAGCAGTTCACTGAGGGAAAATGTCAACCTTGTGTCAGTGTTTGTGGTTGAGCTGTTTTATTGCTGGAGATTTGACCTTTACTGCTAGTGATGGAGAACGTGCTTCTTGTGAAGCTTTCATTTGCATCCTAAACATTAGTAAACATTATTCCAATTCAGTCTATTATGGCGCACCAAAATTGTAGTTTTTCAGGCAGAGATTTGAGAGGCTCCTCAAAGATAGAGGACTTATATTTGCCGAGCTGCTATCTCACTTGCGCCAACATGGCATGGTAGGGCAACAAGAGATGGCATTTCCATTTCCACCGCAGCACAGTCTGACCTGACACTGATTCGGGGCTATTGCTCCAATTTCCAGGTATGTTGTTCGCTGCCAAAACATTTAGCATAGTTTTGAGTGGTCCTTAAATTTATTATATCTGAGTGTGAGACTCAAATAAAGTACCCAGTAGGCACTTTATACCACATTCCATGCACAGTGGTAGTTGCTGCCAGTGCAGTGATTAAGCGATTCTTTCACCTTTGGTTTTTGTGGCAGAGGCCATTAACTCTGGCAAACAGACGTTTCCCAGTTTTGTGTGAATTGTCTGGAAATTTCTGTGTAAATAAGTGGATCAGAGGGTAGTTCTAAGTAATGCACAATCATTTGCATTTCCAAACTCAAGTGAAGTGAGGGATACAAAGTACCAGAGAAGAAACAATGCAGTATGTGTAATGGGAACTGCAAATTACTGCTATGTTTCTCCGCTGAGATATTGACACAGGGACCAAAAATCAATTAAATGAAAACAGTATAAACAGTATCTCTGTATGAAGTCTTTGAACAAATATCATTCTGTCAAAAGATGATACCAGCGAGATATATTGTATACCCGAAGGTGAATATTTGTATTTCTGAGACTTTTATAACTTTAGTCTATTCCCAACTTGTATTGGGCTTCTTGTTTATGGTGCCTGAAAGATCTATCTGTGGTGATTCATTGCTTGAATGCTTTGTTTCGCTTTATGCTCCGCTCTAGGAGGGAGTATGGGGGCTCCTAATGGCAGCACAGCTTTTCTTCTTAGTGCATTTGTCCTTCAGGGATTTTTAACTTCACAACCAAAATGCACACGGGCGCTTCTTCTTCCTCAGGGCAAAACACATACAGGTAACTGCCTTATCGAACAGAAGCCAAAATGTAAACCTTCTAGATGAGCCCAGTGCACTGTGTTTGATAATTCAGAGAAGGGAAAATAAAATTGTGTGAAGCTAAAACTCCCTCCTTTTCAGTTGTTTACTCCCTCTTCAGCGGCATTGTGAAGGAAGGATTATTGCGTAGGTACAGTAAGAGGGGAGACGGGGGGGAGGGGGATTAAGATGTGTCCATCATCAGGTGTGTGTCCTGAGAATGATGTGTGTAAAAAGATATGTATTGGCCAGGCAGGTAGAGGTACTTGCTTCTTGTCTTGTAGAGGCATTAATCATAGCAGCGGCCAAGCCTAACCGCCAAGGTCAGCAGTCCTCGCGTGTGTGGGAAACACTCTCCACAGCTGCCACCACAAAGCGCTGCTGCTGCTGCTGCTGCTGCTGCTGCAGAGGGGCTAACAGAGGTGGTAGTCTGAAGAGGCTGAGGAGCAGGATGCTCAAGTGACAAGGTAAAAGTAGGAGGAGAGAAGCAGGGGAGGGGAGCATACGGTCAAATTAGCAACTACCCTGGAGGCGTGGTAGGTAAAGTGTGGCACTTGAGGTGGTGGTGAAGGAGATTGCTAAGCAAAGGTAGGTGGACATTTTGGGATAATGGATTAACGTGGGCAGCACAGTTGTTGGGGAGCAGGGAGGGGGGTGATTCAACAGTGTGTGTTGCACTGGTTTTTGTGGGTGGAACTGCACCAATCAGAGGGAGGAAGGTTGAGAGGGACAGCGTGTGAACAAGGTCTGGTCACAATGCTTTTAATCACACCCTTCGAGTAGGAGTTTTGTGTTATTAGAAAAGGACAGAGGTGAGAATTCCACCCGTTCAGGGAGAATCATGACTGCTTGGAGCTTTGAGGAAGATGCCAGGTGATAAAAGAGCTGTTAATTTAGCAGAATGCAGAGCCAGATATCCGGTGTAGTGCTTATACTTAAAACAAAGTATCCACAGAAGGATGATAGTAAGCAAATAGGTGGCAATATATCCATGACAGGTTATATTACGCTGGGCAAGTACTATCTTCCTCCTATGAGAGCTCATTTTATAGGGTCATATGTGGTTTCGAATGTGTCGTAAGCTCAAGGAGCTCTATCAAGCGTGTGGGAGGGTATTCCCACTCAGCCGCTATGAAGAAAATACAGTCGTTTTCTACCGTGGTGTGAAACAGAGGTGCAATATATCCTTACATTCTGTTGTCAAAGGAGCCGTGGCTGCGGTCCAACCTAGTCCAACTTCATCTTCTTCACTATTTAAGAGCCTTGATTGGTATAAAATTTATCCATGTGGGATTTTCTACCACATCCTCTGCCCGTCCATTCTTTTCAACCCCATGAAGGAAGAGATACTCCAGAGGGAAATGTAGAGAATTAGAACACACTGGAAGGGCTTTGTTGTAGTAAACCAGCATACAAGGAACTCTGTGGGCCTTACCTTCGCCTGAATGCCTTTTTCTTATGTAACTATTGCAGTCACTTTAGGCAGGAAAGGGAGGGTGTAATCTTTTACTCTCTGCCTGTCAGTTGGCATTACACAAGACTGAACCTGATTAGTTTTCTCTTTCATGGAGATGGAAACTCTGAATTGTGCTCGTCTTTGTAACTTGTGATGTCAAAACTGGTTGTTAATCCATGTGAAAATTACCCAAATGAGCATTTTAATTACCTAAAAGACACTACTGGTTGGACAAAGCCGCACTAAACTGTTAAGGTGAGGGACAGATTGTCCTCATGACTGATACATTATGGCGAAGGTGTGGTTACCTACAGAAGACTGAAACTACATGTTTATGTGAGGGGAGAAAATCCACCAGGATTAAAAGAGGTTAACATTGATTGTTGGGAGGACACTGGGTGTGAACAAGATGTGGTCTCTGATAATAGAGTCACATCTGGTTAGGCTTGTGGCCCAACCATCCACTGTAACCGGCGAATAAATGTTGTTGAAATATAATGAAAGTTAATGCTAGTGAGAGAGAGGTTGTTCACACAATGTTAATAGGTGAATTCAGTACCACTTTCCTCATTACTAACCCTTTGGTCAAACTTGATAACCCATGTTATCCCAGCCTGATGTGATAATGCTCCAAAGAGCTTCTTGTCATGTCAGGAATGTTTGAGTTTCTCAGTCTTCAAGTGCCACCATAAGTGTTCGGTTGGATTGAGGTCTGTGACTGGGAAAGAAAGTCTATGACAGTCGGTGCATCTTCAAGTAGTTCTTGCAAAGCTTTGAGATGTGTTTAGGCTCGTTATCCTGCTGCAGCATGAAACCTTCTCCCCGAAGAAGCAAACCAGAGGGTGGAGCGTGTCTCTGATGAGTGGAGTGCTGCTTCTTCTTAGTCAGGGTGGAGTTGATTCGGTGCAGGTGTCCAACTCAAGAGTAGCAAAACACCCCCAGACTTGAGTATTGCCACCACAGTGTTTCACTGTTGATTTGATGCAGTGTGACATCATTCCCTCTCCTGTTCTTCCCCTCACATGCTCTGTTACTGCCAGAAGTCTCAAAGGACGCTTCGTCAGTAAAAAAGGACTTTTTTCCAGTCATGCACTGTAAAATGTCTCAGTCCACCCCGAGCGCTCGACCTTGTTTCTTATCCTGCACAGTGGTTTAGTCTTGTCTTCTGAGACCATGGCTGCAAAGTTGATGCCACTTGAACAAACCTCCGATGAGTCGATCAAATCCACCACAGTGTCACCTGAACTCTTCTTCAGTGGAAGGACGCAACTCACAGAACTCTGACCTTTTGTACAAATCAACAAAGTCTATGCTACACATTTTTATTGCATTTGACCTACAAATAGATAGAATATATATTTCTTCTTCATTTTACATGTCAGAAGTTTTAGCGTTTTTAAATGGTTAAAAGTCCTCAAACTTTCTGAATATCTATGTTTACATGTAAATGAAAGATTTTCCATGTACTCAGTCAAATCAGTCAGAAACAAACAATTAATCCATCTTTCCCTGCCAGCAAGATTTCCGCCCATCAGCATATGTTGTTTTACAGAACAGCCTGAGATCACATCTTAAAGGGTGGCTGGTGGCTGACCTTTTTGTAAAAACTAAAAGAGATTTCGAGAATCAAAAAGGCAGACAGAAAATGGACTTGTATTTGATTGCTTTGAATAAGTGGTAATGTTGAGTTACTTTGAAATATTTGAAGTTTTGTCTATAAAATAATGACAAACTGCTAATATCAAAAGATGTAAAACCATTTTCAGCCCTAACACAAAATCCCTGAGCACGGCGACATACCTGAATCTCATCCTGACTCACTGACCTCCTTTTGCTGCTTCATGACCAAAATTTACAATTTCACATCAGCATATTGCTGAGGATTGACCTACGTTGATTCTAATGTAAGAAAACAACAACAACAAAACAACGTTATGCATCAACACCATCATAAAGGGGAAACATTTTATTACAGCATGACAAAGCAGCTTACAGAGGAAGAGAAGCAGTGCAGATGGTTGATATCCAACAATTAATTTGAAAATTATGCATTTACTGACATAACCAAAAACAAAATTTGAAGGGGAACAAATTGAAACGGTATCCTAACATGCAAAGGGTATTGGGTTAAAATAAAGAAGCATGTTGCATGCAGTAATTGTGAATATGTGTGTGTGTGTGTGTGTGTGTGTGTGTGTGTGTGTGTGTGTGTGTGTGTGTGTGTGTGTGTGTGTGTGTGTGTGTGTGTGTGTGTGTGTGTGTGTGTGTGTGTGTGTGTGTGTTCCAGAGCGTGCAGGGCAAGTAAAGACATTTACTTTAATAAAATATATATTTCCCCCCTTTTGTTCCAAAATGACACAAGGCACAAGCTGCACAGTTCCACTTGTTTAGTCTTTATGAATTAATTTGATTAGTTATGTTTATCAGAGGATTAAAAATGTTTTTCAAGGGTTTGGGTTTCCAGCA
Source organism: Brachyistius frenatus (assembly GCF_029030835.1). Lineage (NCBI taxonomy): Eukaryota > Metazoa > Chordata > Actinopteri > Embiotocidae > Brachyistius > Brachyistius frenatus. The sequence goes on from NW_027210621.1 coordinate 4,194,758, forward strand.
AAGGAGCCTAAAAGGTAATCACAACATATACAAACATCAGGTTTTATATCACAGTATAGCACCATACCAGGTTATGTAACGATAAACACTGAACCAGATGTTCAATTTTGAATGCAAGTACAATTATTGAAATTAGCAAGTTACAGAGGTATAATTCAATTTAATTGGATTTGAACAAGTCAGTTTACGTATTGAGAGTTCAGTTAATTCACATAAGAGAACACATCTGTGCATAATTTCTCATTTCTGGTGGAAAAAGACAGACGGAGATACAAATAATTTCATTCAGACCTGGTGCCTGTTGGCTTTTTCTTTTTACAGTGTCCATTCTGTCCTGATTTTTGAAAAACTGTGCACAAGGTACCTAATCAACAGCAGGGCTTAATTGAGATTAGTTTATAGAAGAAAAGGAGGCTTTGTTCCTCACAGGCACAGGAAGTTGAAGGGATTCTTGTAAATATCATGGTGTGAGCGTCAGGTGCTGCAGAAAGAATGCCAGTTTTCTCATGAATAACAGCAGTGAAATGTGTTGATAAATCCTGAATGTCTTGTCGAAGTTGCGTGGCTTCAGGTGTTGGCTGACATTCTCTCCGTGGAGCTGCCTGTCAAATCGATGCTGGGCTTCTGGAGCACCGCCTCTTCTCTCCCTCCATGATATTTTTCAGTTGCATACTCGCTGCACTCTAAATATCCTGCTTCTCCTCTGCAATGTAATGCTGAAAATCCACAACCTCACTAGCATACTGTACCAAGACTCATCCCCTCATATTCCAGCGTCTCATCTGTTTCTGTTTTGTTTACACAGATACGGGCCTTGCTGTGTTTCCCCATATCAAACTGTATTAGTTTTTGTCATCGCTAACCCGACGTAGCAGCCTAATAAAAGCATCAGTGAAGTGTGCAGCACATGGCAGCCGCTCTGGGAATGGTTGCTGCGCAATGGCAGCTCTCGTCTGGTTCTGGAAAATTATGGGTCCTGCTACCATATATTGGCCAGGAGCCCATGTGAGTTGTGACCCCATGCCACTTGTCCTTTACACTCGCTGGCTGCATGCTGGCAAGTTGACCTTTATCATTAACCCTGCTGCGTGCCTGTCATTTGAAGTCTTTATTATTCACGCTTCCCTTTGGGTATATTGTGTACGAGGGAGCATTAAAGGGGGATGCAGAGCTAGTTAGCACATTTACACACGGCCATTATAGCACCTAGTTTTTGCTGAGGAAAATGGACAAAACCTGTTTTAGAAAATATGAAAATGTTGCAGCTACATGTTACATATACACATATCCCTATTTATCACTGTACACACCAACATGCATTGGCTTGAGCACAAAATTATTTTAAAGTGCAAACAACTGTACTATAAACCACATTTTTCATATCACGGATTAGTCTCTTCTCTTCCCATACTTTCTTCTGTCAAACATTTGTTAAATTATTTCGACTTTAGAGCCCAGCCAGACGACTGTGGCTGAGGCACTGTTGATATTCTTTGGACACTCGTCTTTATCCGCCGCAGTGTTAATCAGCTGCCATTCTAATTAAACTCACTTGGCACTTGAAATGCTTTAAAACATGTTCAAACACTTCTGAACGACAACTGTTTGATTAGACACATTTCTGCCTCTGCTCTGTTCGCAGGTGATAAGAGCAGCGTCTGCAAAAGGAGTCAGCAGGGATGTATTTTTAAAGTGCAGATTGTCTGTGTGTAATCAGACCAAGTCAATCGGCGTTGTACACCTTCCCTATGATATTACTCAGAAATGTTTTTTTTTTAACCCAGATCCCACATCCATTACGTCTTTATCACAACTATTTTCATTATCATCCGGCTCTGCCACTTGCCTTCACTCAACCTCATTCTGCTGCGTGCCAAGTCAGCAGTCTCCCACAAAAAGTAATCCACTGCCTTTACTGATGGGCTCTGATACGACTCTCATCGTTCTCAGCACCGCTGCTGCTGCTGCTGCGGCGATGGCTGCAGAACGCGGCAAACAGGCAGTTGACACACCACTTCTGCTCTGTCAACTTTGCCATTTGAATGTAACACTATCAAGATAATTCGCATCAAATTACCTGATTACATTATACATTCAATTACAGTGTTTTTGATGCAGCTGTCACCAAGGTATTTCCATTTACAGGCGAAGTCAAAATATCAACTTTGTACTTGGAGCCAAAATCTACAGCTTAGTTCTGCATACTGTTTGCATGTGCACTTGTTTGTACTCCTGTCAAAGCCCTAACAGCCCTGCATACAATATTACATAAAAGTTAGCCAGAGGACAAATGACAAAATGCTTTTGCCTCGCAGTATTTTCCATCATTAAAAACAGAACGGAGGAATGCTATTTGGATTACAAATGGGAAAATTGCAAATGCATGTTATTTTTTATTCCTCTCCTTCTCCCCCTGTCGGAATCAATTGAACAAACCGACATGATATTTGATGGCGTGTGAGCTCCAATTATTAGAACAATATTATGGCTAGGCTAAGTCAGGGGCACTCCAGTGGAATTCCAATAGTGTTTGGGAGCTGTTTGTATTGGTGCTAGTCCTTCAGGGGCTGCAGAAGGGCATACAGCTCAATAACTCAATTCTTAACAATTAGCCCCTGACATGTCCACCAGAAAACAGATAGACAGAACTCTAGTGGATAACATTTTCCAAAGTATATTGAGATTATTGTTTCAAAGGGCCCTGAACGGCGTCACAAAACAAAAGTTGTGGCTAAGTTTTCAAAACATACTTGCCGGCTGATAAGATCGGAGTTGATAAGTACATAATTCTTCATCTCTCAGCTGTTTAGGTGGCTTTTATTTTGTCACCATCAGCATGGATCTCATCACAACACTGCCCGCCTCTCGCTATACTGTAGGAAAAAATAAGACTGCCTGCTCTCCTGGGTCACTGATTATCAACAGCACACTTTACTTGGCACAGTCCTTATCACTCTCAATTATAAATGTATTATACTGTAATCTAAGGGGCTTGTGGATCTGGGATCAGATCTCATCTAGCTGGCCGCGTGCACACCGCTCCCCTCCCCTCCTCTGAGCGCACCTCCTCAGCTGTGGACCCAACAGAGTAACCTTGGACCGGGGCCGACCTTGCTGCATCACCGCGGTCTGGTGTTATTAGATTGTCCAGGAAGGAGCATGGTTGAAAAAGCACACACAGTCCATCTCGCCCCGACTTGGTCTTTGGTGCACTTTCAAGGGGATAGGGAGAGCAAATAGAGTTGTCCGCGGGTGTTTGACTTTTTGTGTGTGTGAGTGCAAATGTGTGTTGGATGTTTGCACGTGTGCGAGCACCTTGTGTTTGTTCATCCACATGAAACATGAAATGCGGACAGGCATTGGAGGTGGCATTTGGAGTCATCTGCTCAGGGGAGAGCTGCCATGCCTGAGGGGATCCTCCTCTCTCCTTTGGGTCCTGATGGGCCATGCGGTGCGGTCTGATTGCAAAGAGGTCCTGGCTTTGCGAGGAAAGCCCCAGAGACCAGCTAGAACAATTAGAAATATGTGTTTCTGGGTCAGTGGAGCACAGTTACAAGTCTGGTAATACAATTCTATTCCCTGACAGTGGAGGCAGAGGAAGTGGCTTTACTGTGGCTTCGGTCTGATTTGTGATGTGATGTCTCAGTGCTCTGAACACGGTGCGTGCTGCTGTGTTTGAACTGGTTTACACTCGCAACAATACCATAGATTTCCAGACTTCAACTTTATACTGTATATTCTAATCTTGCTCTTCCCAAAGTCAGTAGTCCTTAAATCAACAGCAAGCTGTGCTGCAAATACAGCAGTGACAATACAAATGCGTCAGCAGCAACCCAGCTACAAGTCAGCTAAGCCCAAAGTAAACATGGCCATCATTTCACATATGCTCACTACAGCATGTTCAGTACCAATGTAAGTAATATATCCTGGAAAATAGGCCTCAGTATTCCATAAATATTTGATGCAATAAAAAATACAGCATCTACAGACCACAATACACAAGAACACGTGGGTAATTTAATTCATTGTTCCTGTAACACTGCTGTGAGCCTAATGCTGTCATTGGAGGTAAATTGCCACGGGCTATATACTTCTCTCTCAGGCAGCATATCTAGTGCTTAATATAGCGGTAAACAAGTTAACAATGCTTGACAGGAATTGAAATGGTTATGGATTCTTGAGTGTCAGAAATTCAATGACACAGATCATATTAGTTGAACTGTTAAAAGTGTCAGACCATGTAAGTTGAATTCGGATTTTGAGTCGCGTGTCACTGTCGCTCCTGACTCACGTGGGATCCGTGTCATTTTTTTGACTGGAAACGTCGAGCTCACCCGAACCGATCATCCCCACTGACAGCAACAATATATGGAAGATGTTTTTGCTTTACATTTTATTTGATGAAATATGAAAGGCCATAGGCAGGATGACTCAAGCTGCTCCTATGATCAGTGGATCCAGCTGTTATGTATGAGTGAGAATGTGTCACAATATGAATTATCATAAGTGGTATAAGGGCTGCATTAAAACAGATTATCTCCTGACTCAATAATTTTGCAGGGTTGTATCATACCAGTCTAACCTGATCATCCACCCCCATCATTTTAGACTTGAATTGTGTATCAATTATCTCCCCAGCTCTTTGCAGGCTGGGTTCTGAGTGCAGCCCTCTATGATTCGGTATCCTCATCCTGGCATCTAAACTCATGCACCACGTAAGGTAACATTTTCATGCAGGATTATAAAATGCTGACTGCATGCTTTTACACCCTGCATCTGCAATTTAATGTAAACTCCCATTTACATGTACTAACAATGCCGCTGTGGTAAAAATGATCATTGTAATACCAGCAATTGGTTGAAAGTAAATAGTTTGAGGGAGAAAAAATGTGAAACACTTTTGAGGGAGAGGATGGTCCCATCTTTTTAAGAGAGAAAGTTAACACATTTTTCTTTGCAAACAAGTCAGGGTCCAGTGCCATTAGCTGGTGGCACCACTGATCCAATGCCCATTTCCCCCCCATGTTGTAAAAGGCTAAATTAGCCTCCTCTGGAGCCAATTTAGTAGAATTAAGGAGCTTAGAAAGGTCATACTTACATTTCATTTGAACTTAATAGACTTTGCAGTAAGAGTGCTTTTCTGTATTTGTCTACATCACCAGCAGACACTTTCAAATTTAATAACACCAAATATTCAGTCATTATTCCTGATCCCTCATCACCCGGAGGCTTTACAGGTGGCCGGGGCAAAAACCTCAGGTGTCCAATATCTTTATGGCATTCTCCCAAATTAGTCCTGCAATCCACAGCATGTTTGGCCACTGAGCTACCTCGTTAAGTTAAATAATGAATGAATTGCATGGGTAATTATGAAAACTGCTCACAAGCGGGACTAATGCTTCTGCTGGTTTAATTAGAACAGGAGCCTGCCACTCAAGGTTGTTCCCCACGCCAATACAGAGGACAGAATCACGGATTCTTCAGGCTGGGGGAGATAAGGCTCAGCTCTGGAACTCAGTATGCTACAGACCTGCCACCATTGCAAAACGCTGCTACAGGTAGAAAGGCTGCAGGATTTTCAGCTGCAGACAGTGAGCCATAACACACAGCCTGTTCCAGCCATTCCAGGCGAGAGATGAGAAGAGCTGTTAACCACCTGTTTCCCAACATGGGAGCCATTGCAGTGTAGTTTACCTGTCAAAGACAAGAGAACGGTATTGTCATCAGCATATGTCTTGATAGCACCGCATAGAGCACTAACAGATATTATAGAGCATTATCCCTAGCCAGTTAGTGGGCACAAGTGAAGGGAAATATGTGTGGTTGTAGAGTGGGAGACGATTTGATCAACACAATTGGCTTCATTTTTGTTCTGCACCTGCTAGCTGTTTGCTGCTGATGCTGTCGTAGAGCCAGAGGGCTGCTGCAGCACTGACTGAAACAAGATGTCCTGCTAATAAGATTCAGCATCCTTTCTTCCATTAAAACACGTCTGTTTCTTTCCCATTATTGGCGTTGTCGTCGGGTCAGTAATGTACCCTCGCAACCTCGAGGCAAACTGGCCCCCCAAAGGATACGAAGTCGAAAACAAAGTGTGTCAGCTGGGAGATAAGAGAGCGGGAGCTCCAAGCAGGCAGCGATGCCCATTCAGGCTGAGGCCAGACTGAGGAGAGGTGACATTGGCCTCGACTACCCAGAAACACCACAAAGCAATCTGTATAATGAGTGGTTTCCCCTCAGACTGAGATGGCTTGTCATTCCATTCATACATCGTGGCTCGATACATCCTTCCCAGCTCTGCTCGGCGCTCTCCAGCCTGAGGGCAGAGGAGAAGACCGTGGGGATGACATAAACACAGAAAGATGTGAAGTGTTCATCAGGGGCAAAGGAAATATGTACTGTATATTAGATTAAATGAATTGCCACATATACTTTGTTACTTTGATAATATTGCACTCAGTTACTTCAAGAAGAATATTGCAATTATAGGCAAACCATGTTAACTAAAATATGAGAATTTGGCATTTGAATACTCGTATAACGTTTTTTTTTTATGCTAATACAATTCCCCCAGCATTTGGAAGAAATTGGTTGCACTCATTTATGTCCTTGGTGTATAACAAATGTCTTAGCTCATGTTGTTGTTTACATGTGTCTGTTTTGAGAATTATGAGCATGTGCCCTAGATAAGCCCACAGGCTTATGCAGCCACAGTTCCAACATATGAACTCATAAACGTCTGCGATCAAATAAAGCAAAAGAAACTCAATTAAGGAAAGAGATCTGGTGGGGATTGCATCAAATTAGGTGACTGACAAGCTCAGTAATCTGGAGCATAGAGCATTTTTCATCTAATAATACTCCGAGATGTCCTTGGAAAGTGGAGTATGTGACGATGGTCAGCTGATAGAGAGCGGAGGAGAGCTGAGCTGCCGTGGCTGGGGTCATGTATGAGCACAGTGACAATTTCTTCCGACAACGTGCCGTCCTATTTTTGCTTCGTCAGCACGCTCTTTAAAGCAGTTGTATTTAATCAAATTACCTGCAGGAGCTGCTCCTTCTTTTATTCATTTATTGAGGGGCTGGAGGAGGTGGTGGTCGGGTTGTATAAAGGAGCACTGAGGAGCTCCTTTGGGATGAGTGTGTTGGGCTCTCTGAAACATGAACCGGAGAAGGCTGAGCTAACAGGAGCTGACAGTGGCAACCGCCCTAGCGCTCGGCTGTGAGAGGACCAGTCGGCTTTTTCACTCGAGCCTCATTAGAGAAACAGTGAGAAGATTCATCTGAGGCTCGCAGACAGGAGCTGGGTCTGGTGCTGCTGCCTCTCACAGAAAAATGGATCAGGTTTGACTGTAGACGTCAAGAGTTTGAGGCTCAGAAGCTGTTATGTTAAGCGATGGCGGGGATAGTGACCTCTTATCCAATCACATCTCCTCGTAACAGAGAAGGATGCTGAATTAGCGCTGTCGATGAACCACGTATGATTTATTTGTGGTTTAATCATATAGCTCTAAGCTTAAGAAGTCTAATCTAATTGTCCATCAAGGTTGATTTTGTCAATGAAGATAAAAGACAGTTAACAAAGTGTGGTGACGACACAGGCAGCAAAATTAACAAGACTGGAGGCTGCTCTGCCTCCATCCCACCTTTTCCTCGCCGCTTTTGCTCTGTGCTTTGGCCTTCGGGCTCTCAGGTGTACAGTGCGTCTGGCCAGCCTATAGGGCACGTGGAACAAAGCCAGTGTGACATTTTATCTGATGGTAGCTCCTGTGGGGCCTGAGCCATGCTGCCGAACTGTCAGGCAGATTTCAGCACGATGAGAAGGGGGGAAGAAAGCCAAACAAACAGAGCCCTGGCACAATCTCCCATCGCCGAGCAGCGCAGACGAGCACAGAGAGACGTCCCTGGGGATCGCAGGAGGCTGAGATGAAACGGAAAGCAAGATCTAACCTTTTTGTTGTTGATGGGACCTAGTTCTCTAGTGCTGCTAGATTAAAAAGAAGAACTGCAAAGAGAAATGAAAAAGGAATCAGCTGAATTCAGCTGTTCGAACAGGAAACAGGACTTCTGTATCAATTGAAAGACAGAAAATAAAGCAAAAATTGGCATCTTTTGTGGGACATACAAAGTGTCTTTTGTATGTTTCATGTCCTTTGTGTTACATACAACAACACATGGCAACCTTGCTTTCTGTATTGTAGAAGTATCATGGTAATCATACACATTATTTCAAAAGCTTTTCATCCATTTTTCATCTCTCACTGTTCTTGGGGTGAGAGAACAGGTATGTTTCATCAACAAAGGAATATGTGAAGCCACACAGCAACCTCAGAAGGTAGAAATAAATTAATTCTTCTTACGGTCAAACCTCATGGTTTCAGATTCTATGATATAGAAACAGTGGTAATATCGACATTTCAAATGTGTTTGGTGTTTGTGAGTTAATAAACCACATAACCATGCATTCACTTTCACCCACTCTGATTGCTTTCCTTAGCCCTGCATATCTTCTTTTGATTATATAATGAAAAACTAAGCTCTTGATGGCAGTTCACAGTGCTGCTACTCTGACACACATTTGTTTCTTAAATGTGCTTTGTTGTGTTTCCCCGGCATGAGATTTTGAGTAACCTTTTTGGACAAATTAGACATGTGGCACAATGAAGCTCCCACCCCACCATCTGTAGGGTTTGGTATTAACCTCCCGATGCGTTCACGGGCAGATGAAGAGATACCCACTACTGATGTCAAGCTCGAACTGGAGCTGAAGCCCCAGGAGTCTCTGATCAAATCCCTTAACTTAGCGCTCCACTCCAGCCTCAAATGGCCCAGCCCGGCCACAGATCATACCAAAGTGATCCTCTTTCACCATTCTCCTGGTGTGAGGAGGAGGATCGCAGCAGAGAGAAGCAGAGATCAGATGAAGAAGAAAGAGGGAAGAAGCAGAAAGCAAGAAGGTGTAGAAGAAGTAAGATGGTGATTGATAGGTACTTAAACATGGAGGGCTTGGAGGCAAGTCCACAGCATGGTGAAGTCCTCCAGTGTTAAAGTTCACCCAAGACGGGCAGGAGTTTGAAATCAGGCCTACCTCCTCCGGTTAGCTGCATCAGACCTTTGAAAACAGGGCTTAACACGTTTTTTTTTTATAAGTGACGACGGACACTTTCCGATCAACCCCGGCTCCATTAGTTAGTAGTGTAAGGCTTTTAAGAGCAAGGCTATAAACAGCTTGTGAGGAGGTAAGACCTTTAATACCTGAACTCAGTTTGTCAGAACTGCTGCTCACTATGATGGCTGCTCCAGATCATGTACCTTTTTTCCACATCAGAGACTAAATGCATGCTATTACCACGGGCCCAAGCGGCTGCTCACACCGCCACCGTTTCGGCACTTTATGAAATTGATATTGTGGGAAAACACGCGGGCAGTGCCCAGTCTTTAGTTCATAAACACACCCAAACTCTTTGCCAGCCTCCACTGGCTAGTGTGCTGGCCGTAGACCTAGTCAGTGCATTTGGCTGATAATATGAATGGTAATGAGTGACTGACTGTTGGGATTGAAAGCAGAAGAACTGTCATAATTGAGCTAGATTAATTAAAGGAGATCCTCTGTATCCTTACAGATCAGTGCATCTTGTTAGAAGTCTGTGGGCTGAGGCGCTGCTGGAGAGGGGGTGTTTTTAACCAAAGTGTATGTGTTTGTGCACGTGTAACCTGCAGCTTGTGGGTTAGGTAGGTTGTTGTGCGAGGAACTAATTGAAATGAGAGGCGATGTGCGAGTCTCAGCCAACATGGCCGGTCCATTTGTCAGGGTGACATCACTGCACTCACACCCCATCCATCTCCGTGCGGCGCCACAGAACCATGCTCCTCGTGGTGATTAATATCCATACCTCCCTCACTGCACTGCATACACCCCTCCCCCGAAACCACCACCACCGCACTCGCATGCAGCCGTTGCTCCACACGTGCACGTGCATTCCCACAAACAAACAAACAAATAATCGCGCACACTCTGTTGGAAGTCGTCCTCTTCACTTTTTCCACAGTGGCTGCGCACTCACCCACACTCCCTGCCATGGCACTCCTATTTACTCTCTCATATACACATGACTGGAGCCCAAAGCCCAACCAGTTACACACATAAACCTTCTAATTGTTCCAAACTGTCCTTGTGCTTTGGTAGGTTCAGGTGTAGAATTTTTTTTTTTTCTTACTTCTTACTGATTGTAAGGGAATCCTGGTTCAAATTCAACGCATATTTTTGAACTTACACTTTCATGTAGGAAAGAAAACAATTATGTTTTGAAAGAAAAACCCTCCTCTAATGGATTTATTTAGATTTACGCTGCTGTTATGAACTACTTGGTGATCCTTGTCAGTAAAAAGCTTAATATAAGGGGACTGTTTACATGTATACCAGAGTTTTATCTGCTAGCTTATTCTGGAGCATTATGTCTGCAGTCATGTATGATACAGCTTTAAAGATTTCGTCAGGTGAGATGAACCCTCGACAATAAAATACGTTTTAATCCATCATTACATTTTGCCATATCACTAGCTTTAAGGATAAAGCTGGTGATATTCTATATTTCTGCTATATTCAGCAATGGTACTTCCTGACTTTCTGTCGCTTCCCAAGCCTGTTAGTTCTTACTGAAGATGCGGGTCCCAAACGTTTGAGACTACATCAACAATCTGTAATTTTGCCAAGAGTTTGTGGACACTTTTAAAAACACACAAAGTTCTCACGAGAAATGAAAAAGAATGGTTTTAGATCGTGCTCTATTTCCAGGTCGGCGATCAAATTCAAATTAAACCAAAATTGTGGCATTGACCAGGTTAACTCTTGTACAAAGAGTCAGATTTCAGTGATTTGTATTTCTTTTTTATTTAAAATAGGCACACATGCAGGGTCATCTGAACTTCATTTGGGCCTCAGTGGATGAATGGTGAATTTAATATTCTACTGTTCAGTTAGACATAACAAATATGCCAACATATTTTGAAATGTATTTTCATTTTTCATTCAGACATTTTGGGCCTCACTTTTATGTTTTTTTTTTATATTGTGAAACAGCTGGACACTGTGGCTTTCAGCAAACGTTACTCAAACAAGAGTAAAACATGTATTTGTTTGGAACTACTTTCTGTCTTGGATTTGTTGCACGAGCAAGTTTTCATGGCTGTAGGACAAGTTATATCGAATTCTAAATAAACCACAATTAAAGTTCATTATAATGAGGGAATATGTCATCCAAAACAGTTGTTCCTTTATGCTGTTTTGGGCAGCAGTGGAGGTTAATGGTAAATATAGGAACGTGCTCTATCAGGCTTTGGCTCCACTGGTAATACCTCAGTCTTTTCATTTGTCGACAACATGAAACCACGTGGAAAATCACCAGTCCTATTCTTTCCAGTTTTGAATGGCCTGGCATATTTAACCACTGTACATTAGATTGATTTGGGAATAACCAGCGATGCAGATGAAAGCAGAGCAGTTCCAAATGTTTCATTCAGTGTTTGATAGGCAGAATCAAAAATCATGTTTCTAAACAAATCAGTGCTTCTTGTAGACTTGGAGTCAGTTCCAAATCAGAACACAGCCCCACTGGCAGCGGCGCCACGTTCTGTAGCCAAAAATGTTGTACCCATCTGACGACAAATAAAAAATCTCTCATACAGTACACACCACTGTGCTAAACCTCAGGAAAACAGATGTTCATTTAAATTGCTGCAGTAGATTTACAACTGTAGTTGGCAGAGTTTTACAAATGAACAAATATAAGCAGACAGGATTTAGAGTATCAGGAATAAAAGCTGTGGCCTGGGTTTTTTTCACAAGTTCTCCTGTGGTAGGGTCAACCAAAACCAAGCTCGTTATGGGCAGCAATCAGAGCTACTCCAACCTGAGGAGGCAAGGAGTCGAGCTTTGAAGATGCTCTAAATGATGACCTTTCTCTCCTCTGCGATGTGCTTTGATAAGTCAGGCTCTGATCTCCTCCGTGGTATCATAGTGCATCACTGCTCCCTGCCCCGTCCTCCTGGAGCTTGGTTGTGCTGAACTTTCTCACCACGCCCTCGAATTACATCACCCGGGCTTGCTGTCATGTTTCACACCAGGTCTTTGAACTTGTTCAGCCACAGGCCAAAAAGTGAGACAGAGCACCCTGAAGATGTGTTCTTTTCAACAAAGGATTGTGATTATACTTTAAGATGGCTTCTTTTTTTTTTAAATATCAGACTTTAGCAAAGGCAAATTATTGTTCATTACATATCTCCCTATGATGTATGTTCCTCCAAGTGGAACCAAAGTGCTGCTTAACCTCGTAGTTGCGACTCTGAAACACCAGTCTCTCCCTCTCCCCCTGCGAGTATGCAGGCCCGCCTCCGCACCAGCTGTGAGATGCAAAGCTCCCCCTTCATGTAAAAGCTTTTCGCTGTCTTTGAGAATCCTCTGTCCATGCTTTTACGTGAGAAGGAAAGATGCTGAGATACTGCGAGGAGAGAAGGTGATAGGCAGTGGGGGACAAAATTACTGAGAGAGAGGCACAGACAGACACCTAAAGCAGAGGAAGACAGGCAACATGACAGAGATCCTGCAAATGGAGAGATGGTGGAGGGAGGTGGGGAGGGGAGGGGAGGGGAGGGGAGGGTGAGAAAGCAAAAGGAGAGCAACAAAACTGAAAGCCGGCAGCCGCTACAGTCGATGTGTGATTGATTGAGTGACGTTCAGATGCCAGGGGTCATACATATGCAAACTGCTCATTTGTAGTAGCTGCCAGGGCTGCTGTTCACCAGAGCCCTTGAACAGTGTTGTCTGACCACCGGGACATATCGCACAATCAGATTTAGCAGCCCCCGAAGTCACATGCAGGACAACCAGCAGCTGCCACGTGCACCACCAGCTCTGACTTACGGTATCTGTTTTTCATCCCTGCCTGCCACAACAGGCCCTTGTCTGTCTGTGAGAGATCTGGGTTTTAGGGGCTCAGATATGTGTCAGATGAGCTTTGGTGTTTGTGCGGCACAGATTTTCCCTCTTGACATTTTGTTGTTTTTTTTCATTGCTTTGTTGCACACAAACCCCATTTTCCATGTGAGTGACTCTGTGTACAGCAGCACAGCGTGCACAGTGCTCTATCTTCAGCATCGTTCGACCACAACATCATAGCAGTGTTCATTTGAGGCGCAGACACTGCATCTATCTGCGACATTGTGCACAGCTGAGACTAATGCTAAGCCAAAGCGTTTAGGTGTCTGGCAGTCATCGGTCTGCTCAACATTTTTAGCAAAGACCTGCCGTTTCATGAGTGTGTTATCATGCAGTTTGAACTCGCCCTGTGTCGAGGGGCAGGCCCCTGAAACATCAGATGACTTTGCTGCCATTTGAGGCGGTCTGATATTTTCTTTAATTATTGATTCGTGATGAGGCCAGCAGGAATCGGGGGCTCATACATAAATTCTTTTTAACCATTTTCTAGTGCGATTCTGCTGTGATGTTATATTCATTAACATGGAACTAGTAATTTGTAGGGGGGACAATCAGACAGTATGTTGTTTTTTTTCTTCTCCCTCCAAAGTCTTTATTTTCTCTTCCACCGGAAACAAGGATGTGGTGTTGGGTAAATGGCTCTCTGTGTTCAGGCTGCCATGAAGAGGCTTTCTTGTGCTTGCTCGCACTTCTCTCTTTCTCTCTCCCTCCCTGCCTTTCTGTTTCTCTCTATCTCCCTTGACCCTCCTGCTCTCAGATCAGACCGCTCTCCAGCCATGCTATTGGGGCAGCGAGCTGTAAACAGGAGCTGTACGATGATCCAAGTGGCAGGCACCTTCATTCAGGCCCACGCCCCATTCCCTTTAAACAGCCTTCGTTTTTTATTTTAAAAAAAAATTGAGACTTGTCAGCCCACTGAAATCCGCGCCCATAAAAAAAAAGAAAAGGATGAGAAATCTTTTGGGAATGGCTGTGTGTGGAGGATGGACCGCTGGGTATGCCCCTTGCTCATCGTGAGCCCGACACACAGGCCCTTTATGTGGCTGTGTGGAGGGTGGCCCCTTCCATCCTCTGCTTCTCATCCACACCCCAGAGGCTCCCATTCAGCCCGGGCCTGGCTGGGGGGAAGTTGGAGCTCTTTTGTGGTGGGGGATTCTTAGTGGGGGCTGTCAAGGCTGTGACTGTGTGGGCCTTTATTTCGCCAGAAAAGAGAAGGAGGAGAAGAGATAGAGGGAGAGGGCAAGAGGGAGACCGGGGCGGGAGGGGTGGTACCAAAGGAGAGATTGGACACAGACGGCCTTGTTAATCGGCACCCCCAAAGAGGGAGAGGACTAGAGGGAGAAAGAAACAGGGAAAAGGCGAAGTAAACGCAAGAATGAATTCAACAGAAAGCCAAAAAACATCCCCTCTATTACGTCACCGCTGTTATTCCCATCCTCCTCCTCCTTCTTCTCCTTTCCTCCACTCTTCCCTATCTGTTCCCTCCATCTGTCCCTATGTGAGCTCACTCTTCAGCTCAATAACAAGCTTTTGCCCTCCCCCTCACCCCTCCTCACTCCCTTCTTACCCTCCGCCATTAGTTTACACACATTCCATTATCTGGGAGACCAGGCAAGGAGAGATGTCTGGGGTCAGAGCGATCATTATCGTCACGTCTTTCCGTTACACCGTGAGTTATAGCCCGCCGTATAGGAAACAGACATTTAAATCATAATCAATAGAGCAATATCAATGCAGAGAAGCATGGCTAAAGGAAATCGCTGCCTCGGCTCAGGAGGAAACAGACACTCAGTTTAGACCGAGATAGTGGCACATACATATTGATTAAATATGATCAAGCCGCAAAATGGATTATGTGGCATCACGCTCAGCGCATGTTCTGTTTGTTTGTTTGTTGTTGTTGTTTTTTCGGAAAAACAAACAGTTTCTCTGATATTCAGGTGATGCAACGGCTGTGGCTGGTGTGTGAAAATGTGTGGAAATTGAAGAGTGGGTTTGAATGGCGATCACCTGGTCTCCGACTATCCGTGTGTGCTGCTCGCATATTGCTTCCGGCACAGTGGCTGAACCGCGAACTTAGCGGGGAGGGGACGCTGTCATGCTCTGTACATTCACTGAACCCTCTGGTCATGTTAAGGTGACAAGGGAAGCAGTGTTCCTTGCAAGGGACGCTGCGCGACTTACACGCAATGTTTTGCCCTGCAAGGACGATGCAAGGAGACAGGTGCGACCTGACCCGGATGTGACCAAAACACGGTTGCCGCTGCCAGGACTGAATCTGCATCTCCGTGCTGCCACAAGGAGAACATGTCAGTGCTACGCTGCAGCAGAGCACCGCATCACTGTCACGGAAGGAACAGTTTTAAGACATGATATGAAAACGCATCATGTAATCAGTCAGTACAAATTACAGCTTTAACACGCAGCGAAAGAGAACAGAATCACTGTTATTAACTCATACAGTTTGTTTGTGGTGAATAAGAAATGTGATGTCTAATCCAGCTGACAGGTTCCATATTTGGAAATCTTTGTTTCAACCATTGACACAATTTGAAAAGTTATTCTTTGACATGACCTTTTGCAAGTGATAGTTATATAACCCGTTTTTATCAACAGATCTTTTTAAGTGCATTTTGGATTTGGCAGACATGATTTGAGATGTTTGACTTAAATAAAGATCACTCACATGATTTATTTTCTCCAGTGTAGTTCAGCTCCGGGGCTGTTTTCTCTTTTTTGATGTGTTTCTAGTTCCTTTGTAAAAGCAAAGACTTCTCGCTGAACGTCTTGAGCTTGATATACAAAATCATTTCTTTGTTTTTTTTTAAGAGAAAAAAGAAACATCAGGTAAACCACAAATGACGTTTGTATCCAACCTGTACGTATGACACGTGGGCTCTGCCTCAGTTATTAAGACTGAAATTAAAATAGCTCTCATTTAATCTATCATTTGTTACTGAACTCACAACAGGATTAATAATGTCACAGAGAAAATTAAATTAGTACAAATTAATTTGTAGGAACTTTACTTTTAAAGTAGCAGATCAACTAGAACTATTTACAGTTTAATGATTACTTTATTTATGTTGAATTAGCTTGACTGGGCCACTGTAATTGTGTATACTGTTTGTGCCAAAGTTAATTGGTCAGATCATTTAAAAGGGAATTTGCATATTGATTTGAATTCAGGCAGCCGACCAAGATGGATATTATGTGATTATAGTTTATAATTAAATGCTCATTGTAAAGCACAGAGTGTGTATTAAAGATATCAGCTGAATGTCAGGTTGAGGAGTGCAGTCAAGCACATAACCAGCCTGACCAAACAGTTCAGCAGCACCGAGCTGCAGCCCAGAATCCACAAGGTCCTGTGTAGGTGTGAGCTGTGAAGAGATAGTACACTGCACATCATGGTTCATGTGCAGCCAACACCCACGCAGCGCTGATCAGGCAAGGATCATCTAATGAATCTGGAAATCTATAACCCAGTCCCTGGAGAGTGAGGAGAAATTTCTCAAATCAGAGTAAAACAATATGATACACTACGTGGGAATATTTAAGTAATCAGAATGTGTCTGTAAATATTTTCCTGGACTTTAATCTAAAAAGGTAGCCTGGACGTCCGGAGGTGATGCTCAGGTGATCACCTCCTATAGGTGACATAAAGAAAACAAAACAAAACCCTCCAGAGCACGAGCGTGAAGACAAAAGGCTGCTATAAATGTAAAAAAATAAAAAATAGGCATGCATAAAAACAATTACTTTGCTATCTTAATTGCTTTCCAAAGAAAATACATTCTGTCACCTTTCCAATTAAAACATAACCAGAAGCTATATTAGATGTATTTTTAAATGGTGCCTGCAGCATGTCTTGTTGTCTAAGATATTGGATTCCACCTGGGCATTTTAATGACCAGTTTCATTTATAGATGCTGGGGAATCAGCCTAGATAAACAAAAAGACTATAGTATTGAGCAGTACTTTATTATGCCAGCTGAGGATGCCGCGCTTATTATTTACATTTTGTCATTTAGTAATGCTTCATATTACATTTCCAAATGGATCATGTTTACGGTATCTTTTCAATTAGGCTAACAGTTGTACAGAATTCCTTTTACATGACAGTCCCCTGACATTTCTTAACCCATCTGACATCCACTTGGTGAAGTGTGAACCATTTTGCAAATGAGGGTTATTCTGGGAGAGTGACGCCTCTTCTGTCTCCCCATACACCCTGGAGAGGATTGTAAAAGCTGTTGTCCTTTAGTTATGACGGAAAGCAAGGAGGAGCCACGAGAGGGAAAGAAAAGGAGACACTCTTCAATTGGGAGTCCTCCATTCTCCTCTCTGTGTCTGTCTCTGTTCCTCTGCCTGTCTCTTTCCCTCTCTCGCTGCATGTGCCCTGCTGCTCTGTCATCCTCAGGGATGCATCTGAAGAAGACCATCTGTTGATCCATTTGTCTCCTGCTTTGCTTCCTGTGCCACTGCCTCTCTCCTATCAATGATCAGGCCTGGCCTTTCCCCCTGCCCACTGCCAACAGGCCCTTGGGGTAAGGAGGGCCTGCTGGAGGGGGGTGGGGCAAGGAGGTTGTGTCTCCGGATTCGATTCGCACAAACAGAGATAATGAGTGTACCATAAACAGCTTCTGACCCCACAGCAAGCTGCTCTCTGAAGTGAGCCTTGTTGTGCTGATCTGAGTCAAAACACAGATTTGATCTTTTTTTAATATTATTTTTGCATCGCTGATATCCAAACTGTTCCTTTCACCCCTAGGACTCGAAAACATAGAGTTCATCATTACATGGGGGCAGACACCATGAAATAGAAGTTAGGAACAATGCTGAGATGCTGAAGGACCATCACTGGAGGCTTGTAAACATTCGCCACCACCAACACATTTATCGCTTGTGAAATGTTTGGCGGTGTTGCCGCTGCAGAGAGTGGGGTGCTGGTTTCCACACATGTCTCCTAGCTGTCACCTCGCGTGCATGTTCAGGGGTTTGATGGACACTGAGTCCACTGTGTGGACTTCCGGGATTGGTTGCCTTTGATCTTCTCCCGTGACTCTCGATTACCCATCATTCAGCAGAGCTTAGGCCCTGGAGAGGAGCTGGAAAAGGGTGGTGTGTTAACATGAGCTCTGATGTACCCAAGAGAGACTCACTGTCCAACTCAGACCTCATATGGCAGATTACACAGACATGGAGGAAAAATGTACACGAATACTGCCACTTCTCAATGTTTAGATGGAAAGTTTGTGGCGCTGGAGAGTGCGAGAGAGAATCGAAATATGTCAGAGGAAGATGGTGACTTTGATATGACATATAATGAGGTTGCAGTCCATACTGAGGATTTTACAACATCGAAACAATTGTAAATCTTATTATCACGTCTTTTTGTCTCTCTGCCTTCCTAAAGTTTTCATAGATTTGCACGGTTTTCATCAGGACTGCTCAATATATCCGATGATGGGTGTTCAGCCAGGGAGACTTGCCATTGATTTCCCGTAAGGTGCAGATGACATGTGGTCACACGCACTCCTATTTTACCAACAGCCATGTCATCTAATAAGTCATGATTTCAACGCTGCTGTCACTTGGTGTGAAGCTGTTTGTGACAATATCAGTGTTGGGTTAGTAATTTTTGACTAGCTGCTTTTTTATTTATTTTTCATCTTATTAAATGTGATTCATTAGACTGGCCTCCTCTGGCTGAGTTGTTAAGTTTCTTATCTTTATGCGTTGCAGGTTTCCTCAGCACCGGCGACCAGGCTGCTAAAGGAAACTACGGGCTCCTGGACCAGATCCAGGCTTTAAGGTGGATCAGCGAGAACATCGGCTTCTTCGGAGGAGATTCCAACCGCATCACTGTGTTTGGTTCTGGAATCGGAGCTTCCTGCGTCAGCCTGCTCACTCTCTCCCATCACTCTGAAGGTACAGTAACACACAATGGGGCGGGGTGGGGGGGGGGGTGATACAGCTGTGCAGCTCACGCCTGCTGCTGTGTAGACTGCTTGATATCAGAAACTGCCGATGCAGGTAGCGGGTATCGAATAATGTATTCCATGGTACTGTACAGCATAACGAATGTTTTCAGCAGGTGTTTGCATATAAATGACTATGATTTTCAGTCCCTCCACAAATTGAAACTCCACGGCACATTTTGAGCCACATGTGGGTCTTGACATACTTTGCTGATTTGCTTAGTATCCCTCTCCTTATCCGGAATAAACATGTAGTTGTAATGTGTCTCTGTAAGCAAGATAAAAGGGGACAGTGTACCAGAGACAGCTTTTTAGTGGAAACTACATTTACACTAAATGACACACACACGCTCGCACTGTCCTCTTTCTAAGCAATGTTGTTTATCTCCTGGCTACCTTAATGCTACTTCATGATGATATACCGCCTTTGCTGGTCATGTTTGTAATACTAAACGCAGCATGCATGCTTGACTTGGACATGAAATAAACATCCCTCAGACTCATGCTCCTCTAATGCATCACTGAATTAAGATGGAGCCTCACTACGCACAGGTAAGTTCCTGCAGGAAGCGCTTCGGTTCATACGAATGAACTGTTTCTCTGCGCTCCATCCATGAATGTCAACCCCCAGCTCCACCCCCACGCAGCCAAGTTGTCACTGCATCATACTTAACCTGGAAGTTAGTCACACATTCATCCATCCACATAAAAGCTGGCTGTTCTCTTGCATTTATTGACAGCTTTGTTTTGTATGTGACAGGCTATCAGGATACTGAGGTGTTTTTTTTTTGTTTGTTTTCACATTGCACCACATTATGCGGTGGTGATATTCCAAATGAGAGATCTTTAAGTTTTGCCACGCTCACATCACTCGCTTGTCGATGTGTTAACATGACACAAACATGCTGCTCCGGACACACATGGCTGCGAATGCAGCACAGGGCTTTTACTGTACATTATATGGAAGTACATTAAAGAAATCACTCAGCACATACAGGCCTGGTTTTAGGCAGTGTAGTGGTCATAAAGCCATTAAGTGGTTCCCCCCCCTCCTCCAGTCACCACACACACCAACCCACACCCGTACACACACTATTTTGTTTTCTTGTCACTAGGCAGAGTAAAATCACTGTACTTGGACTTTTGATCAGCAGACCAACATGCATCTGAACGAGGTCATTTGCGCTGCTCCGCTTTGGGCCCCATTACAGTGCCGAGGGTTTGTGATGTGTTTTTGCGTTCTCCAATTTGCATCAAAGTGTTACTAATTGCCTTGATTTCCTCCGATGAATGATGACTGCTTTTGGATTGAATTTTTACCATAAATGCCTTTTTTATTCATACTCCATAATGCTACGCTCCATGTAGCATGTTATTATACTGCCAATGAAACCATCTCCTCTGCCTCCCAGTAAATTGGATATTACCGGGTCTGTTTTTTTCCCCTGAATGGAAGTGTATGCCCCACTGATGGGATATGAAAAAAAAAAAGAGCCTGTAAAACTTGAGGGATCCTAGGAAATTGAAACAGGAAGCCTTCTATCACGCCAGGACTCTTGCTGTGAATGTTACCAATGGCAATCAGATTTCACACAGACTCTCTGAGAGCACAGATTGTTGTAATTATATAAAGTTTAGGACTGGAGTGGGCTGCTGGATGTGACAGGAAATCCAAGTGAAAAAATGTCTTTTTGCACCTGTTTTCACAGCCTCCAGTGTATGCCACCCCTCCTCCTCCTCCTCCTCTCCTATAGTCTTAACTGTTGAAGCAAAAACTGGTAGTATGTGCTTGTTGCCAGGACAACGCAGTAAACAAGAAATTAATCAAAGTGCCTGGATGTGCATGGTGGTGAAAATTGAAGTCAAAATCTATAATCAAATGAATTGTACACTGTCATGAGCAGACCTGGTTTCAGGTGGCCACTAGTAATGGATTTGTGTAATGATTTTCTATCTGTGTTAGCAAACTGTTGCATCAATAGTGTCTTATATTGAGTTTCCTACTTTGCACTCTGAATGGAAATTAAGTCAGGAAACAAGATTGTAAACAGTATGTCATGGCTCCACCTCACTTTTTATTCCAACTTGCTTACAAATGAAACTTCATTCTCTAGCCGTAGAAATACAGGGAGTCGTGTCATATTGAATGTTGTGTAGTTGAATATGTGGAGTACGGTAGGATATGATAACATAGGATGAGATTAAAACGTGTCCATGCACTTGTGTAGACACAAACATTCTCCTTCACCTTCTGCTCAGATACAGGTTAACTAGACCCAAGCAAAAAAAAGCAAGAAAAGTAAATCAACGATGACACACTGTTCTGGAGCTCCCTGGTGTGTCTGTGTACTTAATGACAGTATTCCCACTCTTACTGTACACAGTCTGTCATCACTGCCTGCAGTGCATAGACTTTCCATCTAACAGAGGCTCCTTTTATGCCTGTTGGTGGCAGAGTGACAACTTATTTCAGATGCTCCATGCTCCTCCTGAAGCTTATTTAATAAGCTGAATCCTCCTATATCATCCGAGCCCTCCGGCCTTTCTCTTTGATTGCCTGCTCCTCCGGCCTGGCCTTGGTGGCGTCTCCATGTGGGCGTGCCGAGGACTCCAGTCACAGGGTACATCCATCACAGAGCCTCCCCCTTCTGGCCTGTGTGGAGGCTGGCCTGGACATCCTCTCATGAGGGCTAGATTTTTTAGACGGTCCGTGCCCTGCCTCCTCCATCTAATCTCCTCCTTACTGCACCCATCTGTCTCCCTGCCTTCACAGGCAGTAAAAGCATGCAAGGGACGCACGCTTTTTCTCCATGTGCCAGTGTGTGTCTCTCTCCCTTTCTCCCTCTCTGGGTTTCTGCTCCCTAGTCTGCAGCATGTGTGGTGCATTGCTATTAATAAGATGGCTGCCTTGTCTGCTATGTGGCAAGCAATCTAGCTGCACATCTGAGACTTTAGAAGCAGAATGGTCATTAAAAGCGCCATCTTTCTCAGCAGGAGAGTGTTTTTGACCAGCTTATTAAATGTAGCTCAACAGTTGTGTTCCCACTGAGGGAAATCTCCATCCCCATCTTCTTTTTTTTCTCCAGCTTCAAAAGGAAAACGGCTAAAGAAGTTCAGAAGCAAGGACATTAGCCAGTCCCATGTATTATCTCTCTGGCATCGCACAGGCGCTAATTGAACATGCAGATTTGGCTTTTTCCCTATCTCCTAATAATCATTCAAAAGTGAGATGGCTTCTCTGTACATGAACAGAATACACAGTAGCCAATGACTCAGATGTGTATTTGTACATATGTCTTGAGTGTTTTGTATCAAAGAGTCGATACATCTGTTTCTCTATTCAAAACCTACAGGAAACATACTGTACATCTACACACAGGTGGCTGCATCTGCATCAGTGCGTGTATCTCAGCTCCACACATGTGCACACAGGCGTGTCTATTCACAGAGCACGCATGAGGGAAGGGCTAGTTGTGGAGGCACTGAAGGTCGTTTGGCTTCTCTTTTTTTTTCTCTCTCTCTTCCTGTAAGCAATCAGGATAAAAGCTCCACTTCTAAGGAAGTGCTCCCCTTTTAATGGAATGTCTTGGACATTAAAGACAGCAAGTGTGGAGGATCCTTCATGCCAATGTCAGCTTTCATTTTTATTAAGACTTCTGGGTTATTGAGGACCATAAATGTGCATGTTAAATGCACGGTTTTATTACAGCAGTGCAATGAGTACCAAGATTTTTTTTAATGCAAGACACCCCCTAGCAAACACTGAAACCCCCTGAACCATAAGTAGTAAGATGGCAGTGGGACAGGGACTCAGTTTTAAAGAAAGGGTACATTTTTGAATCCATTTAGTGGGAACGATAGCACAGAGGGTGATTAAGTTTTCCTTAAATCAAATCTTAAATCTGCACTTTATTTTTGGCTACCTTTCATTATGAACTACTTTCTGTTGATTTTCAGACGCAAATTCATGATTCATGCAGTCTCAGAAAGGATGTGACTGGAAGTCATGGGAATTGATATATTACTTCCTTCTGCTGATTGGGTGAGATACTAAGGTTTCTATTAGAGTGACTTGAGTGTGATGTAAGGATTGCAATCGCTGCCGTGTCCTTTATGATAAAGTATTGTGAAGTATGTACACACAGTGAATCATCTGAAGTAAAATTGGCTGACAAAGAAAAGAATAACCTAAATTAAAATGTCACACACATCTCAGTAAATGTGACTATATCCTCAAAAGTGAAATTGTTATAACTGTTATACATATAGCTTCAATGTTAAATCAACATCATTATCATTATCACTTTGCAGTAGTCTGACTTTTTTGACATGTGATGGTCAGGTAATGACTAAAGACATGTTTCATCAAGTTTTTTTATTTGATTTTTGTGTTCAGCCCATCAAACCTCAGTGTTAATTTCAAAGAGATTTTGCTTTAGTAAATATTTACGTTAATGTTGTGATTCAGATATTGTATATTTCTACAATCATATGTGTAGTGCTGCCAGAATGCACAAGAATGATGCTCTGCTACTTTTGTCTCAAGGTGAGGAAATAAGATTTCCACAGTTGTCTTCATCCAGTTGAAATTTACTTACATTTTTTAAGTAAGATCCAATCATCTCTAAAGTGTATGCCGTGCAAGAGAGCCAATAAAAACAAATGGAATGGTCAGAGTTGTCATACTGACATTTAAGGTGCACTGATTGATTCACGATGCCAACTCAAAGCCTAGTTTTGATCCGCTACCGTTTGCCCTGTTAAAATTAATGCATTACGCAGTAACACAAACTAAACACTTTTTGTTCAAATTAAAAGCCCTCCAGTGTTTAAGCAGACACTAACCCTTCATTACTTAACAAGGCTTTTGTGGTGAAACATTTGCAGGATTGTGTTGACTGAAATCAGACAATCGTACTTTTGATGAGTAATCCAGAATTTCTTTTGAAAATAGCAGAATTGTATTTTGGAGTTCACTAACTAGTTTACATTATTGACTATTGTATGCAAACTTACCATTAAAGTGGGAATAGAAACGAGCCACATCTTTTGTCGTTTGTAGCGTTGTCATAGGTGTCTTCCTGTATTTCAACAAATAGGACTACAACCTATTGTAACATGTTCAATGTAAAAAATTATGAAGACAGTTTTACTGTAAATTGGAATATATTTCCATATACAGTAGCTTTAATGCATATTAGTGTTGTGCGTTACTTATTGTGTTTTAATCCCTATGTGTTTACAGTGGTGTTATAAAGATGCTAGCAAACTTGGATGGGTGTATAATTTTGAAAAATAGAAGTGCAAATGTGCTGTTTCTGGCATCTATTTAACTCATGGACCTATAGGTAAAGGAAATAAGACTGACAGCAATGTTTATTGGAACCCAAATCAAACTGCTTCTGTCAATATCGCTGCTGTCATGGGATTCAAAGCATGCGTTGCCATGAGCACCTAACCTCTGCTCCGACAATCATTTACCATGTACATGCAGGCTTGTAGTTGTCCTTAGAGTAAAGAACACAAACAGTATTGCTGGGAATTGCAAGGATGTGCTCAGCCTTGAAAACATGTGCGCTCATTCAGTGCTGTATCACGAGATAACACACATTATCTAAGGCTAATATAAATGCTGCTTGAAATTACCCTATCTCAGAGAGTGAAGAAGGAGGCCAAGAGGCCAAATGAAGAGTGTGTGCGTGTACATTACATCACTTCTTTAACTGTAATGTTACATCTGTCTGTGACCTTTGAAAATAACACATGTTGGTTTCCTTTCTGAAACGAGACCCATGGGAGGTTCTCCTTGTGGAATGGCCTACAGGCCTGCACTCCATAATGTCCCAGCACCGAACTCTTCCCATTCAGATCTGAAGGTGCAATCCATCCCCACTCAGCGTCAACTTCATTTCTGTGAGTTCAGGCATCCATCGCCTGTCAGGTTTAAGCACCAAATAAAGGCCCCTTACAAGAGCTGAAATATGAATCGGAGTCACCGGGAAAGATAGCTGCATAACCACATCCCTGGGATGTTATTCATACACTATGCAGCTGCCATTGTTGTGCAAATGCCTCGTGCTTGACAAAAACCAGAGACGATTGTCGAAATTAAATAGACCCTATTTCTAAGGTGTCAAAGGCATACAGCAACTCGACACTGTAAAGTTACCTGGGTGTTTGGGGCAACAGAATGCCTCTATCTCCAGGTTTGATTTGGCTGTTTGCTGAAGGGTGTCTGTGCATCTCAGGGTGTGAAAAAGGCCTATACGAGATGAGAGAATGGGGACGCGCCTTGTCAGGTGCCGTATTCTTCCGCCTCGATTGACAAGAGCGATAATTAAACCAGGGGGATGCCATCTCTGCGGAGCAAGAATGCTTGTATTTATTTACGCTGACTATTCAGCTTTGTTGTCTGCCATATAGTGTGGCCTTCATTGTGTGGAAAAAGCAAACTGCTTTTAACAAGTGGCCTATCTACCATTTTTTTTGTCATTCTTTGAACGACAGCGTCTTTGACTTTGTTTAGCTGAGCAAAATTGCTTTATTTTTACGAAACAAAGATGGAGGATTACCCACCGACTAAAAGGTATTAGTCTCTTTTGTACTTGAAAGAAATTGGAATTGGCCTAATTCAGGCAGAAAATAAGGTTTTTTTTTTCTCTTCACTACTCAGCGTTGCAAAGAAAAAATTAAGCCAAAGTTATATTGAGCAGGGTGGAGGACGGGGGGGAGGCCCTGCAGAGTGATGGGGTGTTATTAGGTTAAAGATGAAGCCTCTGAGGTCAGGTAGCCAGTTTGTGGTTAACACTCTAAAAAATAATATCCATTTGAACTGTCCATCAAAGTGAGGCAGCTTTACCTATCCCAAGCCAGAGGAGAGGAGAGGAATGAAGAATTGACAAATGGTCCTAAACGGTGAAGGCAGTTTATTCAAGTACTCCGGGCATCAGTCTGTCTCTGCTTGCAGCAGGTAGTAGAGCCTATAAAGCATGGAGTTATAGGTGTTAAAGAGACGAGCAGCAGGTCAGAGAAAGAAGCAGGGGATAATTGAGTACTTTAGTAAATCCATGCCTCCATCAACCGAGGTAATAGCTCAGAGCATTGCATATACCTGTAGCCCCAGATCCACAACTGTACGGATGGGCATGGGCAGCTTGAGTGACATGTGGCACACACTGGGCTGTCAGCAATATTCTCCAAGACAATACAATGAGACCCATCTGGTGATGTATAGCTGAGATTGCTTTTGGAATCTAATCGCAGCTGATGAACGAGGCGACTGCAGAATATGTCATCTGTTGATGACCTGCAATCCCCACTGGAGACGCTGGCAAGTCATAAGTTCAGGTAGACACCATCTATGAATCAGTCTTGATAAATCATTGTCAAAGGCGCATTCATACACTTCCTAATGGACAGTGACAGTGGTGGTGAGGACTGCAGGTCCTGGCTGTGCCTCGGCCTGCTTTGATCCTGTTAGGCTTTAGATCAATTAAACCAATAGCTGCATCATATTGCTCCCAGACTGTCTCGTCTGTTTCCTGTCTTGATTGGTCTAATGACTTGATGGAGGTTTCTGTCTGTGTCTGTCTGTCTGTCCTTCCTTCTGTGTGTCTGTCCATTTTCTTGTTACACTCGTCTCGACTCCAGCACCTTAATCTCTGAGGCATTTTCTTCAGCTCCTATTTCCCTGTTTCTCACAGCAGTTTCTTTCTTTTTCTCGGTGCCCACCCTCCCCCACGTCTCTCTTTCGTCTTCTCACCATGTCTCCCTCTCTCTGCCTCAGTCTTTCTCTGGCACCAGTGTAAAGCATCCATTATAGAGCGATGCATGGGTGTCTGTGTGAGTGGGAGAGAGGGACTTGGCACTCCTCCTGCCCCACCTGCAGAGGAAGCACTGACAGCTGAGCACTGGGGGCTCATAGCACCCACCCTCCCTCCCCCGTCCCTCCTCCTCCGCCCATCTCCACATCTCCACTGACCTCCCTCCTCCTCTCACACCTTCTCTATCTCTCTCTTTCTCTCTCACCCTCCCTCTATTCCCTGTTGTTCAACACACACTGGCCCAATTTCTGCCACCACTCAATAGTTTCCCCTCACGCTATTCTCGCATATCATTATGTCCATCCATGTTCGCTCTCTTTTTGTCTTTTTTTTTTGTTGCATTCTTCACTGCTTTTTTAGATCTCTCTCCCTCTCTCTCTTTTTTTTACCCATGATTCTGTGAGTTTACCCATTAGGCATTCCACACCAGGCAATGAGGCTGGCTAGATGTGCTGTTAAATAGACTGTTGTTTCCGTGTTTGTCTGCCAGATGAACAACAACGATGTAATTAGCTGAACTTTCCCCTTTAGTGATGACCACGAGCACTCTGTGTTTGCTTGTTGTTGCTGACAGCTCACCTCTGCGGCTAGCTAGGTCAGTCCTTTCGGTGTCAGTACATCTGTTTATCTCAGCGGAGAAAAAAAAAAAAAAAAAAAAGCACCCAATGTCTCTGCGTGAATAACAGATGGATAGTGTGGAGTTGCTTTGAAGGCACGCCATGCTTGAGAGCACCATCACATTCCTAGTCAATTTGAGTTTGCATAACATGTGATTTATACACATCTTTCGCAGCGAGGAGGCAACATTACCAGGTGTTTCAAACTGTTTCCAGTGATGTTTTTGCAACTTTTACATTGTTCGGAAATAGGAAATGTATGAGTGTGTTCTCGCTCAATGCTCCTGTAACTACTTCATCTACACAAAGAGGAAAAGTACTTGCTCACTGCATGATTATAGGCATCCATATATATATATACACATCGTTCTGTTTACATAGAGCCTGCTACAGTCTGTGCTTACAGACAGGATGACTTAGAGGGAAAATTGTTTTTTCAATGTGTGATAAGAAGTGTCACATAGGAAAAACATCAGTCCAATTACTCTGCAATAGGAGCCAGCCCGAGGGATTTCCTTGCTGAGAGCCTATCCTAGTGTGATACAGAGAATGGCGTTCATGTTTACCGTCTGGATCCCCATTGCTGACATAATGTGCTGTAACTGTACAACTTAAATGTCCACTGTGGGTGCACATGTGAGTCCACAGCTTGTGATCTGCCGTCGCAAGCCTGCCCACCAAGTCCTTCAATTCTGGGCAGTGCAAATGCATTAGCCTTAGCTGTGAAATTTGCATAGTCTGAGCACAATGCAATCCCCAATGAGAGGAACTTCAGCAAACATGCTGACAAGCAGAAACCTCTACTATAAAGGGCCAACATTGTGCAACCTGACAAAAAGACTAAATCTTTAGCTCTCGAGCCCGCAAGGCTCTAATAGATTTTTAGCTTAGAGAGGTAACATAAGCTATAGATCCTTTTCAGTGGTAAAAGAGAGTGACTCACTAAATCGAATGCAACTGTTAGAGAACAGTATTGCCAATGTGCTATTTCACAACTTGAAGACAATACCTTTCTTCTGGATGGGAAATTCTGTTTTAACTTACAGTGTCCAGATTTAGTTTATATTTGAACTGAGAACTAATGTTGCAGACTTTAGAAAGAAAAACATTCAAGAATCAAAATTCAGGAGAAAAAAAAAAAAAAAGCATCTTCATGTTATAATGAGCAGCTGCCGTTGATGTTTTCTTAATGCTTTTAACAAACTAGCTTGTGCAACATATCCAAACACACCTGACCTCTCACACCTCAACAACAAAGCAATCATACTGCACATATTGCACTAATCACCTCCTCAATCCACACTCCAAATTACTCCCGTTTTACCACAGATACACAATTTAAAAATGGAGGAGTGTCCGCTTTGATAGGGTTTTTTAGACCCTCTGCCATACCAGCCCTAAATACAATAAGAATCATTCCCAGCACAGACAAGTATTGATATGTTCAAGTGCATGTATAAATCCCCACAATGTCTACATTATGCTGGGCTCTCAGCTCATGTATGTTTGGTTTTTTTTCCCTGTGAGAAATTAATATGAACAGGTTGTTAATACAAGTTTATCATTATCTCACTATCTTCTGCCCACAAAGAAATGATACAAAAACAGCCAACATTCACAGCATTTCCTAATCTAATCTACAAGTTGATGGAAATCAATGTTCACACCTACAGTAAGGACAGCTGGCTAATTACTGCAAAATCAAAAAGTGTAGACTTTCAGAATCTTGACACCTCCTGCCCAAGCTTTGATGCAGTCCCACGTTCAGAGCAGCCCTTCATTTACAGCATCCTGCAGATCTGACAGCTCAAGTGACAGCTCAAAAAAGAGAGAAAAAGAATAAGTAAATCTTAACCCGTACATCAAGCATAATGCTGCATCAATTTTTTTTTTGAAAAATAGGCATCACTGCTGAAACATTTCTCCTTGTTTATGTAAAGGCTGTTTGGAGAGCATGCATCCTCTGCAGAATTTAAAATGTTGACAAACCCATATGGCATGTCACTAATCTTGATCGATGCCCACCACCGTGAACGCCACTCACACTGTAGAGGATAATGACATGTAACAAAGCAACATTTCACCAAAATCATCAGCGTGATCTGTCTATTATCCATTATGAAGTGCATCATAGGTTCTGCCATTTTCCAGTCAGAAAAAAACAATGCAAATGAGTGTTTACTTTCCAAACACAGAGCAGCACAGAATGCTCACAAAAATGTCTGAGCGAGCCCTATGTGCTATTCTTAGGGTTCCCCTTACAGCCACTATCTAATTGGAACCGTGGTTGTCCTATTGGTGAAGCTATCCTCCATACAGACTTTTTTTTATTAGGATTGTGACTGACTGAGATTCCCTGTCTGGGTATCAGTGCCTGCTCTCCAGCATGTCCCGGGACTCCTGCTCATCGGTGAGGGCTTCATTAGCCGAGGATGGGAGGTGGCAGCGGAGAGGGAACAGCTGTTTAGCTAACCACTTGCATTGTTAGCCAGCCTTCTCCGTCTGCCATAACTGCCTAAATCCGTCCCCTAGCTGCTAATAGAATGCTCATTAGGAGACGAGAGGGAGACTGTGTGTGAAACAGCGCCACTGTACTACAGCCCTACCAGCTTCTGCTGCTCCTCCTATCCCTCTGGTCTCTATTAAAGAGCTGTACGGAATAAACCTTTCCTCTGATCAACTGTCTCTCCAACCCACTTTGCCCTCTGAACCTGACCCAAAGGGAAAGACAAGGGGGTGTATGGGTACCTGAGTTTTCCCTGGAGATGGGCACCAGCAACTGATAACAAAACATGCTCCTCACTTGCAGAGATACAGAAAGATACACGATTACACAATCCCAGGGGATAGACAGATGATACCTTCTGCTGAGAGAAGGGTTCGTTTGGTGTGTGTGTGTGTGTGTGTGTGTGTGTGTGTGTGTGTGTGTGTGTGTGTGTGTGTGTGTGTGTGTGTGTGTGTGTGTGTGTGTGTGTGTGTGTGTGTGTGTGTGTGTGTGTGTATATGTGTTGTTGTTTTTTTTGTTTTCCAGATTCCCCCCAAGCGGTGCGATGTTAAATTATTCAAACACTGTAGATTGTATTGCTGTAATTTGTCAGGAACCCAAAAGCACAAGTCTATTTCTCTGTGTCAGAACTGATGAAGCTGGCAAGGAGGATGGAAAGCTGCGACATCAGAGATGGCACTGTGAATATCTGATGGTATTCATTGGAACAGCTACAGATCAGAGCCAAAAACACTGCACCCCCGTCACAGCCAAAACACATCCCCGGATGAAAAAGGGTGGCTCGTGTTTGATTAAAATTCAAACAGGAAAACATGTTTCCATGGAAGTACTTCAGCGAATTAGCACAGGCCAGTCGCTAACATTTTCCATGCAGGAATGCAGACGAACAAAGTGTAGAGCTTTCTGGTGAGACTGACAACAATCAACGTTTTTTTAAACTGATATGGACTCAGCTATTTAAACCAAATGACGGCAACTATTGACTCCCCTGTCACGGAAATGTAGTCGTAATTCCCACCTGTGAGTAAAGATAGTATTTTAGACCACCATGATAATAAGACAATGTTTGTTGATCGAATAAAACAAGGCACGCAGATTCATAAATCCTAAATCTTTTAAATTAAGGTTGGACATGTAATTATATGATTTGGATTGATTTTAATTTTCATATAATTTTGTACCTTTATTTGTCAGGTGTGAATTTGATAGATTTGCCAAATGCAAACATAATGTTAAATGTTTTAGACCAAGTTGTTTAAATCAAATGCCGTAAACATGCAAAACGAACACTGTTTGGACAAAAAACAAAAATCCCAACTCCAGCTCCACTTTATAGCTTTCAACAGTCAGCAGATGGTGTTTGCTCAGTTGTCATGGAGAAAGATCAGTGGCTGTTCTGATTTCATCCACGAATAAAGATCCTGCGGTTCAGTTAAAAGTCTCAGAAAGAAAATAGAAAGTGGGCCCTGAATCATTTATAAAGAAAACTAAACATATTTAGGACAATATAGTATCAGACAGAGTCATATAATGAGTATACTTTGTCTAATCAAACAGCTCAATACACTTTTTTATTGAACTTGAACCGAATGTTGCAAACATGTCTTTCTTAGGTCTTTGTTATATTAACAACAGGCCTTTTTCACAGTAGCCACATTTAGCCAGTAGGAAAAACACGGATGTTCATTAACAATGGTTCCATTTTGTTTCAGTACCAAAAAAACATGTGACAGTGAGCTGGCATGTACAATACTAGGACCCTGAAACACAAGCACAGATGCAGAGAAATGGAATTCAGCCATCATTCATTTATTTTTTTATAGCTGTAGTTTTCCTACTGAGATGAGTCAAATGTCATCCATGAAGAAGCCTAGTGGAATAACCAGTCAACACAAATCCAGAACCTTTTGCTGTGCCCACCTACTCAATTAAGTCATATATACCTATAGTAAAACCCAACGACAACAGATAAGAAAGGAGATAATACGCAATCCACAGCAATCATAATTTATGTATTTTACAGTTTAAATTGCATTAACATGTACACTAAATAATCATAGTCAGTAAATCACTGTGTATAGACATGTATAAATGCATATATTGCTCACACACTTTCCATATATAAAGTAACCTATTACTAGATCAGTATTTATTCCAGCTCTCTTTGCACTCTTGGTATTTGTCTATACAATCTATGTTTATCTATCCTCACTTGCATGTTGTCTCTGTTTTTTGCAATTTGTCTACAAGTTTGTATCAATCTTGTAAAAAAATTAGTTTGAACTGTGCATGTGTTGTTTGATCAGAGCAACAAAAAAACTGCCATGATTTGATTTGATCGGATTTTTATTTTATGCAAATTTGAAAACAAGATTTTATAAATATATTAAAAAAAATTGTGCAGTGCAAGGGGAGGCAAAAAAAAACCAGTGGGCTTATTTGAAGCCTCCACCAGACAATATTAAAAGTTCACAAGGTTATAGAAAACACTAAATTTACTTACCTAAATGATATAGCTACATAAAAAATAATGTAGCACATTTTTATTTTATATATATATATAATAAAACTGAACTGAAACGTAGATGTGTAATCTGTGTGTTACAGCCCCGACCTGTGTGTCATTTCTTTATATGGTGATGGAAGCTGACAATGACACATTCTATAGTAATGGCAATGGGTTTACCGATGCCACTGTGACTGTGTGCTGGAAAAGAATGTCTGTGGGTGCGATATGTGTCAAGTATTGTGACGTTAGTTGGTGTCGAATATGTGTTAGCTTGACATTGAGAAAGTGGAGCATGCCAGCATGGGGCCTAACTGATAGACAAGCACACTCAAGTCTCACTCGCATGCCCATACACACACATAACTCATCTCCACGGACTTACATCAATACTGGCCAAACATGTACGTACGTGCACAAACACTGGGATACACACTCTGTGAGCACACAGGTCTTACACACACAGCTCTGGCGTTGGCAGGTCCAAACCCGTGGGATTGACTATAGTTAAAGGTTGTCCTGCGTAAATATCCCCTTACTCCCCCCTGAATGCTCAGCTCACCTCTGCTACGCACACATGCAGACGTACTCACACAAATACAGACACACACAGTCCATGTGTACATCTAAGTCCACATACTCTGCCTCTCCACGGGATTTCATGTGGCTACAGCTGTGTGCCTACTGGCACTGGCAGCAAGAGGCACAACAGAGAGGAGAATATAGGTGAGGATATTGAAACAGAGAGATTGCAGTGAAAGGCATGTTACCATGAAAAAGAGGACAGGAACATGAGAAAGGAAACTGTGCACCCTCTCACATGACCGTAATATATTTTTCTTTCCTTTTCTTTTTTTTTTTTTTCTTTTCTCTCCTCCGCTGCCTACAGACTGGCTTCAATGTAAAAGACTGACAATCTGAGGTGTGACCGCTGAGGTGGAAAGGCAACTATTGAATGCCTTTCTTACCTCAGTGAGACAGTCGCACGGCTCCACGAGGCAGCACGAAAAGTTCACCACAATGCAGACGTATGTACACGCACCAAGGAGCTTCACAACATAAGCAAACAGAATGATGCCAGTGAGCACAGGCAGCAAATAAATAGTGAATGATGCTGCCAGGGCGGGGACTCACCATGGCTCAGCTCACAGCTCTTTGCCCTTGTGCCGGGACCTCGGCCTGTCACTCTGTGTTTTACTCCCTGCACCACCACTCCAGTGTAAGC
Source organism: Brachyistius frenatus (assembly GCF_029030835.1). Taxonomy (NCBI): domain Eukaryota; kingdom Metazoa; phylum Chordata; class Actinopteri; family Embiotocidae; genus Brachyistius; species Brachyistius frenatus. The sequence continues at coordinate 4,228,413 of NW_027210621.1, forward strand.
AGCCAACACAATTTTGGGCATCGAGGTGGTGAAGGAACTGTCCACCACTACCCATTTGGCCTTTTCAGAGCTTGACAGAAAAGACCGGAGGTAAAAATACACTGCTTTCTGTCCTGCCAAAATTGAAAACGGCTGGAGTGCTGCTGTGCAAGGGGAATGTATATAGTCCTTGTTATTAGGCCAGCCGGTCTGAAATGAGGTTGACACTGTGCCAGACATTGAGATGTTTTCTGTCACTCGGTTTTTTTGTTTCATCTGAAAGTCAATATGATACATTAATGGTCCAAATGGAGGCAGTGCAATGGATATTAATTAGTTGTCCATTACAGTTTGTGACACTATCAATCTGTTATCAGCTGGCTTCACCAATGACTGAAATTAACTGTCACTTTTCAATATCAGGCAAGTCATCTCCATGGTTTATTGCCTTCATTACAATGTTCAGTTCTTAAATGGTATCCTCATGAGATCGGAGAGTATCCGAGATGATGGTACACGTTGACAGAAAAAAATGTATGTCACGCCATGTTTATCTTTGCAAAGTTGGTAAATATCAAGGTAAATGTCTGTATCAAACACTTTACAATCAAACACCTTACAAGCACCATGAATGTGCGGTGGACCTGAAGAAAAAATGGGAGTGCGGCCATATCATGATCTGCTGTAGTTCATGTATATTTGATAGGGCCTGCCAGATGTGTGGATGTGTGTATCAGCAAGCAATCTCTCTCACTGAGCCCACAGAAATTAGATTTCATCTCAGGCCCAAAATCTAATACACAGGCTCATATTTACTCACAGTTGCAGAGCATCATAAGCCAATATGACCCTATAGAGGGGTGGCAGAGCCGCACAAAATGCAGTTAAATGAAAATGCTTTGAGCAAACTGTTCCGAAGGCCATCAATGCTTCTTAACCGCGGACTGGCTCCAAATGTAGTTGTTTCGCCACTGTCATGGTCTAAACTCTCATCAAATTTTTTTTTTTAAATGACAATAACCCATTGACAAATGAAGTAACGCAGTTATTTAAAGTTTCTCCCCTTGTCTTAGCTTCAATCGAAATCAAATAGTTCTGTCATTGGCCTGATAAATCTACAGTAGGAAGAAAAGACTTGTCTTTAGATCCAGCCATGAATCTGACATATCTCTCTAACTCATACGCCATAGAAATATCTCGGTGTTGAGAAATTAAATTCTACCAAATCACACTCGAAAATTGTTTCAGAGCCTTCGTATTAAGCTTGAGAACGGCACATATTCCCGATGAAATGCTTGTATGAGTCACCCTGCGTCTTCCTCACAATGAATGCAAAGTCACAGTTAGCATGCGGAGTGCCATTTTCCTATGCAGAGAGCCTCTGCCTGCCTTGAATACTCTCCAGGGACAATAGCACACACTGAGTCTTAGCACTTTTTTTCACTTCTTTTTTCCCCCTGCTCTCTTAAACTGCCATGACCTCCCGCTCCTTTTTCTTCCTTCTTTCTCTCTTCGTCTGTGACACAATAAGAATAGACGTTGGCAGCTTACTTCATCCATATGTCTGTCTGTTTGTCTTGCTGAGATGTATTTTCCAGTTTTTAGGGAAGATAAATGTGTAGTCAGCACGCTTTTGTTCCGAGGAGACAAAAATGAAGGATCTCAGCTCTCAACACTGCGGTCAACATGTTTTTAATCTCTATTACTGAACTCAACGTCTCAGCAACTGCGTATTTCCCAATCAAAATAAAAACACTTGAATGGATTGATCTGGACTAGTTTTGCAGCAGATCGATGCGCAGTGGCTGAGAGCTGAGTTCAGATAGGCTGCACAAATAGATCTTAATTGTTGGGATTTCCAGTTGACTTGATTTGTTCGAGTAGATATTCAGAGAGCCGGTGCAGCCAATGGAACTTTTCCAAGCCATTTTTACAGCAGAACATGTCATAACCCAATTGTCTCAACGTTCACTTACAGTAAGTGGACGCGGTGGCTAAAGAGTCTGCCACCGTAATTGACTCAATGGGAGTTTACAGTATGAAGCATGAGGCTTGGAGGGCAGACATAGTGCTCTCTAGGGATGGGCTGTTGTGACAGTGTTGCAATCTCTGCACTGTGTTTCTCTCAGCACATACAGGCTGAATAACCTCACAAACACAGCTGCCTTCCTCAGCAGGTAATTCCACAGTCAGGTGCTGGGATCACGTTCGAAGTGCTGTCCCATCCCAGACCGCAGTTTTTGCTCTCAATCTTTAATATGTGCCAGGGAATGAGGTCGAGGTGTGAGAGACGCATATCCCTCCTATTTTTGTCCGCTGTTTGCATCCGTCTTGAATTAAACAAAGCTTGTGTTGCTTCTGGCTGCAGGGCAACTGGCACAATGGGCAGAGCGGGCACCAGTGGTGTCAGACCCTGGGAGAGAGGAACACACAGAGTGACATAGGCACAGCTAGGAGAATATGTTGACACTGTCGGAGCCAGCGCCCGGCCTGCATGGTACAGCAGATAATCAGCTCGGACGCCGCTGCCGCTGGTGTGACCACTGACCCTAAAAGGTATCGGTAATAGCACTATAATTTCGAGAGGGGAGCAGGAATTACAGCACATCCAGGGGAGTGTTTTTTTTTCTCTACTTCTGGTTCATTAATGGTGGTTGAGATTAAAAGAGTTGTTGATGTTCTTGGTCAGAAAAAAAAAAGGTTGCTGCCGACTAGGTGCTCTGTGTGTGGTGCCTAATGAGCTTCCCGTAATCTATTGTGTGTGTGTGTGTGTGTGTGTGTGTGTGTGTGTGTGTGTGTGTGTGTGTGTGTGTGTGTGTGTGTGTGTGTGTGTGTGTGTGTGTGTGTGTGTGTGTGTGTGTGCGTGCGTGCGTGCTAGTGTTCATGTGGGTGTGTTGTATGGTATACATACATTAAGCATTGCCTGTAGGTATTTTCTGTGTGAGCGAGAGAGGATTGGACTTCCCCGGAGAAACAGATGATATTTAGAGGATGCACATGTACAGCCAGGCCAACATGTTGGAGCTCCGGGTGTGTGAACACCATGCACATTGTTTGCCTTTGTATGTGAGCTACAATCAGATCTGGGACGTACCCAGACTCAAAGGCTTGTAAGCAAGTGATCTGCTGTTTTGGAAGTCTTTGAAAAGGGCCAGAGTAAGCACTAAGCTTCCACCCACCTCCTGCTTTTAGCCGGGATGTGCGTATCCATCTCAGTTGCACCTCCTGTACCCTACATCTCACAGCTAATTTGTTTCTGTAAGACTTAGACACTTAGATCAGGGTCTCTCTTTCTTTCTTTCTCCATCTCTGTCAATCTGTCTTTACGTCTTTGCCTCCCCCCAAGGGAGCGTACACCCTTTGTGATAATTTGTCTGTCACAAATGCAACTGCGCCCTCTCTGTGGCTTTCCTTGGCCCAAAAAAATTAGTTTCAGCCATCCCATCTGGCTGTCATAGCCAAGATGTTGCCAAGAATAGAAGCTTCCCATCCTTTCACATTTCATGGCTGAATTGTCATATTTGTGTGTGACTTATATCTTTGACCCTCCCATGCTAGACTTATTTTACATCTGATTTCTTACTTATGGAGCTTTGCTCCCTTGAAGTCAGTGCACTCTTTGTCTCTGTCTGTCACTGCATATGTAAAAATGAACCAAGCTTTGGGGCTGCTGTACAATGCAGATGGGGTGTAAAATATGGTGCATATATTTAGAAACAACAGGAGTCAGATGTTTTGCGCTGTTACTACACAGCAGCCATTTGCACGGATCTCCTGTGAAAACCGGTTTCTGTGGGAGCTAAAAGCACTAATCATTTCCTCTCAGCACATTGATCTGAAATCTATTTGTGGATGCAGTAGGAGAAGGGAGAGGAAATCAGAAAACATTTTTAACAACTTGTCTCATCTAATGAGATTAGCAGAGCTGCTTACAGTCATGACATGGAGATACACACAGATAACCCTGTAATAACTCATTATTCTTCGCATTTCCACATCGACGCCTAGTCAAGACTCGCTGACAGTGTGTGTTGTTGTGTGTACACAGCTATCAGGCCAATCTAAGGACTGCAGCAGTCTGGAGTGAGCTCGGTGAATACCGCCTGAAATGCCACAGCACAAAGTGAGCTAGCACTAGAAGGACACAAGAGATAGCATTCTGTGCTTTTCAGAGGCTGCAGCATTAGTGACACATGCATGACTGCAAATGGAAAAATTCACCATGCAGCCTCTCTGTTTCTCTTGGTATGGCAGGGTGGCTGCAAGGAGACAGGAGGAAGAAAATAAATGCAGTGTGTATGCACACATACATGTGTAGTCATGAAAATGCAGAGATAAAAGGAAACAGCTCAAGGAAGAGGCTTTTTCTTGGTTTAACTGCACATGGGATCCATAATAGTATAACATTGTTGAGTAATCTGCTCCTTATTTTGTACAAACTTTTTTACCTTGAACAAACATTTTTCTTTGATAAAAATGTCTAATCATATTCGGCATAAAAAAAGCAAGCCTGCATGCACCCTGTGATTGTTTCATCCATCAAATGCATTTCTACATGCTTTTCTGGCTTCTGTCAACCACAGCAAAGTACTTAAAAGCTGCCCTAACCTTCATTTAAGTGTCATAAAAGATGTTATTCAGGCAGCAGAGAGTGAGTGGGTTACATGTGTATTTATGCTTATGCTTTGTGTCTGTGGGCACCATAACTGGATCACAGGATGCTCAAGTAAATGGCAGCATTATCCAGCTGAGAATGTCAGATCCAATTTGTCCTATCGGACAGTATAACACAGAAGCAGCAAAAAGTTTCGACAAACACAAAGAACTATTTGAAATATCAGCTTAATCTGCTGTACCGCGAATGACAACACACTAATCTGAAATGTCCCGATGTCGTAAACCCTACCCACGTCAAGTCGAGGCTGAATTCAATTCTGAGAATTAGTCCACAAATACTGTTTGACTCAGGTGTGGTGTGCATGCCTGTGATTAGCAGCCAGATTGATGAGTTCAAGGAGGAGCGGTGGCCCTGTTGTGCTGTGCGTGCAGACAGAGGGAGGTCAGCGTGTGTGATGATGAGGCCTGGAGTGTGCGGTATTGACCAGTGGATGTCACGTCGTGATTAGTTGGAGATATCACACTCGCTGGGCTCAGATGCACATCGATCCTTAAACCTGGGTACAGCCTGTCAATGGGGTCATTTTTATCCTCCTCTCCTCTCCTCTCCTCTCCTCTCCTCTCCTCTCCTCTCCTCTCCTCTTCTCTTCTCCTCTTCTCTTCTCTTCTCTTCTCTTCTCTTCTCTTCTCTTCTCTTCTCTTCTCTTCTCTTCTCTTCTCTTCTCTTCTCTTCTCTTCTCTTCTCTTCTCTTCTCTCCTCTCCTCTCCTCTCCTCTCCTCTGCATCCTCCACTTTTGCCTCATGCTATTTCCCATGTCCTCCTCTCTTCCCTAATACCTTCATCCTTTCCCTGCCTTCCTCTCTTCCCTCCCTCTCTCTTTTCCCTTTTCTCCCCCCTCTGTTCTGCTTTCCCATTCCCTTCTTCCTCCATCCATCCACCCTCTTGGATCAAACTCTTTATCTGGCCTAAGCCACAGCCTGCAGGCAAGCAGGCAGTCTCTACAGAGGCTAGAGCAGAAGACCAACAGCTTCAAACAACATTATATAGGGCTGGCATGAAGCATGTCTCACACTGATAGATGAAAACACTGGCCCCTCAGACACTGTCTCTTTATGGACATGATGAAACATGAGCAGGGCAGCCCTTCTGTTTTAAAGCCCACTGCTCTTCACTTAAATATTGCTACAACACCTCATGGGATGCTTGAGGAGAGGCTAACGTTTTAGGCAACAGTGCACTTTGGACTTACAATCAATGCAAAACAAAAGAGTCCATTTCCAGGAGGAAGATGCATTTTCTTTGGCATCAGTCCTGTTGGATCATCTGTTATGAAACCAGTCCAGAGAAAATCTGGAAACATATAAAGCTAGGTAACAGGAATAGTTGTAACCATGACAGAGAAAGGAAACAAAACATCCATGTAATCAGTTGTTGGTAGTAATGCCAATTTGGATGATTGTATGTCATTTTTCATATGCAAAGGTGGAATATGTAGAAATTACTGTAAGGTGTGTCTTGTAATACCACTTTGTATGTTAGGGGTCAATAGTGAGTCACTGTAGCATCCAGGAAGCCTGCCTTTCGTCCAGCTAGCCGATTTTTGACTGGTTGCAGTTAGGTGGTAGTTGGCTTTTTTTGTAACTGATGATTGTAAATTTAGGTTGTATGGACCATAGGCTGCATACAAAAATGTGTATTCTGTGTGTAAAAAAAAAAAAAAAAGCCAATGTGGAAGTGCCTTAAATTGCAATACCACCAAGGGGCTGGCTCCAAAAAGCTTCTCGCTCCAACACTCCCTTTTAATTTCTCCCATGAAATACAAAGTTATTATGGTGTCATTCCTGCTCCCCTCTCGAAATTATAGTGCTCTCTCTATTAGAAAGACTCCCCCTATTACCGATGCCTTTTATGGTCAGTGGTCGCACCAGCAGCAGCAGTATCCGAGCTGATTGACTGTTATACCATGCGTGAACGTGCCAGACTGGGCACCAACTCCTTCTGATCAGATTGCTGGTGGCATTAATTAGTTAGATATTAGAATGGATGGATGTTTTTAGCAAGACTATAGTATCAAAAAAGAAAAAACAGCCAAAGCAAAACCGTATATCTAAACATGCTTTGGAATGTGTATTGCCACAGTTTGTGTCATTCGTAGCTACAGTAAAGATCCGTTTTGAGTTTTCCAAACAAGGTCTGTACGACTGGTTTGTTTGCTACAAAAATTTGCCTCAGTTTGATGGGCAACTCGATGACAAGCTAACTGAGATATCATATGCAACCTTCCTCTCATTTTGAAACTCAGCGCAGACAGGACGCCTCTTGAGGTGCAGCATGATATCACGGGATAGGACAGACTGGTGCTACCTGGTTAGCATGCTAACATCAGTAGAGATCTGTACAATAAATAAACATCTTTGCCAGGACGTCAACACCGCTTGATCTTCATATTCTGGGGATAATTTTTGGTAATTTTTGAATGTTTTGAAATAAAAATCTTACAGATTGTCCCTTTCAGCAAAAAGGTACTACAAATAACAGTCTTACTTTAGGAATGCTCACACATGCTCACTGTCCGGATACTCTTGTGCGTTACCTTACAGTATGTCCTTGTAGGTATGTAAATAAGGGAATCCAGGAAGTATATTCAATGACCTCTGCTGCTGTCTCAGAGGTCTGTAGCTTTGCCTTCTCTTGATTCCATCAGCACTGTTTTAAAGTTAAGGATTTCAATATTGGGCCCAAATATTAATGGAGCACAAAAACGATGTAGGTGTTTTTTCAGGACTGCCAGACCAATGTGAAATTACCCATGGACTAATGCATGATCAGACCAGTGGCACTTGTGTTTAAGTGGATGCAGCCTGTTGGCTGTAGCCATGGAGACAGCAGCTTTAACCCTGTATTATGAGACTGCAAGTGGCCAAGGATATACAATTAGGAAAATGTTATACGTATCCATCTCTCAGCTGGCTTTAAATATATCACAGGATTAAAGGACTTCATATATCCTCACAATTTAGAAAAACAGAAATACTGTGGCATCCTGGAAGGACATGAGAGCTTTAAAGAAAACAGCACTTAAAAAGAAAGGAATGAGCCTGCGTGAAATGTAGTAAGAGAGGTAGAGCAACATTTATTGAGTGTGTCCAACTGAGTGCTAGCCTAGTTTGACTGTAGACGGCGAGAAATGTTTGCAACAGAGGGGGCTCTGCATAGTCCACGGCTCTGTGGAGATTTGCTTACAGTGAAGAGATGGTGGAGGTAAGATGGCTCAGAGGATTCAAGCTCCACTGAACGCAGGCTTATGTCTAATAATCAGCAGGGAGGTACTCAGCATGGTCCCTCAGAAAAAGAGACGGGGAGAACGTGACCGAGAGACAGAAAAACAGAGCAGAGGAAAGATTGAAGCCGAAAAAAAGAGATCTAATAGAAGTTGTGAGCGAGAAAAAACAGCGAGAGAGAGGAATACATGTCCCAGTGGCCGCGTTATTTCTCTCTTGTGATGGGTTTTATGTGTATGAGAAGAATTTTGATCAGATTTTGCTGCTTTACATATTTTCACCCCTATTAGCTGTTAAAGTCATGTGGAATATTGTTCGGAAAATGAATCACTGACCTATGAAAGGGGCGATCCAAACTTTCAAGGTTATCTGATAGACTTCACATTAACGCCAGTGCTATCTTTGTTATTTTTTCAGATGACATTGTTAAGGTTGTAGTGGTTCCAGTCGCATATATCTCAGGGCCAGACTGATAAAACTCACCGCTGATGCTTGAGTGAATTTTGCCAGCTGTTCCAGAGTACAATACAGTCATTTATTGTGCTAACCGGCATTATCGCCAACAGAACATCCTTGTCCATTAACACAAACTCTCACACAAGCCCGGAGTTGCCACCTAATATATCAGCAGTGATCCAAAGCGGAGCCACATCATGTTTGTCTCTCCACAGCGATGCAGAGCATTTTATCCATACTGCTACTGTCAAAACAAGGCCCAAACTTGTGTGTTGCTGGAGCCTGTGTGTGTGTGTGTGTGTGTGTGTGTGTGTGTGTGTGTGTGTGTGTGTGTGTGTGTGTGTGTGTGTGTGTGTGTGTGTGTGTGTGCGTGTGCGTGTGCGTGCGTGTGCATGTGTGTGTAACTGTCTAACCAATGCGGTGGTCGTCATAGCCCCAAGGTCAAGCTTTTTTTCCTTCCCCTCTATCATCTGTGAATTATCTCCACAAGCACACTCCACCAATCCTGGGCCTGAACCGCATGCCCATTTAACGGGTGTCTAGTGAGGGGGCAACGCGGTCGAGGTCAGCAAACCGCAGCGCTGAGGAGGCTGCAGAGCGACGCGACAGCATTTTAGCAGGCGCCCAATGAGTGATTACCTTGGAGCTCCAGTCATAATTCAGCGTGACCTCAATCTGCCAACAACGCTATGGTTTGATGGATCTGCTCACAGTTTTGGTGTCGAGTTCTGGCATGTCAAACACACGCAGATAATGATAGGGCTATCTGTTGCTCCTACAAAATAAAACATGCTAGATATGAATGTGACACGCATGTTGATGAAGCTGGATCTCACGTTTAATTCATCCAGATATTGAGTGAGGAATTGTTTCCCTCCTTAGATGTCAGAGTAGATACCGAAGACAAAACAATGTCACAAATGGTTAACCCCCATCATGATGATGCCTGTTGTCTGTCGGTGTATTCATCATCTCGGTGTCCTATCAATCAAAGTCAGCACAAATACACGCGCTTGCACAAACTCACACACGCGCGTGCACTCCTATCCACAGACATATACACCTCCCAGTGTGGATAATTAGTGGATTCCCTCAGTGGGTGATGAAGCCCGTGCTTCTCTTCTCTCTCTCTGACCTTCCCTAGTGAGCTTCCTACCACAGTGGGGCTCATCACATACAGCCCTAATACATATTTATCGGTTCGATGACAGCTCCTGCGCGCTGGATTTATATGTTTCTCGACAAACAATAGTAAAGCCTCCGTCGCTCTCCCTCCCTTTCATCAACTGGAGCGGGAGATAAATCCAGCAGTGTCAACCTGGCTGCAGCTTCTTTTGCAGCTGGCCATCTTTTGGTTTTGGGTGCAGGTACACGTCGGACCAAGCCAAGTTACATTCAAGCGGCTATCCTCAATTACGGCAAATGGGTTTGATATGCGTATGTCTGTCAATCGCCCTGGAAATCACAGAACTTCTCTGCTGGCAACCGTTTTCCTACAGCAACTTCTGATCAAAGACATTCAGAAAGTGGCTGTGGCATGGCTGGCGGCATTGGGATTCAGGACAGACTCCCTGCACCATGACTGGCTCTGTTTGCACGGCGCAATCTGAGTTGAGATGTGAAGAGAGGCAATACCACTAAAGAGTGAGAGGAGGGGAAGGGAGGGGAGAGGAGGAAGAGAAGGGAGGGATGTCAGGATTAAGCCCCAGCCCCCTCCCCTCTGCCTCCAAGCGGCCATCTTTCATCTTGCGACGGCTCCTCTAATGCTTTCAAGTGGGTGAAACCCTCGACATCTGCTTCCGCTCCCTGAGACACGGCGCAGGCCACCGTCCTGCTGAGATACACAACCACAGGACAGCTCAAAGGGCAGCGTCAGGGCGAGGCCACTGAAAGCTGAAGGTCTCATCCATGTAGAAAGAAACACATGATGCAGAAACACAGACATCAGATCTGATTTCTTGCTCTGGGGTGAAATCAAATACTTACATAACAATCCAACATTCAGACCCAAAAATCATTGTTTTTCAATGTTCACGCAACATGTGGCTTATACTAGTAAAACAGACTCACTACAGAAACATTTCACAGTTCACTCACCCAGACACATTAATTCTACTTACTACTTGCAAACAAATAAATGTAAATAGCTCTGTAAATAAACACTTTGTCTTTGCCAAGAAGAAATAAGCCCCCCGCCGCCTCTGATTAAGACTACCAGTGATATATCTGGCACTTAGGTCTGCTGTTTACCTCATAAACACAAAGATCTCAACACGCAGCCACCCACACAGACGCTGAAATGTCACCATGCATGCCTGCACGTTTCCCTGCTAGTCTTTGTGCTTTCAATGTCAGATCGTCTAATGACGTTTTTTTTTGTTTTTTTATGCGTGACATTTCAGGAGCATTTCATCCGCCGTGGCTTTCAGTATCACAAGTTCAGTGGAATTCCTTGATTCAGGCAGCGATAGTGCCACGAGCCATACAGCAGCGTGGTCAAGTGCTGAGAGCTGTGCCTCTCATTTTCTCTGAGATCAGTGAAATATCACTTTTTGAAAAACCGTATCAGGTGGACGGGTGAGCGGCGCTGTCAAGACAGGGGTTGCAAGGCTTTTGGCATTGATGTGAAGGGAGGCCTACCCAAGAGACGGGATGTCATGTCACCTTCACTCTGAGGTCTATAAGGAGGAATTTTTCATCGGGGATGAAACTCAATTACTTCTAAGGAAATTATGTTTGTTATTTCGGATCTGTTCCTTGTGGTGAAAAGTCATTTTAGATTTCCTTCTTACTGCACTGCAACTAAAATGTAATTGAATTTGCAAGAGCACCCCATGAGACTGTAGATTTGTTTGCCTTGGGTTTCCGAACCCCCTCCGCCCCCTTCAAAGCCCACACACACACACACACACACACACACACCAAACTCCTACTGTATGTAGACTGACATAATACATGATCTGTTGCCTCTCTATTCAACATGTGTCTATTTCAGTGATACACAAGCAGGAGAGCATGCTTTTCTCTTCAGCTTGGTCTTCTTTTATTGTGTGCCACCATGTTGTATTGTGTTGCCAGGTGAAAATGTGCAGCTCAGTACCTTTTGCAAATGTAGGGAGTAGGAGTCTAATTTTATTTTTAGCAATCCACCCACAACCTTCTGTAGAATTTAGTGATCTTTCAGGTAAAAAAAAAAAAAAAAAAGACAAGACTTTTAACTTACGTAAGGCATAACTGATGCAGGGGTACTGTGTGTGTGTAATGACTGCAAAAAGGAGCATCTGTGTCTATAATTGCAGTGTTTGAGGTTCAGCCAATTTAAGCTACCTTGAAAAGTACATTATCACCGGGAGGAAATGAGCAACATGGTTCATATACTCAACACTTAAACCAACCTGTGGTTTGTTCTATACAAGTGAGGGATTTAATATGTTTTATGGTATCGGCTGTTTTGCCTATTAAACTATAATGTCAGCGTCTACTCCTGACAAACACACTGATATGATTACTAAGAGAGCATGTGGAGATGGATGTAAGAAGAGAAGATGACAGACAGAGTGCTGATTTTGTCCTCTGTCTGTTAGAGCAGACCATCTGCACCTTCATTATCACAGCAATGATTCCATTATTGTTCTGTGTGGCAACAAGGACTTGTTCTGTCTGGCCTTTGTTATTCTTATCAACTGTGTAGCTGACAGCCCCCTTTTGATCATGACAGCAACAAAATTAACAACTATCATGTAATATAGTGCATAACTGAGTTTTCCTGCCTCACAGCGACACATCATCCTATCTCTTCTTCTTGTGTCCTTGTGCAGGTCTGTTCCACAGGGCCATCATTCAGAGTGGGTCAGCCCTCTCCAGCTGGGCAGTGAACTACCAGCCGGTCAAGTACACACGTCTCCTGGCGGAGAAGGTGGGCTGCAATGTCCTGGACACGTCGGACATGGTGGACTGTCTGAGGAAGAAGAGCTCCAGGGAGCTGGTGGAGCAGGACATACAGCCCGCCAGGTACCACGTAGCCTTTGGACCCGTAATTGACGGTGACGTTATCCCTGATGACCCTGAGATCCTAATGGAGCAGGGCGAGTTCCTGAACTACGATATCATGCTGGGGGTCAACCAGGGGGAGGGGCTGCGGTTTGTGGAGAACGTGGTGGATTCAGAGGACGGCGTATCGGGAAACGACTTTGATTTTTCTGTGTCTGATTTCGTGGACAGTCTGTACGGCTACCCGGAGGGCAAGGACACACTGAGGGAGACCATAAAGTTCATGTACACAGACTGGGCAGACAGGGACAACCCGGAGACCAGGCGAAAGACGCTGGTGGCTCTGTTTACCGACCACCAGTGGGTTGAGCCATCGGTGGTGACGGCTGATCTCCACGCTCGCTACGGCTCACCCACTTACTTCTACGCCTTCTACCACCACTGCCAGAGCCTGATGAAGCCCGCCTGGTCAGACGCCGCCCACGGGGACGAGGTGCCCTATGTTTTTGGAATTCCTATGATTGGTCCCACTGACCTTTTCCCCTGTAACTTCTCCAAGAACGATGTCATGCTCAGTGCTGTGGTCATGACCTACTGGACCAACTTTGCCAAGACTGGGTAAGTAAAATATTTTGTATTTTGTTTTTAATCAGTTTAGATTTATTATTTTTAGGTTTTGGGCTGCTGGTTGGACAAAAGAGGTCAAAATAGAAACTTGGACTGCAGGATGTAATAGACAATTTTCACAATTTTCTTGTGTTTCATTCACCAAATAATTAATCTAGTAATCATGAAAATAGATTATGTAATCATGAAATAAATCATTAGTTGCAGCCATTGTATACTGACTGTAAATTGTTCATTAAGAAGGAAAGTGAATTCAAGTTTGAGATTAGTGTGTAAGATGAAGACCAGTGACCATTTGTCTCTTACAAAGGAAAAATAACAAACCATCTCCTTCACATTTGTTAAAGGTAGTAAATACGCAGAAGTAGTAACTTAAACTTGAACTGGAGGTGTGACTTCCTACAGTTAATATTTGAATTGTTTCATCTGATAGAGGAGTAGTGATGGATGTACACAAAGGGTTATCGTTATTTTCTTTTGCTATTATCTCAGAGTATTTCAGCCTGTCTACGACACAGTCCAAAGGAAGTAAACTCACCAACAACACAGTGCCATAATAGTAAGGAACACTCAACATTAGATGGCTATATGTTGGGAAATTATTTGAACAGTGGGAAAACTGAAAATGCCAAACATGAAATAAATTCATATTCAATCCATTTTCAGATAAGATTTATTTTGTGGTTCTAACAGCAGAAACACAACGTATTCCCTCAGACTACTACTGTGTGTTTGTATTACAGCAGTACTTGCAAATTAGTAAAACCAATGATCACACAATTACAGACTTGCTAATTTATTAATAGAAAGTCAGAGAAATCCTATCTCAGTCCTATTAAAAGCACTTCTGTGCTGTAGAAAAGGAGCTGCAGGAAAAAGGAAGCTCTACAGTATGGGACAGAAAAGGCATTTTTCAACAGAGACATTTTTTTTCACAGCTGTTTTTTTGCCTGGACTTCTTTGGTCCCAGTCTGAAAACCTGAGACATATTGAATCTGAGGAAGATTAAATGTTCCTCCAGAATGTGTGCTGTCCTATTCGTGCTCAGCTGAGTGTTTGGGTTGAGTATGTGTGCACGGCCGCCTGCCTTTCTGTATACTTATGTGTGTATGTGTGTTATTTTTGTGTTTGGCTAGAAATACTATCTGTGCTCTATTATACCGGGGCCCAAAAGACAGAAAGACTTATCAGGGAGCCATATCAAACTCTTGCCCTCGGCGGTATTGATTCCCTCAGCTTGGACCCAGTCGATCACTCGTGCTCAGGGTGACTGGCGCTCCCCATCCTGCTCAATTTCACCCCCACCTGTCTCAAAGCCTGGCCATTTTGTATGACTACTAGTAATCATTTCTAGTGAAACAACTTAATTTTAATTTGACAATCCCTGTTACCAGCGATGTATTGATCCCATCCTGAATGGGATGCCAGCTAAAATCCTGTTCTGTTTTTTTATGTCTCTATATCATCTGCTGTCCAGTCAGGTGGCATTTACATTCCAGTCGTCTGGCTGCGGGATCCTTGAACTGCTAATGGCAGACGAGTGCAGATGGACTGATGTCGGCTGTTTTGGCTCCTCAAGGAAAGCACTGAGGTCCATCAGCGATGCTCGGACTTAACATCTGTCTCGTCTGCCTGGCAGACATCTTGTGTCAACACATGCAAAGCTGCAGTTCGGAGATACAGATGGAAATTATTACTTGTCCTTTCAAGAAAATGATCTGCTGTCCTAAGAAGAGATATTGTGTTCAATCTTAATGAGAAAAGTTTGATTCCTCAAGGTAGCAATGCGTACTGCTTACTGAATCACTCTGAACTTGGATCTTGCGATGTCATCAAAATTAATTTGGATGACAGATGACAGCCTGTCATACCTTTAACCGCTCAGATTCAGCACAGTATCATGGGCAGTGAGCCTGCTGTGACTCTAACCTGGCCTTCACCGAAGGGAAGCAGCAGAAGTAGAAACAGCAAATTGCATTTTACTGCTGACCCCGTGTCAGTTGCTTGTAGATTTCCATGTCACTGATTGATAGAGATCAGAAGCAGAGCAGCAGGAGGATAAACTGGTTCGAGATCCACGCTCGCCCTGCTACGGGTTGTATCCATCCTATGGTGCGTGGCCTTGGCGTAACTCCAGACAAGAGGATTACAGGCAAACCACAATTAGGCACTCAGATGGTAAAGAGCCTGGGATTAGATGCCAGCATAATAATAATAAAAAAAACTCCGCAGGCTGCTCTAAAGGGTAATTTTACTCCAGCCGATGTAAAAGAATCTACCATCAGCTGTTTGGGAGAGGAGGGTGGGAGGGGTTGAGGATGCGAGACATTTCCCACAGCTTCTGAAGTTCATTCTCCTCATTTAGATCATACAGGGGGATATACTGTAGATCTCTCCTCCAACACCACCCAACCCAATCTGGCTCTGGAGGACATACTTTTAATTAAGACCCAGTTGGATTGCTTTCGCCTTCGTGGCCTGTCCAACAGCCATCTTGCCTGTATCTGCAAAGCAGCTCTCACTCCCCTTTCCAGATGTTCGTAATGAGCTGACCCAGATTGCACTTCCTGCCCCGGTCTCTAAATCGGCTGTAGAAACATGTGTGACATGATGTTGACACTTGGGCTGCATGTCAACAGTGTGTATCATAGCAGCATTCCCCCCAAAGCTCTTCCTGTCCCTGGCTCTTTTGTGTTAACCCCCCCCACCCCCCCAGCCCCCACTGCCCCCCTCCCCATCAGTGTCAGTGAAGCATAAAAGCATACAGAGAACGCACACTGTCAAATCTTCTTAGTGTGTATGCGTGCACATGTATGTGAGTGTGACTGCGAGTGGTGCATTTACACTATGAGCCTGTTCTTTCCTGAGAGTTGGGAATGTTTCAGAAGCCGGGGATTTACTCTGCTCCGAGTTATTTTTCTGGCTGTAACATTTGTTTTACTACTGACAGGCAAAAATTGGCCTGCACTTTATTGTCACAACAACTTCTTCTGAACTGTTTCTCTAAAAAACCTTTTGCCACGAGTTCCCCAACTTCTGCGCCTTCTCAAAACGCAAATGCAAGCACAGCAACGCGGCTGTACACAAAAACACTGGCAGAACACTTCAGAAAAGACAGAATGATGAAAAGCTCAGAGGAGATCAAACATTATATATCATTAGTGCTATAAATATGTTGGTCCATCTTCTTACTTGTTTTTTTTGTTTTTTTGCTGCCTGGTGCTTATTTCCCTTGTTCTATGTGTGAGCTGTGCCACATGCTGTGCAGGGTCTGCTAGGTAGTTAAAGAGCAGAGCGCTGTCATGTGTCGAATTATTTTTCTCATTCTCCTCCATCCCTCTCTCTCTCTCTCTCTCTCATTATTCCATACCAAAAAAAAAAAAATCTACTCACGTATTATGTTCACAGCACGAGCTAAAATATGCACTATTAATTGCTTTTGTGACAATGGCTGCCGACCAATCAAATGTAGACAGAAGTAACAGTGCGTCTACGTAGTTTAACAGCCATCGCTGTGATTTACAACTCTTTTTCTTTTGTTTTCCTCCTGCTTGTCAATCGAACACCCCTCCTCTGTAGGATTAACAACACATATATATCAGCTGTTTCTCCTGTCTGACCTCATTCACGCACAGCTTCAGAGTTTGTTTTTTTTCCTCTTTTTTTTTTTTACCCCAGCTGTCCAGTTGTTACATCACTCATCCCCGATCTCTTTCCTTGTCCTTTCTCCGGATTATCCTCTTTGGTTTCCTTCGTTAGGGCCAACTCTCAACCTGCAGCAGGAGTCTGTGAATGCTTGGCATTGTGAAACAGCACAGCCCCCCAGTAGCCACCTACCTACTCCATTAAGTAGGCACTCACTTGATGGGAGATTTGTAGCCAATATCCTGATTTGCATTAGAGAAGGTAAGGAAGTGGTGTGGCTTGTTAAGGGGCCTGGATGCCATTGATCGGTGTCCATGCTGTGTGCTGAATGTAATGAGAAGAGGGCAGCAGGCGAGGAGGAGAAGAAGAGGAAGTAGATTTGCATGTATACGTCTATAAGTGAGTGGTTGTCAGATTTAAATTGGAATGAATATAACTAAAAATTATTCATGTTTAGCACTAAAATTGATCAATTTTGAAGTAGTAGAAAGCTGATAATTTATCAAAATAGGGAGAAAGTGAATGCAGGGAAAGTGATGGAGGAGGCTAAGGTGTGTTGTTGGCTGCCACTCATCCAATCAAACAAATCAATAGCATCCATAATAAGGAGAGCTGTGTCCTCCAACACGTCTACACACCCCAAAGTCACAGCGCCTCAGCCCTGCATCACTTAGCCTGCTGAACTGAAGGCTGCCATTAAATATGAACCACGCATCACTCAGCCCTGTGCCCCAGCATGCAACCACATGAAGGGTAAAAGAGCACCGCCTAATAATTTGCCTCCTCAGTGCTGAAGTTGCCCCCTCTCGCTGCACCAAAACAAAATCTACACCCAGATTTTGTTTGAGTGTATTTTATAAAAAATAAATTAAAAAAAACTGAAAGCGGAGGAAGGTAACCTTCTGTTGGAGTGGAAATTACAGTTCCTTTAACTTTGTGTTACCTGGTAAGTAGACAAACAACTGCAGGGGATGAATTTGTTACACAATAGTAACAACAATAACAACAACAAAAAACACGCAGTCTTCAACTTTGCATATTTTTGAAGCTTAGCAAAATGAGCATCAGTGCCGCTGAATTAATACATGTTCCTTGTTTTATATTGAGAAGCTATACTCAGCTCGATTCAGAGACCCTGAGTGCAGTGAAAATAGATTCTTGTCTTCTGCCTTAGGGCACCTAAACGTGTCTTTTCAGATTTGGTGATGGCTAGGTCTATGATCATTCAAGCGCTTCAAATTACATCAGGATGAAAAGGGGAAGGAGGTACATGGGAAATGAAAAAAAGAAAGAAAATGATATTCATTCTTTCCCCTTATCTACCTTTTACATCAGTGCTTGCAGATAGGGCACAGAATAGGTAATGAGCTCGGGTCCCCTTCTGACACATGGGTAGGTAGCGCCAGGAGTCGTGCCTGTCATCCAGGTGGCACAGCGTTTTATAGAGGAGCTCTTTAACACTTACACAAGGCTTCTTTTTTTTTTTTTCAGATAGAGTTGTTGTCGGTATACACCTCGTGTACAGCTTTGTGAAATGTGTCATGTCTTGAGTGCTGCACTTGTGTGGTCCGAGAGGTCATTATACCATGATGTGTCGCAAATACAGTACAAACACACACACACGCACGCACACAAATTCCCAGTCAATCATACATCCAAACACATGCGAGCACTTAAACACGCATGGCAGGCCGAGGATAGCAGGGGTTAGCGGGTCATCAAAGTGTATGTGTGTGTGTTGGGTGAGGGGGGGGCTGGAGGAGGGAAGGGTGAAGACGATGGTTTATAGTACCACAGCTATATGATCACATCAGAGGAAATCTGAAAGGCCGTTAAAACCCCTGCTTTTATGGATGTAATAATCCCTCTCCTCTGCCTGGGAGTCCAGCCACAGCTTCAATGACCATCCAGATTAGGTGGGAGGTCTGACAGGAGGCAGGCTATCAGCTAATGCAGGGGAGCTCTGAGAGCCCAACAGCACCACAAACATCACATGACGCCAGGGCCCGTTCATGCAAGTCACAGAGCTGAACACACGCAACGAGCTCGGGAAGTGTTTGGACAGCAACAGACTTTTCCGAGTTTCATCACCCAGCTGTTATAATGTTTGAAATGATACGACTACCGTGAGGTTCAAGTGCAAAGTGTCAGCTTTAATCTGAGGTTACTCTGCCACATCAAATGAGTAGGCACTTGTTTAATGTTTAATAAGTGTTTTCTTTTTTTTCTTTTTTTTATCTCGTATGAAAATTCTTTACAGAGCGGTAACTCAGAAGTCTTTGGCCAGTCTTGATCAGCAAGCTGTTGATAGCTTTCTCCTCCTTGCCTGTTTAATTTTATTATTAGTATTCAACTGTGACAAGTCTGAACTGGCTTCTTAGTCATTACATTGTTTCATATACAAAGACAGAAGAACATTTCTCTGTTCACACACATGGAGCTCTCACTGACAGATTATTGTGTGTAGTTACATCAGAATTCCTTAAACGTTTCTTTAATTATTTATTATCTACAAGCCGTGAACACAGTAGCTTGTGAGGCCTAGAATTTACCGTGTGAATGTATGTGTGACTGTATACTTTGCTGTTGTTTAGTACTGTTGCACATATATATTTTTTATGTTATTTTGTCCTCATATGCATACAAAGGGACAACAAATTAACACCTCCCTGAAATATTCCCAGCGAAAAGTATTTGCCAGCTGTTCCACTCATGCAGCATTCATTATGAAAATGTTATACTGGAGTGTAGACTATAGGAGAGAAGTCATAAAGGTGAGCTAATGTTAATTTCTGCACAGAATTTAAACAGGTTGCAGAAAACTTCAAAGATGATTACAGCTCCATTTTACCAGAGATGGAGCACACAGCGCTCTGGAAACATTATAAAGTGGATCTGACTAAATTGCATCACACAGCAATGCCCAGTAAGCCCTGGTACAAATAGAGCAGGGTAACCCAGTAGCCCTCACCACACCGAGAAGCAGAGCCCGAGCGCCGATCGCTCGTTCTGTCTCGACTGCTTAGGGCAGGACTTCAAAGCCAAAAAAGCAGTCCAAAGTTGAGCTGCAGTGGTAGAAAATTGTTCAAAGGAATGTAGCCTGTTTACTATTGACTTTGCAACAATTACCCAAGCATATGTGTGTGTAATTAGATAAGGCAGCCAGTTGTTCTCTAATGCGGCAAATCAAATTAACTAAAGATGCCACATTGATTTCTTTGTGTTCCTTAAATTATTCATCTTCACTTGCACTGAACCAGCCAGCCAGCCACCGAAGAGCTTTTCTAACTCCTCTGCACCACCGCTCCCTTGCTCCCTGCGCACACTGATTGTTTTCTGAGATCTCTCCAAGTACCTTTTTGCAATATTTTTGCCATCACAATCCAGCAAATTGACCCTCCTGGAAAGAGAGCATTTGCAGTGTCATGGAAATAGAGAATTCCCATTAACAGCTCTGACCTCCATCAATGCCGTCATGTGTATGTATATGTGTGAGAGGCAGAGGGGGGAGAACATTTGCTTGCATGTATGTGTGTGATGGCACAGTGAAAATTCATATGCATGCAGGCTGCAGACAACCACGTCTCCGGCTGCTCCATTGACATCCTGTTCTCTGGCATGTTGCGTGCAGGGAGATCAATATGACCTTACCTCCACCACCCGCTCCTTTGAAACTTAATTACTGATATTCAGCTACAAAGTCATCATAGTCTGGCTGTCAATATTCATTGGGGATCATTACGGGCCTAATAAAAGAGGTTATTTACGGGCTGCTCTGCTGACACCGGCCCAGGTCCAGGGATTCAGCTCCAGCCATCTCAATTTGCTTTACCTCTCCCTCTCCCTGTCTCTCTCTGTCTCTCTCACCTCTCCCAGAAGCACTGACCTGAAAAAAGAAAAATTGACAGCAGGGAAACGAACAGGAGAGAGGATGTAGGGTGAATTCTACTGCAAGGGCTTTTAATTCTTTTAGCCATGTTTGCAGGTTGTTGTTTGTTTAGCTTGTACCAAAAAAAAAATACAAAGAGAAAACACTAAATTTGAACTTTGCTTGCCTCTGACATTGCAATCAGACCCACAAAGGAATATTCCATGATATTTAGAGGAAAGTCGTGCAGATCCTCGCGCAGTTCTAACATCAATGCACCAACATCAGTTATTGTGTTTTCAAGGCAACAAGGCTATTCTTCAGGTTTTTCTGCACAGACATCATCACAACGTCATTTCATCAGCACCAAAAGCAATACCAATGGGCTGCACAACTCCCACTCCTCACATTGTACAGCAACAAAAGAGTTGTGTGATTGTTGGCGATTGCTATATGTTAATCCCCCTCAATAAATCAATAGCTTCACTGTAATTGAAATGGTTGGTCGATTGAGGCAAAGTGTTGAAAAGTGAAAAGTGGTACAGTGAACTCTGTAGATGAAAAGAGGAACTGCATCTAGAAAAATCTCTTTTTTTTCTCACACTCTCACATCCCTTTTGTCTCTCACTTTCAGTCACACACACACAACTTTATATCCACACAAACACACACACACGCGGTTCCACAGTTCCGTTAGTGTCTTGATTAATATGGTCCACTTTACATCGGTACACTGGATGCCAATGCACACTGTGCTGCCTTCCCTGAGCAATTAGCACAGGGGCTCCACCAGCGTTGGATTATCAACAACAAGATGCCTCCTGACGCGAGCCCTAAAGCCTGCTGACTTATTCATATGTGTTTACTTTAAAAGACTCTGCCCTGGTTTTTGTGGGTGGGCTGCCTCAGAACTGAAAGAAGAACAACATCTGGGTAGAGAGAAGAGGGATGACACAGACAGGCACATTATACCCACAAAGAGGTGGCTGAAGGGGGAGAGGGATTAGGTGCTGCTGCATGAAGGCTTCTGAGAATAAAGGAAAAAAGGAAGTCTATGTGAGTTGATCCAGTTGCATCTGGATCAATTATTAACTGCAGGGGATGGTTTGTTGGTTAGTTGATGTGCGTTTGTGCTATTGTTATTGTGGATTTGTCAAGCAAGATCAATAAAGTCTCCTCTAGCTGAATCTCATTCACACCAAAATAAAAGCCGTGACTCATACTGTTTTGTTTTTGTTTTAATTATTGCTATGTGCTTCCCGTCTCCGCATGAGTGTCGAAGCATGAATAATGAAATGTACTGTCAGAACAGTATTTAACTCGTCTGTCTCTGTCTGTGACTTTAGGGATCCCAACAAACCGGTTCCCCAGGACACCAAGTTCATCCACACCAAGGCCAATCGCTTCGAGGAGGTGGCCTGGTCCAAGTACAACCCCCAAGACCAGCTGTACCTGCATATCGGCCTGAAGCCACGTGTGCGCGACCACTACCGTGCCACCAAAGTGGCCTTCTGGAAACACCTAGTGCCCCACCTGTACAACCTCCACGACATGTTCCACTACACCTCTACCACCACCAAAGTGCCCCCGCCAGAGACCACGCAGAACACTTTGTCCACCAAGAGGCCCAACGGGAAAAACTGGCCGTTCAACACCAAGCGGCCGCCCATGTCCCCGGCCTACAACAGTGAGGACAAAGACTCTTGGAGCGACGACGAGGAGACAGGGCCACTGGTCGTGGAGAACCCGCGGGACTACTCCACGGAGCTCAGTGTCACCATCGCTGTGGGAGCCTCGCTGCTGTTCCTCAATGTCCTGGCTTTTGCGGCCCTCTACTACCGCAAGGACAAGCGGCGGCAGGACTCCGGCCACGGGCAGCCCAGCCCGCAGCGCCAAACCACCTCCAACGACATTGGCCACCACGCGCCCGAGGAGGAGATCATGTCGCTGCAGATGAACCAGACGCACCATGAGTGTGAGGCGGGGAACAGCAATGAGGGGGCTCTGCGATTGGCCTCGTTGCCCGACTACACACTCACTCTGCGGCGCTCTCCGGACGACATCCCCCTCATGACCCCCAACACCATCACCATGATCCCCAATTCCCTGGTGGGCATGCCCAACCTGCACCCTTACAACACCTTCACAACTGGCTTCAACTCCACCGGCCTGCCACACTCCCACTCAACCACCCGCGTATAGCTTTAAGGAGGCCAGGGGCAGCCAGCGCAGGCGAGGGAGGAGGAGGAGGCGGCGGCGGTGCGGTAGAGGAGGAGCAGGAGGATGAACGAATGGAGGAGAGGATTGTGTTTTATAAATATCACAGGGAGGGGGAGGGCCGCGAGGGGGAGGGGTGGGGAAGGGCAGGAGTCGGATTAAAACGTGAGGAGATTTAACTAGACTTTTACTACGAGGAGAGTTGCTGAGAGCTCTCTATGGATGTCAAGTTGTGCAGAGCTGCCAAAATCAAACTGCTTCCCTTCTCCTGATCAGGGGAGGGGGTCTTTCTGCAGTGTTTTTTTCTAAAAATAATCATTTTAAAAGCCTTTTTAAAGCAGACTGAGGAGATATCAACACTTTTTTTCTTGAATTCATAACAAAACAAAGAGAAGTGCTTTTTATTTCCCATCCCTTCCTCCTGTGGGAGACACATCTAGAACAATGGCCTCTACGTCAATATTTGCAAAATGTTTTTAATTGCTTCTTTGTTTTGTTTTACGTTTCAATGCCTTACGAAGCTTGTTCTTTTTTGTCATTATTTCTATTCCCTGAGACTATTCCATATGGAGCGTGTTACAAGCAGATGAGACTCAAAGATGAGAGACTGAATCGAGGATGGCAATCTAAAGGATATGCAGATGTAGAGATTTTAAATCCATTTTGGGCAAATCATTTTTATTTTTCTGTTGCGTACCAACACAACAGCCACACAAATGGTGTTATCTTTATTTTCTTTCTTTTTTGGCACGTATAGAAATGGTTTGTCGGGGACAGCTCTTGCCGGGAGATGAGAAGGCAGAGATAAATACTATGTTACTGTGATTGTTTTGTTAAGAAAAAAAGTGCATCTTTTACAGCCAATTTATCTGTTAAGCTATCTGATATTATCTCCACAAAGTGTGCACGTACACATGCTGCTTAGAGCACCTGTGTGTCTGTGTGCATGTGAAAATGATTCTCATCCCCTGCGTGCCAGCGTGGTCAAGAGGTTGAGATAAAGGAAGAGACACGTTGTTGGAACTTGCAAATGCAAGAGTGGTGAGTGAGTGAGTGTGTGTGTGTGTGTGTGTGTGAGAGAGAGAGAGAGAGTGTGTGTGTGTGTGTGTGTGTGTGTGTGTGTGTGTGTGTGTGTCCGTGCACCTGTTTTTTTGTTTGTAGGTTATATACTGTGGTTTTGAGGGAGGGGGGGGGGGGGGGAGCACTTTCTCATGTTGTTGATTTTGGTTCATCACCAGTAGTGTTTCTGCTGCGTCTCTGGGTGTCTGTCTTTGCAAAATAGCACTTTTGTTATTTTTAAAGTTATATATGTCTAATTTTGCTTAAAGATTACAAAAATAAATCTATTATTTTATGTGTAAGAGAAAAAAAATAGCTAAAGATTCAACTGAACTAACTGACGATTCCATTGACTTTGTAAGAGTTCCTCTTCAAAAGCAGACAGTGGCCTGTTTGCACTGAATAAACCTACATCAGTGCACACTTGTATTTCTTTGAATATATATATATAAATATGGGCATACATACATATATGTATAGGGCTTCTATGGAGATATCAGTCCCACCTAAAAAACAATTAAAACACTGTTCAGACTGAAAATCACCAACACAAATAATTTATATGTATTGTTGTTGTCATTTGAAAACATACCAAGCCAAGACCACTCGAGGTGTCTTTGTTAGAGCTCTATATGTATATTTATGTATAAAATATTTAATATTTATTTATGTATACCAGATGCATACATGCTGATTGTGCCATGTGCCAAATTAAAACTGTAAAAAAATGAAGAATATAAAGTTTCACTAAACTTTTTTTTTTCCTCTCTTGATCAAAGTTCTTCTCCTCCCTTTTATGACTTTTTATTATTTCCATTTTGAATGAGTTAAAAAAGAAATATTCTTGCAGCAAGTGCACCGCTCTCCCCCAGGACTTCCTCTCTACCCCCCTCCCCCCCACCCCACCCACCCACCCACTCCTCCTCCTCCTCCTTCTCTCCTTTTCTCTCGCTGAAACCTCTCAGAAAAGCAGGCTAACAGCTTGGGGCCTATCTGCGTGCATAACTCCAGATTTTACTTTAATTCATGCAAAGTAGTGCTGCAGCAAAGGGAGATTGTGAAAAGATTGCCTTGATGTACTCACATCGCATCCTATTATATGTTATTCTTTGGGAGAAAACTGGAGTTATTGATTCTCCAAGTAAAACTGACAATTTTCATTAAGCATCTTGGCGTATACCACAAATTGTCTCATGCGTTGCAGTGAAGTGCAGTAACGCGACCCGACCAGTGATCCTAGATCTGCATGGCAATTTTTACATACTTCATGCACATAGACCTCAACATATTTATGGAGTATACCATTACAGCTTCCCCTGGTATTTGATGATTGGAGACGCAGCAGAGCGAGAAGCACACTTTGGTCAGCTCATCACCAACCCTGCCAGTAGCAAAAAGAGAGAAGAGGTTATTTGAAGAAAAAAAAACTGCTTGGAGACTGATCTATATGCGTCATCTTGTTTTTGCCTCATCCTGCCTTATGTGGAGCTCACCTCCTAATCAGCCACTGACTTCAAATGAGGCGCAGCTGTTAAGAAAGAAACAGGCAGTTAGTTTCTACCTGGAGCATGGTCATACATACAGAAACATTATGTCTCTGTGTATGTGCTTCCATAAGAAGGAACCAGTGGAAATGGTCAAACTCCTTACATCAGCAATAATAGAATGAAAATGACAGAATCATGATTCTGTAAACCTTATTGGAATAAGTCGTTGAAGGATCGTTTCACCATAATTACTTTAAAACACTTTCAACTTTCTTTTGGCATCTAACAGTGCAGGAAGTTTGGGTTTTATTTGTCACTGTTTTCAGGAAGTGAGACTTCTGCTGGTGTGTGTGTGTGTGTGTGTGTGTGTGTGTGTGTGTGTGTGTGTGTGTGTGTGTGTGTGTGTGTGTGTGTGTGTGTGTGTGTGTGTGTGTGTGTGTGTGTGTGTGTGTGCAAAGATATTTAAATAAAAAAATGAAACATCTGTTTGTAGAAAAACGACTTGCTCTTGAATGCACTGGTTTAACTGTTCAATCATTTATTGGGGACTCTTTCTTTGGCAGAAGTTCTCAATATGGTCTGTGGATTATTTTGTGTAACAGGCAAAAAAATGCCCGATTTTTGTAACTGCTATTATCAATATTTTTACAGTTACTATGGATCGAACCCACAGATAGTAATCACCCAATTACACTGCTCCCTTTAGCAGAGCTTTTTCAACACTCAGCAACCTGACTGATTTGGTTCTCTGTCACCGCTCTGACATTATTTCTCATTTAAAAGGACAGTGAATATTGGACAGGTGGCCAGAAACACCACTCTAAACAAATGCTAATGTTGCGCCGTCCCTGCTGGATGTACAGTATAAATGAGCAGCTGTTTGCTAACAGGTTTACAACAATCGTTGTGTGGCTAAGGATTCTGTGTTGAATAACATTTTAAATGCTGTTAGCAGCAAAAGTCCAATCACCATTCCACTCTTTAATGATTAATGATTAAATATGAGCAAAGACTACTTACTGGTGAATGTCTCAAGATGTGGATGAAAGCTCCTGCAAATTTTACAGGAAATGTATTTTGTGGCGAAATATTATTTTTTTGTCAAAATAAAAAAAAAATTGTGATTTGGGTGAACTGACCCTTTAACACGGGCTATGAATCAAAGTGGACTGTTCCCTCGTCTGATTTGTGTGCAGTGGTTGGAGGTCAGTTTCCATTGGCTCCACACACACACACACACACATAAAGTGGCACTGGGCTAAAATTGAGTGGTGGAGTTGAGAGCGAACTATCAAAGGGAAGAAATGTCATGGGAGGGCAAGTTGTTTTTTGCCATGTAATTTTTCCATATGCTGTTAAAGCAGAGCAGATGTCGCTGAGTATTGGCAAGGGTAGACCTGGTGGCCTCGGGGACACAGTTTGGGTTACAAACATGGCCCTGTGAAGATCATCATTAAGTACCGGACCAAAGGGGAAGACCATGGAAACTGCAGTGCTGCGGTACAACGAGAGGAAACGGGGTCAAACTCCTTTTCTGCAATCAGGCACCTGAAGGCTCGATTATATTAGTCCGAACTTCCGATGACAAGAATCACCAGCAGAGGAAAAATGGGACAGTTGTGAGCTAGACACTTTCCCGTAGTCGAGATTTGTTTGCAGTTCAGCGAGTGTGTTTCGAAAGTGACATCATTCAAGGGTTGGCTGGAATACCCCGATGGGGTTTGTGACTGCCTCGACAGCACCGGAGACAAACCCAGCCTCGGAAATGGATGTGCCAAATTACACAGTGCCACCCGCTGGGAGAGAGAGCTGCGGATGTGTTTGTTCATGTGTGTGTGTGTGTGTGTGTGTGTGTGTGTGTGTGTGTGTGTGTGTGTGTGTGTGTGTGTGTGTGTGTGTGTGTGTGTGTGTGTGTGTGTGTGTGTGTGTGTGTGTGTGTGTGTGTGTGTGTGTGTGTGTGTGTGTGTGTGTGTGTGAAGATATTGAGAATTGTATCTCTACCATGGTGAGCTTGTTGTTACCTATATTTCCTCTCTGTCTTTCCCCCACATTCATCTCTTGCTTCCTGTCTCATTCATCTTTGCTCTCTTCTTGCTCTTTTGTGCATACATGTGTTGTTGTTTTTTTACCTCCCTCACACAAAAAAGAATCTGAGCAGCTCTACCTCTGTCTCACACTGACATGACTTGCCCATTTTCTCTTTATTCTTCTTCATAAGTGCCATAATCTGGTCTGCTCACTCATTTCCAGTCATTTAAGGTGTAATTTTCTTTAGTTACTGCGTTTCTTTGCTGACGACAAAGCTAATGAAAATTACTTATTGAGAAAGACACTGAACCAAACATCTTTTACTTTAGATTTAAATAGCCTGTTTTTCTCCAAAACATCAATAATCTATTATTTCCATGTAAAAAAAATGAATGTTTTTCGTTTGGACCCTCTCAGCATACACAAATCACTGGCGTATTTTTTCAGGTTTTCCTAACGAGGAGCTTTTTTTTTGGTTACATCAAACACAGATACTGTACCCCATTTTTCACAAAAAAACCCAACTAAGACTGTAATCAACAGAACCAATGGTCTTTGAGCCCAAACACGTCAGGATAAATCTGTGTTATCTCAGTGTCATTGTACAGATTACTTTAACAATGCCCTGTTACTTCTGTGTTCATGTCCATAGAATGTATTTACAATCACGGAAACTGGCGTTATCAAAATAAAATATCTATTCTTTCTGTATCTTATTGTGCTTCTCATGAATATAAAACATGCCATCCGTTTTCAGCAGGCCTGGAGCCAAGAGGTTTGGCTGATAATGGTGTTCTGTATGTTTTTCATCCTACAAAATGCTTAGAGAGAGAGAGCGTTGCAATCCAAAAAGAGCATCACTGTAATTTGAGTGCTCTGTTCCTCCAACAATCACGCAGCTTTCGCATTAAAGGATAAGGCTGGCATATTTTATCTATTTTATTATTGTCAACAAATCCCACAAGCAGACCCAAACCAAACAATAAATTTATCCTGCTAACAAGTACTGTGTGCACAGCCACAGCCGGATGAAGTGTATGCCTGTGTGCCACTGCACTTTCCGTCATCCAAAAACTCTTAAAAACCCAGAGAAACGGGGCCTGACTAGTGCACTGGGTGACATATTCTTCAATTATAATAAACACAGACAGTTAAGTTTTTTCCCTCATAGCTCATCAAACTAGCAAAGCAAGGAGCCACATCCCCCAGCATGCTCAGTGCCGCCTGCTCGACATGGTGCTAGCGTTCAGACAAAATGCTGCTGCAGAGTTGTCGAGATAAGCCGGAATATCGCCGAATTGTAGTGCTGTTTTCTGCGGGGGGGGGGGGGGGGTTAGTTTTTAGACAGTGATGGAGTTCACATACATAAGCTACAAGCTGTGGCTACGCAGACAGCACTTGTTAGCGGGATAAATGCATTGATGTTTTTGGTCTTTTAATGGGATTAGTTGGTAAAAAAAATATAATGAAATAACACCAGCGTGTTCTTTTAAATGCAGCTATGGGTGCAATAAACTGTGGCAGGGAGGCAAGAACAGAGCAAGCTCAAGTGTAATGTTCCACTCACCAGTAAAAAGGGCTGGTTTGTTTTTTTATGGAGGTCCAGTAAACAACAGTAGTAGCCTATAGTTCATTTTGCACAAGCATTCCCACCTGCCCCTGAGCCTAAAGCTGCCTGTCGACTACATAATGATCTGCCCTCTGGAAGATAGATGGCCTGGAGATACCACTGAGGCTGCTGAGACTACAGCCGGCACGCTCCCAGTGTGTGAGGGAAGGAACAACAGCAGGCAACAAGCACATTTTAAGCCTCAACAGAGTATCTATCCTGTATCATGTCTAGAAAACCCTGTTACCACGAGAGGCTGCTTGACGGCCAATTTTTCCCCACTAGTTGGTCCAATTCTGATGGGAGAAGAAGTTTCACTCACAACTTCAAGAGTGTTTCATTTCTGCTCTAACCGCACTCATCATTCACAACATTATCTTGCAGATTCGGAGCCGTTTTACGAACTCGTTGCTTGCCAGCTGAGACCGGGCCCGTCACTATCTCCCAGTTGCATCAGCAGGAGTTCACCATCAGATGGCAGTCCACTAATGCCTTTTTCAGATGTGGGTTACTGGTGATGGGGGAAAGTTGCATCAGTGGACTTTTGGTGTCAGCACTCGCCAGCCTGTGCAGCTCCGGTACAGACTACAGAGGACTCCCAGAGGACTTTCCGAAAGTATGTTATCACTTAGATCACATTACAATGGCTTTCAGTGGCACCAATTTGATATTAACTGTTAATCCAGGCTACCAGGCTTTTCACACATCTTTCAGATCAAATACACTATGAGTTTGACTTCAATATCTGAGCTTTCTCCAAAAAAATCTGCTCCATTTTTTTTCTGTGAAATACTGGAAACATCCTTTGAAGTTAAGCCTATTTTTGCCCCGAGAGGCAGAGAACTTCATTTGCCAGTGAAAGCCTAACTGTTTTTTCTGGCAAATTCATGTTTCCATGGTAATTTCCTTCGTTCTTTACCTAAATAGACCCAGATATACTTAATACTTAATCATGTAGTTTAATCGATGTCCCACCTTTGCAAACATTTGAAACATTTGCAAAATGTATTTGAATAGACACAGTAATTTTGCTGATGGGAATCTAATCCTATCATGTCTCAAAAAGTAGGTCCATTTGCCTCCAGTGTTTATACATAATACAAACTGTAAACCAATGCATTTTCACGCAGATTCAACGTTTCTGTTTTACTGTTAGATGTGAGCTGATAGATTTGAAGGAAATATCTCTTCTACAAAAAGGTTTCACACCACTGAAATACATAGAAAACAGCAGAAAAAGAGTCAAGAGCTCTAAAGTCTTCTCTTTGATCGTAAAGGTTGAACACATTTGTTTATATCTACCCTTCTGCATTGAAAACATTATCACGGCTGTAAGGTAAGGTAAGGTCCTCAGCTGTCCTTGTTCTGCTAAAACTAAAGAAATACGATCTGAAAGTGAAAAAAAGATCTGAAATAGAAACAATAAGATTTGAAACTGGAAGAAAAAAATAAGCTCTGAATCTGAAAACATAAAATCTGCAACTATCTGCATAAAATTTATAAGAAAATGACAAATGAAAAAGAATTCCAGAATTTAATCAAAATTATATTGAAACTGAAAAAAACATTTTCTATACTTTTGTTTTTGTTTGAATACGTTGTTGTATTTTTCAGTTTTCAAAATAAAAACTATAATTTTCAGTTTCTAATTTTAATTTTCAACTTAAATTTTGTTTTCCAAATAAACAAAATGCTTGGCCCTGATTTGGCTCCATATAAACATACCTTTAGACTTCCTCCTGCAACTG
Source organism: Brachyistius frenatus (assembly GCF_029030835.1). Classification (NCBI taxonomy): domain Eukaryota; kingdom Metazoa; phylum Chordata; class Actinopteri; family Embiotocidae; genus Brachyistius; species Brachyistius frenatus. The sequence goes on from NW_027210621.1 coordinate 4,259,025, forward strand.
ATAGCTTACTAGCTTGCTACTTTACAATTAAGTGCAGTTTTTGTACCATCATGCAGCACATGGCAATCGCTAGAACTATGTTCACTGTCAATTCCATGAAATGCCACCGCATCTTCTCACAGAAGTGTTTTAATGTACATAAATTGAGCTTAAATTGGATATTATTTAAAATACAGATGCTTTCCATTATCTAAGAATGGAATCGTGATAATGTTTGTGATCTTATTTTGTTTGCTTGAGTTTCCGTGAGGAATACAAGTAAAATGTCTGTCTGAGTTGAAAGAGGAAGGGTAAAGTGGCGTCAAGAAATCCCCAGTCTGCAGTGACGTAATGGTTCATTTGAAGTCCAGAAGGCTGGAAGAGTCACATTATTTGGAAATGAACTCCTTTGTAAGGAATTTCACTGGTTTCCTGTCCAATACAATGAGACAGGAGCCAAACAGCAAAACAGGAACAGACGTGGTTATAGGTGGAGATTTGGATTTACGTGACAGCAATCACAAAAATCCAAAGACGCCATTAAAATGTTTCCATTTAAGCGATGAGCTTAGAATAAAAGAGCAGTGATTTTTTTTTTCTCCCCTAAATAAGTAATTGCATCGTAGATCTATTTCAACGTAAAAGCCAAGCAGCACTTAAACATATTGTCTACATCAGTAATTTTGTAAACGATGCAGGAAAATCTCTTCAGTGTGGTCAGTTATGATCGGTTATGATATGTTCACAAAATATTCATTCTTTGACATAAACTCTTCAATTTGTGAAAAAGATGTTGCCTGCAGACATGCCAGTGACTCTGTCTGGCTGTGCTTAGAACAGCAATGTTGGGGGCGAAGGGCTAAGCATCACAATCCTATCATGCTGACATGTGGCCTCATATACAACCTTTGTACGGAGCAGGTGCTCTTTACCTTATCGAGTGTTAGCATGCTAACATTTGTTAATTCCCAGTGATGACTCAACCATGATGACCCTGTTTGTGCTCAAGGCCACGTCTTGTTTAATGGCAAATGCCACATTTAGGCTACTGCTTCATTTTTCAGTTGATAAAAAAATATATATATATATCTCAGGCTTGGTTTTTTTTGCAAAGGCTTAGGGTTTACATCTTTTCTCTTCGGAAGTACAACAAAATACCTCATTTGCCCAGCGGTGCCCAAACCTTTGCACGTATTATTTGACAGCAGACCACCAAGTCCTTTTATGGCTAATGCTCCTCTTTCTGTTTTTTGTGAGCTCCGCAAGAATAACAAAGCAGTGATCTGAATCCTTGATCCGGGCTCAGGGACGGGCCTCTGTTATGTAAGACCCAGTCAGAATCTGACAATTACTTGTGTGTGTGTGTGTGTGTGTGTGTGTGTGTGTGTGTGTGTGTGTGTGTGTGTGTGTGTGTGTGTGTGTGTGTGTGTGTGTGTGTGTGTGTGTGTGTGTGTGTGTGTGTGTGTGTGTGTGTGTGTGTGGTTGTGTTGTGTTGTGTTGTGTTGGCGGGTTGGCGGGGTGCGTGTGTTGGGCGGTTGAGCAAGCTAATTCCTCGGGAGAGCGTTGTTCGCCTGGACCGTTTGGGGAAGTCTCAGAGGAGAGGGGTTGCTCCGCTCTCTCGTCAGGCAGATGACAGAGGACTGCGTGCTCTGCATGCTGCACTCATCTCGGCCATGATAGCCTCATTGCACAGGCCATATCTCTGCTTCATTTACTCATTGTCTGATAATAACAAGTGTCTCCTTTCTGCTATACTCAATTACATCTTCATTAGTTTCTTAACTAGCTTAAAACAAGCCAGCATTGTGTGTGGAGATTTTAAGTCTATGTGACATTTATTACCAAGATATCTAAGTGTATAGGTGAGGGCCATAACAGAGATTCAGTGTAATATTTATTATGTCTTCATCTCTCAGGGACCATTCACTGTCTCATCATAACATCAATTCATTTTAATTTACCAGCTAATGAAGTCAGTTCATTCATCATTTAGTCTGTCTGTTATCTAAACAGCGACTGGCTGACATATTGACCTCTTACCTCTTTTGTATGCTGCCAATCAAACACCCATCTCATAGTAATGAGCGGATAAACAATGGGGAGGTGTTCCCAAGAGACAAAATGATATATTACATCTGATCCGATAAGAGCTATCTAATAAAAATCAAGCAATATAATTAGCTGCTGGTGACTTTGTATGTACAGTGAAATGGCAATGTGGATTAGTGTGGCAGCAGTGTAACAGCAGAAAGTATCAGACCAGATACTGCAGCACAGGTCTGAAACATACTGTGCCATGACAAGCACAAAGTTTCTATGAATTCCTTTTAGTTTCATCTGAACTACCCATTATGTTTCCTGCATTGCTGCAGTTCCTCAACTTCAGTCCGAAAACAGGATGTGCCCTGCGTTTGTGAGGGAAGTTCCATCATGATGAAGCCAACTTTGTTTGTTACTATCCTGAACAGCTGTGGCCTCAATCAGTCATTCTCGCCTTTCTCTAAATGGAACAGACAACACAGTAGGAGCAGGTTACTTCACACGGCCCCTGTGTATTTCCCTATTGTTTGAACACTCTCATTTTCTCATTCGGTCTGTTTCTGTTCCCATTATTCTCCTTAGCTTTACAGTAATGACAAATTTGAAGCTTGTTTCCTCTCAGCATTGTACCCGTCCCTGCCTCTGTCCCCAGACCAGGGTCAGCTCCTATCTGGTCAGCAGGGTTAAATAGTTGGCCGGAGTTCAGAGCTGAGCTGAACTTTCTGAACAAAGTGTATTTTAATGAGACATAAACAGACGGGAACAGTTTCTTAAATGTCTGGCCGTCCTGCTTTTTGGCTCCGCCACTGACACGCTGTCAAAAAAAATAGGTCCCCCCCATGCAGTCAATCCATTATATATCACCAGGGGTGGTGGTCATATCAGCTAGCTGTCCTGGATTTCTAAGGAGAAAGCAATGGCAATCCAATAATCTGCTGGACCCTGGCATCTGTGTTTCCTACAGGATAAAACTTTTACCTGGCTTTATCACCCTGGAATCAGAGTCCCTGTGTAGTTACAGTAAAGCCCAATCCCATTCCCCATCCCACGGCCCTACCCCTAGTTTAGGAGGACCCTCTACTCTGTAGTGGCCCTTTAGTATGGAGCTAGAAGGTGTAGGGATTAAAATCTCAGACTAAAGAAATGGGACACCAGTCGTTGCTTCAACAGTATCCCAAATTCACCTAAATTGTTTTATGACTAAGTTTGTAAGTCTCAGGAATTTGATCATTACATTTATTGAAACATACAGTATGATGACAAAATAAGGTATATCAAAAAATCCGCTATTAACACTCACAAACAAGACTTCATTCAATCTTTTTGACCCAGAAATAACTTTCTTATCCCAAAACTGCCCAAGCAGATTACAAAAATATTTTTGAAAGAAATTGATATATTTACTTCACGGACCATTTTTCATGTTATGTTGCTTCAGTTTGTCTTCTACTCCTCCATTTGGAGTCTGCATCTTAAAACACTCTGTTCAGAGGGCTAATTGGAGGGCTAGATGACCACTAGCCCTCAATCCCGAAAAGAAATGGGACACCTTACTTCGGCACGCACAAAACGGAGGGGTAGGGTCAAAGGGGGGAACTGGGATTGGGCCTAAATTGTTGTTTGGTTGTAGTTCCTCATTCAACCTCATTCCAACCTCAGATGTATCACTTCTTCTACAGTGTAAAGATGATTTTACATACATCAGATGGATTACACCGTTGATGTCGCTCAATATAAAAATGACTATTGACAAGTGAAAAAAATCACACCTTCCAAACACAAACCGCGTGTGTTTCTGTAAACTGTGTTGCTTTGACAACTGGGAGGAGACACCTGTCCGTGGATGTCACTCACTGCAGCGATACTCCAGTGAAATGACAGCAGAATGTGAACACAACCATCACTGAGGAGTCTCTTGCATGTGACTGAAAGCAGAGCAGTTTCTTTTAAATCAGTTCAAAGCTTGGGTTTGTGTTAGGTTAAAGCAGAGTCAAAGCTCTCCGACAAAGAATTACAGCACAAACTCTAAATGAGCGTTGTTTCTCAGCACTGCTGACGCACATCCTTTGTAGGCCACCTTCACATGGTGTCTTGGCTAAATTTGTGGTTTTCCTGAGTCTCTGGCAGAAGTGAAACTCAAAGTATAATCAGAACAGACATACAGGAAGCATGGGAACAAACAAAGAATAATGGGTGAGGGGCTATGGAGACATGAGGTGTGACACGTGCAACAGTCAATTTAGGGGATTGTGAAGGTGTGGGCACATTGAATGTAATTTGTTGTCAGTACTGTCAGGACTATCTTTTTTAAAAGTGACAACCTCTCAACATTGTGTGTGTGTGTGTGTGTGTGTGTGTGTGTGTGTGTGTGTGTGTGTGTGTGTGTGTGTGTGTGTGTGTGTGTGTGTGTGTGTGTGTGTGTGTGTGTGTGTGTGTGTGTGTGTGGAATCAGATGTGGCCACCAAGGCCAGCAGTGTTTCTGCACTGAAGGAGGAAACTAAATTAAATTTTGTTGTATATATCAAGAAAAAAAGGAAACTGTTAGAAATTGAATCAAAATGTAGCTTTATTATAAATGTATTTATCTGTACAGGAATGCATATAAATTTTTTTTTTTAAAAACAATATCAACAGGAACTGTACACTGGAGATGTCAGCAAATCACACATCAGATCTGAAACCCTTGGACTTGAAATGAATTTAAAGCTAAAGTGCTATTTATAATTTTGAACTCGATAGAGCTCAGGCTTCTTTAATGGCGATTAGAATTCAGCATAGCACCTATGGAAATTTTAAATGTGGCATAAACATGCTTTCTATACTCTAGGCAATGTTTTCTCATACGATGGGGCAGATGGAAGCTTTGTCTGGTTTGAGGAATATGTCACACATCTTGGATGTGTTGCTGCAGGGTCGCCGTGTTGCTGGCTAGACACCGCAGCATCGCCAGGGGTCTGAGGGTGTTCTAGCATTTCGGAAATGGACTGCCCTTTTAATTTCTGATGTTAACCTTTTCCCCTGGAGCTGCAAAGGGAGTGTTTGCTCCATCAGATCTGCTCTGGTGTAGATCTCCCTTTTCTGCTTGGTGGTAGCCAGCCACGTCGCCCGTGGCCTGTTTCTCCTCCCCCCAACTTCGTGGCTCGGTTTCTCTCTCTGTTCACATCTCTGCAAAAGACAGAGGAAGAGAAAACTACAAAAGCTCAGGAGCCAGAATAATAAAAAGCACACAAGCAAAGACACACACATCCAAACATGCACTGACTAATAAGTGAGCCTTGAAAAGATACAGGGGGAGTTACGATTAATTTGTAACATTAATTATCTCCGTGTCAAGACCACCGATAGCAGTGGATGTATGTTTTGTTCTTGGAGGCTTGTGTGCGTGTGCACGGCGATGCATGTGTTCACGGGCCTCTGAAACACCACTGCTTTAGTGCTGATAGCAGGATCATGATGCCCATGTAGTCAAGTATGCTATTATCACTAAAGGGCATGTAGATAGTCCACCTGAGCCCCCAGACATGGCATTTACACATAAAAGGTGCTCAGAGATAAACAGTAGGGCAGGGGGGGTAGAAACAACTTGGCTACTAGTACGCACTCTGGTTTTCAATGCATAACGAAACATGCACCATGTCAGCGCCTCTGTCTCCATAACCCACAACAGCCTGCTGGCTTGGCAGCTTAAGTGCAACAGGAATAAAGAAAAGATTGACTGATAGGGGGGGTGTAATTTTCTCAAATACGCACCAGCAAGTTCCCGGTCCAACATGTCGATAAAACTCTCAAGTTCCCTTGTGTCTCCCAGCTTGGCTGCAGAAGGAGGACAGAGGGAAAAGGAATTTGAAAAACTAAAGACAGAAAAAAAAACTGCAATGGAACATTTTTGTAGAGAATTGCAGCTCAGTCGAGTGGTATTTCCTTTGGACCAGACGCTGAAAACGAATCTAAGTCCCAGAATTAGATATGAATTAAACTGCTTTTGGACTGGCAAAAACATTTTCAGAGTCGTTTCTACAAACTGAGATAAAAGCTGATCTTAAGAGCTGCGAAAGCTTGAAACCTTGCTGGATCGCAACAGGATCTCTGCTGTAAATAACTTAAGTTATTATTTGTAGAGACAAACAGTGTGAATGGCACCTTCTATTCATTGTTTAGTTTTAAAATAAAATAAATAAAATGTAATGGATGCCTGTGCATCTGAATGCAGCAAAATACAACAGCACTCAGAGCAGCATCTGAGCCGGTCTTAGCACTACATAACAGAACAAATAGTCCCTGCAGGAGACTTTGAAAGAGGGGTGCTGAGACGTCACAGCCGCAGCCACAGCGGCAAAGAGCTTTGTTGTGTAAAAACAAAAGAGCTCCCAGCTTAATGTAGAGGGTTTGTGTGTGGCTGTGATAGTGATCAGAGCAAAAGTGATAGTGATCAGTGTAAGAACGAGGGCTATCTGGATGAAGATAGGCTGATAGAAGTACCTTTGGGTGCCAGCATTATGCCCGCCGTGTGAAGCTCCTCCTCGCTGGTATTCAAACTGTTTCCCATGGAGGCTCCACTGCCTGGAGGAGGAGGGGGGCGCAGAGGTAGGGAGAGGAGATAGGGCAGCCCGTGCAAATGATCAGTGACAACGACAACAGTTTCAGCACAATTCCGGAGTTGTACATAATGATAATAGCATGCAATACAATGAAAGGAAATGCCTGTTCACTGCTAGTGATTCCCATGTGTCAGTATTTGAAAGCATCTTGAAACGTTATGGAGGCAAAAATAATGACACATGGGAGCAGAAAAAAAACACACTTTCTTCTTTTATCTCATAAGCGTCGACAAATGCACAACAATAGCAAGTAAAAAAAAAAAAAAAAGACAAAAGATGGGCAATCCATAATTGCAGTTCATTCCAGTACACAGCTATAGTCATGAGCAAAACAGCCACTTTAATGGAAGTGTGCAGGGATGTGTCCTCCTGTACCACTAATTTCATGCAAATTAAAAGTGTCAAGCTGCAGTTGTTTGGGCTGATAAAGGGGTTCAATTGGCGCCCATGGGGAGTCCATACAATGTCACTCACCAGCAAATAATGCACGAAATAATATCTTGCTTTCCCCTCCCTTTGCACATTAAACTAACGTTATGTTAATCTCAGTGACATTGTTCTAAAGTGAAGATTTCTATATTTTTAACTCACTGTAATCTGAGTCCTCGACTCCATTGTCGTCCCCCAGCCCTGTGCGACTTTTGGCTTCGTGCAAGATGTGCTGGTAAACGTGAGGTTTGCTTTGAGAAGGGGCCTTAAGCTCCTCTACCACATCTTGGAACTCTTGCAGCAACTCACCCAGCTCCGACTCCAAGTCTGTGGAAAATATGACAGTATAGTTGGAGAGAAATCGCAAACTCCACTGAAAAAAATCTTAGGTTCATGTCAGTTTATTTCAGAAACAAAACAAAGCAGTGAGAATATTCTTTAAATACAACAAAATCTAAAATATTACACTTCAAAGATCCTGAATGTAAGAATATATCTGAATATATACTCTAGGTGATAAACTGACATTAAATGTGAACTAAGAGCCAAAACTGGCTGCTACAGTTTATGTCAGTGGGCTGTATCAGATAACTGGGTGTGTAAAAAAGTAAAGTTAACAGCCCGTATGGCATATAAAACACCAGACAGCCAGTAAAACACCTGATCTGCAAACTATGAAAGAAAAATATTACACTATAAATCAACATTCTGGGCTTTGGTCTGCTATAAAACAACCTTTTAGACTATTTGTTGAATAAATTCACCTTTACAAAACAATAGTTGCAGTAACATCGTAGCTCACTTTATCCACCATTTTACAAGGCTCACATGAATATAACCACGTTTTAACAATCCCTTATGGGAAGAATTAGACAGGCAGCAAGAAGAAGAAAAAAGAAGGCATTAATATTAAAAGGATTTAGTTATTTCTGTAAAATGTTAAGAAATATAGTCAAGTCTGTGAAAAATGTGTAAGATATTGACAGATACATATATGCGATATAAAAAAAAATATATTAAAAAAAAAAGCAAAATATGGTCTACAAAATAAGAGCCTAGGGCAAACTTAAAATTAAGACATAACAAGCTATTTGATTTACAAAACTGCTTACTCAAACTTGAAAGCGTTAATTTATATCAGTGTAATGTCATCGAATGATTAGTCAAGGCTTGAGTATGAGAAGGGTGAAATACAGTCTCACTGAAATAATTATACACGTGTTATCTGCCGCCTAGAATCACCATCACTGTAATCATTTAAAATTAATGGCTCAAGTAGTAGTTGGACTCACCCGTAGTAACGTCTGAGGCCATGCTGCAACGCTGGAATAAAACACCAGAAGGCTGTCGTGCGTCTGGGTTCAAGGTGGTTTCCAGCTGACGGGTAGGACAGCAGTTTTATTCTAAAAACCCTCCACGACAGCTCAGTCAGGGGGGACCCGGCCGGCCAATCATGTCGCAGAAAAACCTCAGAGGTCTACTGTAAATGGAACAAAAAAGTGGGCGGAAAGTAGAGAGGAAAATATTTACGCATTTGACAGACTTAAATAAGTTCTTACGGAACTCGAGTGGCGGTAAATTTCCCCGCATGCTTTCACATTAAACAGAAAATGTAAGTGGACTTTAACAGGCAATGTACTCGAGTGGTTAAAGAGATTTCAGGTCGTATCGTCCTAAAATTAATACTTTTCCTGGATAGTTTCACAACGCTAAAAAAAAAAAAAAAAAAATTAATTAGGCGAATTTAAACCTAAGTTTCGTCAAGAACACATACTTGAATAAACGACACTTTAGAAATAAGTCTCCTTTGTACTTTTATTATTCCGCTTTAAGGGGTGCAGTACTCTGCTCTGTCTACAGAGGCCCTCCAACTCCAACAGAGCAGCTGTCCGAATGGGCTGGTTTATGGAGCTTGAAATGAAATGCAGTGGTAGAAAAACTAAAATCCTTGAAAGTAATAGGCCTCCGTGGCCAGTTATCCTCAGTTCAAAAGCTTACTTAAGAACAAGTACAGTTATATAATCAGGAAATATATTTAAAGTATCAAAAGTACTCAATATGCAGAATGCCCCATTTATTCACATTAGAGACAAATGATACATCATTGTGTGCATTGGGTTGTTTTCATGTTACTAATCAGTGAGGGACTAATCTTTATTTCTTGATATAATTTTGGGTTGTTTCAGCTACAAAATGCATCAAATTTATACATGATAAAACATAAACATGCAAAGTAAAGTTGGCCAATTAATGTAGTACAGTAAAAAAAAAAAAAAAGTACAATATTACTGAAATACCTGAAATGTACTTTTCTTAAGCAGTCAGTCTTTTCCACTGATATTGACAGTCTATATCTATACATGTCATTATATGAACAGGAGCAACATTAATCATTATAAAAGTTATCAGTCATGTTATTTGTAAAGATTTGGACATAGGATTATTTCTTAAAAATTCCAGAAATTTGCCCTGATGGACAGAACTAAGAAAAAATGATTCAGACTGTTAAAACATTATAAAGTAGTTAAAAACACAGAGGGCAGGTGAGCTAGAAAAAAAAGAAGTGTAAGCACATTTGGCACATTAATCCTGTCCTGTATGGTTTGAAGCGACATACTTTCACAAGCCTCATGCTTACACATTGTGTTATGCTTTAGGAACACAACTTCCTACAAAAACATGAATTCCACTCATGCAGGCAAACCTGTTGTTCCTGTGACTTCTCATATGTCATTCTGACACACAAGGTAAGTGTTGTAGGAGGGGCATGTAATGAATTATGCCTTCAGCTGTGCAGGTTTAGATTGCTGCCTCTGTCCTGAGCGTTCACTCGCTGCCGGGGGAACGTGGGCAACATGAGTGAGGGCGATGGGCCATGGGACTCCTGATAATATGAACTGGGCTGGATTACTGCAGGTCAGTGAGTCAAAAGAGATCATCCAGTGCGGTGGTGTCTAATTACTGTCTCAGTGTTTCTGATTGCGTGCAAGGGTAAATCTGGAATATTATTCTTTAGTGTACAATTTCAACAAAAATAAATGTGCTAAAGGTGCGCTAGAGCATTTGGAAGGACACTGAAGAGCTGTTCGCTTTAATGAAAAATGATGCGCCTTCACAACCTCTTAGAGATTAAAGGTGTAACTGATTTAACTATATCGATTACAAAAATATTTGTCAATATATGCAGATTTTGTAGGACTGAATACATTGCATTGTTATTTGCTTTTTGTTTTTTGTGTGCGTTCTGTATGAGAGTAATTGGTTGGAGATAAGTGAGAGGCATCGCACAGTTGCCTGCTTTTAGAAGAGCTCACTGAGGCATGAAGTTTAAACTTTATCACCACCTGGGAAAACTTTTCTGGAACCTCTGTCAGGTTTAAGTGCAATAATAAACAAATCACAAATACTGGTGGATTTTAAAAACAAAAGATTACACCTCACGGTTCCTTTTTTCCTTGTCTCCGTCAGAATCTGCTGCTTGTGGTCCATATCAGGCCGATCATATGTGGATCTGTCCGGTTTTCTGTCCCAGAGGAACTGGAGCCTGGTGCTCTGATTGGATCACTTAGTAAACACTTTCCACCTCCGTACCAGCTCCTGACCCAGGAGTATCTGTGGATGGATAAAAACACCGGGAATGTCTACACCAGTGAGCAAAAGATGGATCGCGAGGCCCTCTGCCCCAAGGAGACAAAAGCCGAGGAATGCATTATTCTACACAATGCTGTCGTGGGGCCCTCAGGAGACCTTATACAGTTTCCTGTGATCATAGAGGACATCAATGACAATGCACCACATTTTGAAAGTAGTGAAATACACCTGAGACTGTCTGAGGACGTGACTGTGGGGACCAGTTTCTTGTTGGATGACCACGCTGAGGACAGGGATACTGGTCATAACGGAGAGCTGCAGTACCACCTCAAAGGCTATAAAGGGGTTTTCAGTGTAAAAGTCAAAGAAGACAAGCTGTTAATCACGCTGGTTGTACAAAGTGCTCTGGATAGGGAGACTCAGGATCTGTATCAGATGCAGCTGGTGGCCACTGATCGTGGCGCAGACCCTTTAAGTGCAACGGCAACTTTGATAGTCACAGTGACAGACGTCAATGACAACTGTCCGAGCTTCAGCTCTGACAGCCCTCGCAGGGTCACCATCCCGGGAGACTCCCCGAAGAACACGGTGGTCACTCAGGTCAGAGCCACAGACCCAGACACAGGCCCGAACGCTGCCATCATTTACTCCCTCAGTCCCAAAGTCTCCGAGCGGGCCAAGAAGCTGTTTAGCCTTGACAGCCTCACTGGGTACATCAAGCTAACGCAAGACCTCCAGAGTGACAACTCCGAGGAGCTGGTGTTGAAAGTGTTAGCTAGTGGCCATCATTGCCCCCCAGCAGACACTCAGGTAACTGTATCCGTGCTCCCCAAGATGAACCAAGAGCTGACGATCAAGATTGGGTTCATAGCAGAGCATCAAAACCAGACTCTGGTGTTACCAGAGAACCACCCCCCCAGCGTCTTAGCTGTTTTAGAGCTCGAGGGTGACAGCAGCTTTAAAGGCTTATGTCTTGCCATTGAAGGTGAAGTGCCTTTCTCTTTGAGCCCGCAGAATGGCAAGTATCTGCTTTCCACATCAAAGCCCTTAGACTACGAGATGAAAAGTGAACATCATATTCCTGTGGTAGTGCAAGGGACATCAGCTGAAGGATCTGTGGTCGTCCCTTCCAGGCATGTGATAAGGCTGCTGGTGGCAGATGTCAATGATAACTCGCCACATTTCCTCCATGCTCACTACCAGCTGGAGGTGGAGGAAAACAACCAGCCAGGAATGTCCCTGCTACAAGTCTCAGCTTCAGACGCAGACAGTGGAAACAATGGCAGGGTGGCCTACAGGCTGGATAAATACCCGTCTGACATCTTTAACATTGACTCTGCGACAGGACAACTGTCTGTGTCAGCTCCTCTGGATAGGGAACAGCAGGGTGTACACAAACTCACTGTGTTTGCACGAGATAGTGGCTCTCCTCCGTTGGAGTCCATGGTCACAGTGGTCATTCGTGTTCTGGACTTGAATGACAATGCGCCTGTTTTTCTAACCCCTCACTTCATCTTTTTCATCCCTGAGAATGTACCAACATTCGCCCAAGTAGGGAGGATAGAGGTGAAAGACAGAGATGAAGGGGAGAACGGGAACATAGAATTGCATGTTGTAAAAAGCAGTGGACCTTTTGTTGTGGGTAACACCCAGGGGACACTGCGCACCACCACCAACTTGGACCGCGAGACACAGGACCGCTATGAACTCTACCTGTTGGCCAGCGATCATGGGCACCCGCTCGCTTTGACTTCCACTGCCAGAGTGACTATCTTTGTGGAGGACATCAATGACAACCAGCCAAAAGTGATCCTTCCCAGCAGCAACTCCTCCTGCCTCACTGTCTCTCCCGACACCCTAGCAGGCACTATGGTAACAAAGATCTATGCCATCGACGATGACTCGGGTCTTAATTCAGAGATTACATACTCTGTTGTAGCGCCAGAGCCAGTGCAAAACAGCAGCCCCTTCCAGGTAGATTCAAGGTCAGGGAACATCACCTTAAGTCAGCAGCTTCTACACAAAGACCTGGGAATGCATCACCTGTTCATTGTGGTCAGAGATGGAGGGAAACCAGCTCCACTTTACACCACTGTCTGGGTTAATCTGTTGGTCAACGAGAGCGTGGAGCCGTGCCACTTGGACAGGGCACCCACCTGGACAGGAATACCTGACTTGGTTCAAACCCCTTCAAAGGCCCCCATCTGTGAGGCCGACACTACCAGATCTGCACAAGTGACATTGTTAATCGGCCTGGGTATGATGCTGGCCTCCACATGTTTGCTGGCAGTGACAGCTGTTTTATACCTGAAGCAGAGGAGAATAAGTCTACAACAGAACAAGAGGCGATACGGCGAGGAGAATGAGATTCCACTCAGGCTCAAAGACAAATATTACTCCGATGAATAACAGAATAAAGCAAGCAATGTTTAATCTCACTCACAGTTTCAAGGATGAAAACGACCTGCGAATCAAATATATTCCGAATATTTGTCAACGGCATCTTGCATTTTAATAAGTCAGTGACTGAGTCTGATACACAGAGCATTTAAAATTTGCCAACAGCAAAATGGAAAAATCTGTGGAAATAAAGTTGATCCATTATGTGATAAAGATCCCTTTGCGCTTCCATGAGAGCATATAAAAGGTGATCTGATAAGTGAAGTATTTCAGGCAGAGACTCGTTCCCTGTGAATTCTTCAGATAATATAACACCAGAGATGTATAACTTGACACCAGTGGTGTACACAGCACAGCCAGCAAAATATAGAGCACATCACAGCAAGTCAGTGGTAAGATATCAGCACTGCAGTCATTATGTTTAAGGATTATTGCCCATGACCCCTGCAGGTAGGAAGATTGAGGTAATGGTCTGCTAAGTTGATTGGCCCTTTCTCAGATTTCTGACTCTGACTGATGGGGAGTCTAAAGTATTTAGACACACAAAAAGGGTTTAATGTTCCTCCGGTGGGGACGTGATGAAAGTCTCTACTGAAGTAACTCTGATGAGCTCAGGAGGCAGAGAGCGGCTGTGGACAGGTGAGAGGCGGCAGAGGGGAAGGCACACCGGCATCTCAAGTCACCGCCTCAAACGTGTCACCTGATAGCACTGCTTCTCACCCACGGCGCTGGATCGCACCCAAAAGGCAGAACACCCCACTGTACATCACGCAACAATTCAACAGACTTGTTTTGATCGCAGATTTTTGGAGCGGAATCACACCGCCTTCAAATAAATCTTTACAAAAGGCAGCTGCTCTCATATTTCACTGATACATTTGTATGCTAGGGGGCAATTGAGTTAACAAAACAGGTTAAGTGATGCATTAAGAATGAATGTGTCATGGTAAAATGTGTCTACAAATCTATGAACTCAAAGAGGGCAGGCTTAAATCTTTTACAAGTGAAAACTTTTTTTTAATCTTTACAGTATCATCAACTATTAAGCATTCTTTTTAGGAGGCACCTGAGGAAGAGGAAAGAAGCAGCCTGTAAAACACAATGTACAACAACCTGGTTAGTGGAGGACAAGACTTGTATAACATGAGCGGCATCTCTCAGGATTTCTGAGCTGGCAGTTCAAAAATAAATAATCGAATAGAGCTGTACTGTGAGACGAGCTACAATAACTGAAAAGAGGTAAAGAGCCCCATAACATAATTACAAGTTGAAGTCGCATCTTTAGATGAAGAATTACAGATTTCATTGGATTAAAACATGCAAATTAATATAAAAGCAGACTTTAAAAAAATAAACCAAAAAAGATCTGTGACTTGATGGAGAAATTGCATGCAAACAAATTGGGATTTTTTTTAGCATCACTTTTATACAGGTGTCTTCACAAAACTGACTTTTCTTCCAAAAAAAAATTTGCATTGTGGGAAACAAAACCTAAACCTGCAGCTCTGTACTGTATACAAATCTGTGGCAGGAGAAAGTCTGCCATCTACTGGGAACAGACGAGGCCTGATCTGCCTCTTTACTTCTGGTATTTGGCCAGAGGGAGGAGATGAATCAGAGGACAGTCTCTCACTCTGTCACAATCAGGTCGCCTGAGATCAGTGATGTCTCCCTGCTGCATGCTGCTCTGCTTCACTCACAGCACATTTCATTTGAATCAAATTCACTTTTCTTTACTTCTCACCCTGAACATTTGATTGTAGGTTAAAGGGGTTGCATGAGTTCGCATTGACATACAAAGGGAGCTGGCATCCACCCAAATACCCAGTGGAATATTTATAAGATGCACATCAGGGCTTTCATGATAACACATTACTTAACAATGGAGAGCAATTTAAATACCACTGATGTTTCTCTCATCAAAAAAGAGCTGTAGAGATGCAGAGATATGCCTTTTATTGTCTCTCAATTATCCAGCTGCACTTCATCATAAGTTCAACACAAATGTTGATGCCACAAGTTTGCTTTTAAGGGAACATTAGAGCCATTGAGAGAAATGATAAAGCACATATCAGTTTTGACAGTTGTCGATGTCAGATCTTTCATGTTCAGAGCTATATCTCAAACACTGTAGTCTATCAGATAGTATCTCACAATATCCTACGTCTGAAGACCTGACTGCTGTCCACAGGCCTAAACTGATGAGATATTGTAATCTCAGACAAACACTGTTCACTGCATCTCATCAGCATTCTTTCTGCATCATTCATTTCTCATTTGGGTGGCAAGGGAAATGTTGCCACTTGGGCTTTTAAAACCAAAGGCCTTGGGGATCCTCTGATTATTAAGGCCTAAATTTTGGATGACTAACTCACAGCACAAGAAGTAAAGTTCAGTTTTGCATGTGAAAAATGTCCCTGTTGTGGTATTTGCATAAGAAGTTGCCTCTCTGTATGCCAATAAGCGTCAACAATGAACTTAGTAAATGTCTGCAAGTTTAAGAACCCCGACCCCCTCATTATTCTCCGCCTTGAGGTTCATTGAAAAGCGACATTGTTTCTTTAAGATTGCACTTGCAGTCATCAGCGGGTCTGTCCATTGTTGGGGGAACAGAACGCGAGTTGAGATTGATATACGGGGGCCGAGTACAAGTTCCGCATATCATCAGCGGACCAGCTGCGGTGCAGGCGGCTTTAACCAACAAGTCCTGAACGCATCCTTCCAGACATGGGTAAGAAACTCCAGCTGCCATACTTTTATTGGCTTTTAGCATATTTTTTAGTTTCAAATGTCCTTTTTATTGTATGTGATTTGCCGCTGATATAAGTGGGACTGTGAGAGCGCATCAGAAAGTTTTTTTTTTTGTGTGCCAGTTTAGAGGTCGGCTACTCACCGGCTTATTCTCCACTGATATATTATGAGATTTATTTCATGCTTGAGGTGGCAGGGCTACTTTCAGAGGAGCCTTGTCGCATTTAGTTTCGGTTGCAATCTTTCTCAATTTTTTCGAGGCGAACTTGGCCTTTTTATTTATTTTTTTGACCATGGACGAGTTTTACCGGGTTCGTGTTTTCCTTTGGGTCACAATCAGGAGACAGTGGGCCGCAGAGGTTCGCACTGCGTCAGCTGGTTGTTCATGCTGCTGATGTCTTAATTAGTTAATTGTTACACGGTGCACCTGAAAGGGATAGACATGGTTAGATAGGGTTTAAACACCAGGGTTATGTGCATAATCTCATAGCTGCTTGTCTATTTTGTAGCCTATTTGTGGTTACCACACTTCTTTGTGCACACATTTAGAATATTGTCCTAATTTAATTTATTCAGTAATGTCACAATACAATAATCTTGTCTTGTGTTCTCTTAAATCATCCTTTTAAAACTTCCTCTTCCTTACTTTAGAAAAGTTACAACAGTGATCCCAGTTTGCATGTCTCAGCCGCACAGAAGGCCAACAAAGCCATGTAGACATGTCCAATTAAAGAGCTATCTATTTGCCCCTCCTGCCATCTGTGTTTACTGTAATGGTACCAACCAGTCTGTCCGCTTCCATTGTGCGTGTCTGTGTGGATGCCTGCATGCATGCAAGCGTGTAATGGCACCCATGCACACAGTTGCATTGTGGTTTTTTGTTTTGTTTTTTTATAGATTTGCCTCTCCATCCTCTTCCAGCACTGGCAGCTCGCCACTATCACTTTCTTGTTCCTGTGTCTACTCAGAAGGAAGTCTAAGAGTGTGTGCATGTGTGTGTCAAGCCAAGAGGTGCCTCTGGCCTTTTGTTTGCTTGACATTGGTGGCCCTTGTACCCCCATGATGCTGTGGGACAAAGACTGTTGTCTCTCCAGTCACAAAAGCAGCCTCTCTTTCTGTTTCACTTTGTCTCTCCTCTTCGTCCTCCCTCTTTTCTCACACTCTCCATGCTGGCTGGTGAATGGAGTCAGGGTGTGAGATGGGGTCAGAGCAGAACCATCCCAATGCCTTTGGCTCTTGGCATCCATTCAAACAGCACATGACCATTAGGGAGTATGCACAGCTTTTACCAAGTGAACTTTAAGTGTTTACAACTGCAGCTCGATCTAAAGTGACGAAGCAGTATACGCAGTTTTTCTTTAAAAGGTCAGTTCAGTTGGCTGTCCTTTTTTTTTTAAATCTTATTTACCCTTCGTGTTATCTAGCCATGAAGATATTTTCAATTGTATGTGCTTAGGTTCTGAGATAACTATCTCTGGAGATGTCTGCCTCCAACACACTTCAGTAGAAATTTGATTGGTGTTTACACCATAAAAACATGAGTCAGTCCATGTTACTCTGGCACATTTCTTTGGGATCTACTTTCTACCAGAGAAAAATATGACCATGAAACTAGGAAATTATCGAGCATCGGATTAAAACAATCTTGAGGGAGAAGTTGCTGTTGAATATCTTGAGTAAAACACAACTTTTGGTTACTTCTTGGTTGGACATTTTTACATAATTTTTTTTTTTTTTTTAAATCAATAATTAATTTATTCTTGAATTGCAATTAATTTCCACTCTGTATTTGGGTGGAGGGAAAAATCTCATCGTGGCACATCCAAAGCCAGACAACTAAAACCAAGACAACCTCTGCTTGGCCTTGATTGGAGTTATGTGACAATACATTTTGTTGAACTAATCCTTTTACAAGTTGTCACTTAAGTCCATATTAACTAAGTGGATCGAGCATAAACAGAAATTTCTTCCTTACAAGAAACCACCTATTACTCTACATAATTTGTACATTTGAATAGAATAGTTTTTCTTTCTGCTGTGCACTGCAACTGTTGATAATGTGCCCTGACTCTGATGATGCTGCGTCTTCACTAATAGGTTGCTATGACTGCTGTATGCGCTGTTTGGGTGGGGTCCCATATTGCTCCCTCGTCGCCACGCTGCTGTGCTTCTCGGGCATTGCCCTCTTCTGCGGTTGTGGGCACCAGGCACTCACAGAGACAGAGAGACTCATCGAGACGTACTTTGCCCGTAACCTTCAGGACTACATCACCCTCGCCTACATGTAAGTCGTAAAACTCTGTTTCCATCGTTAGAGCGGGATTTCTCGGGATGTAGTCTCTATTTTGAAGGTTTGTGTTCTGCATTACCCTGCTCTTGACCGTTTCCTTTTTCCTTGTCCTCTCCCTGTCAGCATTCAGTATTTCCAGTATGTCATCTATGGTTTGGCCTCCTTTTTCTTCCTCTACTGCATCGTGCTGTTGGCTGAGGGCTTCTACACCACAAGCGCTGCCAAGCAAACCTTTGGAGAGTTCAGGAGCACCATGTGCGGCCGCTGCCTCAGCTCCTCGGTGAGAGGGCCCAGAGTGGGACAAGTAAAGGGGATTTGAGAGATTGCATGGGATTAATGCACATATCACTCCCTGGTGGGTGCTGAGCTGAAAATCTCAAAGCTCCTAAAATCCTTTGGGAACATGCAAAGATAAGCATACAGTGTGTGGTTGAGTGGTTGGGGAAAGACTGAGTGGTTGGAAGAAGAGGAGCAGAAAAGAAGAGTGAGATAAGAAGTAAAGCTAATCAGAAAATGTTTTAATGTGGCTATAAAGTGACTCAGTGCTTTTTTTTAGATCACTTAATGTTTATTATAATGATGCACCCTAATGTTTATTCTGCTTCCTGTGTGTAGTTTATAGTGATGACATATGTACTCGCTGTACTGTGGCTGTTGGTGTTCGCCTTCTCGGCCTTGCCCGTCTACTTCTTCTACAACATGGATGCCACCTGCCACACCATTGATGTTCTGACTGAGACGCCAGCAAGTATCAACCAGCTCTGTGTTGATGCAAGACAATACGGTAACAAAGAACTCCGTTTGTGACAATCAATGTTACTGACTTGCTGATGAGTCTGGTGATATTTTTAATGTATCTTAATGCCAATAAATCCCTTGAGCAGACCAATATTACTGATGAATTGTTACTTACTAAAGGCATGTGTAACTAGAGCGTGATATGGCTTATTCATCCATGCCATCGACATCCATTAGGGTCAAAGTTATTAAGTAGACTAGGGGTCTGCAGTAAGCTGCACCTAGGTACAGGTGCTAAATGCTAACCTCGGCATGCTGTGCTCCCAATGGCAGGCGACTTGCTGATGATTGGCGGGCAAACATTGACCATATTTCCATCTTTCTTTAGTGTATTGGGATGGTAATGATTGGCACTAAACACAAAGTACAGCTGAGGCTATTTCGCACATATTAAGTAAATAATAAATGAATTATAATAATAATTGATAGATTTAAAGATTTTACCTGATCGCAGCACTCAAGGAAAAGTCAGAAGACCAAATTACATCTTGAATAAATTATTAATGTTTGCATCAAGTTTCATGGCATTTCCAGACATTGCACTAAAATCTCCAAATATGAACTTTCCTTCTTGCCCTGTGCACTATGGATCTCTGCACCAGAATTTGTAGCAAACCAGCCAATAGCAATTGAGATATATCACCTTAGACTAAAAGTACTAGCAGACGAACTCTGCCATCCCTGGAGCCTTCGTGTGGATAAAAACACATTTCCCACACAATGAGCCACACTGTCCCGCTGGGTGACTTGTTCCTCCATGAACATGGGCAGTGCATTTTCTGAGTCCATCACACACTGTCTTGAGGGTGTAAACACTCCTTAGCACATCAAATGTGTGTTAATCTGCAGCTGAAAACAGCCTCCAACACATGCACTCCTGTTTGGGTCAAGTTTGATAAAAACCTTGATAAGAAAAGAAGCCTTTGAATACAAAAATTAAAATAAGATGTGATATAAGAGATTTTAAGGGTTTATGTCTTAAGTGGGAACCAATGGGCTTTGAGCTGAGAGCCGGCGACAACGTAGGGAAGTCAGAAAGCACTCAAAAAATGAACTGACGCACTGTTGATTTTGGCCTTCTCATGAGATATAGAGACGGTACAACAATAAATACTAAAGCCATCTTTATCTCTGTAATTAAGGTTTGAATTAAGTATATGAATTTGGTTCTTAACAGGGCTCTTGCCATGGAATGCCGTACCAGGGAAAGCTTGTGGTATGACCCTGTCCACCGTTTGCAAGACCAGAGAGGTAAGAACCATGAAATGATGTAAGCGCCACTGTCGTGTTCTCTTACTTGCTGGAAATACAACTTGTCATCATCACTAATGCAAATTTCCTTCTATCAGTACCAGATGACCTATGACCTCTACATTGCTGCCTTTGCCGGAGCGGGCATCACTCTCTTGGCTCTGGTGAGTTGATTGTGCTTAGACTGGAGCCAGTTTGACTTCATGTCTACAGTCCACAACAATAGTGTTCATGTGACTCGGTGACGCTCAAAGTGTGGGTGGCGAGGCATCCCAGGCCTCCATGACTTATGACTCTTGTACTATTGCTCTCTGTTCCTCTTTCTCAGCTGACACAAACATCATAATAATGCTGTAATGTCTGGTAGTATTCCAGGCATGCAGGCAAATGGTGCACCCATTATACTTGCATGCTCCATTACAGAAGCTGTTATATGGATATCAAATTAAAGTCATTAGCACAATCATGTTTTGTTCTTGTTTGTAGAGTTCCAGGATGTTGTGGATTTTGTTTTCACTCTCTTCTGATTCTTCCTGTTTCTGCTTCTCTTTTCATAGCTGACCTATACTGTGTCAACCACCTATAACTTTGCAGTTCTGCGGTATCTGGGAAGAAAGGGCATAGGTGCACGGTGTTAGACAACCGGCTTCCCGTCTACTCTTTCTACTACTTTACCACCAACAAGGGGATCTGAAGGGATGGCGACTGTTCTCTCCTTCCACGTCATCTGCACTGACCCACCTGTGGTCATGGACTTTAGAAAAAAAAAATCTTGTTTATATTTTTTACTTGTTATAAGGATGTTATTGTTTTGTTTTTCCTTTTTGCCTTTGGTTGTAATGGCTCCTTTGACCTACAGGAAGTCGTATTTCAGTATTTTCACTGCTACATATTCAATATTACAACATGTTTGTAAATTATTGCTCATGTCACATGCTAAGGTTAGTGTCCTTTCTCCCTCCCACTGTCCTCAAGACACAAATAATGCACCACTAATAAATTAACATGCGTAAGAAATGACCACCAATTTGCACCAGGTAGAATGCAGCTGTTGCGGGGGGAATAGGGATTTGAAGTTACCACGGCTATCATGCCTCACATCTGGTTGCCATAGTTGCAGACAAACATGCAGTTGCAGTTGCTGTCTCACGCTGACCTCAGGACTTTTCTCACGGGCTGGAGAAAAAGCCTCAACAATGGAGTCATGCCCAGCCAATAAGGAGCCAGTTCTAGGGGCCACCTGCGCCATGAGTCTCTCCCAAGGGTTATATTACATGTCAAGGGAGAGGGCCCTCTGGACAAAGAGAGGGTTAGACCTTTCTAAAGCCTCAATGACGCTCTTCTGGGACAGCAGACACACACACACACACACACACACACACACACACACACACACAACCCATCCGCATGCTGCTGCGTGACCCCTGCCTCGCCCCGAATAATGGAAGTGATAGATTCAGAGTGAGGTGACTGAAGGAACTCTAGATTATTTTTGAATTGTTTTTTTTTACAGACAAAGGGACATTCTTCTTTAGGTCTAGCGAGGTCTGAAATTGTTTCTCATAACTTGTGAGATGGCAAAAGCACTAGGTGCTTGCTTATTAAGTAACCTCATAATATTAGACCAAAATCAAATTGTTGCGGTGCGATAGCCCGCCTTGCTATTAATGCTTGACTGAAGTACCTTTATCGAAAAGGACAGATTTGTTTTGTCTCTAATTCTTTAGGAATTTTGTTGTAGTTATTGTATAACACATTGTTTACTTATCGTAGCTGAATCTACTAATACTTTTTACTGTGGGTTATACTAACAACATAAGAAGTAGATTATTGCACGCGGGGGAAGCTTGAGCGGTGGATTTGTCAGGTAGCAGCTGGCTGATTATCTTTTTTTTGTGTGCGTGTGTGTGTGTTTGGTGATATTTGATAATAAAAAGAACGCTTTGAAGTGTTTGTGCCGAGTGCCTTTTGAAAACATTTTGTGTGTGAAAGTGCAGTGTCTGGCGTCGCGTCGGTGTTAAACTGGTGCTCCACGCCTGGCTCTCCGCCACATCTAGGGGCCAAGGTGTTGTGTAAGGTGTTTTGTATTCTCTCCTCTCGTGTCCACAGGTGCACTGTTCCCTTCACTTGGCCGTGTACCAGGTGTACCTGAGGATGCTGAGGCGCAGGGCGAGAGAGGAGAGGAGAGGCTATGACCTGTACAGGAGGCTGCAGAGGGACAGAGGAGGGACACCGTGTTCTCCATACCCTGCAAACGCATTTGATATCTCCTGACAGCAATTCCAGTAATGCCGCAGGAGCTTTTGATGACGACTATTATATTTGAGTTTAGCATCAAAATGATCCCCCTTTGTAAAGTGTTCCAGTTCAGTGATTATTACTTGGTAGGATTTTGTTTAATTGAATCCCTTTGTATTTTAATGGTTTCATTAAAAGATAGGCTATTGTACGTTTACTCCTAGGTTGGAAAACTGTACAAATGCAGTTGGAAATGTTTGCTTTTCTAAACTGAGTAACGGCTCAATATTGTATATTTTAATACAGCGTGCTGCATGTGACCAGTGTCTACAGATTATGTACTTCATGGATTTTGTTTTTTTCCTTAAATCAGATATTACCCAAATATGTACTTTGAAAGGACGTGATTTTTTTTCTGACCAGGTCTCTTTTCAGAGTATGTAGTGCATGCTTAATCTCCTCTTTTAATTAATGGAGAATGAAAATGCAGCACATGTCTGATATTCTTTTTTTTTTTCATGAAGAAGAGCAGCGTTCGATGCCTCTCGGGTTCTCCTACGTACTTGGTCATTCAACGATTCTCAAGGTCTTGTGCAATGAAACTGAAGCAAAACACATGTTGGAGTGAAATTTCGACACCGGTATTTTCCTCATGATTTTGGTGAGAGATCTAAACACTTCCTTTTAACACCGCTGCTTATTCCTGCAAATACAGGTGTCCTCCTCCCCGCCCCCCGAAGTGAAGTAACGAGAGATGAGGCGGAAAGCTAGCTAGCAGTACACCAATGCATTTCAGTGAAATGTGAGCTTTTGTTTTCAAAGTTTAAAGACGCACACATTGGTGGATTTTCAAAGTATCGGCACAAAAACCACAGACAAGATGGTGTCTCCATTTGGTACACTGCATGTTTTATTTGTAGCCAAGCAGTGGAGCGCATGAACCACAGTCTTATCCTTGGTAGTGCAAAAAGAGGAGCAAGGGAAGTCATCCATTATACCAACACAGCCAAGATGAACGGTCTCATTTCCACACAGCTTTAATCACACTCAATGGGTTGAGCACTGACAGTGAAACAGACGTTGAGTGTCATTTCGTACATTATTAGAAAATGAATGCCCTTTGCAATTTACATAAGCCATTACTATGGACAGCCCACAGAAATTAGTTATTACATTCATAAATATTACAGCAACAATTAAAAAATACTGACATTAGGCAGGGTTGCAGTGATAGAAGAGACAGTATCATGAGTGCAACATAGTGCAGGTTATGCTACCAGTTTATAAATATCAGAGTTTAGGTAAACACTGTGGTAGGCTACATATTCTGAGCAGGAAAACAACTGAAATGGTTATTGTAAAGATCATCAAGACATTAACACTGAAAAACTAACAGCCCTCATTTTTTGCTTTTGAGTTTATGTCGGCTACCAGCTTGATTTTCCTAAAATGCCCGATTCAGTTCACAGTTTGTAAAGTTCCTCTCGTAGTTTGTGAGGACCGGCAGTCAAACACACTTTATACACTCTGAACAGCAATCGTGTGTGAACAAGCTGAGCCTACAGAGAACCATGTAACAAGTGAATGTGACAGTACCTGATTGGATTTGGTTCACTTTCACAGTGACGCTCTTGTAAAGTTCACCATCAATGTGCATGCACGCTGAAAAAGGATCGCATTTCTGACTCGGAAGGCAAAACGCTGTGATCTCAGGCTGATATACGACACAAAACCAGCAACACCACAGACAAAGGGATGAGAACACGGGGCCGTGATGACAACCGTAGTGACATCGTGCGATCAAGGACCGCTTGGTTGAGAAGACGTGACAGGGAATGCTCTTCTGGAAATCGAAATAGTGACGACAATGAAATTAGACATCAGTTTGAAGAATCCGCCATGTCTAAACACACATGGACAACAGAGGCCTGTGGCCAGCAGCGGTAAAACCACAGGGGCAAACGTCAAATGTACCTGTAGCAAGTAAAGCAGGATGTAAAACCCATTACATAAAAGTAGCATACCGACCAGCTGAAAACAAGGAAACGTTATGAAGTTGTCAGAATACTCACATCGTACGTTTCACTCAATACCATATGAATGGATAGGGGAAGTGGTGCACACTCCACACATTGGACGTAATAGCATTATCCTTGTGCTCAGGCTATTTCACATTCAGACTAGACCTATAATGACCAGATTGACAGGATAAAGTGTGTGTCATAAAGCAGTGAAGTACAGGGGAGCCTCACGACAAGGCAAAGCTGAAGGACTGGAATGTTAACGCCTACATATACGCAATCAACAAGGCAGACACAGGATTACCACGATGCCATTAATGATTAGAACCGCCTCCACTCATCAGGAAAAGAGACTTTAATCTGTCCCTGATCGAACACTGAAGCCAGACAAAAAAAAAAAAAAAAAAAAAAAAAAATGTAAAAAAAAAAAAAAGTGCTTCGTAGAGAAATAAACGCTTTAAAAGAGAGGTAAAAGCAGTACTACTTCTGAATTTTGAGGAAAACTGACCGTACCGTGTCTGGTATAATAGTACCATGCATAAATTATACAGGAAATAAAAATGATAATGGCCGATTCCCTGACACGTGCAGCTACAATGCAGTGCCGTGGTAAAAACATATAATAAAATAGGTAAGAGTGCCAAAATAGCTCGTACCCAGCGCTCACAGTCAGAGCTGCAAGATTAAAGCTCACCATTCCCTTCCAGTCGAAGACAAACAAGGTTGTCTTTCTTTTGAGAGCAGCAGTCATTTAAATTCCCAGTACCTGCAGTCAGATTATCTTAGTGATGTCAAGTTCTTAAGATCAGTATTTGCCTGGTTTGGGAACAGTCATTCACAGGCACAGTCTGTGCCAAGAAAAAAAAAAAACAACAACAACATTAGTTCTCAAATAACTGCTAACATGTCTGATAAAAAAAAAAAGCGAATGTAATGTTGTATTCACTCATCAATCAACTCGGATAGAAAGTTACAGTTGCAACTGTATGTTACTGTGCGAACTTTAGCGTGTGCTCTTCAAGACGGGACTGGCATATTCTCTCCCTCCACTGTATTCATTTGACATTTTATTCTTTTTGATTAATGTAAATGCTATAAACGCAGTGTTTGATACAACCCCTGCATTGGCAGACACAAAGTTGAAGCTGGGGAAAAAAAAAAACATTTTGTGCGATACCACTGAAAGCAGGTCGAGCACAGGAGATGAGTGTGCTTGTACCTCGGAAGGAGCAATAATTCAACAATCTGGACACCAGCTGAATCCTTGACACCACCTTCCTCAGAGCAGCTGGATCTTATCCACACTATCTTTAGGAGATACTGCACTCAGTACCTTGTACCTACAGTACACATACCATAAACGATATCCGACTGGCTTTTAAAACGACCACAGGCGAGTTTCAGCCAGAGAGATTAAGACGAGGTGGATTCACACCTGCAGAATCAGCAGCAAGACGCACGAGAGGTTTTGCGGTTGCCATGGAGATCAATGGTACTGCTCAAGAGTGCGTGGTCAATCTGGTCCTCGGCAGCCAGGACCTCCCTGACAGCTGCCTCGAATGCAGCTGTGACATTAGTGTCATCTTTAGCACTGGTCTCAAAGTAAGGACAGCAGCCATTCTCTTCACACCAAGCCCGTGCTTCGTCCTCCCCCACCTCCCTCTGCTCCATGTCTACCTTATTACCGAGCACCACGAAGGGGAACCGCTCGGGGTCTTTAACATCGGAGTAGTACATGAACTCCTTCTTCCAGCAGCCGAGGTTTTGGAAGCTCTGCAGGTCGTTCACGGCGAAAGTGAGCAGGCAGCAGTCTGCTCCCCGGTAGAAGGGTGTGCGTAGAGACTTGAAGCGTTCCTGACCTGCCGTGTCCCAGATCTGAAGAGTGACCAGACGCCCGTCCACCTCCAGGTCCCGGTTAAGGAATTCCACGCCGATGGTGTGAAAGGACTGGGAGTCGAAACGGTCCGTGACATAGCGGTTCATCAAGGAGGACTTGCCCACTCCGCCGTCTCCCAGCAGGATCACCTTCAGCAGCAGGCTCTTCCCACTCATCCTGCTTCCTCCCACCCAGTAAGGCCTGCTCACAGGGTTACAGGCCTCCGCAGCAGGTGGCAGACCGGGGTCACCTTAACCTAGAAAGAGGAAGAACCACGGTAAATAAATACTCGACAGACAACGAAGAGAGAAACGTAAATCATGATCCGGAAAAAGGAAACGAAAGCTACAGACTTCTCAAAAAAAAAAAAATGTTCAACGCCCAAACCAGGCTGTGACGTAAATCGCGATTCGGTCTAGACAACTGCAGGAAAATACTGCAGCAACATCAGCATTCAACCTGAAATAAACCTGTTTCTGAGGATTGCAAGCCATACCGTATAAGAGATGTGCAATGGTTGACTATTTTCAGGGACAGAATGACCGGGGTGAAGGACCGAGATGACTATGAAAGGTCTGTTTACCACATGGCACAGTGATACTGACCCATGACTGTCAACATAATGTGCACTGTGCCTCGTTAAAGCCAACAGGTGCCAGTCATTAAAGGCATAAACATTGGTCCTAAAACAGCATTTTCCTTAAATTAGGTGCACACGTTTGGTGGAAGATTTGGGGGGGGGGGGGTCTCTTTCCCAAGAACATTTTATGTGTTTCAGGTTGTTGTTGTTTTTGTGGCATTATTTTAACAATAGCGTAAAACTTTCCCCAAAAAAATTCAGAAAAACTAGAGATGATTAAAATAATCCCAAAAAGCTTAAAGACAAAACTTGCTAAAGAAGTGCACTGGGCAACATCTACCACATTAGATCTGGGAAAAGTCATTTCGTTTGTTTTGATGCTCTCCACGATGATTTTACAATCGGCTTGGTGCGCAAACATGGATCAGCTTGTTGTCAAGTGTGGCTGATGGGGGGAGAAACAAAAACAAACTCTTAAGTAAACTCTTTTGTTGTCAAACTATCCCCCCCCCCCCCCCCAAAAAAAAAAGTGTTTTCAAAGCAGAAGTTGACTGGGAACCGGAGCGGGCAGCAGACAGCCGTCCGCGCTGCAGATGATAAAGCGGCTGCACCGCGTCGCGGTTTAAGCAAGCTAGCCCGGCTGGTCTGACGGCTTGTTGACATCCCGGCCCGGTCAGGCTAACCGTTAGCTTCAGTCTGTCGTCGGAAAGCGTTGGAATGAACGAGGACGAAATGTCCCAGCGACGTGACGTGTCTTCGGCTGAATGCGTGTGATAGATATATATATATATATATAAATGTGTGTTTTTCGCTCACCCTGTTCCCGGTGTTGAGCGTCGCGTGGTCTGCCCCGCTCCCCGACATCTGACAGAGCGTCGGTGTCGTGACGCGCCCGCCCCGCCGAAAAGGGGCGCACGTGCGCACCGGCCCGGACGGAGCGGGGGTCCTAAAGCCCGTCGATTTAACTGCTTCCTCCCCCCCCCCCCAAAAAAAAAATGACGACACAACCGTAAGGTGTTGAAATATAGAGAAAGCTTAAGGGGTGTCGAACATACGGCCCGCGGGCCAGATCCGGCCCGCCAGGGGGTCCAGCTCGGCCCGCCGGATGACTTTGTTAAGTGTGAAAATTACAGAAAGACATAAATTGCATTTCTATGAGAAAATGGAGGTTTATGAGTACAAACGTGTTTTTTGGGGTTTTTTTTTTTAATCGATCCAGTATTTGCTTTAAAAACAGCGTAAATGGGCTGATGTCTGAGTTTTTGGTCTTTATGTTTCTAGTTTATTGTAGAAAGACCTTAAAATAGGGTTTATCATCCAAAAACCTTCACCAATGATTTAAACAAAGAGAAATATTGTCGGCGTTATTATGCTATGATTTTACTGGTCTGACCCACTTGAGATCAAAGTGGGCAGTATGTGGCCCCTTAACTAAAATGAGTTTGACACCCCTGCTTAAGACCAAGAGTGAAAATTCGTCAATTTTGCATTCGTTTTGAATTTAATAGGCCGTGTTTCATTACAAATCAGGGAAAAGCTGGATCTCTGAAAAGTGTACATGGATTTTAACATTATATAGCGTAGTATTTGGCCTGTTCCCCTTATGCTTCTACAGAAACATTTGAGCGTCGGTTAGGTTAGGTTAGGTAGTTACTTTATTAATCCCCGAGGGGAAATTTTATCGCTACAGCAGCATACAGGAAGCGATAGATAATAATAGAATAATAGAAAGCAATAAAATAGCAGTATAAATATTAAATATAAAATGCACAGTATATACAGTACAGTATATATCTATATATATTATATACAAACAACCAAGAACACAGACAACAGTGTTATTGTTGTGTGATGGATTTTGCCAGAGGTGGGTTATTGAAAAGTCTTATTGCGGCTGGCAGGAATGATCTCCTGTATCTGTCCTTGTGACATTTGTCCCAACGTGATCTGACAATGCTCCAAAGAGCCTTTAGTGATGTCATGAAAGCTTGGCCTTCTCAGTCTTCAGGTGCCCTTATAAGTGCTCAGTGGGGTTGACTTCAGGTGATTGTGGAGGAAGGTCCATGACATTCAGCACTCCATGGTTTTCTTTGGTCTTCAAACAGTGTTTGCAAAGTTTTGAGGTGTGTTTGAACTCATTTTGTAGCTGAAGTATGACTTATTCAGTGCTGAAAACCAGAGTGGAGCATGCATGACTGAAGACTCGAATGCTACTTCTCTTTAGTAAGGGTGGAGTCGATTCAGTGCAGGTGTCCAACTCCAGAGTAGCAATCAAAGCTGTAGTGAAAAAATTTCCCCTCAGGGATTAATAAAGTAACTACCTAACCTAACCTAACCTAACCTAACCCAAAAACCTTCAGTCTAATTAGATTTGACCCTGAGAAAGCCACTTTTTCCTTAAAATCATAATCTGCTACTTTCACTTAGTTCTGATGTCACTATCACAATGCTATTTAGCAAGCAAGCTGGTAACCTGCGATACATGCATATTTATAAAAGGTGAACAATGGCTGCAAATTGACATGAACAAGTCTTTGATAAGTAGATCAAATCAATCTGAATATGATTTTTGCACAAATCAAGGAGATGTCTACCCCATGTAAAGAAATCCAGAATTCATGAATACGCAAACGTTCATTTTCATCTCACACTTTTGAAAAAGTTCTAAGTTGGACCATGACTGGCTTTTAAATGAGTTGCAAAGTCACACATTCATATTGTCTGCGCATGTTTTAAACATGAGACCCAGACACAAGATGTTTCTCTCTTCAGGGGAAGAAATTGAAAACAGCCTTGTGTCAAACTCTGAATCTGCAGTCAACCTCAAACATCCAAAATAAGTAATAACAAGCAAAACAATTTTTGTTTGAGTGGATTAGGACTTTCAGTAAGAATTACACCAACGTTTAAAACAAGTCAAAATCAGTGAAGTAACTCTATCTTGCTCCTTGACAGGTAACAGTAACAGGACAGTTAGAAAGCACAGGCGAACAATACAACTCAAGAGTAAGAAACTAAACACAGCGAGGCTAAAATCGTATCTTCTGAAGGGAGAGTATAAAACTATCATTGTGCATAGCCTATTAGAACAACTTTAATTTATCTGGATACGATTATTACTTGCATTATTTAATCAAAACCAGGTCAGAAAATCAAATGAAGGGATGAATGAAAGAAAACCTTTTATTAGTCTGTTGTTAATTGCATATTACTTTAGTAAGCATGTCAGCATCTTTTGCTTAAATTACATTCACCATATTGTCATCTAATTAAATGATTTTTTTTTTAAATAAATTGTGGCAAAAATAAATATCATTGTTGAATTTGCCCAAACCGAACATTTATCAGCACACTATGCCGCTGTTGTTACTGTTGATATTTAGATGAGACATTCCCACTCCTCAGCTGCAGGTGGCGCAAAGCTCAGGTTGGTTTGCAACCCGATGTAGAAGAAGAAGAAGAAGTGCAGAAACGTAGAAGAAGAACTCAGCTGTTTTCATTCCTCGTACCCGCTGGCTGCCCAGACAGCGTCCCGTTACCACCGCTCATGAAAGCCTACTTTTGCGGCGAGTTGCTACACATAAATATTTGTTGATAGAGTAAAGAAAACGGCGCCTTCATGCTGCAGAAACAATGGTAGGAAACAGTGTTAACGTTTTCTATATCGCTGCATTCTCTGAACATACTGACACGTATGATTACATGTTTGTAATGATTGTCGTGTGATTGTTTGCTGAGTAATAAACGCTGTTTAACTGCTGAGAGAAACAACTGTATTCAAAAGTACTGCAGACACATAAGAAAGTTAGCAACGCATTTCTGTGCTCTTTTTTTATTTCTTTCTTTCTTTTGAACCCCGTAGATGGTAGGTAGGAGCAGGCTGCTGCCCTGCGTGTGTCTGGGGCTCTTTGTTGTCCTGTGCTGGGTCTGGGTCTCCTTCGCCTCCTTTCCTGATGACCAGCTTCACCTGGAAGCCTTGGACGCAGTGGACCGAGGAGCCTTTCAGCCCCAGAGTGCTCTGTCAGACATGGAGTTTGCCTCCATCGCCTCATACAAAGGACCAGGGAACAGTGACCGCCGCAATAACAAGGAGCTGCCCATCATCCTGTGGTGGAGCGGGGGCTTGTTCCCACATTTTCCCGGGGACACTGAACGCATTGACTGCGCCACGTCCTCCTGCCTGGTCACCAGCAACCGCAAGGTACCAGAGATGCTCTTGGCGTAGGCAAAAGGAAGATGCATGCCGCACGTTAATAATAATTACCATCTCAAGTTGTCCTCTTGCTAATCTTTTGAGTTTGATCTTGAAAGGTCCAGCTGTACAAACGGACAGCATCCATCATCTTTTACGGGACAGACTTCAGGGCGTACGAGGCACCGCTTCCACGGCTCCGCCACCAGACCTGGGCGCTGTTCCATGAGGAGTCACCCATGAATAACTACCTCCTCTCTCACGGACCGGGGATCCAGCTGTTTAATTATTCCGCCACGTTTCGCAGAGAGTCCGACTACCCTCTGACCCTTCAGTGGCTGCCCTCTCTGGAGTACCTGCTGGAGCCCGTAGCCGTGTCCCTGGAGGAGAAGAATCGCCTGAGGAGAGAGGGCCTGGCTCCTGTCCTGTACATGCAGTCTCACTGTGATGTCCCCTCAGACAGAGACAGATATGTCCGGGAACTCATGAAGTACATTGAGGTATAGTGCAGAAAGGTTCTGCTGTATATCAACTACACTATCACGCTAGTAAAGGAGATTTTCCAATTACAAGAAGGTCTGGAATAGCAGCAATTGTTTTGTAGATTTTAATATTAATCTAATAATATTACATATATCAATTATATTCTTGGTGTGGGATTTCAGGGTTTTTATTTGTTATATTTTTAATAGGAGTGGTAATAATCTGTAATTTGGTAGTGTATTGTTAATTTTTTGTTGTTGTTTTGTTTTGAAATAGATCACATTTAATGGTCTTGTTTGTGGTTGTTCTTTGTGCCACTCTTTACAATAAATATTCGCTGCACTGAAAATCTCGAAATCAGAGTTTTCCCCATTTCTACTTAAACATTAATAAG
Source organism: Brachyistius frenatus (assembly GCF_029030835.1). NCBI lineage: Eukaryota > Metazoa > Chordata > Actinopteri > Embiotocidae > Brachyistius > Brachyistius frenatus. The sequence goes on from NW_027210621.1 coordinate 4,290,936, forward strand.
TAGGTCAAAATCTTTGATCTTTATGAATGCAACTGCAAATAATTTGTAAATGAAGCCCTCAGTGTGATATTTGTGAGTTTCCATCCGGGCAAAGTCTTGTCCGAGTTTTACGTCGACCGTTAAATGTGGCTCTCGTGAATAATCACTTCCCAGATGTGTCCTAACTGTGTCCCTGTCTTTCTCCTCTCGCTCACATTGTTCGTCTCTCTGCAGGTGGACTCTTATGGGAAATGCTTGAACAACAAACCTCTGCCCGAACATCTCGAGGACACGGCCACTGCCACAGGCGAGGAACCCAAATTCATGAATTTTGTTGCACGCTACAAGTTCCACCTGGCACTAGAGAACGGCCTGTGTCCAGATTACATGACGGAGAAGCTGTGGCGGCCGCTCCATCAGGGCTGCGTGCCGGTCTACCGTGGCTCGTCTGTGGTGGCGGACTGGATGCCCAATGACCGTTCAGTAATCATCATAGATAACTTCCCCTCACCAAAAGCTCTTGCTGACTTTCTCAAACGTCTGGATGAGAACGACGAAGAATACGCAAAATATCTAGAGTACAAGAACCACAGGCACATTACGAACGCTGATTTACTGGAAGCACTGGAGATCCGCGAGTGGGGGGTTAATGACATGAGTAAACCCAACTACTTAAATGGGTTTGAATGTTATGTGTGTGACCAGGAGAATGCACGAATAGCAGCAGAGCGAGCATATAGGAAAACCCCAAAGAAGTTTCAACCTCCTCATCCTAAAATGGCCACCAAATCTCACATGGGATGCCCACTGCCGAGCCCGGGGTACGGAGATGTCCGAGATCTACCTGCAGACGACGGGTGAGTTTATTTGAAATCATTCATTGTGCCGGATGTGAAAGCAGTCCTATTTTCTGCATTTTAAAGGTAATAACAACAGAAATCAGCCTGTTTTAATAGTCTAATTAAAATATCCTTTGCGATGAGCCTAATCCGTTTGTATATCTGTCCACAGATGGTTGCAAATATGGCCCCAGGATTACTGGCAGAGCCTCGACCAAGCGGAGGGGCTGGAGTCGCTGATAAGACATAACGAGTCAGACCCTTCGCTTCTGTGGAAGCACATTCAAAACATGGCAGTGAGCAGAGCCAGAGGAAAACACTGACACAGGCCCTGAAACAGGCAGAGGATGGAGCACATCCAGGATTACCGGGGTGTCCCATAATATGCATCCCCTTTGTTTAAATGAGGGAACGAAGCAGACACTTTGCATATTTTTGCACCGGAGCCAAAGTCCCTTTACCCCTGTGAGTAGTTTAGTTTTACTACCCAATTTGATAATCCATTCAGCTGAAATGATACATTTATGTTCAGTAATGGGAAAATAACATTTTAGAGTGGTATATGCTAATATTCTCAACTTGTTTTATTACCATAACTGAGGTGCCATTAATGCCTTTACTCCACCTTGCATTGTTAGCGTTAATACAGTACGGTGCCGTTGTTCTCACGGGATGCAGACTTTCATTGGACTGGGGCAGAGCCAAAGACTTGTCCTCTGTATCGAGGGAGCTCTGCCTAACTGTGTGTGAAGACCATCAAGACAGAAGCCGATGAACTGCATTAACTCCTTTTCAGTTAACTCACCAGGTAGCTGATGGTTATTAGCTAAAGTCACATTTATGTACACCGCTATTTAAAGTGACTGCAAAGAAAATATTGTTTTGCCGAGGAGTAGAGCGAGGCAAATGTGGTCGTTCTCAGGAACAGCTCAGCTCTGAATTTTTGTGGTAGATATGTTAGAATATTGCCCTGAATATTTTCTGTTACATTATGCTAAAATCCTCTTTGTGCAATCATTTTGAAATCATGCTTTTCTAAAACATTTAACTGCTTGAGACACCATGGCAATCTTGTGTTAACTTGCACACTACTTTTGTATGACATGTTTATACCAGGTTTATATAAATCATTTTATTTTGTTAACAAACCATCATGAACACAGTATTTTGTATGAAGAGCAAAAGAAGTTAACATTTTCTTGTTGCTAAATTATAATATTCAACCCCACTTGCCAAGAGTAGTCTGTTTGCACTTATGCACGCAGCACATCATGTTGGACAAACATATCCTTCATAGTAAACTGAGGCAGATACAGCTTTCACCACCAAGAAAAAAAACAAAAAAAACACAAGCTTGTATAACATGTGTGAGACACTACAAATGTAACCTAATATAAGCATCAACAACAAGTAATCATATTCACTGTAACAGTCTCTTTGATCACCTTCAACTTTATGATTCCTAAATTCAAACCAAACAGTCTAAAGTCTGTGAACGGCGCAGTTCTCACTTTATATGCAAATGAACATGAAGGAAAGGCGACGAGGATAAGAGGCTGCTGAAGAGCTTCGATAATCAGTTGACTGCGGCGTAGCAGCTCTCACAGTGGACTTTCCCACCGTGTATGAACATACTGAAGAGAAGGTCTCCCATGGGCTTACTACACACACCACACTGAAAACAAAAAAAAAATGACAGCAATGTTATTCGAAAATGTAATAATGTAGAAAATAATGATCAGGGCAGTACTTCTATTATTGAAATTCCGTTATACTAATAAAAAAAAATTAAAAAAATTCAAATCAATAACAATGTTAAAAGAAAAACTGCTATAGCTTTGGTTAAAATGGTTAAAACTTTCATGTGTGGACTGGAAATGTGCAAAAGCCAAACATCATTTATTGTATTTTAAGTTATAATAAATGTTTAATGAATCATTTGACAGTTTGAGAGCCATGCTTAAAAGACGGCCTTGCTGCGAGTTCGATAAGACAGTCAACACCAGGTACAAACAGGTGGTGCGGTTCAGCGTAAAATCTGCCTTCATCCAATGGCAACAAACGGGTAGCACCCACAAAGCTCACCAATTAACACGTTACCAGGCAACCACTTAAGAGACCAGGAAGTCAGTGCATTTCGCTTAAAAATAGTCCACACAAAGAAACAAAGCTTGAAGCTTTTTAATGAAGCTATAGAACTGTTGGTACTGTTGAATAATGAAGGCTATCCGTTTCCCCCTATTTGCAGTCTTTATGCTAAGCTTAGGTTTATGTCATATTTACCATAAAGATGTGAGTGTGATATTAATCCGCTCATGCAACTCTTGAATAACTGAATACAAATATTCAAAAAAATGTCACTATTTTTTTTTTTTTTAAGGTGAAAACAAATGATATTTGCTATAAATCAAATCAAAATATTTTAGTCATCCGTCAACTGTATTTCCAGGAGGACAGTATTTGAACGGACAGATAAATTACCTTGAAGCAGGCAGGGTGGCAGTTGATATTGAGGTGCTCGATGGTGATCTTGGCGTCGTTGCCCACCTGCTCTCCGCAGTACATACAGGTGGATGACAGCGGGTCTCTGGGGAGACATGGCAACGAGACAAGTTAGGCTGACCACTGACTCAGGAACAGCTCTTGAAGCAACTGCTGCTCTGTCTGGTGAAATACGTGAGGAATTTAATAAGTGTAAATAATCCTTTGATGTCCCCGCTTAGCCTCCTAATGAGCAGGCTTGGTGGAATTTCTGCCCTGCTGCTCACACATATCTAGTTTTGTTAAAAGCTGGAAATAACAAGGCAGGGGGAGAAAAGGCGCTGGCTTATAGCTGGTTTAAAACAAGGTTTAGGCAATTGCGTCGCTGCTGCAGGGGTAACTGAGAGGCTGAAATAATCCGAACCGTTGGGAACAAAAGCAACTAGAAAATGCATCCTTTTACGAAGAAAGGATACATTTGCTCTGAGCTGAACATATGCATTTAAAAGAGTAAAACAAAGTTGAAGTGGCAGGATACATATACTGAAAGTAGCTGTGGTGGGAGTTAAAATGGTAGTGATGAAAAAAGCTGAAGGGTAAGTAGTGAATTATGTTAGAAAGTGAAGTTCAAGCATTGCTTGCACAGAAACTGCTAAAAGGAGTTGAAGTGTCACTCCAAATGTAAAGTGGAAGTGTCAACTAAAATAAAAGTCCTGAAAAATATTCAGGTTCATAAACTGAAAGACCAGTTGAGATGTTTTTCAGCTACAGGAACATCTACAGGAACAGTGGAAGTTGGTGAACTTCTAAGTTTGAAAAAGTTTTTAAGTGTCAGTTGAAGTGAAAGTCATGAAAAATATTCAGAAAGGAGAAGATAGCGGTCAAAGTGTTTATCTGCAGTTGTAAAATCTGAAAGCAGCGACAGTAACATCTGCAGGAACAGTGGACGTTGTTAAACATTTAAAACGTCAGTGAAAGCTAAAACGTCAGCGAAAGCATTAAAAGGAGTGGAAAGAAAGATGAATGTAGTTGAAATGTCAGTTGGTATGATATTTGTGATATGAAAATGTCAGTTGATTCATTTCAAGAGCTAGGCATGAAAGCTGTTGAAGTGTTGAGAGAGAAAAAAAAAAAGGATCTCCGGTTCAAACCGAGTTGGTTTGGAGATGGTGTTGTTACCTGGAGTAAGTGGAGGGGCTGCTGTAAGAGTAATTGATGGAGCTGGAGGTCAAATAATCGGACCCACTATGGAAACAAGAGCAATATGTAAAATCACCATGACAGCATCATTGAAAAGTTTATATCAATATTATTATTTAATTGTGGAAATAATTTATCGATCCTACCCATCGACTGAGTCTCTGGCGTTATGCATGGACAGCTCAGTGGCATTGACGTACTCCTTCACATACACAAACCCCCTGAAGCAGAGGCAGATGAAGCAAGTCAGTCGGTAAGTCAATATGCACAGTTAAAAATAAATATTAGCTGTCACTTTAATTGAAATTGGTAGCTTGTGAAATCGCTCACTTTTTGGTGTCCGGTTCTGGTGTCTGGACACGCTGCTCTTCTTCCATCACCGTCCTGGAATAGGTTTCAGATCTGGGGACAGAGTGCAGCAGCCTTAGTCTCATCTTTTACCCACTGACTGATGCTGGTAGTGTGATGGGTTATACAGAAGGACTCTGCATCTGTCAAATGTAACTCGGGAGATAATTACTATCTGCCGTTGCTTGTTAATGGAAGGCCGTTTAACACACTGTGATTTGACAAAAGGACATCTCTAATACACATCATTAATCTGACATCTGGAGAATGATAATTAGAGGGAAGGAAATGAGGCCAAATTGAAAGACAATAGGGGAGCGGGTGTTGTCATTTGACTCCACTAACAGAGTTGAATCAGGACCGATGCATCATGCAGGTGTTTAGAGCCACAGTTGAGTATTAAGTGGATATAGCTACGTTCCCACGGGGTTTGGCCTAAAGCTCTCATCGGCAAACTAAGACGGCTGTGTTACGGAGAGACAAACGCAGATCTGCTACTTAGGTGATAGTGTGCAAAAAAAACACAAGCTAAATATTAGATGCTTAATTTATGCATTTATTCCTCTCATTAAGTAACGGGTGCAATTATTTTCCATGCAGTAGCACATCCTTGCTTAAAACAGTCATAAAAGACAAAACGGTCCAGTCAAGAGGAGTTTCTTCACAAAAGTAAGAAAATCAACAGACCAGAGAGTAGAAAAAAAAAATACACAGCAGAGAAAGTATTATGCTGTGTGATGTTAACAAGATCATAAACTTACCGATCCATGGCCGGCTCTGGCTCGCCCTGTATGTCCCTGGAAAGTATAGAAAACTGTATTAGACTTTAATTATAGGCTGCTGCAGTCAACAAGTCAGATAGGTGTCGGCAAAAAAAGAGTTCTGCAATTTTTTATAAGTGTATGAAGGAGATCTTTCTGACTTACAGCTCCACTGGGGTCAAGATTTTACTGACCAGGTTAGGACTGTTTTCTATTGTAGCACCACTGCATTGCCTCATCAAGAGCCCTCTTCCCATGTATTGAAATTGTAAAGATCGCCGACACACCTCTCATGCTCTTACTGTAAATATTTCTAATCTACCTAGCTTTTGATCAGACAATGGGGGGAATTTTAGGAATTTTAAAAGTTGTTCCCAACCTGATTGTGGTGATGGTTGTTACTGTGCGTGTATCCTCGGGGCTGCAAAACAGAGGACATTCCTGCATTATAATAAGTCTGGCAGCAGACGTAGAGAAGTGACAGTAAAAAATAACAAGTACGGAAAGTTGATTATTCTCAGACTGAGCCGTGAGGAAGTTTCAGTGTGTGTTTCACCGGCTTTCAATTAAATGGTTGACAGCCGCTGAATTTTAAGGAGCTCTAGTCACATCCTCGTAAAATAGTAAAAAATAAATGCTTTAATGTGCATTTCATGAGCTCAGCCATAGTTGAGCTACCTGTCGTCCTCCTCCTGCTCCTCCTCATGCTCCTCCTCCTGCTCCTCCTCCTGCTCCTCCTCCTCTTCCTCCTCCTCCTCCTCCTCCTCTTCTTCTTCTGTAGTATTGGTGATATTATAGACAGTGGGTGATGTCCATCTGTCCCACGGGGAGTCATTCTCAGTGGACCTTGAGCACAAACAAAGACATGACATAGTAGCATGAGAGGATGACAAATTCATATGCTATACATTGTAAAAAAAAAAAATAAAAAAAATTAAAAAAGAAGAAAAGAAAAGGCTGGAAGGGGATCTGTTTACCACAATTGTGAGGGGAAGTTGTAACAAATATATATCTGACCTATTTTCCTTAGCACCAGTGCACAATGTCTTCTGGCTCAGTGAGTAGATACTGCAAGAGCCTTGTTACTTCATAACAGTGAAAGGGAAGGAGGGTATGGGAATAAAAGGAGCCAATATGCACCCAGAGCTTTTAATAAAAAGATGACTTACTTTCTCTCAAACATGACCAGCGTCTGTGGGTCTTCAGCTCGGCCTCCCGCTTCTGGTTCAGCTTCTCGGCTGAGCGGGGACATACATTGAAAGGCTTTTAGCATGTAATGGACATGGATGGCTGTGGATGAATGAAGCATGGCAGTGTTCAGTGTGGAAGTGTAAGAGTAAATCAAAGTGTGTCATCACCTGTCCTCTTTGTTAGTCTGCTGAGGTGTGGTGGTTTCCCATCTGCGTGCCCATGGCCGCCGAGTGCTGAGATTGAAATTGGAGAGAGAGCAGAAAGTTGTGACAGATCAAACATATCAGACAACGGTCTGTTGGAGGGATCGATTGCTGCTGGTTCACATTTTTCTATCTCCCATGTACAGATTACACAGTTATGCACTACACTCAGGTTAATACCTTGTGGTGTCCGTGTTGATCGGGATTACGTCGTCTGCAAGGGACTCCAGTGCGTTACTGCTCATGCTGTCAAACACAAAAATAAAACAAAAGAAACATGAGATAGAAATAAAAACTGCCGGTTCATTTAATTTAAAGCTGAAGTTAATTGTTTTCAATGAGAAGAATTGAATCAATCAGCAGTTGATATTCTCCATTAGTTAGTTTATGTGTGAAATGTCAGGAAAGACAGACAAAATGACCATACTATTATCCCAGAGCCCAAGTTGATGTCTTCACATGTCTTTATTTGTTCAATTTCTCAAAAACTCCAAAGATTTTTAATATACAAAGATAATATAAGTTGGATCCATCTTTGCTTGAAAAATTACTCAGCTAGTTTGTATTTTTTGGCTTATTGACTAATAGATTATTTTCAGCTCTGATCTACACTTGAAAAACAATCAACAGATTAATCAATACTGAAAATATCACAGACACTCAATCATGGATAAAGTGTTGGATACGCAATAAGTAACTTACTTTATTTCTGGACTTGTGTCTTTATTCTCCGGAGAAGTTGGTAATTCACTGGAAAAACAAAAAAATGAATCAACATGAGCATATCAAAAAGATTAACTGTAGACACACCGCAGGAAGTAAGCACAATAGCAGCTGATTATGAATAATAATTATTGCATTAACTAACAAAGTGAAGCACCAATGAGGACAGTATGTAGTAACAGGATACCATCAGTGCTACAAAAGAGACGTTACAATATATGGAAGGGAGAATTTGCATTATCATTCATGTGCCTGTTGATGGAAGTATGGGAGAGGGGCTGGAGCAGGACAGAGGAGCTGCAATAGAGAAAAGTGTCTCATAATCAGAAACTACTACATTATGCATGCTGAGATGCTATCTGGCTGGCTGGAAAACAGTCACAGCTCCAAACCAATATGATTACCTGTTAGGGGATGTGGTCCCTATCGGATATGGATCAAACGGATCAGCCGAGCTGAAAAACAATTTCACACTGATTTCACTCTCAATTGTCAGCATGGCCCATCTTGTGTCGGTAGAATTCAGATCACATTGACTCATAATGGAAAGATTTAATGCAGTTTGAATGGTAAACAGAGACACAAAGGAACCTGGGACCGAACTCAATCAAAATCAGAATCTGGATGTCTTTTGACAAATGGAAAGACGATTCTACTGCTGAATAGCAAAATCAGTGGACTTTGGTTTTACTTCACCTAAAATAAACTCTAAATCCAATCTATACCAATTACACTAATCCAACCATTATTATCATCATCAAGTCAGATCCTTTAACAACAAGAACATATTTTCTAAAGAGAATTATACCAAACACATTAAACTTAAATTACCTACTTCAGTGGAGGGAGATTATTTTTCTCTTAGTGTCAGAGTGGCAAACTATTTTTCAAACACTTACACTACAAGCTTATATGCAACATGGCAGCAAATAAACTACCTTGATTCAGTGACTGTGGTTGTCGCACGTGAGCTCCAGGGATCAGCATTGTCCTCTTTGCTACACGAGGGCAAGACAGAAAAGTAAGAAAGGTGGGACAGACGAACGGCATGATGGGAAGAAAAAAGAGGGCAAGTAAAGGTTAGTGTGGTTGTTCTCATACACTATTTATAATGGCAGTCCATTAGAAAAGCTCAAAATCCACTGAACTATATAACGAGCATGAAAACCATCTGAATACAGTGCAGAGTTTTTCTTTGTATACGTGTGTGCGTTGACACACTTTTTGCCAGTAATGATCACAGTTTTGGTCGTTACGGTGACTGTCTCTGGGGACGGCAGGCAGCACAGTTGCGGGCACAGTTAGTATAAATCATTACAAGGCATATCTGAACACCATGCATTTCTTCGAAGGAATAGCTTTGCATAGATAGATAATTGTTTAAGAGCAGCCTGTCACCTCCCCCTACCTTTGTGTTTCTTTGGTTGTCTCATCTGTCTGCTTCTCCTCCTCTCGCTGCATGCTGAGGCTGGTGGAGACAAAACAAAGTTGCAATACTAATCAGTATAGAACATTCTCCTGTATTCCCAGTCGTGCTGCACATAAAACGTGGCTTTCTGTTTCAAAGTATCGTTCGGTCGCTTCAGGAATCTGAGACTTTGCTACTATCGGACACGGAGCAGGGGTTAAAGTAGATAGCAGGAGGTAGAGGAGCCCTGATTTATGCATCACACTTGAGGTGGATGGGGTTTATTAAAAATCCTACAACTCGTGGAGCTGGGATGCTCGTCCCCTTGTTGTAATACAAAATGAACGGTACAAAAGGAGGGCAAGATGGGGAGCAGAGGCCGTCACATGCCTGTCTCGTTCTCATCTGCGTGCCTCGGTGTTGATTACAATGACATCATTGGCCAGGAGATCCAGGGTGCTGCTGGTCTTGGCTGGGTTTGTCTCACTAAAGACATCAAACACATAAGTCACCTGCAGTGCAGAGTTTGTGCGCAAGCCCCTTTTGAAACTCTATATCCAACCCTAGCAAGGTAACTTCGGGTGATAGTTTGGCTTGCTCCTGAAAAGGAAACTATTGATTTTCACGTAGCTCTGTATACGGGGCTCCTATACCTGTCTAGTCCGCCAAGCAGATCCTGACTCCAGCGTCCTGGGCTGGGGGGAACAGGCTCTGCCGGCTGCTCTGGACTGCAGAGGTGGACGGAGGAAAAGGAGGAAGAGAAGTTGATGAACAAAAGGGGGATTTGGGATTCAGAGGAGATTTCAAAGCAAGAACAGGCCAGATGAGGTAGAGTTGAGGGGGATCATAAGAAGAGCAACACTGCCACCTTGTGGATAACATTCAAAGAATTTCCAATGTGAGAACTGCTTAATTGCACAATCAGTAAGAATGTATTTTTAACAAACCCATCACTGAAACCCAGGAGATCATCTGTCATTGGTTCACCGTTGCTGAGGGCTGGAGCTGGTTCAACACTGCAAAATAAAGAGTGTATTAAAATATAATTATATATCACAAACGCAATGGCAGTTAGCCCTTATCTGTTTCCTTGCCAACCCTGCAATGACATGAATGAGGAAGTTGTTGGGTTTTATACCTGTTCTCTGTGGTGCGACTGTCCACTGAGGCTCCTTTTTCCTTGGCCAGAGCTAGCTCATCATCCTTGAAGCTGGACAGAAAGTAAACTCTTATTATCAGATGGCATATTGTCGAGGCTGTGAGCACTAACATGTTACTGCCAGGGATAAAAAAACTAAAAACTAAAAAATGGCACATTGATTTCTGCTACTTTCATCTTTTTCTGGAAATACCTGGGTGAACTTGCGCCGAAAGAAATAAGAGTGTCGGCCAAGGCGGTGAGCGTTTCAACACCGGAGCTGTGAAAATAGACGGACAACAAACATTTGACATTCCAGGTCAGTTTTCAATCACGCATGTGAAAGAATGAAAGCGAACATACCGCATTCATACACAAAGAACTTCACCTCAAAGCACATTTAGAGTGCTCCTTAAAAATAATGTTGATGTTTGAGTTCATCATCGTAGAGATGATATAGTTATACGTTATACTGCTGCGGTCGTGAAAGTAGTCTTCAGATCTTATACTAAAAGTAAAAATCTTATTAATTCAATCGTATTAACTCAATATAATAAGATATAATATAATATAATAATTGTATTAACTCAATATAAACATCTTCCATTAAATGGCATTAAAAAAAAATTGATTTGAGAGAATTACAAATTTAGGACTGATGCATTAATGTGTAAGTAGCATTCTACTACTGTCATTGGTAAAAGTGCAGCTTATTTAAGTTATTTTTTTTTAATGTTTGGTAGTTTCATCTGTAATAATACACAATATAAGATGTTATAAAGTTTATCTTTGTATATAAAATATAAATATGTTAAAATGTGACAGCTTTTTGAAGCATTCTGGTGAGTGGAAATCTGACCTTGGATTTGGAGACGGTTTTGGCTCTGGCTCTGGTTCTGGGTCAGATTGAGGCTCTGCTGCAGGTTCAGGTTCAATCTTCACTGTGAGCTCTGTTACAGCAGACACTGGGGCAGGTGACATTGGAGCAGGTGTCACAGGGGCAGGAGATGCTGGAGGGGGAGACACTGTGGAATGAGGTACTTGAACTGGTGATTGTGGGACGGTTGAAGTCACATCAGGAGACATGGGGGCAGGGGTTTCTGGGACGGTTGAAGTCACATCAGGAGACATGGGGGCAGGGGTTTCTGGGACGGTTGAAGTCACATCAGGAGACATGGGGGCAGGTGATTCTGGGACGGTTGAAGTCAGGTCAAGAGACGCAGGAGCAGGTGATACTGGGACAGCTGGGGAAGGGGATGCTGGAGTAGGTGATATTGGGCCTTGTGTTGGTGAAGAAAGTTCAACCAGAGAGGTGTTAGCCTGCCCAGAAAAGTTTGAATCCTCAAGCTCTGGCTCTGTAGAGACAGCTTGAATGCACTCAGTGATTAGTTCAGGCAGAGGAGTGGCCACCTTGGTGCAGCCTGGTTTCATGCCTTCAAATGGATCTTTTTCCATAACAGACTTTGGAAGGGGGTCTTCTTTTACAGGATCTGGGGTGGTCTCCTCCACCTTTGGAGCCACCGGCTTATTAACAGCCTGAACACTGGTGTTGATTCTGTAGACCACACAGATAATGAATGAAACTGAAGGAACAGAAGTCGCCTGTTGCACAGGATATAGAAACAGGGCCCAGGACTTACGTTTTCCATGGCTTGGGCTCAGGCGCGGAGGCAACAGATGTGACGGGAACAGCGGGGGATGGTGGCGCAGCGCTGGCAGGTGCTGGAGTCACAGCGCTCTCACCATCGTCAGTAATCTCCACCCTGTGTGTTCACAGTTAAGCACATATGCACACGCATATAAATGGCTGTGTGGAGTTGGTTGTAGGGACACGTAAAATAGTTCACAGATGTTGTCTGTTTCTTTCGGCTCCAGGGCCAGAGATAGTCGAAGAAGCGTTTACCTTTTAGCCACAAATGATGGACTGCTGTTGACCAGTGATGCGTCAGGCTCATTGTCTTTAGACCTGTGGTTTTCCAACACATCATTTTCCTAAATACCTCCATAAATGCTCAATATTCAAAAGCATATGATGATGAAACCAATTTCTCAAAGTCTGGGAAGTTTTAAAAATATCCAACTCTTTTTTTTTTAAGAATAACAGAAACAAGTTTAATCCTACAATACGCAGTAGTAGACTGACGTAAGACATACGTACTCATATATCTTGGCAGCAGAAAGCACATAAGACCGCTGCCTGACTGCAGATCTCTTCAGAACATTGCTGGCTGCTTCAGTCCTGCAAAATAAATCATTATGATGTTAATGTAATCTCTTTGCTGGGCGTGTGACTTCAGATTGTGAGGAAAGTCTTACCGTTTCTCCTGCTCCTCCAGGCTAAGATGGCCCTCCTGGTTCTCTGAAGCGGGCCTCACAGTGTGGGGGGCTCTAAGGAACAGAAGCACACATATACACCTCATGAAAATACATCCTCACTCAGCTGCTCGCAGTTAATTGTGAATCTGATTTGTGCGTGCTCACATTTTCTTGTAGCTCTCTGAAGGTTTTTTGGTGAATTGTGTTGTTTTGCTGGAATAAAAACAAAAAACAGATCGTATTCATGTGGAAGTGCATTTATTGTTATGCTGTTATGTCTGATTATCCAAGTAAAACAAACTCTGACCTAAAGCCATTAGATGTTGAGGATGAAGCAGGATTGTCTAGTTTAGTAAAAACGCCTCTGAAAGAAAAAGAAAAAACAAACGTTTTTAGTTTTTTTCTTTCTGTAATTTATGGTTCCATGTAGTGACATTTTGAGTGCTTTCACATCTATATGTCTGCTTTTGAAAAAGGTTTCTGCTCTCAAATCGACTAAATCGTTGCTTTTTAGATGTTTATTGTACAGCTCGAGCCCAGACGGGGGTTTTCAAAATGTTCTTACCTGATCAAGAATCCTGATGTTGGTGCTCTGAGTTCAAAAGAGAGACTCATTATCAGCACAATTATTTTTCAAAGTGCTTGGTAGACAAGCCTGTGACATTAGAAACATGTCTTTACCTTTCAGCGTCAGTAATTATGGGTGGCGGAGTGGATTTTGTTGGTGAAGAAACTGGACTGATCTCATTAGGGGCTCCATTCAAACGTCTGGCTCGAACTTCTGCCAGCCTGTAAAAGATGCACAGGGACTTGGTTTTTGTCTGTTCACGTGACTGAGTTAAAGCACAACATGGACAGAAATCTATTCAAACACAGTGGTTTACCATGGTTTCTCCTCCTGGGTTTCAGCCTCATGTTCAGTCCGTTGCTGCAGCCAGCTGGCGTCTCCCTTCAGCTTGGTCCGGACTTTGGTGGTCCGCAATACAGATGCTCTGTCTCCCTCTGAGACACAAACATGTGCACATCACATAACCACGCAGCATCTGCATTACACTGTGGGCTGCATCATAATGACATCTTAATCATTGCGTGGTTGATAACATGCAAGATACACCTTTGGGCCGAAACACACCAAATAATCAACCACTTGTATTTTTCATTAAAGCAGGGCAAGGAGATAAGCGAGTCATGAGCCTGGCAGAGAGACAATGATAATCTCAGTTTGCATCAGAGGAAACACGTCATCTCACATTCAGATCAGATGAGTCAGTCTGCTTACCTTTCGACATGGTTGTTTTTGACGGTTCTCTCTTATTTGTTGTGCTTTCTTTACAGGCCACCTGAAAGATATATTGGTGACAGAAATCTTGTTAAGAAGAAATATTTATAACAAAAACATATTTGAACTCAGTCTCAAAATGGTTCTTCCCACGCTACGCCCCCTCCCAATGAGGAACGTGTGATGTGTCAAGCATTCCTGTCTCATCCTTTAAACACGCAGATCATCCTGTTCTACCACTTTCCAAAAAACACTGCTATTGCTTAAATATGAATGAAAAGACCCACACTTATCTCACACTTTGTGTTTGGATACATATATTGGCAGATGATGATTTACGTTGATAAAAAAAAACCAACTCATTCCCAAATTAGTCAACCCCTGAGGTATTTACAGTAAAGAGATGAATTGCTCAGACGCAAACCCACTTCCACATCGAAGTAAAGAAGAAAAGGAACATACTGATGAAACTGAGGAGTGTTCGCTTATCTGAAAGTAGGCACAGACTACAGCTTATGCAAAATTGCAGCGTGCTGCCAAATTCAGAATGCAAATATAACCTCTAAAACTCCTGGGGTTGTTAATTCTCTGCTTCCAGAGCAAGTCGGCACAATGTCTCTTGAGGACATTGTTGTGAATACTGGTGACAATAAAAACACACTGAGGGCACAGAAAGAACATTTATCCTAGAGTTAGTATACAAGTTCACGCAAGATAATGATTAATGAAGGGAAATAACATTTAAGGCAAGCACTGAGCTTGACAGTCAACTTTACTGACAAGCAATCGCCCTGAAATATGAGAGGGAAAACGCAGATAATCATCTGTTGACAGTTTATACAACATGACTAATCACGTTTACATTCGAAATACTGGAACTTTCAAGATAACTAGTTACGTAGGGAATAACTAAAACACCTGAATGGACAGAGCACCTACCTGCTATCACTTTATATCCAGCAGAGCAACGTCCAGGCGGTAAGTAGAGAATCTGTGAAAGTGTCCCACCGAGAGCGACTGGTGTGAACAGAGAGAAAGTCCTTTTCTGTCTGGCAGGTGTCTCAGCGCATGTGCTTTGGTGAACAGGTATGGGCGTGAGCACTAACAAACCCAGCTAGTCAAGGAAGGCAGATTAGGGGTGGAGCAGTACGTGTTTGTTTATCCATTTGTGTGTGTGTGTACGTGTGTGCGTAACAGAGGTTGCTAAGAACTCCTTTTTTTTTTTTTGTTACTACATTTGTGCTTTGTTCAAGGGAGTCAGCAAGTACATACCTGTCGCACAGGTGGCTGGCAATCAATTCTGAGAACGAGCGAGGCGAAGTGGGAGAGAGCGATGACAAGGTGCCCAGCATGGCATACATAAATGAAGAGACTCGCAGCAACATCTCCTGTGGGAACGCTCATCTCACGCTCACTGGGTAGGAAAACCCAGCAAGCACACACATCATCATAAGATCAAGAACACCACGCAGAACTGAACCCAGATACTAAACAGAAACAGTGGTGCACACTTGAATAAAACATAAAAGCCTCCTGTATCTTAACCTTTTGACAACATTTAGAATTATAATGTTATGTCTGACATGAAGATTTGGAGTACTTTCATGTGTTTTCTTACTCCAGAAAATTGCATTTACGCAAAGCATTGCCTTGAAGATCCAATTTCTTCCATAAACAGTCTGGGAAAGGTCAATTATGACTAACTTTGTACTTTATTCATGTTAGGAAAACAGATGAAAGCCTCTTGTAAACAAAAGGTTTGTTCAATTTGAGTGACTGTCAATGTTTGTATAACATACCTACAGTTGTCAGGTAATTCTTTTCAATGAATGTAACAAGACTTTCTGAGCTATTGGCCACAGTTAACACTCTTTGAAAATATTACACAGAGATAAACTTACCACTGTCTGTAAAAAAAAATAATCTGACACATGCTGAGCACTGCACATTTTTAGAGGCTTTTCAAATCAGAGAAATGGTGTGAATGGATTTCGCAATTGGTCAAATCTGAGAACCAAAGTTTCAGTCTGATGAGCACGCAGGCGAGTACGCAGGCGAGTGTAAACACTTAAGTCTATTATCTACCTGAATCCCTCTCCCTCTATCCCTTCAATGAGAAACCAGTCTAACGGCCTTGCCCTCTGGCTCTGACTCTCACAGTGAATCATTAGGGTGCTACTGGTGCAGAATTAAAATGAGAATGCAAAGTGTCTGAACTTAACCCCCACCTTGTTATTACCACACCAAGACACTGAATGACAACAATGCTACACCGAGAAAAGGAAAAACCACTGAATGTAATTAACCGATACATTTAACATGAATACTGTGGAAATGAGGCACTCCAGTATCTACCATTTTTATCAGTCACAACTTTTTATATCTTCATTATCATCAAAATGGCAGACAGAATGTGGAACTATAAAGATTTTGTGTTTCCATTGCCCATCCCATCATTGTTTTCAATGGCAGTCTTTGAATAGCATTCTCACAACTTCCCTAACTCACATGCCATCCTAATGACTTACAGTATCTAATACCACAGTGGAGCGATACTGCAGTATCAGACTCGTGATACAAAATGGTTGTTTGGGAACATTAAAAATGTCCCATATATGTAAATCTATGGTCAAATGTTTAGGGACATTAAACATTAGCCCATACATGAGAAGTATGCCACTGCTCACACGCCCATATGTACACTGAAACAGTTCTTGGTGGCTTTTAATTATTTCTGCTGTCAGAATAGCCATGAAGAGCCCAAGACAGAGTTCCTGGCTTAGCTGTGATGGACAATAGTTACAAAAACCACTCTACTGGACGAAGAAAACACATTAAGTTTGAAAGATACTCATTTGATTTGTCCATCACAGATAGACGAAGTCATATATTTGCTTGGGGGAGAAAAAAATATAATCACAAGTAAGGGACCTTTTCATGGGCAATTTGGACAGTCTGAACAATTATAGCACTCAAAACAAGTTTTACTGCACATATTGGTATGCGAGGATTGTTTCAGGACAGACTTGAAGATGAATGGACTACAGGCAGTAATATGCTGCTCTATGCAGCAGCCTCTGTTCTTCTGAGTAGGTTTTCCACATCATTTTTAAAACCTGGCTGCAGGGATTTCCCCTCATTCAGCCACAAGAGCATTAGCGAGGTCAACCACAGATGTTTGGTGATAAGACCTGGTTCACAATCAGCATTTTAATCTGTCCCGACGGTGTTTGATGGGGTTGAGGTCAGAGCTCTGAGAAGGCCGTTTTAAGTTCTTTTTTAACGAAATTCTGGAAACCATTTCTTAATTAACCTCGCTTTGTGCACGAGGGCATCGTCATGTTATGTCAGTAAAGGGTCGTCCACTGCCAATTGTTGGAACAAATGTGGAAACACTATTGTCTCAAGTATCGCTAGAGATTTCACTTAATTAGAACTCAGGGGCAAAAAGCAACAAAACCAAAAGTACACATCACTGGTTACATATATTTGACCATGGTTTATTTTAAGAGGCATTTTCACACGTTTCATTTAGTTGAATGTATTAAGGCATGCAGACATCTTGACAGCAGCATTTCAACATGTACACAGCACTTGGGGGAAACACAAAAAAGAAAATGTTTTGTATTGAATGAAATGTCAATTGATGTTGTAATAAATGGTACATTTGCTGTTCAGTGAGTGTAAAATCAGACTACAATGGGTGGACCAATACCAAGACCGTTTGCTGCCATCTGCTGGTGGAAATAGTACATAAAAACTGAAAAGGCACACAAATGCTCCACATGGTGAGGTTTGAATAAAGAATCACTTCCGTAACTTTGAATTATCCAGTCAGTGTAACCTGATCATCTTACTCACATCAAGAGTGTGACACCCATAGCCTTACATGTCTCAGCTAGTCTCTATCTCCATTCTACCATCAAGCCCCGTGTCTGAGATGAGAGTAGCTCTGCACCGTGCGCGCAATCCCCTCCTTCAGACTGACTACCGGTTTGTAGCCCAGGTCCTCTTTGGCTCGCTCACAGCTGTAGTAGTGGTGGGTTCCAGCCAGAGCCACTCTCATGGGTGTAAAGGTTGGTTTAAAAGACACTAGAGGACGCAGGATCAAGGAGAGCAGCCAGAGGAGCAGGGCCAGTACGTACACTAGAGTGTAGGGGAGGTGGTAGCGAGGAGCAGCGTATCCCAGACCCACCAACACTTCGGACATGAAGTCCCAAAACCGAACAGGCTCATCATTGGTGATGTGATATGGCTGTGAGAGAAGTGAAATTCAGTAGTGCAAATCAAGCACCTAAAAAAAAGTTTGACCCTTAAAAAGAAGACTCAAAAGGACTCTATTTGGATATTATTCTCACTTACTTTTCCACATATGGGCGAGTCTAATCTCAGGCGCTCAGCAGCCAGGATGTGTCCATGAACTACATTCTCCACAAAGGTGAAATCTACCAGATTTTCCCCATCACTGAAGAAAACAACGACAAAATTGAAATGAAGAAATCTACCAATAAGCAACACAAACAATCTATACAAAAAAAAAAAAAGATGAATGAAGAAAATTTTCCTGGCCACGTGTTGTCTTGTTTACCAAAAATAAATTCTTTACTTTCCTTGATTCAACCTATTAGTGTTATATCTTCTTTATCTTGTAATTTTTTTTAAATTTATTTATGTATTTATTTAAAAGAGACATTTATTGCCCATGATGTTTGGCTTTGAACTAAATCCATGATGTTTATGTTAATAGATGCCCACAGAAGTTAAGTGCCTCAAGATAAACAGTTGGTGCCACTAATTTTCCACTCAAGAAGAAACACACACAACAAGATGATGTCATTAAAAGCCAAACCTTAAACTGTGAAAAACGATGTGGAAATAGTGATCAATTTCTGTTAGTTTCATCCAGCTGTTTTTGTACAGATGAATGAAAATGATTCGAATGATCCCGGTCAGGCAATTGTGAGAGGCTTAGTTGTAACACATACTTAGTGTCAAAAATATGCGCCTTGAGCCCAAGCGGATTATTTTCCAGACTCCGAGCTCCTCCAAAGATGAAGAACGCAGCATCCAACCCACAACAGTATTCCCTATGATAAGTCTTAAACTGTATGTTGAAAAATCTGTGGACTGTCCCTTCAAAAAGCACTGATTAATGTTAAATTCTGTCTCTTCAACAATCACTAAATACAGTAGCAGTATATCACAGAGATAGTTGCTAAAGTGATTGTCGTGCGGTCTTCCTATCATTTTGTTGTCTCACATGAAAGCATTTGGTTTGGTATAACTGATGCAGTCAATGAAAAGGCTGCCACTGCAACTCACCCGATGATGAACTTCATCTTGGCCCTGCGAGCCATGTCCACCAGGATGGGAACCAGCTGTGGGTCCCGAGGACCGAAGATGCCGTGAGGCCGAATAGCTACTGTGAGGAAACCCTTCTGTTTGTCACACGCCTGGAGGACCAACTAAAACACAAACACACAATATTGTAAAATGTGCACACAGCTTACTAGTGAATGTTGCAAAAGAGGGCTGCCATTTGCCATCTTCTCTTTCGAACTTGCGTCTGATTAAGAAAGGCATGGGGAAATATAAGAAGTCCAGAAAGGATGTACCCTGCTGAAAATGTTGTTGTATCTACTGAAAATAAAGACAACTGTATCAAAAGGGTACTGACACTAATCACATCATGTATGAAGTGAATTCTGGAAATTAATCAACCGCTGATTGAGTTAATTATTCAGTCCCTTATTCAGATGATGAGGAGCTGAAACTTGTGCTAGCTGCAGCTGATGCTGATACATATTGAGTCAAACACAGACAAACGCCCACCCAAAATAATAACGATTTAGACCTCCATTTCACATTGACTTTGGTCTGAGGAAGGACATGCATGTCATAGTGGATAAAAGATGGAAACTCCATGTACAACATGAACATTACCTTAAAAAAACCAAAACTCTCCTACCTTCTCCTGCTCAATTTTGGTCTCCGTGTAGTAGTCGATGGGCTTCTTGGCGTACGGGAGATCCTCTCTCCCATTCTTAATGTCTGTCCCCTCAAACACCACGCTGGCACTGCTCGTCACCACCAGTTTCTGGAAAATATGTATCGCTTGATGTCTTCTTCCGTTCTTCATCAGTAAAGCTTTAAATACACTGCCTCACCTGAACTCCAGCCTCCATGCAGGCCCGGATAACAGTCTGTGTGCCCTGAACGTTAACCCGCTCAAACAGTGCGCGGTCATCGCTGGCGGGGGCCGGGGAGGCACAGTGGAAAACCAGGGACACATCGTTCAGAGCTGCCAGCAGAGCCTGGAGCAGAACAAAAACAGACACCCCACAGCTCTTGACGTTTGCTTCAGAAGAATCACTTTGGTCTAGGGCAGGGGTGTCAAACATACGGCTCGCGGGCCGGATCCGGCCCGCCAGGGGGTCCAGCTCAGCCCGCCGGATGACTTTGCTAAGTGTGAAAATTACAGAAAAACATAAATTACATTTCTATGAGAATATGGAGGTTTATGAGTACAAACGTTTTGTTATTTTTTTTTTTTTTTAATCAATCCAGTAATTGCTTCAAAAACAGCGTAAATGCGACGTCTGCTCCGGAGGAAGAAGCGCTCGGTGCCACGTCAAACGCGTCACAAAGCAAGTTTTTCTGAGTTTTTGGTCTTTATGTTTCTAGTTTATTGTAGAAAGACCTTAAAACAGGGTTTATCATCCAAAAACCTTCACCAATGATTTAAACAAAGAGAAATATTGTCGTTATGTACGCGTTATTATGCTATGATTTTACTGGTCTGGCCCACTTGAGATCAAAGTGGGCAGTATGTGGCCCCTTAACTAAAATGAGTTTGACACCCCTGGTCTAGGGAGTAGGTTTATTTTTCTCAAGTCTTTGTGCTAATTAGCAAACTGCAATCTAACTGCAAGTATGCCAGTCTAAACCTTTTAAAAAAAAAGGTCTGATAATTAAACATTTAAGATGTTTTGCAATGCAAGATCTGTATGTTACTGACTTATTTACTTTATGTTGCCCCGTAATCTACCAGGTGGAGACTTTCTTGTGATGTTTTGTAATGTCAAGTTCCATTTTGTTGATGCAAGTTTTACATGAATTAAAGGTCAGAAGTATGACCTCTGAGTAGATCTGCAACACTAGTGGATTCATTGATTAGTTGATTGAAAGAAAATGAATGGCCAATAACTGGTAATCAATTAATCGTATCGAGACATTTTAAATAAGCCCTCAAATGTCAGCTTCTCAAATGTGGATATTTTCTAGTTACGCTGCTTTAGTCCTCAATGACAATGAACTGAATATATTTTGGTTGTGGACTGTTGGTTAGAATAAACCAAGATATTTTAGGCTGCACCTCTGGCTTTGAGAAACACTAGTTGACATTCTTCACCATTTTCTGACAATTTAAAAGACCAAACAAGCTTATCGATTGATCAACTTGGCCTAATCGACAAACTGATGATAATTATAATAATAAGGTTATTTGCATAATTAAAAAAAAGGTGTGATAGGACTCACTTGCTTGTCGCAGAGGTCTCCCTGGCGGAAGGTGACACCTGGCAGCTCGTAGCTCTGACGGATGTCAAACACAGAAACAGAGTAGCCCCGATCCAGCAGCTTCTCCACCAAGTGTCTGCCCAGGAAACCAGACCCCCCGATGACTGCACACCGTTTATTACTCTGCATAACAAACAGAACACGATTATTGATGCATTTGACGTCATAAAAGGTTGAAGTAGATTTTCGCTATTAACAATGTTTTACTCACCGGTCGAACACGTGTAGCCATAATAAATGAAGAGTGTCCAACAGGTCAACCAATCAGGACTTGTCACAGGCAGTGAGGTAAAAACTTTTCTTTAAAGGAAGAATAGTGCGTGACGTCTTCCTAATTGTATTCCGAAAAGGACATTCATGTGAAGGCTTTTAGCATTAAACAGCAAACTACACAACTTTAGGTCTCATTTACCTGCCAGCAGCGTATCTGACTTCATCACGTACGAACCGTGAACTATTTCTGAATCAGCTGAGAGAGAACTGCTCTGTGATTGGTCAAGTCGGCACTCAGCGCGAAGGTGACGTTTCTGAAGAGCCAATAGTGTTCACCATACGTCAAAGAACGCCACAATTTGGACCAATCGGAGACTCTCAAGCTGATTTGATCCGCCTCCTTGCTCAAAGACCACGCCCCCTGCTATATATCTTACCAACAGCATAAAACCAGGATGAAACTTTATCTCTTATCTCCACTTTTGTGGACGTTTTTCTCTTTCCCTGGTGTTTTTTTTCTTGTTCTAAAATAAACAAAGAAACATACTTAACCAGCTCGTTTCAGATTAAAGGTAAAAACAAGACCGCACTAAGTAGAAACGTGTAAGAAAATTAAACTACAATGAGAAAAGGGATAATAGCATTAATAGCATCACAGTGGAAAAAACAGCAGTTGTAAATCAGAAACAACCAGTTATATACTAGAGTTTAGGCATTTGAGAGCATATTTGAGATTTCAACATCTATTTGTACCATGTTCTTCTGTGGTGCGCACCTTAAATAAATAGCTTTAATTCTCCAAGCCATGTTGTTCTCTATTATATTTCTATCATCTTATTATCACCATCCATTTCTTTATTATGCGCTATATTATGATCAGAAGAGGTTCTCTTAATATATGTATCATGGGTTATAAAAACCTGACACTAGAGGGTCTATTGAGACAACGTCAGAGTACCACGAGCAAATGCACAATTTATATTATACAATATATTATCCATATAAATATGACATCAGACTTCCCCATTTCTCCACAATATATTCCAGGTTATATCCGAGGTTTTACTTCAGTCTATAGCTCGGTATTTCTGATCTTGTAACGACCCCATGATTTCCAGCAACCAATCAGCTCTTTGCCCGACTGGTGCGTTTGATTTGATGCCCCACTTGTGCCTGCCTGCAACCTTCTACAACTTTTTTTTTTTTTTTTGGTCTGCTGGCGACGAAGGTAACCAAATCAAGCATCCACCTCCGTGACAGCAGCTGGTGTGCATGCTCTCAGCGAGAAACGGTGATTTTCGGCAACATTTTGTCAGGTATTTCTGCGAAATAAACAAGAAGCTTTGATTCACAACATACTGATCCGACATTCAGTGTAACTGAACAGTGAACGCGAGCGATTGATGTAAAGCAGAAACCGTTTTCTGATCTCCTCCTCCCGAAGTGATAGGGAGGCTTCATTGCTCAGACGAGAACAGTGATTGCCTCGTAGATCTGCTTTCTTTTTGTCAGTCAAATACACAGCAACTGATGGTGAGTGAATATGCCTTATAATCTTATCATAACCATCCATGTTAATGTGCTGCATTTGAGCTGCAGATTATTATTCTTGTAAACAGCTGCATTGTTTATTATAGGTCTGGGGAAATACCCATAATCCTGTAATAGAGATTGTGTTTTTTTTTCTTCCTCCTCTGTCCCCCCCCACCAGGCAACCAGTGCCAAGAGGCCATCCCTGCAGGGTCCAGTGCCCCCTCCTCGCAAGAAGACAACCCCAAAGCCAGAGCTGACTGAGGAGCAGAAGCAGGAGATCAGGGAGGCCTTCGAGCTGTTCGACACCGATGGCTCTGGGTACATCGATGTAAAGGAGCTCAAGGTAAAACGGCTCAAACACTGACTATCTCATTGAAATCGTCTCTCGATATGTTGTGTTTCACCGTCTACCTTTTTAACCCTGTGCCAGGTTGCAATGAGAGCTCTGGGATTTGAACCGAAGAAAGAGGAAATCAAGAAGATGATTGGTGAAGTGGATAAAGATGGCACAGGAAGGATCTCCTTCGCTGACTTCCTCTCCATCATGACACAGAAAATGGTAGATGTGTATGATTTAATATTGTGTCCCAATACTTGTAAATCAAGCAGTGTTAAATTTGTGTTTAGTTTTTAAAGGGCGTCACTAGTTTTGCCATTCTGATGGAAGAATCCAGACCTAAAGCTAGTTGATTTATTACGCAATGGGTTACATCTTAACCCTGTACCTTCTCAATGAGTATACTGGTTGTGTTTCTTTTTCAGTTGTAAAACTACTCCTCATCTTTTATGATTTTAGGCTGAGAAGGACTCCAAAGAGGAGATCCTGAAAGCTTTCCGCCTGTTTGACGACGACGAGACGGGCAAGATCTCGTTCAAGAATCTGAAGAGAGTAGCCAAAGAGCTCGGAGAGAACCTGACAGATGAAGAGCTGCAGGTGAGGCACAACATTATGTAATCAAACAGTATTCAGATAAATAACACCTCCACCTGCTAATAATGAAAAAAAATAAAAGCCGGTTACTGCAACTTACTTACAGCATTACTGCTATCTTAAAATAATGTCAGCACATCGTTTTCTCGTGCTTTCTCCATCCCGCGGTTCTTCTTTTCTCCTGTTACATTGTGTGTTTTGTTTTAAAGGAAATGATAGATGAAGCGGACAGAGATGGAGACGGAGAAGTGAACCAGCAGGAGTTCCTGCGCATCATGAAGAAAACCTGCCTGTACTGAAGCAATTGCATGATGTTAAGGTCAGGTGATGCAGTGTCGAGGGGAACAGTGAGGGTTGTTCATGTAAGGCTGCACATACATTTTTCTCCAAAAAAAACCTGCTACTGTGTGGTGCCATACATTTGTACTTATAACGAGTCAATCAAAACTTTTAACAGCCACATCCATCGAAAGGAACCTGACTTAAACAAGAAGTCAAGGTGAAATGCCAAATTCTCATGATAATTTACATCGCATCTTGTCAAAACAATAAGAGAGTGCTCTCTTGTTTGGAATGCTGCATACTTTTATGAAGAGTATATATTGATATTAATGATACCGTGTAGGTTAACCGTTAAGAAATCTCAGTGCCTGCATCAACACAGTGACAAACCCAGTACATTCCAATGCTTTGCTCCAGTTTGTGCATTATGTCAGATACGTCTGTGGATTGTTTTTGTGTTATGCTGGTAATGCCAGTGTTTCTTTTTATACCGCTTTTCCTGAGAAATTTGTAACGTGAGAAGTTGGTTGACTGCTGCCGACCGGGGAGTGCCGTCTCATCTCCACGCTGCTGCCTGTGGATCGGTGCCTGTGCCTCTTTTGAAGGGGCGATCATCACGATCAGGGAAGCTGCCCGACCCCTCTGACCTGCACACCTTCCCCACGGCTCCTTCCGTCTTTAAACTATGATTGTTGATGTATTTTTCTTGTAGCATCAAGTATTTATCCTTCTGTTGTGCATATTTTCTCCTCTGTATTCTTGAATGTTTTGTATAATATATGGTGAATTAATAAGTAGATGAACAGCATATTAGTGTTTGAGGTACAAATTAAATATATCGAAGCAGCTTGTCCTGTCTTTTATTCTTCATTTTTATAAGCGTTTCTCGTCACCTGTGTTTGAACAGCTTGACTGTTTTTATTTCAGATTTCTGGAACTCATATCAAGCTTGGATTTATTACACTGCCACTAATGAAACACAATGTTTGCCTTTGAAATGCAAACAATTTACAGGAAGATGGTCCTACCTTATCACGGTTTATGGACTCGGCTGTCCAACCTTACTTTTTCAAGCAAGTACATATTAAAGTGTGGTGTATTAAATGTGCAAAGTCCTGCTGTGTTCAACAGGAAGATTTACAGCCAGCAGCACAGGAAAAAAATTATAAGCTTTCAAAAATCATCTCAAAATAATTAGTCATGACAAACTTTGGTTGTTGATTCTATTCCTGTGTGCAGCCTGTCTTATCTTTTGCTGCAGGTCCACACCGTCACCTACAACCTTCAGGTGGTTTCTATATTAAGAGTGTCACAGTGCAGGCAGCTAGGGATCAGGTAGTTTTAAATTACCAAAAGAATGGGAAGGAGAATGAAGACAAGAGTCATACGGCACTCTTGGAGCAGAGCAGTTCTTCACGCACATCCCGACAGAAGTCAGGATGGTCAAGTAGCAGACACCACCACAGTAATGTCCACAGTGCAATAAAGTACCAGAGCCAAAGTCTCTTGACGGGTAGAGGGTCCAGATTAGAGGTTGTCCTTTTGGGACACATCAATAACTCAGTGCAAGGGCCACTTCATAGGGACAAAACCCTCTACAGCCAGAGCAGGACTGAAGAAAAGGTCCAACTGTGTAAAATGTGAAGACATAAAATAAAATTTTCAGTTTTGTCTCTTACTGTTCTTATAAAGACTTTGTTGGTGCAGTTTTCATAATAGGCGAGTCGGGACCTATTATGAAGCAGAGACTAGGACGGACTTGTGTCAATCACAGCACTTTCAACAGACCCAGAAATCAACGTATTTTCATGCCCTTTGTTTATCACACTGAATAAACAAAACGGATTCTTCTGTCCAGCAGCAATAGTGAAAAAGAAACGTGTGTGTGTGTGTGTGTGTGGGAGGGGGAGTGGGGTGTTCAGGAACAGCTGCAGCTTTCTCAGAGCCTTAATTAGAAAATTTGTCATGCCGTTGGCCCCGCCCCTTCCTGTATGGAGCCAAGATGGTGACCATTTAGGGTGGAAAGTGTCCAGTTTCACACTTCTTTTTGGGGTGTTGTGAGTGCATAATCCTGGTACTTGACAGTGTGAACGCACTTATGCACTCAAAATAGTGAGTGTTAGGGCACAAGTACGCCATTTGGAACACAGCAATAAGGTAAGTTTGAACTAATCTTAAAAAGGAAAAAAAAAAAGTTGTTTCACACTTAACTTCTGATCTGCTTCAAAGTTGTCTTTTTCTCTTCCTTTGCAGCTCGATACGATACAGCAAACACATTCACAGACGTGTTTCATTCTGATGGCTGACTTCAACTGGCTCCTCCTTGTGTGTGCCAACATTACAGCATTTGCTCAGCCTCATGAGGCCTGCAGGTCAGTCCTCAAGCAACCCATCCTGTCTGACAGTGATGTGTCAAAAGCTAGTTGTTTGTAATTGGGATTGCATTTGCTTATTCATATTAAAGTCTGAGACACTATTAATGCATCTGTGCAGAACTATATTCTGCTTGTCAATATTTTCCTCATTCCTCAGTCACGGAAAACACATCGCAAACGTCTTTCACCCACACTCACCTCACCGAATTTCTAAAAATGCTTCCATCCTGGAACAAATAAAAATTTTGAAATGCAAACAGTTCCTTGGTATGAAAAGTGAAAACATGAAACACTAAATTTATATGATTTAAGGTAAGTATTTTTTGGTTTTGTTGACAAGTTGCCAATGAAAACTACATACCATGAATTATTGACTAAAAATGTATTAATATCTCAAAAATTGTTTATGGTAAAAAGAAACTCCAACATCTACAGTGTTTTCTCTGGCAATCATAATAACAAATAACTCAAATTAAAAGGCATATATATTAGGAAAAATAGTTTTAGGTTACATATTTGTTCACATACAGATATCCACACATAAAGATGTCAAAGGTCTGTTTCGGTAAAAAAGTAATTTTAACTTTATTTGTTGCTATTCGAATGAGAAAATTATAGCAAAATTTGATAAATCAAACATTTTTCTTCCTGAAGAAGCTGATTTCCAGTGAGAATCAAATGCTCTGAATAAGATTTGGTGTGAATTTACCCACACACACACACCAAACATTACACAGTCAAAGTCAGCAACATGAATTTGCTGTTTAGGCTCAGTTTTATCATCTACACTAACTTTAATGACATATAAACACAGAAATACATGAAAAACTTAACAAAATGGATTCAATATTAAAAGTCACAGCTGCTCAGTAATGTAAGACTAGTTGATTCACGATTTGAGAATGTTTCCGTTTGTACGTAAAGTTAGCGGCTCAGCTTTGACCGAGTTTCGTCTTTGCAGCAAAGTCTGCACTGAGTTTACGCATGACTTCCGCATGATTTTGTCCCGCCAGCTCCTGCCGCACATTCCCGTAATTTTCTTTGACAAAGTTGGCAAAAGGTGTGGGAGCACGCGGCTTTGAGGGCGTCACTAAGACAAACTGACCTGTGCAGAGGGCACACACAAACCTCTGCGTGTCCAGGGACTTGGAATGACGCCCGACCCTGTGAACAATAAAGATAAAAGAAAGATTTCTCAGCAGAGATGATGTCATGAATATGCAAATGTAAAGAACAAATATGAAATCAGTGGGACGTACATGTTCTGGCAGCGGGTGCACTTGTATTGGAACTTGTACTTGATGTCATAGCTGTGGCAGCGTGTGACCATGGGCAGCTCGGGATGCACCAGCGTGGATTTGCGAGCGTACAGCTTCCAGAAATTCCCGTGCCCGTCCCTGACGCCGTTGATCAGCCATGTTGCAGCGTGACACATCTCATGGATCAGTGTATCCCTGAGACGATCTGGGAGAGATGGACCATACGTGGACAATTTGACCATGCATGACATGTGACATTACATACTCATGGACAACACAGCAGAAGCAGATTATGACTTTAGGCTATTTGGTTTACTCAAGCATTACCTGCACAGTCACAGACTTTCTCTGACAGTTCGATGCGAGCATATCGGTTCCCTCCACCTCTTTCCTGCCCTGTAATACAGTGGCCAGCTGTTTTACGCATCTTCTTATTCCAGGTTACTGACATATTAATGGGGAGCTACAAAAGTAATATCAGAAAAGGAAAAAGGAAACACAGTATATGTTAACGAAGCAAATCAACAGTGTGGTGTACAGTCGCATTTACAACTATTTTAATGTATTTCTGAGCCTCAACCAATTCAATGTAAAATAAAGTGTACACACCTGCTTAAATTTGAGTAAGTTTACATCAGTACTGAAAGAACTGTGTTGGAAGACATGACAGGTCAGATTCAGCCAAATACATCAAAGCTAGTTGGACGGCGCATCATCAGTCATATTTCTACACGTCATCCGTCATATTTCTACACATCATCCGTCATATACCTGCACGTCATCTGTCATGTTTCTACACGTGGCCAAAACCACCAGAGGATTTACCAGGGTGAAGAGGGAGAATGTCCTGGACAACCACCTGATTTCAATCTGAGGTACAGTCCCACTAAATCTGTCAAACCTGGTGGTGGTTCTACAATGGCTAAGGCATATATAGCTGCCATTACATTTCAGGCAGTCAATGAGTGCAAAGGATATTCCACAAAATTTGAAATATCATGTCTTCATGTTTATCTGTCCAATTATTTCTGTCACTATAAACAAGCTCTTAAAGGGGTTATGTCTCTTTCTATACTGATGTAAACCCATCTAAATGAAATCTTGACACTAATGTAATATCCATTATTGTATTTCAAACTGAATGTGCTGAAACACAGGTCATGAAGAACAGAACATGTTTGACTGAGCTTTCTAAGTATTTGAATATACTTTAGATGTGTGAGGAAAAAAAAAAACCAGTAAATGAAATGAGGAATTACGTTCATCACCTTGCTGTCAAATACAGTGGTATTGTACAGTTGGTAAAGTTTGCTTGTAAGGTCTTCCTTGTTCCGCTTGAATTTGTCCTGATAGGTGGAGCCAGGGTTTGTGAGCGACTGCAAGAAGCAGCCTGGGGTCTTACACAATGCTACCCTGGAAGAACATGAACAGGGACAAATAAAGTCAAATATCTGTGTATGAGCGAGGGACAGACGGACAGCTGCTCAGGGTATATTATACAGTACATTCATGTCTCTACATGAAAAGTGGTCAGCGCATGTACCTGCTGATGGGACCACGTCTGGGTTCTGTCTGACTGACTACAGGCTTCAAGATGGAGGATTTCCCTGGTATCTTCACGTGTAATGGTGTTTCCATTGATGCCATTGATGGTTTGGAGCGTGGCGTTGTGAATCCCTTCACAGGAGGAACTGACACTGTAGGCTCTTTAATGCATTCTACATCAGAGGACAAATTAAAATTGAAATAAAACAAAAAAGAGAGAGAGAAATATCAGCCTCACAACTGGAATGAAAATAAAAGCTATAAACTGTTGGATAACGACAGTCATAATCAAGGAGGCTAGTGTACCTTTGGTGCTCTGAGGTGGTAATGAAGTGTCTTTAAAAATGCTTTTCTTCTTCAGTCTCTCCAGCAGTGATATAAACTCCTCCTCAGAACTCTCCGACTCCTTCAGCCTCGAAGGGGCTGAAAGAGTGCGTTTGGGAGACGCCATCGATGCTGCCGTTTTCCGGTGGAGAAAAGGAAACGGAGAAGGAACGGGAGGAAAGGGAAATGATGGTGAACGGTCCTCTTTGTCACTCAGAGGAGAGTTATTCTTGGTAGCCTTCAGCGGGGGCTTGGGCTTTGAGTGACGAGTCCTCCAAGTGCTCTTGACCAAAATATCATCTTCATCATCCTCACTGTCACTAACAAACACCGGTGAGTTAAACTGAGCGAGTGGTCTCCTCGGTGGGTGCTGGGCTGCTGGAGTATTGCTCTTCTGAGGAACTGCAAAACAGATGAACAAAATCACTGCAATACAAATATGCAGTCAAAACTATCAGTGTTTGTACAGTTGCACATTTTCTGTTATTC
Organism: Brachyistius frenatus; assembly: GCF_029030835.1. Taxonomy (NCBI): domain Eukaryota; kingdom Metazoa; phylum Chordata; class Actinopteri; family Embiotocidae; genus Brachyistius; species Brachyistius frenatus. The sequence goes on from NW_027210621.1 coordinate 4,321,331, forward strand.
AGCCCAAGTCTCAGCTGTGAGTCGGCTTGTGTCAATATTGAAAGAATTGTGAGGGACATAACCATTTTAACACATTGTAGCCCAACTACAAAGGTTCAAAAGTAATTGGACACTTCGCTACTAAACATTTTTTTGGGCAGCTGTGTGGTGTTATCCTGCTGACAGCAACAACAGGATAAGTGTAGAGGTATACGAAGACATTCTGTGTGCCGACCTTCAGACAAATGCATCAAAGGTAAATTGGATAATATTTTAACATTCTGAAAGACAAAAATCTAAACATACGCAACCAAAAACCTTTCAAGGTGAGGAGGTGTAATATCCTTCACTGGACGAGTCAACCACCTGAGATGAGTCTGACTAAGTTGCAGTCTACCTTATGAAAACCATACTAACGGGTAGAGAGATCCCACAAATGAGCAAGAGCTAAAGCTCGTTGCAGAGAAGGCCCGGGTGAGAAACACCAGGGAAGATACATTGCATGTTGATTTTGGTAAGTGGGTCTGTCATTGACCACAAATGGTTTCCTAAATATCTCCAAGATAGTGAATATGATGATTTTGTTTGACTCTAAGTGTTTCTGTCAAGTTATTTTTTTAACCCTTAAACTTTTGTCTCTGTGTTAAACCAGCTGAATCTCAAACACAGCTCGTACCTACGACCTACCTACATGTAGCATCCATTTCAAATTAAAAGCACTGAAGCACAGAGCCTGCGCAAACACTTACCGACTTACCTCGAAAAGTAGATTTTTTCTTAATAAAGTCATCATCTGATGAGCTGTCATCCACGATAAACTTCTGGAGGCTGTGGGAAAAAAAACAACACACGTGAAAACAGGGATTTATGAAAGATAAACTACCAACAGTGTCAATGACTGAAAGAAAAACAAATGCAGAACACTCACCTATTGTCACTCCCACTTTCTGATATTTTCTTTGGTTTGGTTTTAGGAGTTTTCACTTGTTGTAGAACTGCAATAAGCAGAAAGACAAACATTTTTTATCATCTGGTAATGACAAAATTTACCCCCCAGAAGAAAGTGCCCAACACTCACATGTCTCAAAAATGACATCATCGTCGTCATCGGAGGTCACAAGAACATTTGAACTGAAAAGGATAAAAGTGCTTTACAACTAACACCACCACCAGGGCACAGATTATGCTTCACAAAAAACACGTTTTGTTCTTCCAGACCTGTCTTTCTTTGCACTGCATTGCTTCTGTGAAGCAGCTTTTGCTTGGGGTGTAGACTTTTCCAGAAGAACTGATGAATCAAAGGGTAAAATGAAAAACAAAACACCCCATATATGTAACCACAGTCATATCCTTAAGATATAACTAACTTAACCGAGTTAAAAACCACTCACACAGGTCAAAGTCGTCATCACTGGACTCGCTCATTGCCTTGTTTCTCCACTCACTGGCCGACGGATGACCACCTGTGCCAGTATGACGAGTCTTCCCAATTATACTCATCAACTAGAAACAACGAGAACAGCATTTGTTTATAACTTTTTTCTTTTTTTCCACGTGTGTCCCCAGTCAGACGTTATATATCTCGGTTAGCGCAGTTTTGCCAGTTATGGAGAAATGTCCTCGGTTCTGTGTTATGGTTAATGAATTGTACCTTTTTTTCTGCTCCGTCCAGTCCTCCCTCATCCATCCACCCCATCTTTTTAGCCACTTTTTCAAATAATTTGCAGGCGTCATTGTCCACACTGTCCTCACTGTCCTCCATTCTGGCAACACGCACACATCAGCACGAGATATTTAACATCTAGTCCAGCCTGTGAGGTAACGGCCAAAAAAATACTATAAATTAAGGCTAGCTAATAGTTTTAAAAAAAAAACAAAAAACATTAACTTTCGTTTAAAAAAAAAAAATCATATTTATAGCAAATACAAAATAAATCTCTCGAGGCGTAAAGCGCTACAGCCACTGTAGCTGGAAGACGTTAGCGTTACCGTTAGCAACACCAATAAAAACTAAACGGTGTGTTTTCTATCGGTAGATACGACATAAATCCCCGTTTAAAACAAATTGCAGTGCTAAAATATATTTTAATAAACATACGTTTACCAAATGCGCTTCTGTTCGTAAAAAACAAAAAAAGGGGGAAGAGCGGCGGACAGGATTTAGTGACGAGAAATTCAAATCTCGTGCTACTTCTCACCGGAAGTTGTCACGGAGATGTTTAGACCAATTGGAGTGAGTCTCAAATGCCACACGGTCGCTGTGTCCACGCCCCCGACCAAACACATGGGACCGTGGATGTATTAAAGAGAATACTTGATATAAATATTGACCTGAATACCTCCATTTAATGCCACCCTACACTTCTATAGATATATTGTTTATCAAACTAACGGCATAAGGTTAGGAAATTGCTAAACAAACTACAGCAAGGTGAAATAAAATAATGCAATGTACTGTTCTGTTAGGCGTTTGGCATGTGAACTTTTACATTGAATTTCTGTGCTTAGCGAACTTTAAATGCAGGTCTCTTGTAAATTTTGGGATTGCAATATTTTTTTTTTATTAAATACAAATGTGCATACAACCCTTGTGCCTTGCTCTCCAAGGCGAGTAAATTGACCTAGCACCTTACTATGATTGAGATATACATAAAGGAAATGCAACTTGTTTCATTGGTCCGGTGAACTCGAATGCACCCAGAAAGGCAACATCTACTGGTATAACAATCAGTTTGTGATTTACAACATTTACAACTGCTGCCACATGTTAATAGACATTCTAGTTATCCAAATAAAGAAACAAAAGCTAAAGACTTTTAACATTTCACTGTTTCTATTAATAACGGAGTACAAAAACACAAGAGTTTTTGCCATCTCTTTATTCTTTTATCACATAGTCTTGTGGCATCATTGACAGCATACAGTTAACGGACAATACAAAACAAAAACTTTTTAGAAAATACTTACCTAGCCCGTTCCTGGTTTGTGTGATTAAAAAACAATATCAATTTATGACAGCTCTGACATCTAAACTAAATTTAGGCTCTTTCCAATGACTTACACAACGATCCTTTGTCCAGCTTTGTCCAATCATTTGTACAAGCTTAGGTGTGACATCAAAATGGACGATAGATAATGAACAATATGCCTTGATTAACAAAATCAATAAACGTTGGCATCTAGTGGTGGGGAAGAAGTCTTCATTTAGACCATAGTCTAAGAACTTCCACATCTACTTATTGCAGTCATTTAAGAACAGCTTAAGAGGAACTAAAGAGCAGTTGCAATTTATGTTTTACAATTACATTTTAAAGCTGATGAAACGCAAGTCAGAGTAACAATTTCCATTGGTGCAACATTGTCATTTTAAAACACACAACACTCTTAATCCATTTAGAAATAGATCAACAAGTAATGACGGCTGGGCATTCGTTCCACAAGCTGCAGTTAGTCCTGTATGCACACTGACAGGAGAAAAAGAGAGAGAGAGAGAGAGAGAGAGAGAGAGAGAGAGAGAGAGAGAGAGAGAGAGAGAGAGAGAGAGAGAGAGAGAGAAAAAAAAAAAAGATCCACTGATCAACCACTGATCAAAGTACTGGAGGGTAGCAGGGCATTCACAATCCTCTCATGCTCACCAAATACGTATACTGTGTTTAAGGACAAGAGTCTCAGACGAGGGGCCTGAAAGTCTCAGGCTCAATCTGGCTCAGGAGATGCAGATGTGCGATGCAATGGCAAATGCAATTGGGGACAAATGTGAACATGTGTAGGCTCCTTGCAAGTAAGAGTCTCATTAATAGTAAATGAGAGAGATGGCGAGAATCACTCAAGGAGAGGGAACTGGAGTGGAGACGGACCATTCAAACTAAGGTGTCGATAATGGTCAAAAACGGTTGGGATTTAGGAGAGAAGAAATCAACGTGCTTCCAGTTCAGGCGTTCTCACTGGTCTCTACCGTCTGGATTTTGACCAGTGGTTCTGGCTTTTTGCCATTGCTGTGGTGCTCCCACATCTGCAGATAGAGCCTCTCCAAGTCGATTGTGTACTGTTTGGTGTTGAAAAGAGGGCTGCAGATTCGCTGCTTCCAAACACGCGCTCTGACCATCTTCAGGCTGCAGGGGGAAAAAAGTAATCCAACTTTCAAGTTGACACACAAAGGAAAACATTCATTGTTTTCAAGTTGGTCAAATACATTTGGACTTACTATTCCATGTCAGAGCCCATTTTGACTGCTATGTCCTCGTAATCCTGGCGACTTTGGGCTATTAGCTCCGGGCAGCCCAGACAGTTGAGTTGAGAGGCAGCCACACGCGAGGCAAGGGTCTCACCTACATAGAGAGTTTAAGAAGCCTCACTTTCAATTTTGCCACTTGACTACGTAAAATTGTTGTATTTTCTATGCAGTACAGCAGCAATTAGTAACTGAAGGTTTCATCCTCACCTGGCATGGTGACCATGGGTGTTCCAGCCCAGAGGACATCCATGCCTGTGGTGTGACCATTGCACAGGGGAGTGTCTAGGCACACATCAGCCAGCTGGCCCCTTCTCACATGCTCCTCCTTGGGGGCCACAGGAGAGAAAATGATGCGCGAGCCAGGCAGACCCATGTTCTGAGCGTACTGCTGGATGTTGGGCTCGCCAACAGCGGGGAAGCGAAGGAGCCACAACACACTGTTGGGCACTCGCTTCAGGATCTGCAGAACAAGAGATTTGGAATTGATTTTTAATGCAAACTCAGGTGTTCAAGTAATTATCTTAAGTGCAGAGCAACAAGCAAAGCCGTTGTACGTTTGTCTGACTTACATTGGCCCACATCTGAAGAGTAGGCGGGTCAATCTTGTAGAGCTGGTTAAAGTTGCAATAGACGATGGAGTCCTCTGGGAGACCATACTGGGAGCGGGTTGTCACAACGATCGTGCGTGGCATCTCCTCCCCAGTAGCCGCTTTGTTATTAATCTAAAATGGGGAACAGAGCAATGCTGCCGTTGTCTCCAAGTGTGACAGGTTTTGACTGTTTGATCCAACTGGTAATAAAATGCTACTGTGAAAGCCAAGGCAGATGCCTCCATTTACAGTGATAACTTTCTAAGCTTCCTCACCTTTAGGACACAGTGTCAGAGACTACAACCTAATCTGCAGTAAAGATCTAGGAAAAGCAGCAAGCTAAATTCTTTGTTTCTGCCTTCGTAGACTCTTTGAAACGACATCTCTCCTAATGTTTGCATGTATACTAACAACTGTGCCCAAATTAGACATACCTGTGTGGTGGCCAGGCCATTGCTGACAGTGAAGCCATTGATTGTGACCTGGATCTGGCCTTGGTTGATCATGTTGATGATTGCCTCTGCTGCAGTGTTCATGGGAATTACAGGCATGGACAGAGCTCCATTTGTGTCTCCGGCAGATTCCAGGTTGTTGTCACACTTCATCTGCTCAGAAAACAGTTTCAGCTTAAATACAGCTCAACATCAAATCATTCACCTCTGTGACATTATTAACAGAAGGGGCTGTATGCACACATTGGCAATTTGACCATAACTGAATCAGCAGATATTTTGTAAGATGTACTCATTAACATAACCTGAGACCAGCTATGACAAAGGGATTCATTGTCTCCCTCTTCAATGTCAGGGTAACTTAAAAGTCAACAAATTAACATAAACAGTCATACAATACCTGCTGTATCTTTAAATGCCTACTGTAGAGCTCAACTCACAGACTGAACTCACTGAGATAATCAAGGTTCAGGAAATATTCTTTACTCACTTTTATAACTTTGACATCCGGCAGACTGTCCAGAAAAGCCTTCAGATCAATTCCATTAAGAACAATGCGGTTGTCAAAGATGTGTCCATTCGACTTGAAATCGATCACTGCCTTTTTCTGTGGGTCAAAACAAAAATAAATGTTACCACACTTTGGTCATGTTTAATGTTATGTTTTCTCTTTTTTTTTTTTTTTAAAGGAGACACTAAGCTCATCGAAACACTTGGCAGCAGTGTGAGGACGGACAAACCTTGAGGTGAGGGAACATGTTGGCATGGTCTCCAATGAAGAAAGTATGGGGCATGTAGGCGAGTTTCTCAGAGTACTGCTCAGCTACTTCTATCGGTGAGGTCTCCTTGTCAGAGATGATGTAGTCCATGAAAGGAGCTCCACTGGTTCCCGGGTAACCCAGCCACATAGCCTGTCGAACACGTAGAAATATTTAGACGGCAAGGACCCTAATGATGCAGTTTGCACAGTCGATATGTATCCGGAGGATACAACTATCTGTCAGAAATCCCATTAGAGCTAACCTGAATGGGGGCAGGGCGGAGGGCAAACAGCTCATTTCGGGCTCCCTTGGTGTATCCGTTCATGTTGACCAGAATGTGGATTCCATCCTGGTGAATACGATCAGCTGCCTTGCCATTGCAGGGAATCTGGAGGCGAAAAATAACAATTTAACAAAATGATTTTGTCAAATGGCTAGTTTTTAGTGTTGGCTTCATACAAGACATCACATTTGTTGAAATAACCAGTGAGGGAAAAATTAACAATTTTATAGACAACCTAAGTATACAAATACTGACAAAGAAGGGTCTTAACAGTTACCTGTGAGAGGTCTGTGAAATGATGAGCTTCTGCTACCACTTTCACACGGAAGTTGGTACTATCATCAGGGCTCAGAGCGTAGCAGAACACCTTTGGGGAAAAAAGTGTAAGAAAAGATTTAAGTCAACACTGTAATAATACACTATACCATTTACTTGGCAGTCACGTGTGTAATTCTGAGACTTCAAGTCACAGTAAGGATCCCTTACCTCAAACTTCTCAGGATTGTGCATTCCAGGAATGGATTGCATCAGGTGGGAAGTCGGGTGGTTGCCAAAGTCTGAGCTGACATAGCCAACACGCAGACGTCCACCGCTGGACTTCAGATCCTTTGGATGCTCATAAGCGGGTTTGTGCAGTGCATTAATCTGTGGAGTTAGTAGGGGCGTAAGAATACAACTACACCAGGCAAGCAAAGGTAACTCGAGCTAAAAATGGACAAACACTAAATCATTAAAAACATTCCCCCAGGCTAACCTCAAATCATCATAACTTTATAGCTTTACGCTCACACCCTGCAAGCAAACCTGTCACCACCATCGCTTCTGCCTCTTTTCTACAGTTTAATTAATCCCGTGTCTGGCCCATCCCTTACCTTCCCCATATCCCTGCAGACAGGCATTGCCATCACCAGCCACCTTCCATCCCCCCAAAATATAAATTAAAGGTTACTTGCTTTGATCAGTGCGTGTACCTTGTCCAGGCAAAGGTTTCCGTGGCGTTCAGCAATGGCCTTGCGGAAGTTGTGAGAGAGTGGATACAGCATGCTGTGGTGTGGGTGCACTGAGGGCAAGCGGTTCTTATCCAGCTGGTCGGCTACAATGCTCACAAGCTTTTTCATCCGCTCATCATAATCTGTCCAGTCACACACAATCTGGAAAAGTGAAGAGAAAATATAGTTCTAATTTCTGTGCTAAATATACCGATAACAATCGAAAAAAAAAATATGAGCAAATAAAACCTGTAGGCAATGAGCCAAGTTGCAGTAAGCATCAGGGAAGTCCGGCTTGAGTTTCAAGGCTGTGCGATAAGATGCAATGGCCTCTGGGATGTTTCCAGAGTCCTAATAAAAACATTAAAATACAAGATTAAAAGTTGCAAAAACCATAAAGGTGGTAACGTCAAACTATTTGCATGCACTATTAAGCTCACTCACGTATATAATTTGAACTACCATGAAAGCTTTTGTTATTATAGTCATTAGCTAATTCCAACTCTTTATAGATACAAAATTTTTGTATCTATAAAATGTATAAGATCGTTCAGCAACCTGGAGGATGGTAAAGCCCTACAGTGATGTGACACAATAGTGGAATACTAATGTAAACAAAAAAACAAAAATGATCCCCACCTTGTGGATAGAGGCCAAATTGCTGTGAGCGTCAGCAAATGCAGGGTTGATCTGGATGGCACGGGTGTAGCATTGCAGCGCTCCCTGTACATCTTGCATTTCCTTCAGTGTATTGCCCATGTTCGAGTAGGCATCAGCAAATGTGGGGCTGATTCTAAAAATTAAACAGACAAACTGTTTAAGCGACCCGACAAGGTTACATCTTTTTTTTTTTTTTAATAATTATTATTATTTTTTTTTAAGTAGTTTCAGTTCCTTTATGATCATTTACTTCAAAAAAAAGATGGAAAATGGAAACAAAATAAATAAACCAGCAGTTTACCAATTGGTATCATTTCTGAGCAGAGCCATATCACACATTGTGTCCGTAATTACTCCCCATGTACTATATAGTGAACTATATTTACTGTCCACTATTTTATTTAAGTGTACAAACTCAGAGTGTGTAAATTTATCGATTATATCGTGCCTTTAAAAATTTCAAAGTGAACTGAACAGTGCAGTACGTGACATGGGCCCAACTTTTTACTTACTTACTTAAAATTTTAAAAAAATAATAATAATAATAAAAAAAAAAGACAACACATTAAACTGCTGTCAGATTAATGGAAAGAAGTACATGTCTAAAATGAACCAAAGTTAGCAGAAGCCTTTAGCATCTAATTACAAACCTGATGGCCTCCTTGTAGTGCATGAGGGCTTCCTGGAGTTTCCCCTGCTGCTGCAGGACACTGGCCAGGTTAGAATGAGCTGCTGCAAACTCAGGGAACACCTAATGAAAAAAAAAAGTGTTACTAAGCAAAACAGCCAGAGGTTACCTTTCTCACATTTAAAGCAAAAATGATGGCTTTGTTATTAAACACACCAATTCATAGCAGAAAATACCCTGAACAGAAATGGCTGACTCTTAACTCACCTCTAAGGCTTTTCTATAGAGCTGAACAGCCTCCTCGATGTTGCCCTGCTCACGCTTGATATTGGCCAAGTTGTTGAGGGAGTCAGCATGAGTTGGACACAAACGCAAAGCTGTGTTGTAGCATTCTTCTGCTTCAGACACCTGAAAAAGACAACAGCAATTCAAAGTGAAATTCAGTAAGTGTTTACTGACTGAAATAAACCAGAAAGAAATAATAAACATTCTGAGACACAAAAAAACACCTTACATTGCCTTTCTCCTTGAGGGCATTTGCCAAATTACAGTAGGCATCAGGAAAGTGGGGCTGCAATTCAATAGCACGGCGGTAGGTGTCAATAGCCAGGTCAATGAGGCCTTGTTCGTAGTAGACACAGGCCAGGTTTCCATGGACAACTGCATGGTTGGGGCTAAGACTCAGAGCTCTCAGGTATCCAGCCACAGCTCTGGAAGCATAAGAGAAGGTATAGACACAGGTTAGGCTCAAGATCAGTCTTATGCTGATTTCCAAAACTTAACTCCTTGGAAGTCATTATGGGCATTCAAAGTGTAACAGCAAAATTTGTAAACACCTTTAATACGGTTACAAATTTGCTACGTCACTGTTTCAGCAGTTGCAGTACAACCCTGACCATAGTTCTGTAGAACAAACCTGCCCTGCAATGGCATGTGAAAACACAGCAACAAGATCAACAGACAAGGCGGTACCGTAACTGACAATGTACTTGACTCATTCTTAATACCAGATGGGGGTGTGATAGGGTGGTGAATATAAAGAGAAAAGTTTGAACATGAATGTATAAAAGAATCAAGTCTACACAGACATGATTTTGACTCACCTGTCAAAGATGCGGGCTTCCTTCAAAACGTTGCCTAAATTGATGTATGCGTCAAGGAAATTAGGGTCCAGAGTCACTGCCTGAAAATTTAAACCAAGCTTTTAACATGGAAGAACACAAAAATTAACCAAACTAAGTAGTAGAATAAAAAAATAATTTTTTTTAAAAAAAGGACTGACCTTTTCAAAATGGTGTATGGCAAGCCAGATCTCTCCTTGGGCATTGAACACACAGCCCAAGTTGCTCCAAGCCACTGCAAAGTTGGGCTGAGTCTCAATGGCTTTCAGGTAGCAAGCCTTCAGTGGGTTTACAGTGAAAAAAAACAGAGGAAAGGAGGAGAGGTAGAATGGGAGAAGTATAGTATGTAGAAGGGTTGAGGAGGGGGGGGTGTAAAATAAAAACAAAGAAGATTGAGAATAAAAGTAAGAAAAAACAAAAAGAGCAGAGAAAGCAAAATTAGTGACTATTCTCCATGATGGCAAAAAGTGAGTCTACAGCATGGGCTCGCGTGCGCACGAGTCTGCCGCGCAAAGCTGCCTGGCTTTTTCCTACGCTGCGCGGATCCAACCGGCACCCACACGTAGGCCCTCATCCTGCAGTTATGACCATGTTCTCACCAAATGTAGTGGTTTCCTGGTAATATCTATATTAATCAGTTAAAACCCAAATTATATAATATAAAGATCTTTCAAAAAAAGAGTCACTAACAGCTGCATGAACGCTGTCTATTTAAATGTTGGATGGTCTCTCACAACCTGGGATGCTGGACGCTTCGTGCAGGTGATGGTCCCTGTAATGCAGGCGCCACAAACGCCAGCGCGCTGTGTGGGTCAACTGCCACCACCACAACGGCCCATATAATGCTGCTTGCGTGACCTTGCTCCTGGCAAAGGTTATTGCTTCGCTGCTGCGCTTGCTGAATGGCTGAGTGAAACAGCTGCAGACCAACAACCCCTGGCAGAACACCTGCAACACCAGACTGGCACACACTCGGCACCAACAACTCATCTCAGAATTAAGAGGGGGGGAGGGGGCTGTTAGGATTGACGGATCAACCAGTGGCAGAATGTAATTGGGCAATTTGGAAACAACCAATCAAAATTAAACTGCCATTTGTCGTTGAATGTTATTGAACTAGCTGAAAAGAATTTCTTGTAAATGACAAAAGCCAATTGTGTCTGAGATTTGGGGGCACTTGGGAGCAAGGCTGGTCATGAATGGGGAGAGGTCCGCAACCAACCGGCCAAAGGGAATGAGGGGTTGGGGAGTCGCACGCTTGCGCGTTCCGCCTTTTTGGTTGTGTGGAGGGTATCGCTGCGCAGCCCCTGCGCTACTGCAGACTCACAGCGCATTATCTGCATCATCATCAGATCGCTGCAAGTCCAAATAAAGAAGGGAAAAACAAAACAAAGCAGGAAAAATAACCAACATGTAAGAGTTAGAGGGTTCTTACTTGTTTTTCACGATTATTGCTTCCAAATCCAAGTTTCTTTTTACTTAATATAAAGTTGGGTAATTAGTATAGCATATTTTCAGACATTCTTACGGTAATCTGTTTTGTTAAAACTTATTCTCTTTTGCTCCTCAAAGGGAGCCACAAGACAGAGGAGCTCAAGCATGAAGTGAGGTGGTTTTTCTTTTGTTGGCAGTTACAAACCCGTTACCATATTTTTGGACTTTGTCAGAGTGATGGTCGCAGCTGGCTGGAAGAAGAGGAGGACTGAGGCTGCCCTAGTGTTCCTTTCCGCCAGGCACCTACGCAGGAATAGTGTCACCCACCTGAAACCTTCTAAATAACAATTTCAGTTGTGGAAAAACCAAAAGAGACAAAATCAGAAAACAAGATCGTTAGTAAAAGTTTTCAAACAATACATTTGTCTTTTTTTTTTATTTTATTTTATTTTTTTATATGGAAATAAAACACGTTCTTCCAAATCACAATTAAAATAAAAACTATAATACTACTGATAGTTTTCACTCATGCAATGAATGTTTCATTTCAAAGAAAACAAAAAGGAATGTTTTCAGGGTAACTGGGAGGGAAGAAAGGCTTTGATATGTTCAGTTTATCAGTGAAATATAGTCAGGCTTCCAGTTGTCCTTCAATTCAGTTTTCATATTAAACTACAGGAGGGCAGTTACTGGCTTGATCTTGCCCAAATGAACTGATCCCATGACTTTGGGAAAAATATAACATATTTGAAGGAAAAGGGAAGAAGTATGAATCATTTCTTTTTCAAAATTCTTTTAGCAAAGTTTCTCAAACTTTGATTTCTTTATCCTTGCCTGCTTTCTTGAATCCTGGCCAATGGGTAGGGAGAGAAGTCTGTGGTTTATCATTTGTATCTACAGGCCTCCACAGATCTGAAATAAAGAGGTCATCGCTTTTGCTGCGCGCTTCTGTCTTTCTAACCCAGCATCTGACGCAGGTGGTGGAGTACAGATAATGAGCTGTCTGCCTGACGCCACTTGGACCATTTTGAGGCACTTAAGCTTGAGCTTTCCTAAACCCACAGTTACACAGACTATTCAAAAGCAGTGGCTATCAAGAGAGATAACCAGCTGGATAGAATCTGAATTATCCATTATTACCCATAGTCACATAAACTGATGCGTGTGTGCATGAGAAGCACTCTCGAAGAGTGCTTTAGCACTGACTGGATGAATCTGAAGGGTCAGGAAGACAGCTCTGAGCGCGCACACTCCACCAATCCTCAGCAAGCGCGCGGAGGGTGGAGCGACAGAGCAGGGGAGCTTGTGACTCCCTGATGCTCCTCCCCACTCCTTTACCCCCCTCTAGCACGAAATAAGATGGCCTGTAACCAGCGGAACAACTCCATATCTCCAGATCTCCAGATTTGACCCAACCCAGGCAGCCCCCTGTAACATGGACTCAAGTTTTAACTGATAAATTCAAGTGTAACATGTGGGGAAAATCCCACACTGGCAGCCACTGCAACTGACAGCAAAATGTAATGAAAAGCTTGTCTTTGGGCAATTGGTAAACAATAAAGGAGTATAGCGGTTAGGTTAGAAACCATCTTATCTTTTGCACTTCAAAGGTTGACTAGCTTCTCATCAGTTCATGTTTTCTTCAAAGACCGAGCCAGCATTTTCCCTCCAAAGTCAACTATATGAACATGCATGGGCCGAGGTTTGATCCGCGGTGTGAATTTAAAAACTCCAGCCTTTCTTCCTGAAAGGGGAGGGGCTGACCTCTGATAAAAGGTCGGTGTAAAGCAAAGGACATAAAGTGATACAGGGTAGTGGCAAATGTAATGTGTATATACAAAAAAAAACTAAATGCATAGAGCTGTCTAAAAAGTAATGAACAAAAAGTATGTATTTTCTGAAGAATTTAAAAAACAAAATACAGGAAACCTGATTGGCTTATACGAGTGTTGACTCATTCTAGTCCAATACTTGCAAAAGGGTTTTGCCAAGTTGTGATAAGCTTACTGTAACTGAGAAATGAGGAGATTTTCTGTCCTCCACTTGGCCGAAAGGTTTGAATGTAAGGGACTCAATGTATTTTAAAAATGTCAAAGGGGGGAAAAGGAAAAGCATCTATCGCCTTAGTGAATGACACTTAAAAACAAAAATTTATGGACAAGGAAAAAAACAAAAAAAACATAAACAACACCTCTATGTAAACGCCAGCCTGCTGTAACATACCTTAGCCTCTTCCAAACGCCCAAGGGCTTTAAGCAAATTGCCCAAGTCACTACGCACACAATAAAGATCCTGTTTAGAGAGAGAGAGAGAGAGAGAGAGAGAGAGAGAGAGAGAGAAAATATATAGATATTTTACAACTGCAATTAGCTGCTGATCAGTGTATATTTGACCATATTAGCAGAGTTTTAACATATGCCATTTTACTTACAGGGTTATACTGTAAAGCAGACACGTAAGCCTGAACCGCTCCTTCCATGTCTCCTGCTGCCACCAGTGCTGCTGCCAGGTTGATGTACCCATCGATAAAATCTGGCTTCAGTCGTAGAGCATGCCGATAATGCTCGATGGCCTCCTGCAGCTGCCCACGCTCCTTGTAAACATTCCCCAGGTTGGAGTAGGCCTCAGCCAGCATCGGGTTCTGTTTGATGGCCAATGTACTGAAGTGAGCAGACCTGTAAGGCCAAAATGGGAACAATATAGTTAGACTCTGGAAGGGAGGGGATGGCTCAGATGGACTGATGTGTTGTGTAGAGACAACAGCAGGGTGCAAGGAAGAAACTTGTTTTAAGGTGTATGGTTAAATATAGAAACAGCACACAAAGATAAAGATTCTAAAAATGTTTAACACACACACACACACACACACACACACACACACACCAAAGACTTCCAAACCAAGTAAGTCCATTGGTTAAATATCTGTAATGCAAACTAAATATCACGTTGGCAGAAGACTCCAACTGAACCTGTTAAAGCTACACAGAATATGCTCCATGTCTGGATTTGATTTTCACACAAGTTTTTTTACATGTCAATTGTAGATTAGTTGGTAAATAATACAATTGGGCCCATTTCAGAAATTAAAAACTGTAAACAAGACCATGCGGCTTAAACCTGTCACTTGCAAGACCCAAAACCTTTCCCATGGCACCTGCAAAGCAAGACTACACCACCACCAGAACAGTGTTAGAATCACCAGCAGGAAACCACATTAAACCAAGCAACAGGAAATCCAGAACACAGCTCTGACCAGATGTGTGCACTCAAAGCCAGAAGACCCATTATTCTCTGCTACTTCCACATCACATGCTCCATGTGCATCGAGCCCCCCCACCCCACACCTCACCTGTCAAGTCTTCGGCACTGGAAGTGGATTGAGGACAGGAGCAATAGCACGCCTGTGTTATCAGGCTCCTGCCTCCACAGTTGCATGCAGTGGCGCTCAGCTGCTTCAAAATCCCCTGACTGATATTCCCGGTGCGCCAACTCAGCCAACCCTTGGAAGGAAAGCATACGTTTTGTTGGTTCTGGAGCACCAACACAACCCAAGGAGGGGGAAACAACATGTTAGAGGTGATGGAAGAAATTAAATCTGACAAATGAAAACAGAAAATAAAGAGACGATGCAAATAATGACAATTTGAACTCAACAAAAAACAAGACAATGGGCAAAAATCAAGGGATCACTGGGATCAAGTGGAGAAATGTTTGGAAATTACAGGAGTTGCAGTGAATTCTTGAATATAGTTCATAATGTTTTTTGTCAACAAGATTTACTGAGATTCTATTTTACTTAAGTCAAAAAAGGGATTCCAATAAAGATGGGAAAAACTTAAACAGCGTAATATATTGACACAATTGTGTATGGCTATATCATTATATAAAATTATTATTTTATAAATCAAATTTAGGGTTTTCTTTGGGGATACAATTTGCACAATTGCAATAACACTGTGCCATGACTTGCGTATTGTGACGATATTGTATCGTGGGGCCTCTGACTATTGTCACCCCTACTTACCAACCATAAAGTAGCAAAACACCAATGCAACATTTGGGAGAAATGATGAAAAAAAAAACAAAAAAAACGGGAGGTGGCAGAAATGCACAAGTTCTGGCAAAACTCTGGATTTGACATTTTAAAATGGGAAGCAAGAGCTTGACGGTCAACTGTCAAGCCACATTTCAAAACCACACACTGTTAATGCAGCCAATATCGGGAGTTATAAATAAAGAGCTGTAGTATCGCCACCATTCAAATTCCCGTCATTAAAAAAAAAAAAATGTAAATGTTGAGGTGAGTCTCTGGGTGTGGCAGACAACGTGAAGCCACAAGCACATCGTACATGGGGTTACACCTGCACGGCAGGTTGGGAGGAGGCGCGCTGGTTTTGGGGGACGTCGCGTACAGGGACGCCAAATGAGCCTCCACAAAGATCGCAGGAGATCAGGTTCATCCATCCGTGACGATTACGTCATCGTGCTTGGGAGCGAGCGAGCGAGCGACAGATTGAATTACTCGAACCGCCAATATAATATGATATAATATAATGCACGGATTTAAACAAGTCAAGTGAAAACCCGCAATTCACAGATCACCTTCGGGGTGAATTTGTCAGGGGACCAAAAAGCAGACATTAACCATCTGCGCCACATTGTGATGTCTGCAGGGCCACTTTCACCAGAGATGCTGCAGGAGGCCTCGCTGTGTCTGTGCCCACGACGCGTGGCTGCTTCAAATCAGAATTATTATTCAAAAAAACAAATTTAAAAAAAAAAACAAAAAACAAACAAAAAAAAGGGGGGGATATGATATTTTTTTGATCGAGGAAACTATTTTTTTCTGGAATCGCGGAACAAATTAAATCGACATCTTGCTCGTCGCAACATGTTTTGCTAACTCAGCTAGCGTCACAACGGCTTCAGACCAACGTGTCCAAAGATGAATTGTTTACACGCAACTGTTCCGCAGATTATAGTCACGTTAACACACTTGTTCATCACATTGTAGACTATTTTAAAAAAATAAATAAAAAGAAAAAAAGCATGCGGTGTTGTTGTTTTTTCCTTCCTGATATTAATAAAGAGTCACTCGCTAGATGCTAGCTCGGTCGTGCTAGGTGTGCCCGCTGAACGTGAACTACGTGAACAAAAGCAGCTAACCTGTGCTGTCAGCCACGTTTCCCACTGAGCTCGCCATCTCCTCGGTCTTCGTGTCTGGCGCGGTGGTCGTCAATGTGTCTCCTTGGCAGGTCACCGTTTCAGAGGAGAAAAAAAAAAGAAACCGTGCAGCGTGCGAGTCGTCTTTGTCGTCGGCGGCCAGCAAACACGTTGCCTGGCGAGCTAACGTCCGCTAACCTAATCTACGACCCCCGCTACGTCGGACAGCGATAAATTAATACAAAACAACTACTAATAGTATCTAGCAGGCTTGTATTTAATCAACTAACCCCCGTTATAACGCCTGTTTCCCCCACTAACTCACGATGCTGCTGATTTAAGAGCCGGGTCGTCTTTCTCTTCACAACAAAAGCAGCTCTGGAACATAAAATGGCGAAATGGGTGGAACTCGGTTTTTTTTTTTTTTTTTTTTTTTTTGCCAGAAAGTAGATCCGGTATCGCCATTACGAGGAAATCTGTGTCAGCCCGGAATAAATGTCACATTTGGTGGAAAAAAATAATAATTCATTGAATGTGTGCTTGAGGCACCTTCCCCCCACTCCCTGGCCATGCGTTACTAATTTAATAAATTAATAATAAACCGATTACGAGCGATACTGCGCGGAAGAACACATGGCGCAGGGACACAGAGTGGGAAAAAACAACCAGCAGAAGCGCTTCAAAAATTCACGAAATGATTTTTTTTTTTTTTTGCTGACTGCAGCATTGGTTCACATACATTTGCCTGCCATGCAAAAGTCTGCAGTCTGTAAGGTAACAGATGAAAAATAATATGTTGGGGGAAGGTAAGGCTATATGTAGCTCACGAACTCGTCATGGCATATGTCATCTCTAAACACAGGAACACACGTAACTGCACACATGAAAGCACACATTTACACCATATTTGACCTTACATTTTTGACAGGAGCAGGGCCACATAGGATGCAGAAATGTAGCCTGACTTTATAGTAAAAATCCGGGAACTAAAAAGACAACAAACATTGCAAGACGAGCAATATTAAGTCAAACGTTTTAATAAATAGAACAAGGGCATTGCTTTGGAGACCACGTTACGCAATGCAGTTTGATTGTTTTTGGTGTAACAAATACTATTCCTGTGGTGGTGACAGAGGATTTTAATCTTTATTTTTTTTATTTTTTTCCAAATGTTCTTTAATTTAGGCTGATTCAATAAGTCAATATTGACAAAAGTACATATCTAACCTTTGAACCCTACTTTTGAACAACAATTTTGTTCATCTGTTATCAAAATGTTTGTATGAGATCTGTAGAATAGCTTATGATAGATAGTCAGACAATTCAGCTCTGCAAGTGCTGTAACGGTTTTGGTGCAAATGCAGGATTCATGATCACCAACAGAGGGCAATCTTGTAAACCCAATTTAAAGAAATATTTCTGGAGCCTTGCAAAGTGGCTTTGAACATAAATTTGAGTCAGATGTAGTTATTTCTGCAAATTCTGCAAACCTTATTTTCCTATCTGTAGTTTACAATGGGATCCTATGGCTTTTTTTTTTTGTTACTACAAACTTTAAGCAATCAATGTCAAAGCTTGATAGCAAGCCTTAGAATAAAAATAATTTGAAATCAAAATTCTTATGCATAGTATCTCTCATTGAACTTCACTTTCGAGGATGTGGCCCATTCAGTGAGATTAATTAACGTGCCATTCTGCCTCGAAGATGTTGAAAAGGGGGCTGCTGCGTGCTGCACCCCAGTTTTTCCCAGCGCCCCGCTATGGGAAAGCAGCTGACATCATTGCCCATGTTGGTTTTGCTCTGTGTGCTCAAAGCATGCATAGGGTGCTGGGTTTGTGTACTCTTGCACACGTTCCCCTCCTTTGCTCTCACTCTTCACACTGCTTAGCAGTCACTTGTGCACAGGATGATGTCATGGGCACCGTGTGTCTATGGCAATTGCATCTAACATGCTTTATGTTTGTGCAATTCGGGTGAACCCATCTTCTCCTGCCCGAAGGGTCAGTGACAGTTTTGTTCAACAAACCCTGCTTTCACACAAGCTATTTTAGGAAGCACTTGAGAGCAAAAGGTTTATTCATTCACAGGTCACTTTAGAGTAGCCGCTATTAAAATCTCAGCAAAGCCTGGAGTTATTTGGTATTTGTTGTGCAGTGTAATTTCTGGGTCAGGATATTCTGCTATGAGTGGCATACATTATTTCAGCCCATTTATTTCAGGATAAGATTTGCTGCAAGCTGATGACCCACATTATTTGCAAAGCTTAGGAATGATTTCTTAGATACTTCAATGGGGTTGCGTTGGGATACAGAGGGAGTTGTTTGTTCCTTACTTTAACATGTTGGCTGCATTCAGGGACACATAGCTAAAATGCTGTTCATGTCTTTGCAGTGCATGAGCGCAGACAAACATATTTTACTGTAATAGGCGAATGTTCTCCTACTCTCAGAACCCAGCTACAGTTTCAGGCTGTCTGATTGATGAGTCCTCTTGATTTTATGGCAGTGTTATTGTTGTTTTCCAGAGGTCTTCAGCTTTGATGCTCTAGCCTAGCAGGGATGCTAAAATAGGAGTATTCTTTCTTTTTTTCTGGATAGCATTAGACCCAAGCATCTGTTTAAATTGCCAAGTAGTAGACGTTCATGAATACGTTGAATTTCACTTATGATGCTGACATGACAGGAACAGATTGATGATGATAACTGAACCAACTGCACCTCATAGAATTGCATCCATGCAATAAATGTCCTGCAATAATTTATAACCAATCGTCCAGCTGCTAGATTTTCCTGTGATCACAACTTGCAGGTGAAGAAAAAGCCAGAAGACGACACTCCTGAATTTGTAAGCTGTCTTCACACATAATGCAGTAATGGCTACACTTTTACCACTGCTTCAAAACAGCAAAGGAGAATAAAGTCCAGATTAAATCAACGGCAAAGTAGACCATGATTTCTGCATGAGTCTAATACTTTATCGCTTTGCCAGATGGCCTGCGGCAACAGACATATTTATCACTATTAGCTTCCTCTGTAAGACAGAAAGAAAAAAGAAAGAGAACAAAGGCATTTCTTCAAGAGCAACTTTGCTGTTGTTGCACAAGACGGTATACCGGCTGTGACTGACACAGTAACACAGTGAGATAAAGTTCAATCACTTTACTTTAAAGCGGCTCATTGTGTTTCAAGGTTTTACAGTGCCTGTTTTGTCAGAGTTGAGTTTTCAAATGATTGAAATGTGCTGACAATAAGTGTACTTTGTGGATAACACTTAAAAAAGACGAGAAGGCAGATATTGGACTTCTAGATGCCAGCCAGGTTAATCATCAGGTACTGGCAGTTTGATTCATGCTTCTGGCCTTTATTTAAGACATTTTCAGGTGCACTCTGATGTTTTATAGCCACACATTTTGTGGTTGGAAGTTGTCTGAACAAAACAAGTACGCACAAAAATGCACTGCTGTCAATTTTGTTCTATTTTTTATTGTTTCAAGTCACGTTTAATTCTCAACTCTTGTGTGGTTTTAGGTCAACACAAGTGGAAAACTACAAATAGATTTAGTTTGAGATTACTTTCACTCTAATCTCTCCCAGTTTAGTGGATTTGAAGTTGGTTAAGTGCAAAAAGAAAAGAAAAATCAAATCGCTGATCATCTTCATAGAAAACAACACTAAGATGTACTTTTATTTAGATGGTAGCTTTAACTCAATCTGTTTCTGTGTCCATCTCCTTGTCGGAGAGCAGGAACAGGACAGGTTGGGGCTAGTGTTTGCAGTGAAGGTGTCAGGACCTGCCTGGTGCCTCCTTTAAATCTCTGCATTCATCACCTGTTGTCCCTCTGACTCCCTGACCCCTCTCATTTTCCCCCGCCTGCTCCTCTTCCCCTGCTTTTCTTCTTCCTGCTCTGTCTGTGAGGAGGAGAGTGACAGTGTGAAGGACCCGGTGACTCTTCTCATGACAGCAGCTGTCAGTGTCTCCTATCAATAACACCGGCCGACTGACACCCTCCTCAACTCTGATCCTTGCTTTTATTCGCCCTCTGGGAATCTCTACCCCTAACAACAGCACCCACCTCTGGCCTAACGTGCTTGTATAGATCCTCATTTCTCTCCCCCTGTGTGAGGAGAGAGAGTGAATGCTAGTCGAACACAAAACTTGTTCTCTAACAATTTTCTACGAATGTCACTGGATATACTTCATGCTGCAGCATGTTTTAATGGAGAAGATGTGACTTCTCCCAGGGTTTAGACTAAAGCTCCCATGAAAATGTCTCTTCAGTTGGAATACTCCACTGATCCCGGCTTTGCCAGATCTAATTTAGATCGACCTGAGGGGGCACTGAGTGGCGTGCAATCCCAGAGACGGGATGTCTGGGGTGGGGAAGGATTAGAGGTGACTCCCCCTGGCTAGCTGGGTTGCTGGACTATCCAAAGAGGCTCTCCCGTGTGTGTGTGTGTGTGTGTGTGTGTGTGTGTGTGTGTGTGTGTGTGTGTGTGTGTGTGTGTGTGTGTGTGTGTGTGTGTGTGTGTGTGTGTATATGCTGTTGTGTTGTACAGTTGGTTGTCTGATGTTGTTATTGCTTCTACCATTTATGATCCAGTGTGCAGCGTTAGATCAGACAGTTGGAGACAATCCCCTGCATCTTTAGATCACTTGTCTTTTATTACTTTTACTGTTTTATACACTTTCACTCATAAATATAATTTGTGAGCCACTTATCTACATTTCTTTAGTTTGTTTTGCAGCGTTACTGACTCCTCTTTTAGATCCACTGTTTATTTTATACCCTTTAAACGTTTTATTGTTTCTTTTAATTTAAAATTAGGCTGGCAAACGACCAATCAGGCATCTCCACCACATAAAGCTGCAAACATACTCTCTTCTACTTCTTGACTTCTCTCCTCTTTTCCACTGAAAACAGAGCACTTGTTGTGGCCTATCCCTTTGTTTGTATAAGATCAAATAAAGGTGGAAACCTAGATCCTAAAAATGATGGAGGTTAACCTTATAATTACCCACTGCACATGCATGATAAACATAGTGATACAAGTTGGAGGACAAACCGAAATTAATCCACCAAATAAAACAACAATCTGGCTATATGGTGGGTCCTCTTTCTTTAGATTAACGGTGCTAGACATTCACCTGGCAGTTACTGCCTCTTTTGTTTCTTTCTCGGTTCCTCAACATCGTTCAAATGGCTTTCCTCGCCCGTGACAGTTACAGCATAATTGACTTGTGGCCAGCCTTGAGCAAATAGGACTTGTGTTGTGTCCCATTCTCACGCAGAAGTCATTCACTTTGTGAAACCTTTTATCCAGAAAAATGGATCATCCATCACTGACCCCACTCCCTTCTCCTCCCACCGGTTGTGTAATAGGCCGTACCTTGTGAGGCAGCCATGGTGGGGGGAACACTTTGTCCGGAAAGAGGGTCACCACCAGAGAGTAGAAATCAGCCTCGCAGGGCACAATACACCACTGTTCACCCTAAAACCAAAGGTCTCCAATCACTGACTTTACATAAGCGGCTTATGAGGAAGCCCATGTGTTTGAACTGTGCTTATTGCACCTGTTTGCATTATACGTTGACAGTTTACACGTCATGCCCAACTTATTATGGTCTTCCTCTGTGTGTGAGAACTTTTCCCTCTCTGTCTTATTGATGCTGTTCCAGGTTATGTAACTGCACACTATGCCACAATAAAGGATTAGACCAACTTTGAGAAGATAAGCTTCGTAATAATAATAAGCAGTAGTAGCTCAGAGTCGGTTTTCTGTGAGGTGTTTCATATCACCTTCATCATCACCAGTCACAGCTTCCAGTCATAGTTGTAGGGAAAGCAGTTTAGTCTGGAGGCGTCTTCATGTTTGGATCTGTATATTTTCTCTGATTCAGGAGTTCCTCTCATACAGTGATTGTACAATTATTTGTCCGCACAGTTGTTGCAGGACCTCCAATTCTTGCCAGGCTGTATTTTTTTCCCACCGTGTGCTTTTCGTCTCAAGATATCCTGTTTATATGACACACACAATTGTAGAAACATTGCAGAAGCCAGGACTCATTTCAAGATACAATACACACTTGATTTGAATGTGTTGGAAGGATCCATTTTTGACAGGGTTTTGTAAATATTGTCACTGTAACCTAACATTGCTCAGGGTTGGGTCTTTCCAAAGGCCATCTTGGATCTTAAAGAGATCACAGGTGGGTTTTTTTTAGCTGTAGTAAAGGTAATTGTTCTACTTTATGCATGTGCCAGAGTAGATGTGCAATCATGTGTACATTTCCCAGTGTGTCTGTATCTGAGGTCGGAAAAGGGTTGGACCACAGCGGCTGTGGAAGGAACAGGGAAGGAGCCTGGAGGAAAAGGCGTAACTGCAGCCTGTCGACCGCTGCTTCCACTACCCTTGGAACAGGGTGTAATAAAACATATGTAGCAGACAATCTCACACTTGTGCACACCACACACACACACATGCTTGCACATAAACAGGGAGACCATAATGACAAAGTACAGAGCTGACCATTGTGGTAGACGCACTGACCTCTTGTGAAATGTCATGTCACAGCAAAAATGACAAGTAGGGTTTTAAACTGAATCTACAGAGTGATGGCCGGGTTTTTAACTGTAGATAAGAAACTAAGCGGAGGGGATAATTAAAGTAAAACTAGACATCTGTGTGGGACTGGGCTTCTGTGGTTCAAACAAATAAACACTCAATTTTGGCATGGAAAATTTGCACTGATCACACCCTGTTCTGCAGCCAGTTATTATTAAATAAATCAAATCATATATTACACAACAAACCAAAGTCCTTTGAAAGCATGTAGTAGTCATCCACAACAGCAAGTTATTTGCTTATATTTTCTTATTAACAGCATGTGAGTAAACTTTAAAAAAAAAAATCTGTAATATTCCTGTACTAGTCCTAGATTTAAAGAGTAATGTTACTCAGCAGGGAGACAGCTCTCGCTGTTAAGCTTAAAGACCACCAAGAGAGAAGAGGGTACTGTATGTATCAAATAGCACTGTATGTTTAAGGTCAACAAAGTTAATTGTCAAGCTTTTATCACCGTAATATCCACTGAATGGAGGTAGTTTAGCACAAAGTCAAAGATATTTATTTTTGATTTATCAGCAAGCTGTTCAGATTCAGAGGATTACATCCTATCCTTTTCCTGTGTTATCTCACACAAAACAATTGCAGGAATCACGGGAACTTGTGTCTTGCTGACTGTATGAATGAAAAGTGAAAACACTGAGGAAGTGGCTCTGAGGTCATGGACTCTCTTATTTTGCACTGTATGGTAAAATTCCCCCCCGTAACATTACAGGTGTTGTACTAAAATGTCTCCTCCCTCTGTAGTATTCAGTGATTTTTAACCTTTCCCTATAACTTTGAGTCCATCCCAGGAGACAGCCCCTGGAAGGAGGGTCCAACCAGGGGAAAACGGGGGAGTTAAAGGTCAGGGGTTGCTGATGGAGAAACAAGAGTCTTTAAGGGAATGGATAGGGTGGTGACCTTTGACACCACAGCCACCAAGTTGCAGACGCCAAGTTTTTAACCACCATTCAAGTTAAAATGACTTTGTACCCTGATGTTTTCTTGCGTCAGAGACATTTCATTATTAAACAAACATGGGCTGTGTTCGGATTAACCAATTGTACAGTGCATAGTGGACGAGTGGACAATCCGAATGAAGCAATGGACACTTTACAAAAGAACAAAGATGTGTGTATGAGTGTTTAATTAGATCAAGACAAGTATGCAATCAATAAGTTTACAAGCGAGCTCGATAACTCAGCAGCTTTTCCTTTTTTAATTTGTATTTTCTTCAAGGTAAAAATATATAATAACCTCAAAATCTTTAATAATAATATTAGAGCCCATCAGGGTGTTGGCACAGGAGGAGAATTTTAATGGGAGCTAAGATTTTGGCTAATGCCGCAGGCTCACATCCTATTTACCTATTTGAATCCAAAATGTGAGATGCAGGCAGCAGTGCACAGGCTAATATACATGGGTCTGCCCTCATGTTGTTGTTGGATCCTACGGGGTGTTGGGAGAGGCTGAAGGCCCAGATTTAAAAGAGAGCGGAAAAGCCCCAAGGGAGGAAGTGCATGTACATTAAGTAATAGTTATTGGCTCAGATTTAAGCACTTACTCAACCACAAGTGAGCATGTTTGTTCCAGATAAGGACCATTATTTTTCTACTGGAAATTAGAGAAAAACACAACCATATTAAGTCTGAAGGATGTTGGCTATTCCAGAAACTCAAAATGAGAACATATCAACAACATCATGGAAAGGGCTGGTAATAAATTTCAACCCAAAATGCTTAGTCACTTTGAAGTGTGGCAATTTTCAGGCCAAAACAAAACAGAGAAACACTGAGCTTAAGGACAATGGAGGCCATGGCTGCTGTCACGTTTGCTACTGTCTGGTTGACTGACTCTGGATGTAAAAATTAACAGAGTGATCAGGCCACTGGGACTGGGGAGCTGAGAACTATTTACTAATTCAGAACCCTAACAGTGTGAGATGGGCACATGGGGCATATAGATGAAGAGATAAGGTGCTGGAGTAAAGATTGAAGGGGACAGACCGGTTGTAATGGTGGCCTTTCTGAGCAGCCATTAAGAAAAAAGTAAGGCTTATAATTTCAAATATTTTCATAGCTATGTCTGACTGTTATTATTCACTTGTTTGACTATTAATAATCAGTTTGGTCAGTTGTAAAAAAAATTTTTTTATGGGCCTCATTAATTTTGTTAAAGTAGGGAGAAAAAAAATGATGTAGTGACGTAACCAGAATTTCAGACATGCAGGCTTTACGTATGTGCAGTGTGTGCAGGCCCGTTTTTTGACATGGCCTTAGTTTGGAGAAAACCCCTTTTTGCGCTAAACAATGCCGAAACCAACAAGCTGATAATTTGCATTTCTTGGTGAAGACAAGCCCGGTGCACCTGGGGATATGGGAGAGGAACACGGACTACAGGATGAATGGTTATGTATAAGTGATAGATGTGTAGGTCGGACATTGCTATTTGTCTGATTTCTACCCTCTCACAAAACAAACAAAGCAATACGTGAGTAGTCTTTTATATGCTGAGATTAAAAATGTCTAACAGATGGTCACACCACCATTGGTCATGTTGATTTATTCAAAATCTACTCTGACAGAGCAACACACTGCTCTGCACAGTAGATTTGATCGCTGCTGTCAGCTGTAATAAGCACCCTCAGCTTATTTGCTATTTTTAAGGGAGCACTATGTTATTACATCCTCTGGAGTATAGTGGCTGCACAATCTGCACCCTTCTATGATTTTACACCCATATCAAGCACCTGGTGGGAAATTGGCTAAGAATTAACGTTGAAACTCAAACATATCATCTCAGTTCCTCACGTAAGCCTCTCCTCTATACAGCTTACTTTGGTCAGTAAAAATCAGACAAGGCTGGGGGGATGCCCTCCATGTTTGTCTATATTTGAGATCTGTGAGCAAACAGTATGTGATCACTGAATAGGAATACAAAGGATTCATTTCAACATGTTAAACCAGCTTTAGATTTTAGGGCTCACCAAACAGCACTTCAAAGGAATTTCCATGTCAGTCATTGTTCAAAGGGCCTACATATGAAAGAGCCGCTCTATGCCCAGATCTGTACCCCTGGACCCTAAGAGCTCTGATGTGCCACATAGTGGCACCCTTCTCTATTTTGATGCCCACATTGTCACTGTGTCCTATGGAAGTAATCAGGCATGCTCTGTTTGTGCTTGATCACAGCACCAGTGAGAGTCGAGCATTACGACTGCCATGTCTCGTATGCGACTCCTCTGTGGGTCACTGGAGATGACTGAGGTCAGCCTGAAATACACAGAATTCACTGTGGGGTCTCCTGTGCAACAAGAACTAAAACAATGAGGACGCCAAGGCGAAGCTGAGAGGGATGTTTTACATGGACAGATTTGCTGTAAGGGTCTGTGACGTGTTGTGACTGCAGTTCTGATAAATGCTATTTACCAACAAGTGTTAGTGAGGGTAAAAGTACAGTGAACGAACATAGTCAAATTCATTAAATACATGAAAAAAAAAACAGTTTTCAGCATTGACCATAAACTAATGAATGAATAAAACATTCTGTGTCTGGCATGCCAGTGAGAAGAATCTAGCTGTTTCTAACATTTTGGCCTCCCTCCTCTCTTCTCCCCCCCCCCCCACACACACACACACACACACACACACACACACACAGACACAGACACACACCCTCCTCCTCCATACCTTTTGCTCAGGTCACAGTTGGAAGACCATTAAGAATGCCCTCCAGTGCATCCCCCAGCAGAATGAGGGTGGCGTCAAACAAGAGTCCTGCCATTATTATTCACCTAAGAGTGTGTTTGTGTACGTTATTAAAGAGGGGATTATTGCATCTGTGTGCTGTGTGCACTCTGTAGAGCCCTTGAGCCAGTCAGAAATGAGTTATATCCATGTCCTATTTTGGTTAATGTATAATTAACTGGCTCCTCTCTGTTAAATTTCACAATATACAAACACAGCACCTCCTGTTAATACTTTACGCTCTCTTAGAACAACAGACAGGTGTGACCAGTAACAACAGGATGACAGGGTTCAACACCTCTGCTCCCCACTGACTTCCTCTCACACCCCAGCTCCAAACTCAACCACACCCACAACGAGCAGGGCTACAATCCCCAGTTACTCTGCCAAATTACAGTATAGTGCTCAAAACTGTGTGTGTGCTGTGTGTTTTAGTCTACTGGCTTCACCGGGCCCGTGAATACCTTCGCTGGGTTAATCAGTTTAACCATGGAAGTGCTCATCTACTCAAACAATTGTAGTTAACCCCAAACAGTTGCTGATAACCTTTAAGCCTAACCTGTGACCTTTGACCTTAACCTCAGGGCTCTTCAAACAAGACATTGGCCTCTAGGGATTCAACACACATGTTTTGATGGGTTTGTTTTTTTCTCTCTGTTTTGCTTTATCCGCCTCTGTGTGTCTCTCTCCTCTCTTATATGTTGTTGTTCTCTCTCTCTCTCTCTCTCTCTCACTGGTTTCTGTTTAGGGCCAACCCAAGATAATCCTATGAGTATGTTTTCTTCAGAGCCCATCCTGGATTTTCACAACACAGAGCCAGAGGCTGGTGTGGTGTACACATGAGGATTAAACAGGAATACATAGATCTGTTTTTATAACTTTCTGTGGGTTGGGCAATCCCTTCTATTGTGTACACAGTAGTAGTTTACAGCTAGAAACAGATTTTTCTCTCATACCTGTTTTTTTTTTTTTTTTGGGGGGGGGGGCAAGGCACCACATCAATTGACTGCAATACTTTTCTCCTTTTCCCCCAATAAAACCTTGGGTATAAACATTCAAAGGACTGCTGATGTTCTTTATTGTTCCTTTTTTCAATCAGTTGCATAAGAAGATTAAACTTTTTGTAAGCTATCTCTTCAAACACTTACAATTTTGCCTGCTTTTCTGTGGTTCTCAGCCCATTTGCTCTGTCTGAGGATGTAAATCTTTAAAAATAAGTTGCAAATGTAACACTAATTACTTCAGCTGGACACATAGTTTAGAGAAAAGAAACACAAGTTTTTAGTCTATTTTTTGGTGACTATATCAGAGGAATAAGCTATAGTGTGATAACATAGGCCTCTATATTCCACTATTGGACAACGGTCTAGTTTTGGTATTCAGAATAACTGTAAAAAAAACAACAACAACACTTTACTATAAATACAAACACAATTATTTATGTTGTCCTCACCCTTGAGCCATCTGCATCTTCAGGTTGTGACCATTTACATTTATAATCTACTGCAGTCAGAAGTGTGTGAGTGATAAATAGGGGTGTGTTTTGTTCTAGGTTTTGTGTGTTTTGGTGTGTAATGCTTTGGTTGTCAAGGATAGACACCATTATGGTGACACCCTGATTAGACCTTTGATTGAACATGTCTATCTGAACTACTTTCCCATTTTCTAAAGCAGGAAAGTCAAGTACAGTGTGCACAAACATGTGGATATGAGTGAGCCATAACAATGTGAGTTATATAACTAAGCAAATTCTCAGTGAAGATGTCATGTATTTTATTCTTGGTAAGTCCTTTAGATCCCCTTCTACAGGTTGAGTGGTTAATGTAGGCTCAAAGAGAATGATAGGAGGTAATAATACTAATTGGTGGTAATCACGGTGCTTCTAAAGTGCTATATCTGTGGTGAGTAAACAGAGGCCTGGTTCTTTTCAATGAGCTCAGCCAGAGTGCTCTCTCTTTCTCACAGCACAGCCTAGCAACAGTCTGTCCTTCCATTTTACTGGGTTTTGACCAAATAACTCAGCTGGCCATCGCAACCCTGCATTGGTCACTCATCCCTTTGTTCCCTCTCTTTTCTCCCCCTGCCAAACATGCCAGATCTCCATGTGTCGGGGAGAGAGGAAGGAAGGGAGAGAGCCTTTGCACGTGATTTCCACAGAGTCGAATGAACCCCATGCTGTCTTCCCATTCATCTGACCCACATTAAGTCATTTCTCTTTTCTTCTGTTCCTCCACATTTGTGACTTTGAGATCATCTTGTTATTTTGAAAGTGACATTAACTTCCTATTGAAAGTAACGATGGCAGTTTTTTGTCATGCTTAAAATAATCATATGAGACGAGGCCTTCTGAGACAACTTTATACTCTCAGATATACAGTTGTACTTGAAGGAATAATTAGACATCTTGACAAGTATACATTGAACAAATTTTTGCTGAGAATTTAATGGAAAGGTTGACACCACTAAACCTTGTGTATTCTGAATAGCTACTTTACTGTCTTCCAACAGTGGATAAATGTTTGGAAGTCTGGAAACAGGGGAAACAGCAAACCTCCTTCCAAAGGTAACAAAGTCTGCCTCCAATCACCTTTAAATCTCACTAATACGGTACATCTCATTTGTTCATTTTGTGCAGTAAATACGCCTGCGCTATTTCCTAGTCGGTTTCCCATCTTCATGCTAAACTCAATGAACCAACTGTTATATTCTCAAATTGAATGCAAAGATATTGTCTATTCATCCACTTTCTTCCACTGGTGTCTCCTACCAGTTGGACGTGTCAGGAACATCTCCAGAAGAAGGCACCCAGAATCACCCTGATCAGGATGCCTGGATGACCTCAACTGGCTCTTTTCAACACAAAGGAGCAGTGGCCCTATAAGCTCCCTCTGAATGTCTGAACTCCTCAACATGTCTCTTAGGGAGGCCAGCCACCCTAAACAAACCCATTTCTGCAAAGTACAAGCAGCCAGGAAAATATCAGAGTGATATCAGTCTTCTCAACTGACAAGAAAGCACGTGAATTTCCGAAAACACAATTTACATGCCACTCATCAATTCCTCCGTCCATTATGACGTGTGCCCCAAATGTCCAGTCGCACACAACAGCTCCAGCCTCCAAAGGTTCCCCCACAACACAAGAAACTGGGTCTTGGCTCAGGGGTCCTGGGGCCCAAGGGTGCCTTGTTTTACCAACAGCCCCAGTGCTGCAGGAGAAGGCAGAATTCATTGTTATGCAACAATTTAGTGAGGATGAATAGGCTTCAGCACAGGCCTGGAAAATGCCAGTGGAAATGATGGGAAGAAAGTAGCAGCTAGGTTAATCCCTGAGGGAGTCCCCTCGGAACCTGGCCCTCGTAGCTTCTCCATGTTTTCTTTTCAGCCTTAACTGTGTTGGTTGAATGTCTATCGGAGACGGCGTAGGAGCAGAAAGTAGGAGGCTGAGTTCTGTAGGTTCAACAGCAGAGCAGGCTGGTTAATCCCTGCAGCCCCAACACAAGGGCTAGCCAAAACTCTGGGGGTCCCCCGCATTTACCGACTTTGCTAACCTCTCAACTGCTAATCTTCTCTTAACTTCCTCCTCTCCTCTCTTCTCTCACCTCCTCTCCCCTCCTCTCCTCTCCTCTCCTCTCCTCTCCTCTCCTCTCCTCTCCTCTCCTCTCCTCTCCTCTCCTCTCCTCTCCTCTCCTCTCCTCTCCTCTCCTCTCCTCTCCTCTCCTCTCCTCTCCTCTTCTCTCCTCTCTCACCTCCTCCCCTCCTCTCCTCTCCTCTCCTCTCTTCCAGCATGGCTGCCCTCAGGCACTGAGCCAACAGCCCCACTGTCTCTCTGTGGGTGACATCACTGGTTGGCACAGAGAAGCAGGGGGGAATAATTCAGTTTAGATGGTTGAAGTAGCTGTCTGTGTGTGTGTGTGTGTGTGTGTGTACGTGCATGGTGAGTGTGTGTGTGTGTGTGGTGATGTAGGAAGGAATTTGCAAGGCTTTACTCAACATGAAGCACGTAGAAGTTACAATAAATACTCAAATGGAAACAATGCAGTTTATCTGAATGTTTTTATGCAAAACAGAAAATAATAAAATTGCATTATGCAGTTCACACTTAATGATGTGAGTTCAAACAACAAAATTAAATTAATTTGGTCCTTTCATTTAACAAAATCTTGAGTGTTGTGCCAAAATTAAAATATTAATTAAAGCCAGAGCGTCATGTGTGGTTGGGTTTGGAGTTAACGGTAATGGTGGGGGATGAGGAGCAGGAGGCCCTGCTTTAATAACTCACTATGGACTCCATACATGACCACCCCAGCAAAGCCCATCCATCCTCCACTCTCCGTGCTATATACACAGCCTACTTAGGGAGAAGCCTTTGTTTGAACGACGTGCTTTGTCAACCTCTATTTAGTAGCTTCTTTACGACAGACTCAGCCCTTTGAATATTAACTGTGTGATCACTCTTGCCACACAAGCAGCCGCTCGGGACCCCTATCACTGCAGCCCAGCTCCCCTGCGCTCTGCTCCAGGGCTTTTTGCCCAACCACAGCTTGTTGTATAGACTTTTGTGGTCTCTCATCAACCAGTTAGGGAAAATTTAGTTTCCATTCCTTCGCTGACATTCCTTCGTTTGATTCATTTTACATATGAGAAGACTCTAAACCAGGGATCAATTATAAGCGTCTTACATCTCACAAAAAAAGAAACAGAGATAGGGAAAAAAAAAGAAGGGGAAGAAAAGGACTGATTTGTCTATGTCGCTGTCACTGTGCCATTGTAAACTTCTAGTGGAGTGCGACTGTAGTTCTTACTAGTGTAATGACCGTAGCAGCTGGAGCAGGAAGGCAACGGAGGGCGGGAGAGTCTGCCCCAGTGTTTTTGCAGGCCAATAATCCCCTTTATTGAGTCTCAGGAAATCTTAATTGGAGTCGGAAGTGGCTCTAGTGGCCAGATGTGCAAAGACTAACAGAGTCGACCACACCCCCAAGGACAACTGACCACAAGCACCTCAGTCTCCCTTCCACCCTGCTGAGTTTAATTTAAACACACACGTACAAAATATGCAAGGCCAACTGACCACAAGCACATCCACAAGCCTTCTCTCTGTCCATCCTGAGGAATTTAACTTTATCACAACACAACAGATACACACGAGTACACATGCACCTAATTCTAAAAATGCTGTGACAGCAGACAGCTTGGTAAACAGAGCAAAGCATCAGCTGTGCCCGGTCTATGAAAACAAAGTGAGGCGCAGCGTTTTTCTACTCTCTCAGTCGACTAAATGAGGAGAGTTAGTCGCAAAAGCACACATTGGAAATTCTTTAACATTCAACGTACAGGAAGCTTAAAAAAAATACAAAATGAAGAGATAAAAAACAGAGTTGACCACACCCCCCAGACAGCTTGGTAAACAGAGCAAAGCATCAGCTGTGCCCGGTCTATGAAAACAAAGTGAGGCGCAGCGTTTTTCTACTCTCTCAGTCGACTAAATGCAGAGTTAGTCGCAAAAGCACACATTGGAAATTCTTTAACATTCAACGTAAAGGAAGCTTAAAAAAAAAATACAAAATGAAGAGATAAAAAACAAAAAGATGGTTAAATATGAAAATTTCCAAAAGTGAAAGCTTCCACAGATTGCTCTTTAGTGTTTTCTTTTCTCCTCTAGTTTGACTCCCAGGCCTCTCTTCTTTCTGTCTCCATAATGTTTGTATCATCGTCTAATGGCCTGTCTGTGAACCCTTATAGTTACCATGTGCAGCAGCCCTATGTGGGATACTCAGTTCTCATGTATGAGGCAGTCATGCATGAGTTAATTTCAGTGCATATGTGTGTTTGTATGAGAGAATGTGTCTGTGTTGACCGTGTCTTGCTGTCTCTTCTTATCAGGCGGCCTGATCAAAGCCAGAGATCCTTGTCAGGCCGTTGTGGATAGCTGCACGTGATTTGAGTGCAGCTTGGAAACCAAGACAGATCTGAGGAAGCTGGGTTTCATTAAGAGTACCTCCACCAGACCTACTGTCCCAGTCAGGAATCAGACCCAGGTGCGTGTGTGTATGCCTGTGCACTTTTCTCACACACACATACACACACTCCGTTTATGCATGTGTTTAATACTCCCGCAGAGCCGCAGTCACAGTGACCTATTTACTCCATCATGAAAATGGCCAAGACCCAGGAGGCAGAGCAGACTCAGATGCAGAATAACACAAAGGCCCCATACAGTGATATCAATAGTTTCACATGGAATAGTTTTACAGCCACTTTTACGCGCTATAAAAATGGGGCATCTGGGCAAAAAATCTATTGTATTGATTTCCTTACATCCGGATTCATTTCTGCAGTGTGAAAAAACAATTGCACCAGAGGTCACTATAGAATTTGATCACCATAACAAAAGTAAAACACATTTTTTTGTGGAGGCACCCATTGTGATTTAGGGTTACGTACAATACATTATGTTTATACGTAAGGGGAGGAGGCAGCGACTGGCCTTCACCTTTGCGTAACATTTCAGGGACTTCAAAGAGAGATTAAGAAGGAGAGATGGTGAAGGGCTAACACTTGCTGCATGGCTTTAACTACCCTGCTAAACTAAGGGCTGAGCTGCAGGGTAGTTGGCACTGGATCTCATGTGTTGAGCTTGACATTGTTTAGAAAGAAAAAAAAGTGGCAGGTTTTGGTAAGACATCAGAGAAATGTCACACTTATGATCAAACAAGTTTGGGACATTATTCTGATCAAGGAAAACACTTATTTCTCATGCAATGCAGTTTAACTTGAATGCATAAATTCCCCCTCGCACTGCATGGCTCACACACACAACTGTTACACATGAGCACCCTCATGCACATTCATTCACTAAAGAATGGGTCAAGTGAAGCACAGGCTCTGAAGCTCACTGTTATGCAAAGGAGACCAACTGGGAGTGGGCCTGTGCACATCACACACTGTTTTGTCTCCTTGCAATTTAACTATCTTGGTGAAACATGTGAGGGATGCCAAGTTAACTCCTTACTATTCATTAATCACTGTCACAATGTCTGTGTTGCATGAATGCTGGCATAATATGTGGGATTGTGCAGGGTAGTTCGGGCCCTTTTTGGACTATAAAGCTGCCGTCTCTCAACAGTGGCATTTCCTTGTATTCTGAGAAGGGCACTGTACTCTGAGAAGTGAGTGAC
The DNA here is from genome assembly GCF_029030835.1 of Brachyistius frenatus. NCBI lineage: Eukaryota > Metazoa > Chordata > Actinopteri > Embiotocidae > Brachyistius > Brachyistius frenatus. The sequence continues at coordinate 4,355,152 of NW_027210621.1, forward strand.
TGAATAGAAAGTGAAGTTTCCTGAGAGAGGTTTATTCTGGCAAGGCACACTATAACATGCCCTGCGGCTCAGGCACAACAATAGCTAGATCTCTGGGGTCATAACCTCCTAATTACTGCAACCACAGAAGTGATGATGACTGCCTGTCAGCGTGGCCTGTGAGAGGGGCTACCTGAGCCGGACCCGGGAGCACCAGGTGACATGGGCCGGGAGTGCTCCAGCACCTGAGATGAAAGGTCGGTGTTATAGGTCTACATTGCGGCACCTGGGCCATTTCAGCACCCTAGTGGGACTTCTGGCCTCTTCGCTTTCACCTCTGCTTAGGTCTTGGTTCAGGGAGGAGATGCAGACATCATTTCCCATGTCTGATAGCCATCTGCTGCCTCTCTCAGGTTCTCAATAGCATACTCCTCTAAGCATGATCAAGGCCTTCTTCACCAATCACAGATCAGAGTCCTGCCCACTATGATGATTAGCCTGAAATAGAGACTTAGTTGTCTGCACAGCTCCTGACAGTATACAGGCTTTCATGTACAATCTTATCTGGACTTTGCAAACATTGTTGGAAAACCACTAGATGTAGGAGTTTCAAGTTTTGGGTTATTGATTTTGTTGAGGATTTTAACAGTTTGATTGAATCTTTTTCAACACGGTAAATATTCCAAGACTTCAGCCCCATCATAACATCTTTAAAATCTTGAAGTGGATTAAAGTTGAGCGAAAACATCGAGTGTCCTCCCACCTGAAAACCCTAAATCCGCCCATGGGAAAACTGGGAGGATACAATAAAGGCATATCAGCGTGGGGGCGCGCGCCTGCGCGCTCGCGTTGATCTGTGTGGAAGTTTCCCTGCAAGTTGAGGAAGACGAGAGATTGCAGCGAGTGGAGCGGCAGCAGTCACCGGGATAAAGAAGGGAAGCAAACACAAAGCGGCGACGTACATTTATGGAAGTTTTCTGTGAGAATAAACCTGTCGCTCTTGTTGGTGTTTACCTCACTGGAGGCGTGTGGCCGCAGCGGCAGGTAAGTAAAATAACCTGAATCAGACACGAAAACAATGTTTTGTCAACCTTAAATTAAGGTATCTTTTTTTTTTTTTAACTATAGTTTTAGCTCAAATTTACAGGGATGAACAATGAGAAACTGTTTAACTTTTAAAACCAAATGTCAACATAAACTTGAAAAAAATCTCATTTGAAGTTATTCTGCGTTTTATTTGTTAATGACTCGGTTTGCCTGTAAATTTCCCCTCACTGCAAAAACTCTTAAGCAACCAGATTTGTGAAATTATACTTTCGCTTGTTAAGATACAGATATCATTAAATGATGGAGGCCAAGATCACCGGCTGCGGTTTTTGCAGCGCGCTCATGCCGCACTCCGTGGAACAGCTTGGCAATCAAGCGCATCCCTGCAAAGCTCCCCTTAATGTCATGATTCATGTAGAGAAGGCGAGACAGGGCGAGAGGGTGTGTTTTGGCCCATTGCGAAGCCGTGTTGTGATTAAAGAGCTTTCCTTGAACCAGACGACACAAACCCCTGAGTCATTTCCAAACGAATTACTAAACCTGCTTCATACTTGCTGGTGCAAGTGTGTCCAACCCGCTTTCAGATGTTAACCTCTCATAGGAATATTTAAAATCGTGATCTGTGAAGCTGCAGACCCTTTATTTCTCGGCTTTGCGGTTAGATGTGCGTCTTCCCTCCCCTGTGGTGTCTCCATATTTTGTAATTAGAAGGGAAAAGGCATGGTGGAGGTGTGCCTGCATGCAGTGAGGTGAAACTGAACAGGATGGGACAAGCTGTTCAAACAGCCCAAAGAAGGAGCGAGCTCATCTTGTCCAACTAGTACCTTCCCAAAAACGCCTTGAACTTCCACTGAAAGTTGAACGAGAGGTTAGATGTTTAGCTCCAACTGCTTGTTAGATCAGTCAATGTGCTGAAGTCATGCTAATGAAAGGAGAAGTGAGGCCAGGTGTCAGAGCAGCCCCACTGAGGTCATCAGCCTCAGTTGAAGCTGACAGATTGCTGCTCCAAATATCCTGTCTCTGTCTGTGCTCAATCATGTCTGAAATGAGAATTTTGTTGTTGTTTTGTTTCCTAGACTGGAATTATCCATTGACCTTTAAATTAGAGCTCACTGGAATCTGGAGAAGACATCGCTGACTGACGGAGCAGAGCCAGTTCCCCCGCTGTCGCTTCTCCCTCCGATGACCAGGCAGCCTCTATGCACATCAACCTGACTGTGGCCATCAAGGAATCTCGTGCCTTTCATGGAACACAGCCTGCCCGTCCCGCCGCTCCCCCTGACGCTGTGGAAGTGACAGCCATGGAGTCACGTCTGGTGCTGGCCGCCCCTCCGCCGCAATCCATGGCACCTCCACCACCGCCCCCTCCTCCTCCCCCGCCACCTCCACCTGCATCCTTCTCCTCTTCGCCTTTCTCCCGGGCAGACAGCGCTTGCCGCAGCCGGCTGAGGAAGCTGAACTGGGAACGTATCCCCAAAGAGAAGGTAGAGGGGAGGAAGAGTGTGTGGAGCGGGGCGGCCCCGGGCGAGGACGAGTTCCCCATAGACCTCCATTCTCTGGATGAGCTGTTCAGTCAGAAGGACAATAAGCCACGGGACAGGAGCAGCACCCTGAGACGGCGGTCTGCGCTGCTGCCCTCCAAATCCCCCCAGGATAGCTCGGAAGAGGTCAGATCATTACAGGTCATGGCAGAGAAGCTTTTCTTTCTCTTTTCTTGCCCTTACATGTGTTCTTTGCTTCTTTGCAGATCTCCCTATTCGACTCCAAACGCAGTATGAACATAGGAATATTTCTACGCCAATTCAAAATGTAAGACTTTTATTACCTCATTTAGTTGAAATTACATTACATTACATTTCATTTAGCTGATGCTTTTGTCCAAAGCGACTTACAATAAGTGCATTTCAACCATGATGGTACAAATTCAGAACAACAAGAATCAAGAAAGTAAAATTTTCTTCAACAAAGCCAAACTACAAAGTATTGTAAGTAAGTGCCATTTTAAGCGCCACTAAAGTGCTACCTATTCAAGGTAAAGTCGAAAGAGGTGTGTTTTTAGTTTGCGGTGGAAAATGTACAGAGTTTCCGCTGTCCTGATGTCGTTGGGGAGCTCATTCCACCATTTAGGAGCCAGGACAGCAAACAGTCGTGATTTTGTAGAGTGTTTAGCTCGCAGCGAGGGAGCAACAAGCCGATTGGTGGATGCAGAGCGGAGTGAACGGGCTGGGGTGCAGGGTTGGACCATGTCCTGGATGTACACTGGACCCGATCTGTTCGCAGCACGGTACGCAAGTACCAATATTTTAAAACAGATGCGGGCTGCTACTGGTAACCAGTGAAAGGAGCAGAGGAGCGGAGCAGTGTGAGTGAATTTAGGGAGGTTAAAGACCAGTGAAATGATTAATCAGTGAGTTAAAGAACAGAAAGTTCAATGTAAACTGTTCTGATTATCAATGATTTGTTTCATATGTGATTACGCCAAACATTCACAGTTTACAGCTCATCAAAGGTGAAGATTTGATAGTTTATTTTTTTTAAATCAATGTAAATTGATTGTCTTTTGGTTTTGGGCTGTTGATGGGACAAAGACATTACATTGACTTCTGAGCATGATTTCACAATTTGTTTACATTTCATAGTCCAAATGATTAATTTAAAAAGTAATTGGGAGAAAATAATCAAAAGTTGCAGCCGTATTCCTAACGATCTGGCACACTTTAGGAGCGTCAGCCCTTTTTGTCTGCATTTACATTATCAGTCAAAACTGAAAGTAGTTTTATGAGCAGGAAACTCAAATGTGTCCCAACTGTGCCCAGGGGAACAGTACTTCACTTGAAGAGTGCAGCCATATGTCAGAGGTGGACGGGTGTCCCTGTCAGAAGTGTGAACTCTCAACAGCAGAGGGGACGGCTGGTGTCTGGGAGGGGAGAGGGTGTACTGCAGGGGAGGGTGCACCCTGAGCAGCTGGGCAGGGTCTTGGAGGAGGAGGGTGGTGAGTGGCCTGGTATGGCCTGAGGAGTCAGAGTTGACACCTGCTGATGCCCTTTAAGAGTGTCTAATCTTAAAGCTACCCCCTGCAGAGAGAGACCCCACCGGTGGCTTGCCATATTCATGCATCCCGAAAAGCCTCTTTTGGGTGGCTCAAACACAGCTGCATTTTTTTGTAATGAATAGGCCTGTTTTATAATCATTTAACCACATTTACATACCGAAACATTCGAGTTAAATGTCTTATGTTGAAAATCACACAGCATTTGTTTGTAGAACTACTGAGGTTGGAGAAAAGTGCTGAGTTGGGATATTGTCATGCCTCCATGAGCCTCTGAGCGGAGCGTTTCTTTTCTAAACTAGATTTGTCAAGACTTGTAAGGGAAGCCTTTATGTGAAAAGAGTCTCCTCTGTACACAAACATTTGTCTGGTTGGGAGATTATTGGCCCTCTGTTCTGGAGGGAGACACAGCTTTTATTCAAATGTGGGTGTAGTTTAAACAAAATCCAGATTTGCATTATTTGTGTCTGAGTAGTCTCTTCAATATCATTTCATGTTGTGTTATTCATAGGCTGTTTCAGTCTGCATGCTGTTTTCAATAGATTTTGTTGAAGCAATTAACAAAAAGTGTTTCCGTTTTGAAAGGGAGTTCTTCAGAATAGTTTATATTCTCAGGGTACTTTAAAATGTCCTCATAGGTGACCTTTTAACTGTTGGTGTCAAATGATAAGATATGAATGTAAATGCTAAGCGGTGAATGAGGAGAATTTGTTTGAGAAGCCCCCCTCCAAGACGTCTTCTGTGCATGTCTGTCTTTTATTTGCTCGGTGGATTTGCCACTTTATATCGCCAAGTGTGGCGTTGATCCCCTCTCCCTCCCCGAGACGGATAAGAACAGGATTTGCCTCATAATTGAGTGAAAACACGGGATGTTAATGGGCACAACATGGGTTGTCTGAGGGTGTCCTACTCTTTCTAAGGCTGAAACAACCATTGCTTATGAAATGATGTCATACTCAACATGTGTTTGTTGTTGTTTTTCCGCAGGCCTGCAAAGGAGATAGTGGAGGATATCAGGCAGGGTGCAGGAGACCGTTACGGAGCAGAGAAGCTCGCAGAGCTCTGCAAATTGCTGCCTGACAATGAGGAGGTAAAGGGCCTTTTCTGGCAAACAAACACAACAGTGACAAGCTCCTTCCTCTCCTCCCCCTCGTGCTTCTCTTACTCGTCATCTGGCTCTGGTTAGAATGATCAAAAGTTTGCCATTACACCATGTCATCTGATGTGGTCTGTTTCCAGAGAAGGACTACGCTGAAAGATATTGGAATTGACTCCTAACACCATGTTGGTTTTAGTATTCCTGACTTTTTTTATTTTATTGTAAAAGGCTGCTTTTCAGATTTCACTCAAAATCTCTTCTCTCGCAGGAGTCTCGCCTGAGGAGGTTTAGTGGGGAGCGTAGCTGGCTTGGGGAGCCCGATCTTTTCATGCTGCTGTTGGTGGAAGTCCCCAGGTACATAGCCAAAATTACCAATGACCAAATATCCCAACAGATTTTTTTGTGTTTAGCTTTAAAACTCCTCTCTTCCATACCTCACTTTGAGATGGCCTGTTTGTTTAACTGATGACTGATCTGGAGTGCCTTTTATTGTCTCCGTCATCACTCAAACATGTCCATTGATCATTCTGTCCCCCTCTTTCCTCCTTCACTAGTTTTCGGCTGCGTCTAGATGCCATGATCCTGCAACAAGAGTTTGACCCTGCTGTGACCTCTCTGTGTGTGGCAGCCAGATGCCTGAGGGAGGCGGCCAGAGGTAAAGTAACAGCGGGGAGTTGTGTATTCCACTGCTATAAAGATTGTGAACTGTGATGCACCTCTTTAAATGCTTGTATTCAATCTAATGTGGGGATGTTTAGAGTCAGAATGCCAATGAGATAAAGTATTTAGCATTCAAATAACTTACTGATTTAGCTGCTATCAGTCATATTTTTTGTTTAAGAGGTTTTTTAGTTTGAGTATCACTTCTTCAGAACAAAGTTGCTGATTCATTTCATGGCCTTGATGTTAGCTGCATACACATTCATACTCATTATTTCAACCTTGAGGCACAATACTGAATCTCTGTCTTTTACTCTCCCAGAACTGCTGAGCTGTCCGGAATTACACTCCATCCTCCGCTTGGTGCTGAAAGCTGGGAACTATATGAATGCTGTGAGTGCTTCTTTATTTATTTATTTTCCTCTTTTCTTCAGCCTGAGAAAGAAGAATCGGTTCTTTTTATCCGTGTACAATGCACCGGTCGCTCTAGTGGTCTGGGTGTGTGTTCACTGGATGTGCACCTGGGTTTTGAATCACTGTTTGTTTGAAGTTGTCACATGGTGTGTGTGTGTGTGTGTGTGTGTGTGTGTGTGTGTGTGTGTGTGTGTGTGTGTGTGTGTGTGTGTGTGTGTGTGTGTGTGTGTGTGTGTGTGTGTACATGTTATTCTGACCTTGGGTGTGACTTCTCAGGGAGGATATGCGGGGAACGCTGCTGGTTTTCGTATTTCATCCCTACTCAAGCTGGCTGACACCAAAGCCAACAAGCCGGCCATGAATTTGCTGCATTTCGTTGCTATGGTAAGATGAGAAAGAAATTATATGTTGGTTTTTTTTACATAGACAAACCTCATTAAGAGAAGTAAGGTCTGATAAGGCCAGTTCCTTTTTTCTTTTTTCTTTTTTAAATCAGAACAATGCTCTTTATGAAAAAGTTTGTGTGTTATATGTGAAAGTATTTTTGGAAAAGCTGGACCTCCAAAGTCAAAAGGGGCTCATATTGCTGACTAAAAACATTTGGGGAAATTACTATCAGCACAATTTTTGCAAGAATAACATAGTTTCAGACCACAAAGAAAAGAACAGTGGCCGAAGAAGACCCTCGAACCAGACGGCTCCACAGAGCGTATGATTTTGTCACCATTAGCAAACGATGTGATGCTTCTTGGGAAACAATAGCTGGATAATCATTTGTGTTTGTCTCCACAGGAAGCTGTGAAAAAGGACCAGAGTTTACTGTCATTTCCCAGCCAACTAGGCCACATTGGCTCCGCCTCCAGGTCAGTCTCTTCCCAAAATTCGGATCCTATCAGGTCCTTCATTGATTGAGTCTTGGAGGGATACACAAACCCTGCTTAATAATATCAACAGTCTGCTAAAACAAACATAAATCTGTTGCATTTCTGTATCAGACCAACGCACCCAGCAGTCAGCAATAGTCTAAGTGAAAGTGGGTTATGACAATATTGATACTCCAAGCCAGTATTTGAGCAGAGTTTTGCAGCAGTTAGTGAGTGGAAAGTTATTTTCTTTGATTCTCTATCAAAGCAAAGTGCTAACCTCATGAGAATTCCCAAACTGCACCCACATCACTGAAACCTTCCAGGAACCCAACTTACAAAAACAATTCCCTGACACTCTGGATCATGTGCATTCATTTATTCGCTATTTTTGATTATGTGAATTATTCAGATTACACAACTGGTTCTGTAAAGTTCTTATTATAAAAATGATTTTATATGTCCTTTCCTCCTCTGCAGGTTGTGTGAGGAGTCTGTGCTGGATGACTTATCCAAGTTAAAAAGTAGAGTGGTGAACCTGAAGGCAAATATACAAACTGAGGCGGAGATTCAGCAGCATACACAGCTTTTTCTGGAGGTATACAACATATTGTTTTAAATGTACTCAGTCTTCAACCTACAATTTAATCTCAAATTCACAACATAGCATGTTCTAATGAAAGGTAATAAACATGTTCAAGGATAGCTGCAGAGAAATAGTTTTAAAAGATATTTTTTTTCCATCTGTGTGCAGGTGGCTGAGGAGCGTCTGAAGGAGGCAGATGATGAGGTTGAGGGTATGAGGATGTCGAGTCAGGCTCTGGTGGAGTTCTTCTGTGAAGATGACAGCACTTTTAAACTAGAGGAGGCTTGCAAGGTCTTCAATTTGTTTTGCCACCGTTTCCAAAAAGCTGTCCAGGTACGACACTGATGACCAAAAATTGTATCGTTACAGAAATTAGACACATAAATTGAACTCTGCACTAAAGATTGCTAAAAGCGACCAGTTACCCTATCTCTTATCTTTTTTTTATAGGAAAATTCTGACCGGGAACTGAAGGAGCAGAAGCGTCTGGAACGTCAACGTGAGATTGGAGAAAAACGCCGCTCTCTGGCTGTGTGCACGGGGCTGGACCTTAGCCTGAGCCTGGCCAGAGAGCCTCAAAGCCAGGAAAACCAAGATGAACTAGAGAAACTTCTGGAGAAGAATTTGAGCTGCACCTGGAGTCGTCGTAGTCTGAGAAGCTCTGAATTCCGCAGATACACCCACCACCTCCACGGTGACATGCATCTCCACAACACATCTGTGCTCAAAACCTTCCCCGAGCTGGGGAGCAGCCCAACGTCAACCAGTTATCACTCAAACAGCTCCTCTGACCATGAAACCACTGCTGCACTTTGCAGCTCCCCAGAGACTGATGGCACATGTTCGCCCACTGACCAAGAACCTGTTCTGGGCAGAGGGAGCAGAGCTCAACACAGCCCAGCAGCAAACCTGAGCATGGAAGCAGTTCGAAGCTCACACATTGCAACATTTAGTCCCCCTCGACATGGAAGTGGCTTCACGGTGAAGCAACACAGGCCTGGGAGCATTTCCTACATGCTGCAAGGCCGACCGAAGGCAACGGGACTTGAAAAAGAAGCAGATTTTACTCATGTACACATGGTTTTGATGAACAGTTCCAGTACAAACTCTGCTGCTATGAATACAAGCACACCGGCTCAGTGTGTTAAAAGCCAGGCTTCTTCTTATGGACATAGGTTTGGCTTACCAGTCACAGACAGTAATTCTCCTCTTCAGAGTAAATCCGATGGCTCTTGTGTCAATGAGGCCGTACAGCAGTCTGTTCATACAAGTGGGGTACTTTCTCATAGAGACACGAAGGCTGGGCTGTTGAAGTACCCGAGATCTGACACCAAATCACGATCGTCTGTAAATGTTTCAGATGACGTCCAGTCGCAATTACAGACGAGAGATGTGCCTTGTATTAAAACGAGTGCTGCGATGCCTTTGCCTGATGCAGATTCACGAGAACAGACAGACACGGAGTTGGTGTCCGCACCTGTGGGGGAGAACTGGATGCCCTCCAGTCTACCAGAGTTCAGCCAGCCACAGCCAGAGGAGGTGTCTGACCTGCCAAGTGCTGAGAGGGAGATCGGGAGGTCCTACTCCCACGTGGGTGAAACACTGGAGTGCCACACTCTGGTGAAGGGCCTCCGATCCTATGATGCCTTGTCACCCCCAACCTCCCCACTCCCACGGCCCGCACCGAGCCTCTGCTCCAAGTGGAGGAAAGAGAGGGGGGTCGACCTTCAAGAGAGGACCACTCCGGGGTCTCCAACATTAAAGGAGGAGACTCGAGCCATGAAGATCCCTGTGCGCAGTGGGATAGGGGCCAAGAGGGGACTTGGGTCACGTGCAGGTCCTTCCAATAACACAGGCATTCCCAGGGTGCGCTCTAAAACTGAGCCTTCAAATGGAGCCCCAACCCAAACAAACCCACCCACCCCTACCCGGCTGTCTACTCCTCGCAGCACATCAATGCGCTCGTCTCCTGTAACTCGGCCAACTGTTGTGCAGGCAGAGGTTAAACGGAGTAACAGCACACGGGAGGGAGCTGGCAGTCAGGCACAGGCTCCAGGAAAGCCCATGCTGACCCGCAGGACTTCAGACAGATCCGTACCAGAGAAGGTCTCTGGCAGCACCCAGCCCGCCTTCATCAGAGGAGCTCCTCTCCGTGTGTCCAAACGATTCGCCCCGAACTCCGAGACTCGGGTTCCCTCCCAACCCAGCACCGCCCGCAGCCCATCCTCTGCCACAGCCAAGACCATCCGCACGGCTGTCATATCAGCTGCCCGAAACAAAACTGCCAAGACAACAAGCACAAGCACCTCGACTGCTAGCTCTAAAATCCCAACAGCTTCGCGGATACCTGGACCCAAAATGCCTCGAGCTGCTGCAGCTCAGCCTCTGTGGAAGTGATTGAAGTCAATAAGTGCCTGAACTGAGTAGTTTTCTGAAACTTCTCATGTCTTTATTGATTTCAGTGTAATACCGTATGGGTATATGTGAAGAGCATGAAGCATCTTCAGCTCAACTGTACTTCATCTCAAATCAAACTTTATAAAATGTATATGTAGGTCTGAGTGTTTAGATTCTACATGTGTAAGAGGAAACTGCACTGGGACCATCAGGAATACTTTATCTCCTGTGTTTGACCCATTAGCAGAATAGTGTATCCTCTACAATCTACCTCTTTTTACACCCATATGTGTCCTTTGCAGGCAATAGGACAGCAAAAGAAGACGCATCCTCCAGTAACTATTCATATGTAGAGCAGCTTAACACTTAATTCACGTTAGTAAAATGCTACCAATTTGAACACTACTCTGTGCCGACTCATTGCTTTGAAAGAATTGTAATTTGGAAAACTGTTTCAGTCTCTCTAGAATAGCAGTTTTTCCTTTTCTAATTTCAGTTTAGGAACTTGTCCAAATACAGTGAATACTGTGACCCCTCTGCGAAGTGATTATTGTGTCCTCAAACTTGGCAGTTTCACAGTCCCAACTGAACTTGGTACAATATTGATCTGTTCATCCTCTTGTTAAGAGGCTTCATCATTCTGATGCACTTTACAAACTGACAAAGAGGCTGTGAGGAGATGGTTACTGTAATTTTTGTCATTTTTTATTTTATATCAAAAGATTCTATAACTTTATTGAATAGCATTGGTTGTTATTCACTGTATTATGTGGATTTGTAAATAAGAGAAGATGAATAAAGACCGTGACGTGAATAGTGGTGTCATCAGTCTCTGAGAAACTTGCTCATCGGTCAGGTTAAAAGTTACCGATATGAGTTCCTTCAGGTCTGCATTCAGGCGAGCGCTCGCTTGGAGAGCTTTCACTTTCAGGTTCTCCATTTTTCCACACCAGTCACCCTCATTTTTCCCTCCTTGTCGTCTGAACTCCGTCTTTCTGCATCTCTTGACACAGTCACCCCCTATCCCATCAGTGGCTGTTGTCATGGAAATGCTACAGACGTCCCAGGGAATCTCCTGGCAGAATAGTGGGGTGCAAGGGTTGGGGTAGAGGGTGACTGTGGGTGTAGGGTCCCAGTGGGAATTCTCCCTTTTATAGGCTGCAGTGACGCCAGAACCTCTTGGGAAACGCATTAAACTGGTGCCTCTTTGTGTTGTTGAGTGTCCGGTTGTTGGTCAGCGCTGGCCTTTTAACCTGCCTCAGTGCATAGAGGTGACATCATCAACAGGTCTCCAGGGGTGCTGGACGGAGTAGTCTAAAGCAAACCCTCTTTAAGCTTGCTTCGTGTATTGATCTGAAACCACTGAGCGAGTGAGAATAATTACTTGTTTGAAGATGAATAAGTGATATATGAGTTTTAAGACTAAAGACAGGATGCGGCCCAAGAGACGGGGGGCAGGAGTGTTTATGGCCTTTTTGTGTGGCGGTATGTACTATGCACACACTATAACACACAGATATTTAATGGCAGGATGGAGCAAGTCAAAGTAGAGAGTTTGTCAACTTTAAATGAAGGACCAACCTACTGGATTTGAATTGAGTGATTGGATATAAAGTGTTACATTGGAAGTCAATCATTTATATTTCATATCAAAGGGTTTCTCACCATCCACCACTTCTGACTGACAGGTTACATGTTCAGGGGGTAAAATTCACGGAAAAATGAAATTTGAAATAAATGCTGTCGGTTGCAGGGGAAATATCATGCCAAACTCCATTCATAAATCTGACATTTTACACTAATATTAAAGTGCTGATTTCAATATCATGTATTGTACTTTTTACTGAATATTTGTTGAACAGTTGTGGATTACACATTTAAATGATCAATTCAAAACATATGAATATCTCAGGAAATATGAAGCATTGTTACAACTAACCAACAGTGTTCCAAGAAGTTCCCTAATGTCACACAATTAATGTTAACAGCTTTGCCGCAACCAACATCAAAACACTGTTTACATTAATGTGTCAATACTTCCAAAATAACACAAAACAATATCCTTCTGTGCGACTACTTTATTTTGTCAGTAGATTTTCCAGCTATAGGCTACTTCAGATTTTGGTGGAGGAAATTGAATCAAAATAATGCAAAATGGTCCCATTCATGATGCAATATTAAAATGTTAGCACTGATTAATTGACATGTATACGTAAGCAGCAGTTAAATGTGGTTGAACTCAAAATATTGTTGGGTAGTCTAATCTGTTACATTGCATATTTCATAAAATATCGATCTGGAAAGCATCAAGTTATTGTAGCTGTCAAATAGCGAAGCCTTTAGTAGTGCAGTAAAAATAAATAATAATAATAATAAAATCCCTTGGAAATTGAGGTTCTAATAAAAACGCTATTCGCTTTAACTTGTTCGTGCTTGACGTCAGATGGTTTATAATCACAGACTGACCAGGCTGTCGATGGTTTTCAACACAGCTCATAACGGAAAGTCTGAGAAAAACAGAAAAGACCAACACCGCCATCTACCGCCGCGCGCGCCGCACTGTGACGACTGTCAAAAAACAAACAAAAAACAAAACAAAACAAAACAACAAAAAAAAACACAACGAAACTACAACTCCCAGGTTGCATTGCTTTTCCGTAACGTCGAGTGTGACGTCATCAGCGGCTCCCCGGATGCGGCTGTGATTGACGATACCAGGCAGAAGGAGATCGAAAGCCAAGTGGCGGTAAGTCACACGATCCTGAGAAGTTCACTGCTCGAGCGAGTTATCACGTCTCAGGCAGGTGTCGGACTTGGGAGAGGTTGTTTTGTTTTTTTGTTTTGTTTTTCCCGCGAGTAACTTGGTTGTTATCCGACCAGAAAACGCACTTTTTTTTTTTTTTTTTTTTCTTCTTCTTCTTTTTTTTTTTTTAAACAAGTGTTTTGCAAAAATACATTTTCAGCTTGTTTGCTAACGAGCTAGCTCATTAGCTACCCAAGTCCGCTAGTTCCTTAGCTCGATGCTAGTCAGCGGCGGGGAACGCCTTGTGTCATCAGGGAACAACGAGAAACATTAACGCGACCCCCCCCACACACAAAAAAAACAAAACAAAAAAAAACGAGCTGCGGCGGCGTCTCGCTTTTGATTCGGGCGTTGTCCCTCGTTCAAAGGACGACTTTTTCCAGCGAGCGGCCGGACGCGTAGCACACCTGGTATGTCACGGTTAATGACGAGCTAAATGTCGGCGGCGGTTAGCTCGTCGGCTAAAATGGGTGAAAAGCTGTGTTGCGGTTTAAAGCTGCGGTCGTGGTGTCCCGGGCCGGCGGGGCCACCGGTCATTTACACTTTAATCACCGTGTTTCTTACATCACCGGCGAGGAAATGCTTTTACATTACAGGAAATGTTTGGAATCGGTAGTTACCCAGGTGTTTTTGTTTTGTTTGTTTTCTTTTTTTGTTTGTTTGTTTGTTTGTTTGTTTGTCGTCTTGTTGTCAGGTGCTGCAGCCCCAGTGGTCGTTGGCAGGATGCAGACCATTAAGTGTGTGGTGGTGGGTGACGGGGCAGTCGGCAAAACCTGCCTACTCATCTCCTACACCACCAACGCCTTCCCCGAAGAGTACATCCCCACGGTGTTCGACAACTACAGCGCTCAGATGAGCGTGGACGGCCGCACCGTCAGCCTCAACTTGTGGGACACGGCGGGCCAGGAGGAGTACGACCGCCTGCGCACCCTCTCCTACCCCCAGACCAACGTCTTCATCATATGTTTTTCCATCGGCAGCCCCTCATCCCACGCCAACGTCAGGCACAAGTGGCACCCCGAGGTGTCCCACCACTGCCCCAACGTGCCCATCCTGCTGGTGGGCACCAAGAGAGACCTGAGGGGTGACGCGGAAACGGTGAAGAAGCTAAAGGAGCAGGGCCTGGCTCCAACCACCCAGCAGCAGGGCAACGCCCTGGCCAAGCAGATCGGGGCTGTTAAATACATGGAGTGTTCTGCGCTGCTGCAGGACGGCGTCAGGGAGGTTTTCGCTGAAGCCGTGAGGGCGGTGTTGTATCCAGTTATGAAAAAGAGTCCCAAGAAGTGTGTGCTGTTGTAATAAATTGTTCCCAGATTTGGACTGTGGAGAGGGATGATGGAGAGCCACAGATGCAAAGGAAGGCTTGGGGAACAAAGGTTGCCGTCTGACTGTCCTCGTACCACCGCTGGCAGTTTTCAGCTGCTCTGTTACTCCTCTCTTCCTTATTCATCTCCTGGAGGATCTCACTGTTTTGCCATCATCACCAAAGTGACTATGCCTAAATGAGGGCAACAGACCTTATCTCCTCTATTTTTCTTACATTTTAACTTTTGATATTTACACATTTTCAATTTTACGTCTGTTCTAGATTTATAGCTTCTCTGCTTTGCCTTATAAAATGCTGATCATGGTTGCCACAAGCCATAATAACATCCAAACCAACCAACCAAGCTACCCTGTTTGACTGGAGAGAAGAGATCTGCCTTTGTTCAGGTGGAGAACGAATGACTACCTCATATTCTCACCTAGGTTGCATCTCATGAGTGTCAAGCAACGTTACCATCGAGATGCTTCGACTTGCCTATATAGATGTAATGAACAGCCGAGTAGAAGGTGAACACGTTTTAATTTCAAGCAGCTTAGGTCCACACGAGGTGTGATGACTCCTGGACAAATGCCAGTACCTCTTAACCAAATGCACAGATTAAAGGTTAAATTCTCTATTTGCAATTCCCCTTGTGCTCAGGCTGGCGTGTTAGAGCTGTCTGGCAGGCTTCCCTTCCAGCCTCCTACACTGCTCTCTCACTTCCCCGCATGGAAGAGCCAATAGGCCTTCGAAGATAAGACTGACCTATTAAAAGTAGCCTACCATTTCCCCTCTTCAGCAATAGAGGAGCAGGTGTCATCAGGCATTTGCCAAATGGACCCGCGGTGGTACAGGATTTCTGGAGCCGACTCAGCCAGGAAGTCAGATTGTAGCACAGCTCTCCTCTGTCCGTGTCTTAACTCTTGAGGCTCACACCGAGTGCCATTAAAAACATGCCTAAGAATTCCTTTTTGACAGGTTGGGGTCAAAGAGACTATTTTGTCTAATCATGGTGAATTTACTCTGTAAATGACTTTTTTTTTTTTTTTTTTCTTTTCCTAATGTTTTTAACCTACAAGTGCGGTTATGGCCAAAGTTGGAATATATTTTTTTGTAATAGCTTATGTTTATTTGATCAGTAAGATGTACATGTGCTGTAGTTAATACTCCGATTTGATAAACCAGAACTCCATAATGCCTCCCTTGTTAATTACATTATTGTCTTACATTTAAGGTCAGCAGACAATGACCACTGCATAATTGATTCAGTATAGCATGTAATACCAGAATATGTTTTAACTGGCTTACGCTAGGCTATATACTTCTTATCTTATACTGTCTTGGTTAGGTGAATATCATTTCATCTTGGAGTAAGCGGTGTCACAGCTGCCTTGTTAACTTGGAACAGCAATTTATCTTCAATATGGACGGAGCCTTTCATTTGGTCAGGTGCCTTATCTAAACCAAAGACCAACGCAGAGCTCCTTTGTCAAACCCAAAGGTTCTCATTATAGTGCTGCAAGTGCCACAAGACATTTAAAGCACAGGTCCAACCAACTCACAAAACAAAAGTTTTTATTTTTGTGATCTTTCAGAAGCTTTCTGCCTCAGTTCCTGCCAGTAAATACACTCTTCCTGCACCATTTCTTTGTTTTTGTTAGACACAGGTGCTAGACTGACATCTTGCGCGGCGAGTCTGCGCGCGTTCGTAAAGCGAAGCACTCGCGGCCCACAGCTCTTAACCGACTGTGGTTTACATCCCTGCATTGCATGGTGCAACGAGGGCAAAGCACAAGCACAACGTGCACATGCGGTTAGCGAGAGCTGCGTTGCAGGAACGTGCCTCATCACATTTGAAGGTTTTTATACATTTTAAGGAATACTTTTTGTAATGACTGGTTGCTCATTTGTGCCTACAGCTGCCAGCAATAATAGCAGCCCTTTCTACAACAGTTATTTTCATTTACGCTCTCGAGCGGGGTACATAAGTCAACCTGTGTAAAGTCTAGAATAACTAAAGCACAGTACGAGCGAGACGTGTGACAACAGTGGAGCGGTTTGAGATCTACCAAAAGATGTGTGAAAATGTCTCAGATCGGTGTGTGGAAGGTTGAACGTAAGTGCACAATGTGTAAAACTGTCATCTGTGGTGAGCTTGTTTTTTTTTCATTTCATTTCATTTTTTTTTTTTTTTTTGCCATGTCCCGATTGCACTCAGATAATGCTGTTCAAGTGGAACACACACCTGTAGGCTCTCTGTGTCTGTGTCCTGGAGCTGTATGCTACCGTGTGCGTGGTACTACGCTTTTACACTGGGAACTTGATTTGTAGAAATCTGTTTGTAATTGTTTTATAAATAACAAAAGCATATTTGTATAAATGAACTAACAGTGAGATGATTTTAAATTATGCCAAATAAAATGGTTAAAACCAGAAAGATTTTTTTTTTTTTTTTTTACATCCATTATTTTTTATTTCCCTTTTGATTTGTTTCTTTTCTGTTTTGACTTGACAAAAGGTCTCGGTATCGCACATAATCGGCACATTGCTGCACATCTGTAAGGAAATAATGTAAGAATAGAGTCATACTGAGGTGCAGAACTGAGTCACACATGTACTCGCAGCAATACATACTTTCAGCTCAGGAAACCACACTGTTCCTGTCGCATACACCCTGTTAATATAGTTCATGCTCTCTCATGTTGATGCTGTTTCAATTACCATGTCCGAACACTAGATGGACACAGCCCTCTAGCTCAGATCGGTATTATCCAGAATGGGTACTGTTCTTCAAAGCCGTCCCTCTCTCTTCTGTACATTTGGAGTTAATGGTCTATACCCTTCCGTTTTTCAGGGCCATCGTTCAGCTTAGCAGACACCAACAAGTTCAATCAGTTTCTGGGGCTCAAAAAACTCAGCGTGCTGCTTACTCTGAAAAATTCCTTTGACCTCTATGGGTGGTGACTCTGACAAATGAAAGATGTGTTGAACTCCACCGAAGGCTCAGTACAACATCACCGCAGCAACGTCCTTCCCTCTTTAAATGCTCTGCAGCGAAGACAATGCTGAATGTATGTTTGCAGCTTGTACGAGTTGTGTTTCTGCCTGCGTCCGTGCGGGGTGGATTGTTTCAGTGAACTCAAATATGAGCAAATATGAATTTGAAAACATAGCTTAAAGTCATAACTGAGTGTTGTAATGAATAAATAAGATGAGAAAGGATGAGCCGTTTTCCTTCTGCAATACACTTAACTAAGGCAGGCGGATTAAGGAGACGTGGGTCGGGTAAGGTGATCCATTTTTAGGTGAGTAGACTGCAAATAGTTTGTGTGTTTAGGCCTTCTGTACATATTTAAGTCAGAAAAAAGCTGCAAATTAAAATGTAAAACATGGGCCTTTGTTTTTGTATGTGAAGGAGTGAGATGGCATTATGATCATTTCACTGGACAAGTGAATTCTTTAAAGCTGGCTCTGACAATTTCTGAAACTGTTGTCATAGCAACAGGACCTTAAAACCAAAGCTGTAAAGGTGGAGGCTTATGAACAGTTACCTGGTTCCTGGCCAAAACTTTCTAAGTTGAACCACCAAACTTGGGTATAATTAACATACCGTATTCAAATATTCTTAAGGAAGGAATTGAATCTCATATTTCATTTTGTAAAAAGCAAGGCTGACTATTTTGGACCCCAAACTCATAAAACAAAGAAGAAAATCCTCCAGTTTATTTTTTTGCAAACCCAAACTGCATATTTATAATACATTGCACAATAAAACAAGTGTAATTTGGGATGCTCTGAGCAAAAAGACTAAATCCACAGACTAGCCAATAGAACAGAAAACATGGCATTTAGTCAGGACACTATGGCTGGTATTTGACATTTGAAGACCACATTTTATGAAGACTATTAGAAACTATTGTAGTTTACACATTTGTAAACCACAAGTACATTTCTCATATGGCCTCCTCAGGGATCTACTAAAATATAGCTAACGTTCACAAACATTACTTTTGGTCCAACATTTACTACTAATATATTCTATCTATTGTGTGTATATTTTGTGGAACAGTAATGGAGGTTTGGAAACATTACGGGGCACATAGTAAAGTGCAACAACGGCATTAACACTGCAGAAAAAATAGACCATGAGTCTGTTGCCCCAGTGCAGTCTAGGAGGGTTTTTTTTTTTTTTTTAGCTTTCTAAGGGTTTTAACTTTCTGCACATGTTGCCTGCACTGGTCATTATACCCCCAGCCAAGATGAACAGAGAGGGCCCAGTACTCCATATTTGCATGCGTCTGTTTTAATGACTACAAACAGAGTGAGAGTCCAGTTTACAGTCTGCTGTAAATTATGTAAGTGGAGATGTTTTTTTTTTTTTTTCCATGCTGCAGTGCGTAGTCACACAGCAAACCTCACATTTGAATGCAGGAGCAGGAGGTGAGATTCTCTCTGTGTACCGTCTCTGCCTGTTTGATAGAAATGTGCAGCTGAGGGTAAGCCGACCAACAGATACCCTTTCTGTGAATCATCAGCATGGAGTGAGTGGGAGTGATGGCCTCCGTCGGGGCCTTGATCTCAGCTGTGTCTACTGCTCTTCAATCTCCCTTGTTCCTTTCCTCCCTCTCGCTGTCCGTTTGATGATGTTCTGGGTAAAGCCAAAAAGGCCGGGCACTGCTATTCAGTCAAGGAACTCGGGAGATTCCTCTTCTTCTCACTGTCTAAAGATGAAAAAGCAAAAGGCCTTGATCTAGCAGACAGCCTGCAGCTAGAGTGAGACTGAGAAAGCTGCACTTCTGCATTCAAATCAAACTGTTCCAGCAGAAGGAGAGGGAAAATGAGATTGCGAAGGAAAACGGAGGGGAGCAAAGGCCGATGGCTGTGTTTGCAACAAAACAGGACTCGGAGCAGAGGAGAAAGAGTGTGATGCTGTGACAGTCTCGGAATAGCAGCAAATGGGCATAAATGATGATTGAGAATGGGGTCAAGCTGTTTCGAATGTAAATCAAAACAGAGGGTGGGCTGTAGGAGGAAAGATTGATGGAGAAATAAAGGAGCCATGTGACATGGACCTTGGTAACCTGCTGAGGTCACATGGGCTAATCAGTTGCGGTTTACAATAGAATATTTTGGAAATGCACTTATTACCGTTCCTGCAAAGAGAAGATTGATACCACTTTCATGTCTGTCTGTTAAGACTACAGCCAGCAGTTGGTTAGCTTAGGTGCACATGAACAATAGAGGGAAATAGCCAACTTGGCTCTGTCCAGAGGTAATACAATCTACACATCTGATTCTGACTAACATTGTATAGCTCAGACTTTTTATTGACTTCTTGGCAACAGCAAGGAAATAAGTACAGTGAGTCACTGTGTCCAGCCAAGAAATATGCTAAGTGGTCTTCAGATGGGGTTGCGTTTACCGTGTCAGGAGAGTAGTCCTTAAGAAGTCCTTAGTAGTTCCATATGTACGACCCCCCCCTCTTGTGGTATTCACGACGTTGGAAGTCAAAATCTTTAGCTGTCCCCGAGTTCACGAGTTGTGACATGTTTGCTGACGTTTACAGAAATGGCGGAAGCTACAGAAGTCAAATTTTTGTTGAATGTTAAGCTAATATATCGTGATTTTAGACATGTAGACTTTTGCTTCATACCTTAAAAATGCATTTGAGGAAAATGTTGATGTTCCAATGGCCTCATCTCCCTCTGTAATTTTGTCGTTGCATTTCTTGTAAAAGTTACCCGCCTGCTAGATTGTTTATTTTTTTGCCACTGGCTTCTAGACACCATCCGTGTAACCGTTGCTTTATATTGGCGTTCTCATGACTTTAACCACTTAATCGCCGTAGCTTACGGTGAGCACATCTTCCTATGTTGTAACCACAAGCTCACGAGTTCCATTTCAACACAGCATTAGTCCAACTGTTAAACAACGACTTGTCATATTTACTCTTACATTTTTATTCAGTTTAAACAAACAGGATGTAAAATGCTAATTAATGAACTTAAGAGGTAATAGCGGGTGGATTTTGTGACCTTTGGAAAGAGTCGGGCAAAGCTGTTTCCCCGTGTTTTCAGCATTTATGCTTAGCTGCTGGCTATAGCTTCATGTTTAGCACACAGACATGAAATTGCTGTTGATATTCTCATGTAACTGTCAGCAAGAGAGTGAAAAGGCATATTTTCCAAATATGTTGAACTATTTCATTAAACACGCAGTTGAAATTTTTTCATCAACGTTCCTCACAACTCTGGAGATTGAGCGGAACCAGCCCAAATGAAAGCCTGTAGGCGCTGAACTATTATGAGAGTGTAAAGAGAGGAGCGAACAGAGAGAAGAAAAGAACAGACAACCAGGTCTACTCAAGTATTAATTATGTTGGTTTGCAGCTCGGAGGTTGGAAACTGCTGCCTGTGAATCACAGCACTAACAGCCTGGGAAGAGAAAGTCCTCAAATGCCCTCCTCGGCATTCTTGCTGCTCAAACTGCTCTTCGGAGTGCTTCTGAGAAAACAAACCGAGTGAAACTGGGCTGATTAGATGTCCTGTGTTGCGTGGCTGCCCATTGTTGATGTGCAATCCCTCAAAATCCATGAGAGGCTGTTCACACGCTGTCATTCGCTGATGTCTATATCACCACTGCGGGAGAGGCCAGATTGCAGGAGGTGCCAGAGAAAGTCAACTCTGACACTAGTTAGAGTCACGCTCACACCACGAGTGATGAAGTGAGAAGAAAGGAAGAAAAAAAAAAAGGAAAGATTGTTATGGGACATGCTGTGTTTAGATCAAACGCAATCAATGTGCTGAGTCTGAGCTTTGTGGTTCTTCCTTTGGATTTGATGGGACAGACCACACAGAGAGCCTTTTGCCCTTCCTAATTACCTGCTATAACTTGCTTTATGCTGTCTGAGCTGTCATAACACTAAAATGATGAGACAGCGTGAAACCAAACACTGTTAAGTATAAACAAACCACATTCCTCTATTTTCACACTCATCCTCTTGATGCCTTCGTTCTGCTTTCTGGTGTGCATCAGTGTCAGCTATATCTCCAGGATCTGTCAGCAAGAGAGCGAAACCTTTTCACAAACTTGTCAATTCAGGCAATCAAGCAAAAGGTCACTTGGGAAAGAGACTGCTTGGTACTGAACCGGAACCAAATGCTGCAAACAGACACCGCTCCTGTCCGAAGTCCTGCTTCTGCTTCATTACAACATCATGTATTTCAGCCATTGAGAGAGAGAGATTTGGTGGGACGGTGGCCTCCGTATGTGTCGAGACAGAACATCTTGTGCTGTTCGGTTACTGCTCTCCTGCAGCTCTTTGAGGAGCAAATTTTTACCGTTCTGCTCACATTGAGGTAGATATTCCGACTTAATCAGGTGGAAAATGCTTTCTGGAGGAGAAGGGAGATATTTTTCTTCCTCTCTGGACATGGGTTCATCTATTTGTCACTGTGTTGTTATTGAGGATGACACTGTTACAGGACTCTCAGGTGCTGTAAGCTGTAAAGGAAAAAGTCCTTACAGTCCAAACGTTAATCCGATTGTCTTTAGTGCCATGTGAGCAAAAGGGGATTGGGATAACTTTGTGCATGTGAGCGTGTGTGTGTGTGTGTGTGTGTGTGTGTGTGTGTGTGTGTGTGTGTGTGTGTGTGTCTGTGTGTGTGTGTTTGTGTCTGAGATGTTTATGGATTACTGAAAGGTCAGCCTGTGTGAGCCTCTTCTGAACAGAGAACACATTATTGGCACAGAGACTGCCGGACTTGGCCCTCAACACATAAACATCAGTCTGCCCTCAGTGCAGTGAGGGAACATTGAATTCAACAAAAAGACAAAGGGAAATATGATCTGCTGATTTCAAAAGCTGTTTCCCCTCAAGGAGTAATGTCATTAGTCTCTACGTGCGGAGACTCAAGCTGTTAGTGCCTCAACTGTGACTGTCATTAAGCTGCAGTTAGGTAGCCAGTGAGAACTAAATCAGATAAGAAATACTACTTTCCCAGGGGTACAAAGTAAGCAAGGAGAAGTTATTTTCTCCCTCCTTTGTTCTGTGTCCTTCTGTCCTTATCTCTTTGTTTCTTTCTCTGCTGGAGCCGTGGAAAAATGTTTGCAGTCACTGCCGGCTCTACTCAATGTTTTTGTTTCTTGCCCTGATTTTTTTTTTTAAACTGAGAAGCCCAAAGGATTCAGACATGGGTGGGTGGATATTTGTATCCTCCTTATTAGAATCAGATTAATATTTTAAGAGTTTTGGGGATTATGGACTATAGATGGGCTACAGATAATACAAAAACATGGGCAACATTCATTCAACACTGATGTAATGTTGTCTCTTTTTTGTGCTTTAAATGTTTATGCATGCCTTTGAAGATAACAATAACATATACACACATCAGGAGCAGGAATCAATTAAAAATAACTTATAAAAAGATACTTTTAACATTTCATTTTTATTAACATAAGCGTCATTTGATTTGAGATGAGCTGAAGGTGTGTGCGTCGGGTTTTTCTGTGTGTATGTTTACACATCAAGCCATGGATAGTGTACGTTTGAGTGCTCCAATAGATGGTTTGCTTTTATAACATCTGACGTACTGAGAATGACAGCTTTTTCTGTGACCATGGAAACGGGAAATTAGCCCGTTCACAGGCTACGGTAATCTGCAAGCTGACACTCACATCCTGAAGAGCGTAACTGACAAGGAGAGAGGAGGAAGAGAGCGGAGAACAGGATACAGACAGAGGAAAACACAGTGATGAGAGACAACAGTTTTCATGTTGACATTTCGGTGTGCATATCCCACTTTTCCCCAGAAACAAAATGTATGGTTACCCTGGTTGCAACCCTTGGAAGAAATCATACATGACTGAATCTTCTTCCTCTCAGCTGAAGTCTATTTGATTTCTGGTTGTCTCAGTAAGAGAGAGATGTCTCCTCCAGATGTGGTTTCGGCTGCTTAGTGGTGTGCATTTAGGCTGATGGCTTGGGAGGCAAGCTGTGTGCAGTAATTGAAGCTGGCTCCCCCTGGGGCTCTGCACTAAGCGCTAATAAAGTCTACCTCCCCCCCCCACCAACGCCCAGTAGAGTATGTTTGACCCCCTGCCTGCCTTCTCTGTGTGGCCCCGTAATGAAGGTCAGTATGACTATATACAACTAATCACACACACTGTGTTCAATCAGCCTACTTAAACATGTACAGTCATGCAATATATCGGCAACAAGAGGCTTCTTCAAAACATGCGAACGCACAGTGCCACCATACTCGCTATAATTACAGGCAAGAATCATGCATGAAACATTTAATCGCGCACAGACACAAACATGCCCTTTTGCTCATGCGTCACTGCACACAGCTGTACATGTAGACATAAGGTCACCCACATGTTTCCCCTCACAGCACGTCTGCGAAACTCTCCGGGGTTATTTTTTTCCACAGTTTTAATTTCACAGCTGAAGACAGGAGACAACGTTGTCTACTTGGCACAAAGCACATTGGTAAATGAACAAGATTTGTACTGAATAAAACATCTAGTGAGGATCCCTGATGCCCACAGCGCTGAGCTGAATGTAAGTCTGAGCAGTAAAAAGAAGATCAAGAGGAGAATCTATTAAGACTGTCTAAGTCAATTTCATACCCTGTAAGATGTGGGCACTATGACCTCTGCTCTCATGCGCTTTAAAAAGTATTATTGATGTGTATGTACAGAATATTTTGAACTTTTGAAGTTTTATAGATATTGAGGTTAATTGTATTTTGGGCAATTTCACAACAATAGTGAGATGATAGAAAATATAGGAAGAGAGCAGAAATGCTCCCTATCCAATGTGGACCAGGAATATTGCCATGGCAATGTCAGCCACCAAAACCCCAAGACACAACAACTCCTTGTTTATGACGAACTTAAATAATGTAACACCACACAAAACACTAAATTTCTACCACTATAGCTAGAATTTAAAAAAAGATAAATGCCTCAAGTCTTCTATGTGTCCGATGTTCAGGGAAACCAGTAATAAAGAATCAGATTTAGAGCTGAAACCATACATTATGTATCACACTCTGCCTGGTCCTGGGTTTACAGGAGGCTTCTCCCTCTCTAAAGAGCACTGACATTTAGATGTAAGGTTTTCAAGGTGAACTCGAAGAGCACTGGAGAGCACAGGCCTCTGCCAGGGCTAATAGTCCACGCTTCTATGATCTGCCATCACAACCCCTGTATATGTCTGTATATATTTTGAAAACTATTTGAAAGATGTCAAAATATATGAGCGTAGCAGAAGCCTCACATCTCGAAGCTATTTCTCAATCTTAACATATATTAGTGAAAAAGAGAAAACATTTTATTATCATCTACATTATTTACAAAATACAAAGTGCTTTGAAAACGTGACTTGTTTCGGACTTGGAAAAAACAGTACGAATAATTTAGACACTGCTTATTTTTTACATATCTGCTGCTTTTGTTTCTACAGTGATGCTTAAGGTGGTTGTTATGCTTTGTTGTATGTTTAGTTGCAGCACAACATTCACTGTATTTTTATGACGGGTTCACAAATGCGCAACAAATTAAGTTAATTACGGCATAGACACCAGGGTTACTATTTGACCCTCCCCGGACACTTTTCTATTTCATTTTTTTTAGCATTGTCTGTGCTGGTGTAAGATATATGACACTCAAGTTAACTTAAAAGCAGGGGATAGAAGATCAGAATTAAACATGGCTCTTGTGAAGTGCAAATTTTACTCCTTTTTTTTTAACTCAATAAAACTGATGGAGTTTATGGCTGACAATTCACGCCTCCATTTGAGCAAGAGTACAGTTGGTTACGTTTCCATACCCACACTGTAGTTTAAGATAGAAAAGCCTTGTTTATAATGATCATATACAGTGGGTACGGAAAGTATTCAGACCCCTTTAAATTTTTCACTCTTTGTTTCATTGCAGCCATTTGCTAAAATCAAAAAAGTTCATTTTATTTCTCATTAATGTACACTCAGCACCCCATCTTGACAGAAAAAAACAGAAATGTAGAAATTTGTGCAAATTTATTAAAAAAGAAAAACTGAAATATCACATGGTCATAAGTATTCAGACCCTTTGCTGTGACACTCATATTTAACTCACATGCTGTCCATTTCTTCTGATCCTCCTTGAGATGGTTCTACTCCTTCATTGGAGTCCAGCTGTGTTTAATTAAACTGATTGGACTTGATTAGGAAAGGCACACACCTGTCTATATAAGACCTTACAGCTCACAGTGCATGTCAGAGCAAATGAGAATCATGAGGTCGAAGGAACTGTCCAAGGAGCTCAGAGACAGAATTGTGGCAAGGCACAGATCTGGCCAAGGTTACAAAATAATTTCTGCAGCACTCAAGGTTCCTAAGAGCACAGTGGCCTCCATAATCCTTAAATGGAAGAAGTTTGGGACGACCAGAACTCTTCCTAGACCTGGCCGTCCAGCCAAACTGAGCAATCGTGGGAGAAGAGCCTTGGTGAGAGAGGTAAAGAAGAACCCAAAGATCACTGTGGCTGAGCTCCAGAGATGCAGTAGGGAGATGGGAGAAAGTTCCACAAAGTCAACTATCACTGCAGCCCTCCACCAGTCGGGGCTTTATGGCAGAGTGGCCCGACGGAAGCCTCTCCTCAGTGCAAGACATATGAAAGCCCGCATAGAGTTTGCCAAAAAACACATGAAGGACTCCCAGACTATGAGAAATAAGATTCTCTGGTCTGATGAGACCAAGATTGAACTTGTTGGCGTTAATTCTAAGCGGTATGTGTGGAGAAAACCAGGTACTGCTCATCACCTGCCCAATACAATCCCAACAGTGAAACATAGTGGTGGCAGCATCATGCTATGGGGGTGTTTTTCAGCTGCAGGGACAGGACGACTGGTTGCAATTGAAGGAAAGATGAATGCGGCCAAGTACAGAGATATCCTGGAAGAAAACCTCTTCCAGAGTGCTCTGGACCTCAGACTGGGCCGAAGGTTCACCTTCCAACAAGACAATGACCCTAAGCACACAGCTAAAATAACAAAGGAGTGGCTTCGGAACAACTCTGTGACCATTCTTGACTGGCCCAGCCAGAGCCCTGACCTAAACCCAATTGAGCATCTCTGGAGAGACCTGAAAATGTCTGTCCACCAACGTTCACCATCCAACCTGACGGAACTGGAGAGGATCTGCAAGGAAGAATGGCAGAGGATCCCCAAATCCAGGTGTGAAAAGCTTGTTGCATCATTCCCAAGAAGACTCATGGCTGTACTAGCTCAAAAGGGTGCTTCTACTCAATACTGAGCAAAGGGTCTGAATACTTATGACCATGTGATATTTCAGTTTTTCTTATTTAATAAATTTGCACAAATTTCTACATTTCTGTTTTTTTCTGTCAAGATGGGGTGCTGAGTGTACATTAATGAGAAATAAAATGAACTTTTTTGATTTTAGCAAATGGCTGCAATGAAACAAAGAGTGAAAAATTTAAAGGAGTCTGAATACTTTCCATACCCACTGTATTTACAAGTACAATTCGAGTCATACTACAAATGTACTCGCTCTGGTTCTCCTCTATGAAACCACTGTGCCTGTGTACTCCATGACCACTGCTTGCTGTATTCAATTTGAGCGAGTATATTTAAATCACAGAGGGTTACTTGTGGCCATGAATATGCACTGTTACATGATGTCATCATATTTCTAGGATAGTGTATGTTTTGTCTCTACTGAACTTTCCTGCTGTCTACTGGATCTTAATATGTATGATGTTGTGGTCAAATGCCCTATGTTAACAAAAGTGAAAGGATAACTCGTGGAGCTGCACTGCAATTTGGAACTGCTCCAACATTTAATGGGTTCTTCCCTGACCGATGCTGCACCCTTCCACCAAGTTTCATTAAAATTGGGTCAGTGGCTTTCCTTTAATCCTGTTGACAAACAGATAAACCCCACCAGAAACATAACCTCCTATAAGATTATGAAACCACTCCTAAAAAAGGCAAATTTAGACTCCGCAACAATGAAAAATTATAGGCCAATATCAAACCTCCCATTTTTAAGTAAAATAATTGAAAAAGCGTTTTTTCAACAGCTGAACAACTTCTTGGCCGTAAATAACTGTTTTGATGTCTTCCAGTCAGGCTTTCGACAGCACCACAGTACTGAAACTGCTCTTGTTAAGGTTTTCAACAACATCCACTTAAACACAGACAGTGTCAGAATTTCAGTCTTAGTATTACTGGATCTCAGTGCTGCATTCGACATGGTCGAACCAAGACATACTGCTAGACAGACAAACAAATCTGGGTGGCACTCTCTGGCACAGCACTAAACTGGTTTGTATCCTACTTGAAGGACAGAGAATACTTTGTGTCTGTAGCTAATTACACATCAGAGCAGACTAAAATGACATGTGGTGTTCCCCAAGGTTCAATTCTGGGGCCTCTTCTGTTGAATATTTACATGCTTCCACTGGCTCAGATTATGGAAAGAAACAAAGTGTGTTATCATAATTATGCAGACGACACACAAATCTATATAACTATATCGCCACGGGACTATAATCCCATACAAGGGTTAGGTAAATGCATTGAACAAATCAACAACTGGATGTGCCAAAATTCTCTTCAATTAAACAAAGACAAAACAGAAGTAATTGTTTTTGGGGCCAAAGAAAAACAATTGAAAGTCAGCGCTCAGCTTCAATCACTGATGTTAAAAACCACAAACTGAGCCAGAAATCTATGTGTGGTCATGGATTCAGACCTCAATCTGAACAGCCATATTAAGACAATTACAAAATCAGCCAACTATAAGCTGAAGAATATATCAAGGATTAAAGGATTTATGTCTCAACAGGATTTGGAAAAACTTGTCCATGCATTCATCTTCAGTAGACTCGACTATTGTAACGGTGTGTTTACAGGTCTCTGTAAAAAGTCAATCAGACAGCTGCAGCTGATTCAGAACGCTGCAGCTCGAGTCGTCACTAAGACCAAGAAAGTGGATCACGTCACTCCAGTTCTGAGGTCTTTACACTGGGTTCCTGTCCAACAAAGAATTGATTTTAAAATCCTGCTGTTGGTTTATAAAGCACTGAATGGTTTAGGGCCAAAATACATTTCAAATCAAGATTGAAGACTTTTCTGTTTGCTGCTGCCTTTAATTGAACCAGATTCAAGGATGTTGATCAATTTCCTGCCTTTCTGCATTTTATTACTGTATTTTATTTCTTAAACTGCACTGCAACTTTTATTCTATTGTTTTGTTTTAGCTTGTTTAATGTTTTAATGACTGTTTTTAATGTTTCAATCAATGTGCTTAATTGTTTTAAAATGTCCTTTTCTTTTGCCTTATGTTTTGATACTTTTAATGGTTTTATGTGAAGCACTTTTAATTGCCTTGTTGTTGAAATGTGGTATACAAATAAACTTGCCTTGCCTTGCCTTGCCCATAGGCGGGGGTAGAAATCAAGTGAGTAATCTAGAAAAGGTGATCAAAAAGGTGAGTATTGAAAAAGCCGTATTCTTCGATGAGGAAGTGTACTGATGAGTAATGAGTAATATTGGGCATGACATTTTTTATCCAATTGGGCAAAACACACTTTTAACAGGTAGGAGAGACTTATCTTGCAGTTTATCATGTGATGAGGTGTGATGTAGTTCCTTGGAGGACATAGCTAAAAGGACAAACAAAGCATCTTGTTTAATTTTCACTTTAGCTAAACCACTGGGTTTCCAGAAAACAGTCTTGAAATTAGTTTGCACTCCCAGGGTCCTTATATGTTTGTATACGGTGTATAAATGCAGGCTATTACTCTGGGCTCTTGTATTTTTTTTTCATGAGTGTGTTTCAATCAACCCGCAGGACCCATCATGTCCCAGTCTCCATCAGGCTTCCTGTCTGACAGAGATGACTGTAATTATATGCTCAGTACTGATTCTCTCTAACACCAAAATAGATTTGTGATTCACCAGCCCACGCGGTGTCCACACATGCACAACAGACATGCACTCACAAACACACACTCAATGAGCAAGCCCACAAACAACTATGTGCACATCGCTCTAGTAATCAACTCTGATGGAACACAATTAATATCCAATTCCACCAGCCTTTGTTTTTCAGCTGTGGATTTAAAAAGAAATGAGGAGCTCTGTGGGGAACCGGCTCATGAAAAGTGATATTTAGTGTGGTGACATTGAGGTCAGGGATAAAGGACTAGAGAGCTCTGGTCTGAACTGTCTTTGTGAGGTAATGACTCTGCCTGGATTCAGGTAAATGAAAAATGGATGCAAGTTTGCACAGAATAATGTTGTGGTTTTCATTGGGACATGAGAGGTCTTTAGTATGCCGGGTGCCTCAGGTGTTGGGAGAAAGAGAAGATTCCAATCGTAAGCTTTGTGTCTGGCCCTTGATGACACACCAGTGGATAGCTAGCCAATTCATTCCCTTTGCTTGTCTTCAATCAATAACAGAAGCAGCAGGGGAGGGTATCTTGGCTTGTCTCTGTTTCCCCTTTAAATCAAACTTACCATGTAGGGAAGGAAGACAACCCCTTCATCATTTATCTTACTGGGAAGACAAGCCCAAGGAATGCCTCAAGGCAAACTGTGGGCTGTGCACTCTCCTGCCAGGCTGCCTCAGAGATAAAACCGTGTCTTTGCAGCCTGTGGTGGAGTTGTGTTTGCCAGTACATTTGGCCACTGGGGTTAGACATGAAGATGGACTGGTTTGAGGGTAAAGGACGACGACTTGGGAGAGGTTGAACAAGTCCTCATAGATGTCTCTCCTGATAAACCAGGAGGTTTGACCTCAAGGGTCCCCTGACAGAGCTGTCGGGGGGTGTAACTATTTTCAAATGATAGCACTGCAATGATTACTGAAGAGCATTAAAGTTGAAAATCCTTGAAAGTTTATAAGTAGTAGTCCTTTATTCTTAGCAGTGCTGCCAGCATGGCTTTACAGATTGCCATGACATGTTTATAGAGACATTCATGATCTGCTGAGGATGGACCATACTGTCTTCTCTGACTCAATTCAGTTAAAAAATAAGTTGCACTGTACCACAGATGTACTGAGGAGAGGTGTATCCCACATTACAAGCTGGCACCTCAATCATTATAATGAAAGATGCTCAGTGGTGCATAAGCCTCCACCAAATGAAAGGAAATGCAGCTCCATCCGCCACTAACTTCCCGTAGGAACCAATTCACAAAATCTCAAAGTTACAGAGCGTTACTGGAGTCAGGGACTTCAATTAGAAAATTAGTGATTGCATTTCAGTTACTGACACAACTCTGCAACATGTCACAGAGGAAAGCATTACTGCACAACACTGTTCATCTCAAGCAGTGAGACGTGCCAAGCAGTAAACGTTAACCAACTATAGTCTAAACTATAGATCGGCTACTGAGCATGTTAAACATTACACCTGCCTGATAGCATCATGTCAGCATGATGACATTTGCATTTAGCTCAGACTAACTCTGTGCCTGAGTACAACCCCATACAGATGCTATATATGGCTGTAGACACATATTCAAGCAGCTCATATGCATATTGATGCATATTCCAGAGCGAAGACTTAATGTAGCACAATATTTCAACACAAATGATGCAACTCAGACATTTACTCTTTGTGGCCTCTGGGTATTCATTTTTGGGTGTTTTTTTGGTGTTCAGTGTCTGAATGTGAAATATTCCAGGCATCACATAGAAAAGCACAGATACTCTCCACTATATTTCATCATACATTCAACAGGACTAACTTAACATGACTTTTGTCAAGTTTAAAAGCCCACACTTCAGCTGCCCTTCAATAAGCTGTGTCGCTGCCTTAACACACACTTTTTACTGTCCTCCTCCTTCCTCCCCCCTTCGCCAGAGAGATGGATGGCCACAGATGAGGATGGAGGAGGCTGTCTCAGACAGCGTAATGGAGAGTTTGAGTGAGCCATCACTCTTGTAATGAGATGTTGGGGCAGAAAGTCAGGTGAGTGGGAGTTGTGGACGGGTGGGGTGGGGTGGAGGTGTGGGTAGTAAGGTGGGATCAGCCCATCAGAGGTCAGCCTGGAGGTCAGGACAGAGAGCTGTGATGGGATGAGTCAGAGCATAAACACTATGGTGTGAGTGGGAAACAGAAATAGCTACTAACAGATCAAGGTCAGGTTATGTGAGTGTGTATCTGGTGTGTGTTTAACACAAAGGGGGTGGGGTCAGCAGTTGAGGCAGGGGCCCCTCCCAGGCATGCAGTTAAGGGTGAAAGCGGTTGGTGTTATTATGTGGATATGTCAGGGTTTTCATGACCTGCTGCGAGGGGAAGGGTAATGAGCGCAGCTCTAGTGTGGAGGTGTTTGTTTAGGGGGCACCAGGAAGAATCTAATTAATGCCATCCCAGAGGGCCTGCTGAGGCCTGACCTTCTGTTCAAACCCTCCACTGCCTCACCCTGCCTGGGCTTCCATCAGTGAGGCTTGAATTATTGATAAGCCAGAAAACAGGGACGGATTTAGGATTTTTCCATTCCATGTACATGTGTGTGTGTGTGTGTGTGTGTGTGTGTGTGTGTGTGTGTGTGTGTGTGTGTGTGTGTGTGTGTGTGTGTGTGTGTGTGTGTGTGTGTGTGTGTGTGTGTGTGTGTGTGTGTGTTGTGGTTTGTACATGTGTGGGCAACTGAGCTCACAGGAAGTTGAACAATCTATAAAGGGAGGGTTAGGTGAGACTATCTCCAAGGGCGGGCGTCTCTCAGGCCAGCAGGGAGAGCGCATCCTATATATCATGCATTCTTGAGGGACTGGGGTTAAAGGTGATGGGAAAGAAGGCAATAGGTGGAGGGAAAGCAACAAGAGTGTGATGAGTGTGGATGAAACATGCATCCTAAAACGAAGTGGGAAATGACAGAAAGAGACAAACAGAGAAAATGTATGGCAGACAGGAAAGGAGACATGATTTGTCCTAACGATAAGTCTGCATTCACACCAAATCTGCCATTGTGGCAAAACCTGCAGTCCTCCCATTCATTTGAATGGGGAGCTAAGGCTCCGGGAGTGGGGACTGCATGGGGTCCATTAAAAAAAGCTGAAGAGGTCATGAGGGAAAAAGTTGAACAAGAATACATTTTTGCAGATAAGCAACCCAACATAACACCAATCATGTAGCTGGCAATCACTTGAGCTGCACAATCCTGCCATGAAGAAGTACTAAGACGTTAATCGCCGTGCAGTCCCAGACGTTGTATCACATGATCTCACGTTTTCTCTTTAGTTATTTTATAGTGGTTGACAAACAGCTTTTAGGTGCATTACCGCCACCTTCCGGATTGGACAATATGACATTTCCATATTAGCCATGTAGTGACAAACATACTTCCACACAACCCTGCAGGAAGGTGCCACATTGCCTGATTTGGTTTGAATGCAGCACATCACACCCAGATGCAACGTGGAATGGCAAAGAAGCCGATGGAGGGAGTGTTGTGACTCCAAAATCAGGCTGATGCTTTTCCCAAATGCTCTGCTGTTATTTCGCTGCAGCTGGGTCTCACTCGGAGGAAACAGATGGCGGTAATAAAAGCTAGGAGCTCGGTGGACGCCTTTATCCCACTGGACTATCAGTGAGCAGGCACACTTCTTTCCAACCCCGACACATAAAGCACGCTGAGGATTGAATAGGGCATGAATGACTGGCGGGCAAGGTGACCAGCAGAGCAGGGATTCAATCTGGGGAAAACAGGCCACCTTTAAGGTTTTAAGGTTTAAGGTTTAAGAATGATTCACAAATGGACTCCAAGAGGGAGGCTGGGGTCTTATCAGCTGTGGAACCATTGAGAATAAGGGCTGGAAACATTGATCAGAGTGGGTTTTAAGTGGCAAACAAGTTAATAAATCAATACAAAGCAAACGATGAATCTTAGAGTGTAAAAGAATAGACATTTTGGGCCATACACCTATTGACTTTCTTGTTGAGAGTTACATGAACGAATCTCTCCTGCTTTGGTATGTAAATAAGTGAAGCCAGAGCCTCTAAGCTTAGTTTAGGATAAAGACAGTGGGAAAGTGGGTGAGCCTGTCTCAGGCATAAAGAAGCAAAGCAGCTCCTCAAAAACTTTGCTTATTAACATGGTATGTGACGGACTGGTTGTTGGCCTCCTGACAACCACACAGTGAGGTGTTTAGGAATTCATTGCATTTGGCCAATAAATAATCTGGCACATAAATACCCTTGCAATGCCAAAAGTTCATATTTTTACACCTCCGTTTTTGTACAAATTAAAGCAGCAACATGTAACATTAGCTGAGCAGTGGCACCAGGCGTCTGTGTTGACAAATGGTAATTGCAGGATTCTGGGGCATTAAATTTTGCTCATCAACGGGGGGATAAACCAATAGGGAAAGGTACTAATAGAATCTGGGGTTACATATTGACCGTAGATCCTTTTTTTTACTTCTAGAAAAGAATACACTGAAAAATATATGGACATGGAAAGACCGGTGCCATTGTAACATCAGCAAAGCCAAGCTCATCCCCTGCTGGGCTTCAGTTACCCATCACAGGCTGTCCACAGGCTGCTGAGGAAGGTTAACTGCATCACGTGTTGGCAGTGGAGGCGTGCAGGGCACGGACTGGAAGTGAAAGTCAGCTCACTTTCCCAATTACCATCAGTATACCATCCAAATGATTTTGAAGCTGGTATCTTAAGGTTACATGCTGGAGCTATAAACAAATGCGAGAGAAGTTTAGTGGTGTCGGTAGGTAAATTTCATTCGCTTCAGTCAGAGCCGAGCTCGCTGTTTCCCCATGTCTTAAGTCTTGTACCACTTGTACAGTGATAACTGTAGTTCTTCTTTAGTCTCTCAGCAGAAAACTTCAACTTCAACTTCTTTAATGTCAATCCACCATGTGGCATACAGACATACAGATGGATCGAAAAACTGTTTCTCACAGTCCCACTATGTGCAAACAAAAAGACAAAACAAGAAAGGCACAAACATGCAACAGCAACAAAAAAAATAAAACAGACAACGTAGTGCAAATATGGGTCCACAGTGCACAAAGTTCAGAGTCCATAGGGCAAGGGGGTGGAGAGGGGAGAGAGCGAGGAGAATGGTTGGGATAGCCGGCTTGTAGGGGCTGGCTGCCAGCCTAGCCCGGATGCCTCCTCACTTACCCCTTTTTTGCTTCCCTCCAGACCACCCACGACGCCTCCACTTCGGGAGGGTAGCAGCAGTTGAGGCTGTTGGATTGGGTGGATGGGCGAAGCAGTCCAAGGATCCGAAGCTTCTCTGCTCGTGTGGCCCTCGAGATGCAACAAGTCCCATTTCTGTCCAGCAGAAACCGACGACTGTATTGTTGTCCTGACAAACACGAAAATCGTTTACATGCACACAATGAAGATACACAGTTAGACACCGCAGTATCAGGAGATAGAGGGGCCGCTGCATCGCCGCCATGTTGGTTGCCCTGACAACCAAGCAGTATGTATTTCCCTCAATTCCTTTAATCAATTAATCCTAAACCTCAAGCATAATTTTGCACATCAAATTCATCATCTGCTCTCAAGCCGTCAGATGCAACAATAGTTCGACTGCAATAAATAACAGTCGTTGCCCGAGTTACCTTGAAATCACGCAGATTGCATGAAATCTCTCCAGACTCGAAACCTGAACACTTCTGCATAAATTTGAAAGACTAATTATCCTTTGGTGATTAGCCGCTGCTCTTGCTTTTATTCCCTTCTCTTTTAATCCCAACCAACCCTTACACCTACGCTCCTTCTTTGCGAAGTCATTAATGGCTAACCTCCCATGGGAGCTGAAGCTACCTGCGTCAAACAAAACAAATACTAGCTTGTTTCATGCATCAGTTGCCAGAGCTCTTGGGACTGGCAGAGTATGAAGTGGGGAGACGGCTGCTCCCGCTAATGTATTTTTAATCACTCGTGTACACTTTTGATTCTCCTGTCCAGACAGGAGACAGATGCAGTCAGTCCTTGTGTCACCTTCCTATTATCTAACATTATTAGAGGGTATTTTGGGATATTTTTTTTAGTCAGGCAATAAGCAGCGCTCACTTATTTTCCTATCTTTTCTACATTGTGTATAAACATGATATTGTAGAAGCAAGAGAAGAAGAGGAATACACGATGTTGCCAAAGTGCTGTTATATGTTTTGCTGGCTGTACCCTGAGAGTCATCTCGGGTGGTGTCAGGGTGAAGACAGGGAAGGAAAGTCGTCAGGTGTTCATCCACATGCCTTTCATCTACTGAATAAAGGAACATTAGGTTGACATGAAGGGAGAAACTCTGCCACCTCAGTGGGATCATGGCTCAATCAGATCCCATTAGTATTGCATGCCACAAGCTCCCTTCACACACAAACAAATCACAGCGGTGGCAGAATGCTGTCTTTCTCCAAATTCAATATACAGAACACCCGTGCTTACATATAGAAGCTATAACTCTGTCCGTAGCAATTTATTTTCTACCTCTGGCGACCTCTGACCTTTGTTTTGTTGGGCAAGGCAAATGCAATTTTGGTATACATTATATTCACATTCCTTGATATGTAAACGCTCACAAACAGGCTCTGATATCCTGTTTTTGACTATCTTTTTTACTCCCTGTGGAGCTTACAAGCAATAATGTTCTCTGATCTCCAATTCAAGGTTCAAGCTGCAGCTCATCATAAAAAAAAGAGATAGAGACCAAAAGGTGAGAGGAGCATAGCAGGGAGGCACATAAAAAAAAAAAATAATGTGATGACAGAGATAACAAAGATGTCAGAGCGGGTTTGAGCTTTTGCAGAGGCAGCAGCCAGCGAGCCAGATGTGACAGTCTGTATTTTGTCTAACACTGACAGAGCGAGAGTGATGGCTGCTTTGATCTGGCACAGGATCTGACATATTTTCACTTCCTATCTGAGCCCTCAACACGTTCCCACTGGCATGTAAAAGACCCGATCCTTCTGCCATTCCTAACCAAAGACAGAGCTGCGCTTGAAACAAAAGTCCTACAAAGCCACCTGTCATATGGGCTGAATGTGATGTGATTATAAATTGTTCCATTAACTTTCCTTTTCTCCAGGGTAGAAGCAGCGAGATTTCTCTGCTCAAGGCAAAGCTGCACGAGGCGAAATAGCTCCAGTCCATCTGTCCAAATTTATTGCAACAGTGTTTTGCTAACAACCCCACCTGCAGCTAAGTAAATGTTATCATTGCAGAAAACGGGCTGGTATGCGTGTTCGTATGGATTGGAGCCCGAGCGGAAATCTACAGTTAAACAGCGTAAAGCCCCCTCCCAGTCTGTGTAAACAGTGGATAGCTGCTTCACCCTCTGGTCTGATCTGCTTTCACCTTTTGTTTGTCTCCTGGTCGCCAGGCAGTATAAACTCCTTCAGTCTGAAACCAAAACAAGAATCAGGCCTCTTTTTACACGAAGGTCTGGTCACAGATTAAACTGTGACTTCATGACTGAATCTCTAATCCTCAGTCTATGATATGGAGTTAAGAAGGCTCGAACATGGGCTCAGGGATTTACCCTCAGCCACTCCACTGTGTATCCCCATAAAATAATGGGCATGTCTGTGCATACAATTTGATATTGCTGCGAATGACCTCATTCAAGATTTCCAGTCTACATTACAGTACACTGTATCTATCAGTGGTGAAAAGTAAAAGTGTAACTACTCCTATTATTGAGCTGGTATAATGTTAACCAGTTGGCTACTTGCATTTTATACTCCACCATATTTCAAATATTGTACTTTTTTGTTGCTAGTAACTTTGCAAAATAATGTTTTGCCCAGAACTTTGGTCCAGATTTATGCCCACAACAACTATTGCCACCTACTGCCATGAAATTTTATTAATGGTGTCAACAGGACAAATTTAGATGACTTTGGTGTTCCCTTCATTTCTATCTACTGCTATCATGAGGCCAACATTTACACTTTTTCACTGACATATTTCAACATCTGCCAGGCGAAGCGACACAATATTTTCTTCAAACTTTCAGGGTGTCCACAGAATGTCTCTTGACTTTGGTGATTGCTAGGATTTTTCATGTAGACTTCACATTTTGTGGGTTTTAAGACAAATATTTCAACAATTTCTGGATGGGTTTATTGTGATCAGGGTCTTTCTATACATTAAACTAAGATGGCAACATTTAAGTTACTAAACTTCAGCATGTTGGTGTGATGTATGAACATTTTGAATTTATCCCATGGGCAATCTCTAGATGAAGATCATGTGATATGACTGAGAGAACCAGAACAGCGGAGATTAGAGAGTTTTCTAAAATTCCGGAGGCTACAATGAATACTTTTACTTTCGACAAGGTTATTTTGCTGATAATCAGCATTTTGACTTCAGTTAGTGTTTGAAATCAGGTCATTGTGACATTGCTACGTTTCCTTTTTAAGTGAAAGATCTGAGAGCTTCTTCCCTCACTGGTAGCTGTGTTGTCATTAAATTTGTGTGTGGGTTGATATCACTGCGCCATTAATCTGATTAATCTGGTCTTCCGTTTTTTTCTACCAGGAACAGAAGGTACATTCAGCTCATGTACTGTAGATGCACTAAATCATAACAACATCATTTTCATTTTAACATCAGCCGAGAGACTCGCTTTATGACCAAATATCAAAAGTTTTGACACAAAAAGTCCCCTGGCTACGACAAACCACTTCTACTCATTTTCTATGTCTTTGGCTGGCAGACATACAACCTGTAGGTATAGGAAGTGCCTCTTTAACAGCAGCATCTGCAAATTGGGCTGCTGAGAAAGGCACAGCTGATCTCTCACCCTCAGGGGTTCGAACAAAAGAAAATGTCAGATAAATACTTCCCTGACTAATCGAAAGCCAAGGATTTGGCCTGGGTAGTGTTTATCCACCAGTCTGTTTGGATTACTGAACAGCACAGAGGATATTGTTCAGATATACATCCGTGTTGTGTAAAACAGAGCACAGAATAAGATGCTCAGCCCATGTCTGCCACACAGAGGAAGACAGGAACCAGATGTAATCCACCCACACTGTGAGGAAACAGTTTCATATCGCTGTCTGGGTTGCAGGTTAATAAACGTGAAGAAAGCATGTTGAGAGGCTATTTAGGGTGTCGTTTGTGCCAACGTGGCAACTGAATTTAAATGATGATGATCAACTACAAGAAGAAAAGGTGAATCTGACAGGGTGATTTTAATATTACCTTTGGTATTCACTGATTTCCTCCTGTCCACAGCGAGCATATGGGTAATGTTTCACCTGCACCCTGGTAATAACTAGAACCACAAGTACCCCACTTTTCTGTGAACTGCTGGCATTCCTGTATTTCAGATCCCATCTGAAGTGACAACCTCATATTTTAAAGTGGCTCTCTGGAGTTTTTTTCAACAGGAAACGCTGCTTCTCCTCTTACTTAAGTTTGAGCTTTATTTGAAAATGTAGTCAAAACATTTTTGGTAGTTATGAATGGACACATGTTTTAGGCCTATTTTGGGGACACAATATGATGACAGAAAAAAAATAAAGCCAGCAGAAGAGCAAGTCTGCAGAAAAAGCATCAAATGGCTTTTGTGTTGTCATTCTAAATGTGCACTACAGTCCGTAGTCTGTAATTTCATGGTTCAAATGCAGTTAAGTGTGATGAGTTAAATTACTGAGGGCAACCGTGAATGTGGTGTTCCCCACCTACACTTGAAATGGTAATCCTGTCCAAAAGGTAACAAGTTTACACAATATTTTTTTTTACATTCAAATGAAGAGTGGATAATTACAAGCAAATCATATGCCCACGTTCAATTGAATATTTCTGTAAACTCTTGCTAATGCAGCGGTGAAAGTGAGATGCACCTCTTACAGGTTATCTTAAAAGGGATATGAAACAGTAGGACTGAAATGAAATATATTATGAGATATCATATGATGGATCTGTTTTAAGGAAGGCATTATAGAAAAGTTATTATTTTTGCTTTCTCTGGGTCTTTACTTTTGAATTTACTTTTACTCACATGGGCTTCCCACATTACACCATGAAAATGTTCCAAAACCTCATGTTTTCCATTGGCAAAATACATGTTTCAAATGTACACAATCACATTGTGTACATGTGATCATGAGTTTTTGCACATGTGAAATTCACGTGGTTTTTCTGTCAGGGTTGACAGATGTTGTTTGTGCTGTTTGT
The DNA here is from genome assembly GCF_029030835.1 of Brachyistius frenatus. NCBI lineage: Eukaryota > Metazoa > Chordata > Actinopteri > Embiotocidae > Brachyistius > Brachyistius frenatus. The sequence goes on from NW_027210621.1 coordinate 4,394,544, forward strand.
GTTCACTTTTCTGTTGACAATCAGCTCTAATTACAGAATTGTATTTGGCTTGTTCAGTCCAAGTTATAAAGATCAAACAATGTATATACAGTACATGAATCACATCTGTTCTTCTGTGGCTCACTCAAGGGGTCAATAATCTTAAACGTCCACACAGAAAATAATGGGATTGTTCTTGCTGCATTTGATGTTTTTCAAAAATAATTTTCGGTAATTTGAATGAATAATAGATGTTCCTTTTCTTTCACCCTTACTGTGATCCTCTACTTCAGTTTCGTGTCAGAAACAAAGCACCGTCATGGATTCAAGAATAACCTGGTTCCGATATTGTTTTGACACCAGAAGAGGAAGTGCATTCTGCACTGCTCTGTGCACCTCCCTTTTATTTTCCCCAGTAGATATGCAGTCTGTCAGATGTGGAAGCTCACAGATTTTTTTCCTGTTTTGACTTTTCCTGTCTCCGTTCCTTCCTGTTGAGCAGTGCTCAACTGCAGTGTGTTTGTCTTAAATGTCTGCATCTGAGTTGTTACATTTGCAGGCCATGGCGGGTGTCACCAGGACAGAGAAAAGGGTGGGATTACTATTGATTTTCTCTGCTGTATGTGCAAAAAAGATGGAGGGAAAAAGTGAACAGAGAGAATATCCAGATGCGTTCATTGCAGCTCATTGGAGCAGAAGTTGTATCCTGAAGTTCATTGGTTTCTCTGAGGCTGCTGCACTGACCTCCAAACCCCATCCAACCAGGCAAGGCCTATTGTCCTTAATTCACTGTGTCCAACAAAGACTTTTGTCCATTGACTTCGTGCAGCCAACTTTATGTTTCACTGTAACTTGTAGACACTGAATATAGGATGCCAGAATGAGTTAGAAGTGTATCCACGATAATAATTGTAAAAAGCGACCTCATGTATTACTGTTGGCAACTCGTGTTCATGTATCTGTGTATCAGATGTGTACCTCCATTCAAGCTGCTAATTTATTAATTCCATTTAAAATAATATGTTTAGAAGTATCAAGGTCTCTCTGCAACCACTCCACCACAATAGAGAGCAAGCAGCTGCTGTAGTATCAACAGCACAGTGAAGACATGTGTGTGTGTGTGTGTGTGTGTGTGTGTGTGTGTGTGTGTGTGTGTGTGTGTGTGTGTGTGTGTGTGTGTGTGTGTGTGTGTGTGTGTACAGTATGCGTGAATTGATTCAGCGTTGCTAGCAGTGCAGTGTTGTTCTGTGATGAATCACTGTAATTTGCGCAGCCTGCAAAGGAGGCGATTCCACAGACTGTTAAAGGCAGCAGTGGTGCATTGATTACCATAGCAGGTAATTGCTTGGTGAAGATAAAATCAGTGCTAATCCTGAGATGTTGTCAGATTTTGAAACAAGAAAAACTTTTGATCTTCCCAGCGGGTATGTAAAAGCTTGGCCATGCCAAAGGAGATAAGCTGATGTGGACCAAATCAATTCCTGCAGTGGGTTAATTGCTTTTCTGTGCATGTCCAGCACATTTTAAGAGTGAGGAGGATTGTGTTTATATTGATTCACTGCACAAGGAAGAATTTAATTTCCCCAAACCTTTTCGCAGGACAGTCTGAGGTTATAAAATCCAATTATCTAGGATTGCCCCAAAACTACACCAAAACCACAGGAGAACTGCAATATTGAAATGACTGACATGATTCAATGGGCCTTTTGAAATTTTGAATGACTGGAGATACGGATCAATAGATCATGTAAGATTACATTCACTGAGATAATAAACAGGTTCAGGGAGGCTTGTACACTGTGTCCTCTGTGGAGGACTTCGTCCTGGGAAATATGTTGCGGTCTGTCCTATGTCCTGTTTTTATTTTTTAGAAAGCACTCATAAAGTAAATCAAATAAACCAGGTTCAACTAAGTTTTTAAATTGGAAGTGAATCCGGTAAGTTTCACTGATGTCTACTGGGGCATGTCTGTCAACAGTGGTAAAGTGTGCATTTTGTATGTGACTGATGAATAAAGTAAAAGATATCATAAAATACATAACAATATGTTCTCAATATTTAACTCTGTCATGATCCCTGTCTGTCCCTTTGTTTTCCCCTATCTCCTCTTCCTCATGTTCCTGTCTCTATCCCCTGTTTGTTTTGGTCTGTCATGTGTTCTTGTTTTGATCTGTGTTTGGAGCGTGTGGACTCATCCACCTGCCCGCCTCCAGACACCTCCCATTATCACGTGATCAGGTCGGCATAGCTGTCTCTCATTCCAGTAGTCACCACCTGGCAGTATATGAACCCCGGTCCTGCACTCCACCTGCGTCAGTCCGTACAATAACCTCACCTGGTACTACGCTGAGGTTCCGTAAATCAAGTCTGCATAGTTTGCAATTCCGGTTCTGACTCTCCTGTCTGTCCTCCACCTGCCGCAGTTCCTAGCAGCATGTCTGCCTGTCTGTGATCCTGTGATCCTGCCTGCTATCCTGTGTCGGGCCACGGGTGCCACATAGTCGACCCTCCCTGACGTGCTGAATTATTCCAAAGGAACCATTCAGTCAAATTACCGGATAACCTGTTCTTTGGAAATAAATATTCTTACCTATAATCCAACTGTTGTCCGTGCTGCATTTGGGTCCACTCTCACCACATACCGTGACGCTCTTGGCTGAACAATGATGAAACTATAGCAGTAATCACGACTCCCAGTGAGGGATATCAGCAGCAGTGCTAATTTCCTTAAATTTTTTTCCATAAATACAATTAAAAAAAACAACAACAAAATAAATCACATGTTTTTGGGGCTCCCAAAAGTCCTAAATGTAGCTGGGGGGAGTTGCCCACTTTTCCTGGTTGCTGTTGTTTGACGTGAAGCCTTTGAGTCCCAGGTTTTATAAACAATGATGACCTAGTAATTTGCCAAAAACTATAATCGGGTTTGAACCCTCAAATGTGGATAGCTGTTGTGCTCATTATCTTGTGACACTTAAGAGTTTGTCTGTCAAAGAGTGTGCTCAAATGTGGGCTACAAGAGCTAAATGTCAAATGCATTCTCATTTAGAGGTTTGCAACAAAACAAAAGCTCTAAATGCAGTTCTGAGAATATGTCGGGGGTAATGGGCAGGAATTAGCATTTGACTCGTTCAGTCCTCCATTAATCCATTAATTCATTCTTCCTTTAACTGGTTACATTCAGCAGTAGTGTTTCAGTGTGACGGATTAAATCTCAGTAATTCTAACATGTTCTGTTAGTGGTGCTTTTTAATTGAATTCTGTCTGCACATTGTAATAGCCAAGGCTGCAGGGAAGAGCGCTCTCTCCGTTCACCTTGATGTGTTGGAGACAGAGATACAGCCACAGGCCATAATAGAGACTTCACAAGACTCTGAGAGAAGAATACAGCAGTATGATGATCACTTCAAAGCCATCAGAGGGTCAATACATAATGGATGACACAGGAGCAGTCCGCTCTGTGGTGCATTGTTCTTTCCTCCCAATTAATTTAGAGGTAATTATTCCTCCGACACCTTAATAAGATGAGAGGCCACCTGAGAGAGGCTGCTGCAAGTGCTGGAATTGGAAAACCCATTCACAAGCACAACTGATCATATGTCACTCACTTAGACATGCTCAGCTTCATCGTATTTTTTTTGCCCACACTGTAACCATCCACAGTCAGACCACTCAAAGGAAAAGACACATCTACTACAGGTGGAACATTTTAATAGGAAGAAAGAAAAGAAAGATACCAAAAAAAAAAAAAAAAAAACAGGTCGGTCAAATTATCCTGACTTTAAGCCCCTATCGGAAACGTTCCTGAGCTCATGCAATTGTGTTTTCAATGCAGTGCCGCTGAGGACCAAAAGATCGCAGACATCCAATATAGTTTTCCCTTGTGTAAAGAGATTTGCAAATCATCACATTCTGTTTTTATTTACATTTTACAGTGTCTCAACATTTTGGGAAACAGGGTTGTACAGGCTCACTTTGCTTTGCTTGGTCTCCACCAAAAATCTGTCTCTTTAGTTGTTACATACTGCTCATCAACTAATTGTTTGTCTGCTGTTTTACGCCGCCAAATAGCGTTGATGAGAGAGTGAACCAAAGCAGTTGAACCAAAACAAAAAAGGTCAAAATCTGTGGATCCCTTTTAACACAATCCACTAACGTTCAATTATTCATTTATTTGATCGTTAGTATAAACATATCAATGTGCACTTTGAAATTTCAACAAAGCGTTGAACGAGTTTAAGTTTTTCCCGGACGTGTTCTGAGGTGTAAACTTGTGATGTGTGACTGGCAGTCTGCCGGTGAGAAAACAGCATCGCTAATGCAACCTGCCCATTTGGATTCAAAGGGAAAGGAAACCAACAATGTTCCGGGTATATTTGGGAACAGTGGGGATCTTGAGCGGGCTCTGTTGTTGCCACATTGTTTGTTTGTTGCTGAAGAGTTTGTGGGGCCTCGTGGGACACTTGCAGAGGAGACAAAGACACACACACAGGGACTGATGATGATGTACTGCCTCGATGTGTTGAGGAGCTTCCTCAGCAGTACACGATGCCAGGAGAGCGCAGTGACTCAGGCTGACACAGCGGGTGTGTAGGGCCAAAGAAACTACTATCTGTTCCCAATGCACCACAACTCCTCTGCCAGAAACAGCACAGCTTTGCAGCCCAGTTTCCGTAGACTCCCTAGCCTCGTTGTTGATGGTATTGTTGTTTAATGTGATGTTTGTGTCCCTGGATGTTGATCATTTGCAAGTCTGAATTTTTATTTCATCTCTTCCTCATTCCCCTATGAGCCTAATAATCCCTTCGTTTTTCCATGCTGTGCTAAATAAGTAAAAAAGCACTTTTCTTTGTAAAATAATGATTCAATTAATAATAATAACATAAGATATTCAATATTTGAACTTAACTCAGGGTGTGTTGCTGCCAAAATAAAATAAAGACATGAAGACAGCCACAACAGCTCCTGTGTTGAAAGTCTGACATTTTGATGGGAGTTCTTTAAATATAGTTTTAATAATGTCAGTGTTGCACACTGGAGATTTATTTTTGACAATCAGATCAGTATTCACTGCGACTACTGTGGCTATAGGTGCTGTTTTTTCTCTGTAACTTTTATAGTTGTGTCTGTAAAAGATTTGGGCCAAACTGTCCAAGGCCACATACAAAATGCATGATATCTGCTTTGGGCAGACTTAATAAACCCTATTTAACATTAACAATGGTACTGTATAATTCAAAGCCTCTTTTTTATTTTTTAAGATCACAAAACAGAGGAATGAGTAATTAATAACAGAGAGAATGATTATGGGTTCGTGTGGGATGCAAAAGTCTACTTAACAGGTGACAGCACTGTGTTTGATGTTTGGATTTTATTGGCCAAAAACTTGTCATCTGAAGCCAGTTTGATGCTGCAAGTAAAATCTTTAGATGAAAATTTGGTCTTTAACAAAAACTCATTAGAATTTATTTTTCCAAAATCATTTATTTCCCTCAAGTCACAGTTATGTATTTTGCACGAGTCTTTTTTTCTTCAGTGAAACTGCGTAAAAGGAAAATCCAGTCATCATGCATTACGCATGAAACAGGATTGTTTATGTTGTTGTTGAATGGCAGATTAAGACTGCAGCTAACAAGGTGAGGTTTAACTGTATTTAAAATATCGTTGTAGGTGAACTCGTGTCAAATAGGATTACGGGCTAATTAGCGTTTAAAAGGCTGTGTTCTCTCTTGGTGTTAAGAGCATTTCCCGCCTTGCAAGTGTTCCGTACTGTTGACATGCTTGAGGTGGTCAAGCAAACCCAAGCGTCAGATCACATAGCCAGGTCTGGAAAATTGTATATCTTATATTTAACAGGCATTTTGCACAGGTTCCTTCCTACATCATTATCATCAGCATGCCTGCTGTTTACAACAACATCAGTAAGACATCTGTCTCCTACTGTCAGATGCACTGTATATTTGTAATACTACTTCATATTTACCTTACAAAACATTTTACAAAGTTCCAGCAGCAAGATGCTTTGCCTCATTTATGCATACACAGAGTTCCGGTGTGTCGGATGTTCATATTTTCACCATGACTCCACTGAATCACCATCCAGGACTTCACAAAGCTGAGAAACGGAACCAGTCGGAGGACAGGACAAACCAGACGGCACTACTGCTGGAGCTTAAACTCATGTCAAGCTACATTCTGTGCTCCACTCCCCTCCATGTTGACAGCAGATGGCCTGCAGGGTAACATTGTCAGCAGGGCACTCATTGCTATGCACAAAAACTACTGTCAACTGTCTGCAAAAGGGCGAGAAAAATATGGAACACGAGGAAAGCATCAATGAGCAACAGAACATCTTGTGACGACTGTTGAAATGACGTGGCTGAATCATAATCATTTGAAATGACGTCAATGGCTTTTACATCTCTAATGTGCGGTTACACCATTATTACAATACTTATAAATATAATACAATGCTGCAGGAGGGCTTAGCCTGCTTGATATTTGTTTCTACATTTGGTCAATTATAATTCCTATGCAGAGCCAGGGATGCTGCACCAATCAGGCAGCAGTCTCTGCAACACGGCAACGTGCCTCACATTCAGACGGGCCATGTCATATTTTCCAGAGAAAAGTAGCAGGCCAAGCACTTGGCTCACAGATCAGACTATCGGACCATGTGTCGTGCCATCCCTCAAATTCACTCTTTTATGTGATGCTTGGTAATCAGGTCATCTAATGTTTCCATGTTCTTAATACCACTGCTCATCTCCACATGCCTGCTTCCCTGTCATTACACAGCACTACCCAGGACGCTGTTGTATATCCTCTTACATGCCATTAATCATGTTCAGGGGTTGACAACAATCAGGGAGACGGCAGAAATGAGCATAGAAAACGCTCCATACACACTTATCACATGCAAGCATGTTCATGTAAAGGATTTAAAAGCAAGTTTAGTGACTCTACTGAAAGACTGGAAGCGTTTGTGTGTGTGTGTGTGTGTGTGTGTGTGTGTGTGTGTGTGTGTGTGTGTGTGTGTGTGTGTGTGTGTGTGTGTGTGTGTGTGTGTGTGTGTGTGTGTGTGTGTGTGTGTGTGTGTGTGTGTGTGTGTGTGTGTGTGTGTGTGTGTATGTGTGCGTGTGGTGGAGGGACTGTGAAAGCTTTTGCACCAAATCTATAGAAATTCATGATTTTAAATCAGTGAGGGGATAGAGAGAGAGAGAATGGAACAGGAGTGTGCAGAGAAAAAAAAAAAAAAAGGGGACTGAATTAAGAGATTAAAGTAGCTGCAGGATTAAGCTTCAGGTTTTAATGATGGAAATGGAAAAGCTGTGAACAGACTCTAACATATTCTCTCTGGCCCTCTTCTCCTCTTTACTGCCTTTTTCCAGAGCATGTGTCTCCTGCTGATTGTGTGGACAGCCTCCAGGGAGAGCCAGCTCTGTCCTCCATTAAATAACATACATTTGTTTAAAGAACATTTATGTGCAAGCACACGTTTCCTCAAGCAATACAGATCCACTTGGTAACAAATACATGGACAAGATTTCCATTTCTGCCCATACACACAAATTCATGTTTGCACTTACATGCATACTCATAGACTGCAAGTAACAGGATTAAGGTTATAGTGGTTTTACAGCCACAATAAAGCATTTGGCTCAACCACGTGACCACCAACATATGAAGAGGATGCCATACACAAGGACAAGTGTGGCAGAAGTAAAGTTATTCACGAGCAATATCAAAAACCGAAGTGAAATTATGAGCGTGTGGAGGCTGGCCAAAAACAACAAAAGGATGGGGAGAGTGTGGGCCAACCAAGCCATGGACCGTCGGACCCACAGCTTCTCCCCCTGAATTAACCCCGACAAATAAACTAATAAACAAAAACAAAAACAAAAAACTGGACCACCCGGCCTCCATCCTCAAACAAAAGAAAAATACAAATGAGCGTAATTAATCAGAGGGATGGTTCAAAGGTACATAGGGAGGGAGAGCACCTTCTCCTTCAACCCCCTTAAATAACCTAAGTGGGCGGGGCCATCCACTTATCACACCATCAGAAACACCTGAAGAGAAAGAGAAAGAAAAGAGCACAAGGTGGATTGCATAACATTCGATTAAAACACTTGGCAGTGACTGATTTAAAGTAATTAGACTTCCAAGATAAAGTTTGAATAATCAGGTGTAATCACTTTCAGGAAAAATCATATTAATTCCACAAAACGTGTGAGCCAATGGAAGGTCTTGTTTACGTTACAGGACACCTTTACATGATTTTTGGTGACTGAAGGTTACTGCATGATCTTTAATAAGCATGAACAAATTCAAATCCTTGTGAGTATATCTTCCACAACAGGCAAGCCTGGTCTGTGATTCAAGAGTGTGAATCAGGATCGTTTTTCTTACTTTGATTTAACCAGAATAAACGGTTATAGTTACTCAGTGTTGATTAGAATGCACTACTCTGACCAAAGTAGTGGTGTGTCCCCTGTTAAAATAATTGTGACAAAGCAGTCGATTAAGGTCACCCTAAACCATTGATAATTAGAAAACTGCAGGGTTTAACATTTTTTACACACGCGTATGAACCTGCGAGTGTGTTAGACAGCTTGACTTCCAGCTCAGTGCTCCCATTTCAGGCATTAGGCCTCACTTCTCGTATCTCCCCTGAAGCCACATTATATCAGCACACATTATATATACTGCTCGTACAAAAAGTTTATCTCCAAGTGTGAAACTCTTCCTGACTGCTGAAATACTAAAATATCCCACTACCCTTCCTGCATCACCATATTTTCCGTGGATCACTTTCAGCTGTGCTTTAATTGTCAAGAGAGCTGACTGTACTGAAGATAACTCATGCCCTGAAGAAATGAGATGCTAATGTATTGCTGGCCATTTGAAATAAATCTGCAAGGTGTTCTTTCATGCAAATGCAAGGTGCCCTGTGTGTCAGCAAAAAGGCCAAAAAAATTGTACGTTTGAGGAGAAAAGATGCATGACGATGCCTGGGATGTTAGTGGGGTTCCTCAAAAACTGTTCTTGGGCATTACCTGAAAATAAAGGATGAATTTGTTTGTCAGTCCTCCCCTTTCTCTCAGAAAACCTAATGTATCCCATTTTATTCTGATTGGCTATTAAAGACCGAACATTGTATAAACTCAAATTTACTTAGCCTTTTTCATGATTAAGTAGGTGTGGATGCTAGACAAATACTGTGAAAGTGTCAAAAGTCTACGCAGAAATGTATACAACCCTAATCCAGTAACTTTGCCATGTCAGAAAGCTGTTCGTAATATTGTCACAGATAATATTATTTCATATTGTATCAGAAATCCAAAACTCTTGCTGTATAACGCCGCCCTCCACACCGTTCCCTCTACAACCCACCGACTGCTTGATACAGCTTTGATGCGGAGGAAATCTCCAGAGTCGTCACTTTTGCTCCCTTCAAATGTGATCATATTTACCGTGTACACGAGAAGAGTCCATATGAATGGCTTGTGTTTTTCACAACGTCAAAACTCTACTTTTCTCACTACTTTTCTGTAAGCCTTGAGTTCACGAGTTGTGACCTGTTTGCTGACGTTTACAGAAATGGCAGAGGCCATGGAAATGAATTTTTTGTTGGATGTTAAACTAATATATTGTAATTTGGTCATACAGAGTTTGTTTTCATAACTTAATAGCCTACGTGTGAGGAAAATATTGATCTTGCCAACAGCTTGTCCTTCTGTCCTTGCCTTTGCATTTTCTCCATTACATACCCCCCCTGTTAGCTTGCTAAATTGTTAGCCTCTGAGGCTTCTAGACACCGTCCATGTGGACGCCAAACATACGGTACACACCACCTCCTATGTTGTAACCACAAGCTCTCGAGTTCCATTTGAATGCAGCAATTGTTGCAGACCTAACAAACTACAAGAACCGCGAAAATGTAGAGAAAATGCTGCTCCGTTGTTGAATGAAAAAATAATTGTTGTTGTTGCATAGCCTTCCAAAGGACAGTAATTTAAGAAACCACTGGCTTTCAATTATATTTTCTGAAATACCGCAGTCATTTAGTCCAAACGTGACTGTCTGCTTGTCTCATTTCAGCGATGACTGCTTCCTCAGTTTAGCTTAATATCATGCTGGTTTTGCAAAGAAGTTGCAGATCAATAACACTGCAGTTCCCACTTTGCTTGGACCAACTACAAATCAGCAACCACTAAGTTTACTACTCATTAATATTTGATGTATCATAAAGGTCGTAGCTAACATGTTTGTTAGCATTATATCAATAAATGAATGGATGAGTTCAAATCTTCACTTCCAATTGGTGACACTTTGGACACAGGAAGAGATTTAAAGTCTCGGCCTCTGATCAGCCCAATTTTCCTCTTCTGTGTGATGGGTGCCAAACCACTGTGAAAACTTTAGGAAGGGACTTTAAAGAAACCCTGTGGATTTCCTCTGTTCAGTGATAATCACAATTCTTAGATTTGATCTCAGATGCTGCAATATTCTGTGAAAGAGTGTTTTCTGTCAGTTCTGGCCCCACTAGACTGATTTACCTCTTCATTTCAAAGGAGAAGTATTCCCTTTGTTGAAGGGCTGAGCCTATCGACTTCACAGATCAAATCCTCATAGTGCATCCATAATGAGTCAAAGGGCCAGCTTTGAGGGGTTATACCAAAATAAAAGACAAAGGGTGAAAGAGAATTGAGGAGTGAACAGTTTCTTATGGAGAGGCCTAAATGCAAATCAAAGTGCACATTTTGTTTTCAGGAAACGCAATGCCTGTTTTGTCTAACAGGACTCAAACACAGCTGACTGTGCCATGTCTCCGACAGTAAATAGAAATTTAAAATCTGAAAGACTCGTTGTTTCAATCCTCTCTATGCATCCTGACTCACGTTCTGATGATACTCCTCTGAGCCCGGGAGTCTAGCCAGCACACTGTCACTGTTCAAGCCAATGTTGAAAGATGAGAGAAATTCAAGAAAAAGAGCTGATGAGGCAACAATCTCTAATGAGTTTCAAAGCAGAATGTTTTCTATGGATTTATCAGCAATCTGTAGCCAAGAGGAGTAGGCCTGAGTGTTGATGTTGGTGTGAAATGTTGTAGCTAAGACTGACTGGATGGTATAAATTGTAGTCATCGTGTAGCTGGTGAGAGGGCCTGCTGTGACACTCTTTAGGACTGTGACAAACCCTAATCTGTAGCTAATCCTCTACTCAGAGCAAGAGGATATATCTATTGCTGCTTAACAGTTACCAGCGCGCCTGATAAAACTATTCTATTTGTCAGATTTTTAATGATGTTTAGTTTCCCTCTCGGTCAACAACTTGAGGATTAATTCCTTAACCTCAATATTAACCCCGAGCAGCGCAGAGCTGAACTGCATCAGGCTGGAGGCACATTACTGATGGAAGCTGATAAGACAACATCATTAGGAGCTGAGATGTTGCAAATGGCCATCAGGCCTCATTATGACCAAGAGGAAGAGCTACAGGTTGGAGCTTTAATTCTGCTTGTGTTAAATGAGGCAAAGAGCGGAACATATAATGATCACAACAGAAAGAAAATACACATCAAAACATCTTCAATAAGACAGGACTCTATTGTGCATGAACAGGAGCCTCTGTGTGATATTTGTTACTCACTAGGAGCTCAATATAAAGCCAAAATGACACATGGATGTTTTTGTAAATCACAACAAAACAGCAATTTGATTGTCCCCTCGCATCAGTGGTTACTTCTCGTGGAAACAAGATGCTGTTGGAGGAATAATTATCATAAAAGGGTTTAAAAATTACAAAATACTTTGTTCACTAGTTTCAAATTGCAGAAAAGTAATTAGACTAGAGTCATTATGGCCAGAAACTTTTGCGAATACTTTTGAGGGTACGGTGTATTCAGGGCTGAACACCAGTTATCATTGTTATTGTGTATTGTCAGTAATAGCTAGGGATAACAACGTGAAATTCTGCCAATATATTACAATTATGAATCCCAGTAAGCTTCTTTTAGTTCAACAGTTTTGGGAGTCGGCTTTTTTTTTTAAGGTAATGCAGGATTGTTGGTGTGTGTGCCTTCATTTGTCAGACTGCTGCTGAACGTGTTCTCTGTGTACGGGTGGTAGAGGTGTGTGGAGGCGATTCACCCAGAAAAAAGAGAAATATGACTCAAAGCAACTCAAAATTTTTCTTCCATCTTGTGTCTTTTTTGCTGCCTTTCCAAGTTGATCCAGTGGTGAGTCCACAGTTGGAATTAACATAAAAACACCCCAAGTTGGAGGTTGTGTGAACCCTGTAGCCTCACTGTGAGGACACAGTTTACGTTAAGCTGACTGTGTATTACACAAGTTACCTGCCATCTTTTGCTGTTATATATTTCCTGCTATGAAAGGGGTTTTGTTTATGGTGCAGATGGGACATTTGGTGGTGGGCTGCTGGTTACAATTGTATCTAGAAAACAGCCAAATATCAAACTCAAGGCTTTCAGAATTGGTTGTTCACACAATACTGGGTGACATCACTATTGGTTGCTGCTCGCCCTTACTCGAACCCTTACCTCATTCAAACTCTAAAACCAAGTCGTAACCCTCAAAAAGCAGACTCTACCCCTGGAGACCTCCGGCTTTGTCCCTGTGCATTAGTGTGTATTCAGGTTTTAGTCCACATTGGGACAGAAAAACAAGTGCAGACACACACACACACACACACACACACACACACACACACACACACACACACACACACACACACACACACACACACACACACACACACACACACACACCTGGTAATTCATTAGTGAAGCTTGATAGCATTTTATGCAGAGCAGGTAGAGGAACAAATGGCACTGCATTGGTTCATGTAGTGATTATTGTCATTATTATTCCACATTCTGGCCGCCTGTAATTACCCACTTTGCTTCCTGGTACACTGATTTCTCCCTCTGACTTCTTCCCATTGCTGGCTTGAAGATAATGTGATCACAAAATAAGCCAAACTGCAGAGCTTCTGAATCAGAGCCAGAGAACAGCTTTGAAGTCGCATGGTTAATATTGATGAGGTGAGATAGTTTGGATGATTAGCACCAGAGATTTCACTTCTTTCTTTTATTTTGCATCATTAAGGTCAAATGCCTAGAATTTCACACTTTGCTTACATTTTTCATTTGTTTGATCAGTGGACATGGTACAGAGAGCAGGGCAGAGAAATCTAATTAATGACATTACATATATTATCCTTTGACTGAGTAAAAAGAAAATGATAAGAAATATTTTTTTCAATACTCCAAAACAGTGTTGTGCAGAACAAAGAAGCTCTATAGGGATATTGTTTTCTATGATGGGAAAATACATCTCTGTTTTAATGTGTATGTGTGATTGCTAGACTAGCTCAGCCTAAGCACTACACACAATCAAACAATTTAGATCTGATGACATGCAAAAGCTACTACATCACAGGTTTAAGTAAACTTGCTGACACTCTTCACAGTTTGAAAGCAATGTGAATATAAAGCCTGAGTCCGCTACTCGCCCGGTGACATTTGTTCACCGTGGTGCCACAGCAAAGCTCTCTACGCATTGTACTTCTTGAGCAAGTCACTTTGCCAGTGCCTCTTGCGATCTGGAAAGACTCTCGGCAAGCGTATCTTTTTGAAGTCGTCAATGCATTTCTTCAGATCCTCCTCCAGCAGTTTCCTCTCCTCCTCCTCCTCATCCACCCCAGGCGGGGGGCCACCGTTCTCCCTGACACTGGGCCGTGGAAGCGTCTGTAAGTTGAGGGTGGTCGGGCGCTGGGGGCTCTCAGTGCGGGGCGACGTCGGGGGAGGGGGAGGACTGGAGGTAGAGGAGGGTTTGGATGGCGGCAGAGGTGGAGGGAGGAAGGGAGGTGGCGGAAGAGGGAGGTCTGCCGGGCTGTATGCAGCAGGATTTGTCAGAGGAGGAGGAGAGTCCACAGGCAGTATGTCCAGCTTTGTGCAGCTGCTGGTTTCTGGAAGGCTTTGAGTTCGGCTGGTGCTGCTGTAGGGTTCCACTGTGGCAGACTGAGCAGCAGCAAGTTTAGAGGTCACCATTTCGTTGGGAGCTGAGGGGTCAGAGGTCATTGCCTTGGAAATCGCCGATGAAGTACCTGTAGAAGACAAAAAGATGAAGTGTACCTATGGGTGAAATCTGAAGTATTTTGTGCTGAATTCAGATCATTCAACAGCTTCTTTGCTTTCTTGCTGAGAGATAAATAAGAATATTGTCTGTATGTTAAATATGAAAATGAAAGCCAGCAGCAGATTAGCTCAGTTTAGCACAAAGACTATAAGGAGGGAAAACAGCAATCCTGGCTCTGTCCAAAACTATTTCTTGCCAAAAAACTTCTCAGTTTTATCGTCACTATAATATTGGCTAGCGACACTACAGAAATACTGGATAAGAACTTGTGTAGAGATTAAATACGATCACATGTTTTCAGCAGCGATCTTTAAAGGTGCTCATAGGCACATTTTTAAACTTAAGCCAGGCTTGCTGTTTCTTCCTGCTTCTTGTCTTTATGCTACAACATGCTGCAACAAATTCAATATACAGACATTGGTATCGTAGTAGCAGCATTGATATTCTAATATGTCATCCGTCAAGAAAGCTATTCCCATAAAAATGAAAAGCAGAAGAATAAATTTCATGCTCAGGTGTCTGTTGTGTTTGAATAAAAGGTCTCAGCTGCCAGCGGAGCTTTGCACAGAAATTTGATTACATTTCACTTGTTTGCCTTATCAGAGTGTGTCAATAGCATGTGACTGGCATAGAAACAAGCACCTCAACCTTCAGCTGCACAGTTTTTGTCTCCAAGAGTACAAAAGTAAACACATGCTGGCACGAGAGCGTGTTGGGGCATTTTGGAAGCAGAAATTAGCAGAGAAAGGAGCTCAGCATGAAAGGAGAATAAATGAGCGATGAGCAGAGTAGAGAAAAGTTTCAAGGCATGATCCGATTTCCCTTTTCCCTTTGCTTGAGTCCATATTATCTTAGAAGGAGCACTGTGACTGAACGGATGGCATGAAACCTCCTGACCGGAGCTTGACAAGCCATTTTTCATGAAGTGTTTATTTTTCATCTCATCTCTGTGTGAGGAAAGAGGAGGTAGCTGCTGTGCGACTTCTCGGAAGAGCTAGAGTGGCATGTGTACATTCAGTACCTCATGGTATTTGAAAGCCCACATACCATTGTGAATTGCTGTCTTTATGAATGGCCTGTTTTCCTAGAAACAAGTGAATGGGTAATCAGCCTCCTGCCCTCCTCTGATTTTCACTGTCTACATGACTGTACACAGTGGCGACCAACAATGACGTCACCATTTGGTTTGTGAACTGTTGTTGTGAAGCCTAGATTTCACATTTGTGCTGTCATTTTGTCCCCATGTTGCTATTTTGGAGCCAGAAGTAAATATATTTGGACAGGCTGGGGAGCAGTGAGAGGGGATCTGACTTGATTGAATTGGAAACCCGAGGACACTACACCCGGCCACTGATAGCGAAAACCTGACAGCACCACAGGCCTGTCAATCAAACAGACATGCCCCCAAAAATACTGTTTTTTGAGGCCCAATGTCTAATTATTGACAGGATTATTTTCAGACTGACCACCTGAAAAGTAATATTATAGCAATACCTTCGCGAATGACACCAAATTGACTCGTGGAAAAAAAAAATCTATTGATTAGGGACTTCATGAGAGAAGTTGAATGGGAGTCTATGGAGCCAGAGCCTTTTTGGAGCCAACCCGTACTGGTCCTCGGTGGTATCGCAGTTGAAGGCACTTTTGAATTGGCCTCATTTTTCAGACCCAGAAGCTACAACCACCTTTACATACAGTCCATGGATGGTACACAGCCTCAGATCGGCTCTGCAAGTCACAGCAAACTTCACCCATGTTTAAAGACATGTATTTATTTATTGTGACGTGTTCATGGTGGACTGGGGAAAGAGAGCCAATCAAAAATCTTACAGTACTGTGTGATCATTATGTATCCACATACTCTACTGCTTATATGATCCCATTATGGAGAATCTTGACTTGCTCTGCTCTGTATGCCTGCCCTGTGTGAACAGTAAACAGCCTTTAAAAAAAAAAAAAAAAACTCTGTAGAAAATGGTGCAAAGCTGCTGACACAAATGCCCAGAAGAAGACTTCTGAATTATTTTCTTGTTGTTGTGATGTTTACAGCTGGATGGTTCAACTTTGATACATAAACATATTTCCACTTATACAGACACAGCTTTAGACCAAGTGAAATGGTAACAACAGGCCTCCAATAGAGTCACAGTCACACAATATTAAATCGCATACATTCACCACCATGGCGCATGCTGCTGCAGCAAATGAGAATTCAAATGAACAGCTAATCTCTCTCACAAGCTCTCATACTGTACATCCTCATGCGGAGATATGCAGGTACAATACGCCACACACACAGCGGCAGACGCTCACACACACACACACCCACACCCACACCCCACACACACACACACACACACACACACACACACACACACACACACACACACACACACACGCACACACGTGTGCACAGACATACGAAGACACCCAGGGGTCTGCACTCTTTCCTCCAGTAGTGCTCATTATTACAGTAACTCGATTTATATAACAGTAAAAGCTGCTTATGTCAAACGGAGGCGGCACAGAATATTCTCCCACCGCCTTGGCTTTCTGAATACCTGAATACGAGTGTGCGACAGAGAGTGCTCGAGCCCGTGTGCGTGTGAGATCAAGCGAGTGTCATCTGTGTTTGCTTGAGCATGCATGCATAAGCGTGTGCACACTGTGTAGGTGTGGTTGTGTGTGGGCAGATGCATGTGCGTTTGTTATTCTGGTCATACACTGGCATTTGAAAGAAGGCCAGAGAAAGACAGAGAAAAGATGTGGGGGGAAGGAGGGGGTTGGCAGGAACATGCCCTCCACTGTGTGTGTGCGCTTGTGCGTTTGGTGCATTCAGGATCTCTCATAATGAATACATGTGTTTGAGGGCTGCCTGAACGTGGGAGTATGGGGGCTTAGCAGTTTCGGAGGAATAATCCACTGGGGGATGGGCTCCATCCTTTCCTCCACCACTAAGCCTTATGGAGGAGAACAGCAAAAGAGTGCACTCAACCCTTTTCCCCGGGCCACTTCTCCAGGGATATATGCAAAAGCTAAAGCATTTTCTCACACATCCTCTCCCCCTCTCTCTCTCTCTCTGTCTCTCTTTCTGCCTCTCCCATCTGTTCAATGTGACACATCCCTCCGTTGCCATCATTACTGCTATTAGCAACTCTAATGTGCCACTGTTGCCAGGGTTTAGCACCTCTCTGTTACAAAATGACTCCTCCATGGTTTGTAGTGCTACTCATTTGTGTTTTACTCAAATCACACCGCACCAATTTATTCTCACACGCAGATTAAATAAAACCATGACAAGGTATTGCAATACGCACTCCATTATTTGTGGGAAATGTGAAAAGAGTTGCATTCATTTTCAAACTGAACTGACTTACTTTTGCAACGCTATCGTCATGTAAATCCTCTGTGTTTGCTTTGTCTGGTGTACCTTTTGAGTTTGTAAAGCACCCATTACATTTTTGGGCCCAACTCATAGTTTTAATGTTGTGTAATTTGATTTGTTAGCTAGACAATAGTGATACGGAGACAGGTAACACTTGCTGAGAGAGCTCAGCAGGTGTGGACATAACATGGCTGACAAGTAGCGTCTAGGAATCTGGAATCTGGGATGTTCTTAAACGTTGGATGAACTTAATCCTTTGATAGGTTCTCCCAAAAGTTGATTATAGGAACAAATGTCTTAAATAGCAGAACTGTTAGCAACATGTTGGCTTGTTGAAAACGAGAGAAAACATCATATTTTGTAGTAACTTAAAGTGCTACGCCTGGATGTCCTCAAATATGTGTTTGAAAGATAGCTGCAGTACAAATGTAGTTTTACATTTCCTTGACCTGTTTGTGTATCTAATAACTGCATACGCAGACAATGTAAGGTTAACAGTGTAATTTCAATTTGATTTAAATGCCTTACAATGTTGTAGAGTGAAGCTGAGTAAAAAGAACTGTTAAGCGGTCACTGAATTACCTTGAGTTTAAACGGGTCGATGGGCCTGTGGGTACTTGTTAAAATTCACTGTGGCCACTGACAGATGTTGTGGCCTAAGGATGGGGAGACTGACAAACAAGAGGACATCATCATCTCCATGGTAACACCACAATAATGTGTTGGAGCCAGAGCCCCACAAATGCATAGTAATGCCCGTCAGAGTGGGAGCAGCATTTTATCTGGTGTGAAGTTGGACATATGGCTCCATCCCGCTGCTCTAAAGGGAGTTCACGCTACATAGTTTCGGCAATTGCAGCATGTTTTATGTCTAATTATCTCATATTCAGCTCAGATTCCCAACTCTGCTTTGTGAAATGATCTGCATGGCGCCTAATGACAGTGTGAGTCTCGCCTCCTACAGTCTTCCCATTGTCTTTGCTCTCTGATTGCCATCAAGCAAAAACATATGAGGCTGTAATCAGACAGAGCTGTACGATATTCTTCGGACTAAGTTTACATGTCCGGGCCCGGTTGCCCATATCAAAATCATTGAAGTGCACTCACAAGTCTCTGAGCAATTACAAATGTGTCAGTCTACATAATGTAGAGGAAATGCCTGATGTAAACAGCTGGAGACCGGAGAGCCACTGCTGAGTAAGAAATGCAGAAAAGGGAGGAAAAGTTAAAGGGAAGATGGAGGAAGAGTTGGAAGAGCTTGAAATAAATGTGTCAGCAAGTCATCAATAAAAAGCTAGCATAAGGTTTTTCAAGGCATTTGGAAAGGACTATTATTTTATTTCTATTTTTGCAGGCTTGCACAAATCTCCATCCCATCCAAGTGTCCTGCTGATTCACCTGCTCCATGTACCTCCTCTTTATCTTCTGCTTTAGCTGCTGCCTGGCTCCACCAGCCCATAACCAGCCTGCCTAGGAACCCTTATAAAGCCCATCCTGGCACCCCTCAGCCCCCTGCAGCCCTTCTGCCACCAGCTTCTCCTCTCCTGCTTGCTTTCAGGCAGGGCCCAGCCGTACCTTGGACGGCAGCAACAAGGACAAGCCTGGCTGTTCAGATTACTGATAATTAGAGGGGCAGATTAAAGCCCAAGACTCCAGATGGCCGAGGTGAATCCCATCCTAGTGACGGCACTGACAAAACACATTTACAATTCACCGCTTAAACCGAGATACAGACAACTGCTCACACACAACCCCCCCCCCCCCATCCCATCAGTGATTGATGGCATGCAATTAAAACTCATCCAATTGAACTAATTTCCCATTTTGAGGCATTTGTTTGCATAGAAACTTTAGAAACTAAATGCTCATTAGCTGAATGAACAATTCAAAAATATTAGATGTGAGGAAACGGACCCCTCGGCACAGATACGTTAAAGAAGCAAGTATGAAGGATCAGGTTTATTCAAACACATGATTTGAAAAACTGTTCCCTGATTCATACAACTAAATTATGTTTCAAATTTCGAGCTGTATTATAAAGTGCTACCATGAGAAATGTTAATAGCAGTCACTTCATGTCGAGGCCGCTGCTTTGGGGGCCCTAAGGGGGGGCTGCCAATCCTCTCTCTCACGCCAATGTCCGGGAGTACCTTAATTCCAGCAGTGGCATCAACAAAGATTCACTTGCAGAAGTAATATGTTGCATTTGTAATGAAATGTGACATTCTTTGAAAGCAGTGGAAGCTCAATGGACCTCCAACCGTTTACTCTTTCAGTTATTGCCACAGCTTCCCCCCTCTTTGCACAATCTATTAAATCTCCGTTCTTGTCTTTCAAACTGCTCTTGCCTCTTCACATATTTGTCGTCCCTGCATGTGGAACTTTGCAACTTCCCTTTTTGTTGCTTTCCCCTCCCCATTTGCTCTTTGACTCACTTTCTGTGACTAATTTCAAGCTCCCTCGTTCCCATCCTACTTTCGCCTGGTGTATTCACACATCCCTAATGCTTTAAAGTTATTCTTTGTCAGTTTGTCTTTCTGTGCCTTGGAACTTAGAGGAGAGAAGTCTGTAAAGTCAAAGAGAATAATAATGAGGGCAGAGAGATGAGGTGATATAGTACTGTATATTTGGACACTAGTTTTTGTCCCACACTGACCCCCCCCTGAGGTATGAGCACCCCCTGACCTTGCGTGACGGAGTCCCCCCTGGTGTTCGGGGGCCAATATGTTGTGCGACAGCTGTTCTTCTGTGAAGACGAGGAGCGGCCAAGCATGTGCACGCATGCTTGAGGACAGAGCGGTGCAGTGAATAAGGTACACATCTGGCTCAATGGCTGACTTGCTATAAATAACCCAACACACAATGAGATAAAGATGCCCCGAGCCAGCTCTACTGTACTCTCGTGGTTTTACATGGAGGCGTGGATGAACCGTGTTGTCATCAAGGACGAACACAAACACAAAAGATGTATACACAAGTGTACGTCACATGTTGGTGACGAAAACTGTGATGGGCTTGAGGCTGCTGCATCCTCCCGTCACCGTTCCCGTGTAATTATCTGCAATGATGCCTTTCTGTATTGTCATGTTCGTCTTATTTCTGTCAAGAGAGGGTGAGGGAGGTAAATGGCTTGTTTGCCTGCTAATGCATTTTTAAATGTTCTCAAAGAAGAGTGAAAAGTAGGCAGCCAATTAGATCTAAAACCTCACAGCTCCGAGTCATTAGCTTCACACAAGAGGGTTGTTTCACATCCTATCCTAGCAACGTCCCTCCCCCTGTTGTACGCGCGTGTGTGTGTGTGTGTGTGTGTGTGTGTGTGTGTGTGTGTGTGTGTGTGTGTGTGTGTGTGTGTGTGTGTGTCCGTGTTTGCGTCGATGCACATTCAGAGATGCCAACTGCCCACTCAGCAGGTTTGCGAGACAGGGAGTGGACCTGGTTCATTAGCCCCACGTGGCCCTCATACCAACCCCAGCGTTGACCCACCCGACACAGAGGCCCAAATAATGCCCAACCAAACATCTGCTCCAAAAAAAAAAAAAATCCACGTCCAGCACAAACGTGAGCATAAAAAAACCAAAGCCGAGCCAAAATATCCTGGCCAACGGATCCAAAAGCAGACAAGGCATCAAGGCTGACAAGACATAAACAAGAAGGAGCCACAGATGGTTGCAGCTGATCGCTCAGAATGAACAGAAACAGCAGCACGCAGACACATCTGATGGTACACTCAGAAAAGATGTTGTCACTCTATTCATAAAAGAAGATGAACTCTGGGAACCTTGGCTGGTTGTTTTCAGCTTAAAGGGATAGCTCGGGATTCAAATACAGATGTGGCAGAAAATATATTTTTCTTCCTGCTACTAAATATCAGCTTTCTCTCTTTCTGATGATGTAATACTCGTGGATCTATATCTGTCGGGTGCAGTGTAACAGAACCTCTGTGAGTGTTGATGGAGCTAAAAAGCCACACAGGAACACATTACAACATGGCCCAGTGACATCTTTGTCAGCACAATCCCGCACCTCTCCAAATAACAGGACACTTCATTGTGGAGTTTTCTCAGGAAGAGTGGGAACACCAAATCCTCGTCAGTTAAATATCCTCCCAGTCTCCTCTCGCTTCAACCAAGTTTTCTGTCTCTCCTTGCCCCACTTTTCCAATCCCTGTTTCCTTCGACGTACATCCGTTCCTGCCCTCCTCTGCTCTCTTCCTTTCTTCTTCCTAATGGGGGAAGCACTGACCCAGCTGGCTGTGAGACAAGGATCATTCTAAGAGAGGAAAGCAGAACAGCCAAAGCATGTTTGCCATGTAAAGCCGCCTGCGGTGACAATAGCAGCACAGGAACAAAACATGGGTCAAATCACTGCCTGAAGGTACAAACAGAAAGCAGTCTTTCTTCTTTTCCTTGAAATGTAATGGCGAGAGTTTAATAGACAAAAATATGTGACTTAGTTTAATTGATTGTGGGCGTTGTGATCTGCAGTTGTGATGTTTTTTTTTTTTTTTTTTTTCCAGAACACAGAAACAACATTTCATGGTAAAATATCTTTATTGTAACACAGGCATACCACTATGGTGACACACCTAAAATCTGTTTCTTATATGGCACACGAGCAGGCGTGCTACACTTATCAGTCACAAGTTTCCCAACAGGAAACAAAATAAGCAGCATTTCATCACAGTCTGGCCTGTGCACCTCGCTGCTGCTGCTGCTGCTGCTGTTCAATGTCTGAGTGTCTACACTTCTAACACATTGACCGTTGAATGTCAAGTCAAGGCAATTTGTGGAGGTAAAGACGGAGAGCGGTTTGGGACACTGATGCCTGAAATTTCACACATGAGCCACGTCTCTCTCCACGCCCGCGCTAATGACCGACCTTGGCACTTCCCGTGTTGCAGTGGTGTGCCGAAGGACAGTGACGGAGAGGAATGCTGCTGCCTGGGACTGTTTGTTTTGGGCTGGGGAGAAACTGCAGGCAGGCACTGTATTGTCCCGGTCTCGGAGGATTCGTCATGCATTCCGGACCGCAACAAAAAATCATCTAGTTTCCAGGACGGCGAGCCGCATGAATTTTTCACCACTTTTTGTGAATCTTGTCTTACCAAGAGATCGTCACAATTAGCGTCTAAACCTGATCTCAGTCTGGCCTGGTTGATTTTCTGATGTAAATTATGACTACTTTGCTGTCTGTATTTGCGCTCAGTGAAAATACTGTCTGCATTGGCAACAGACAAAAATGACTTCTAATCTTTTAGAAATGGGCCGAATTGTTGCTCCGCAGGAAGCCTTAAATACTACAGCAGTTCAGCAGTCCGGAATTTTCCATCCAATCCTCTTCACAATTTTGACTGCACAATGTAATTAGGTCAATTATTGGCAACAAAATAAGGGTTTTGCAATCTGCTTTAACAGAGCCTGTTATCTGTGCATGTCCTCCTTTCTTTCTTGGCTCTGTTTTCTTGGTCAAATGCTCCATACAAGACTGGGCGGACAAGAAAAGAAAAAAAGAGAGAGAGAGAGAGAGAGGGAAAAATGTGGAGAAAACAGTGGAAAAGCAGATGGAAGGATGGGGGAACTGGTGCCTGAGGGCAAAGAGATGAACATTTAATATGAAGTAGGGTTTATGTCCAAGGATATTTCCTTAAATGGAAAATGCAGAGAAGAAAATTTGAATTGGTTTACTTGTGATTGAGTTATATTGTCACTGAGAAGTACTGCAGTGATAGGAGGGCATGTGACATTTTTACTTTGAGCTCATTGCCATTCAAAACTGAAAATAAATAAATCAAGGTTTTTGTTACGAATGGAAAATACAACCAGAATAGAAAGAAAACATCTTTTTTTTTTTTTTTTTTGCTGAACACTTTTTAAATTCAGTGTCGTCTACGGCTGCAGCGACACACTGCAGCACGTCTAACATATTGACTCAGATGTCAACAGCACTTCATCACGCTGAAACACAATATTGCGATTTCTAGACATTTCAGAATACATGTACTGTCACCGCCAGACATCAAACTACAACCTGACACCTTACAGCTCAGGTGAAGTCCTGCGCTACTCTGACTCTCAAACCAAAATTCACTTCATGTTAAACCTCTAATCTTACTACAGCATCTGTATTTTTGGATATTTTCTTAACCATGTCTGCATTTTATGCAATCTGCTGGATCCTGTTGGATTTAAACGTGTTTTCGTCTGAGGTATATGATGTGCAGACCTGTCCCGAGGCTGTATCTGGAAACAACCCTCGTTTCTTGACCTGCTCCTTCATAACTTGAAGTCGCTGTTAAACTGCCCTCACGATGCCCGTTGCTACAGCGGTGAGAAAATATTGGGCTTTGGCTGGCTACAGCATAATCCTACTCCTTTCTCATGGGTATTCAGTTACAGTAAGTGAGAGCTGTTATCAAATATGCAGCAGCTTCAACTAATACTGAGTATTAAGAATAACATCATTGTTTACAGAACACCCAAAACATGATCCGCTATGGTGACGACCACTTTTTTTTTTTTTTTTGTCTTTTACGAACGTCATGGTGTAAGCCAATCCCAAGAAGTGATTCACGCTAAGAATCCTCTTTAATATGTAATCGAACAAAGAAATGTCAAAGAAGCACAATGAGCGTGAAATACAGCAGTGGGCTTTGAGGTGATGTAACACCTTCCGTGTCCTCTGCCCTCCCAGTGTGGGTGATTAAAATACTAAAAGCTCCACTGCACAATCAATACACTCACTTCATCCTGCAACTTCTTTCTCTTCCTTTCCGTCTCCGAGATCTCTTGATATTTAAGCTTTCATCCTTTTTCATCAAAGTCTGTTGCTTGTACGTTTACCACTGAAACCCTGCTGTCTTTTTTTTTTTTTTTTTTTTGAATAGGAGACTTCACACAACTACATCCTACTTTTTCCTTTCAAGATGAAAAAGTTCACTTCAGTCTTTTCCTGTCTGTGTGGCTGTTAAGCCCTCATTCATTCGATGCAACAGCTGAACAGATTAACTATATGGCACATTCCCAAACCACATGGTGCTGGACACAGTTAATAAAAACGAAGGGAAATAAGATTACACTTCTTTCTTGTGCTGGGGCTGCTCACGGCCCTCAAGGCTGATAAGATGTCCAATTATTTGGTCATTTAGTTTAGAGGAGCGGGAGAGAGTCCGATCTGCTCAAGTAAGCCGGCAGAGTGTAGCACTGTGTACATCACGGCAACTCTTTGAAGCCCTTTCCCTTATGCCCCTTATGACTGGTTCACTAGTCACAGAGACACACCGGGGCGCATATTTAACAAGATTAGCTCTTGGATACAGTATTGTGCTTCACCAAGGCAGATACAATACATAGAGAGTACAAAAGGGGAATAGTACATAGACGGTATCAGTCTCTGCAGGGAGGGATGTGCGGTTGCTGTGGCTGAGGACTGGGGGACTACAACTAGATGTAGCGGCGGCTTTAAGCGAGGGGCCGGACCTGACGGTGAAGGGAGGGGCGGGTTTTTGGGGTTGAGGGGAGGGAAGGCTGCAGAATGGACCTGCAGAGAAGGTATGAAGAAGAGTCAGAGCAGCAGCTGGGTACTGTTCATAGGATACAAATCTGGAGGCTGCAAAGAGAGGTGGAGGGGCAAAACATCTACGGTACATCTACTGGTGCAGAAGCCATCAGAGAGAGAGAAAGACGGGATGGCTGGAGGCCGGAGGGGGGGTGGGGGCTCTTGGATCACAGGGTGAGGGAACCGGGGGAACAAAGCCGATAGTCTCACTCACGGTAGAACACATATTCAGTGTAGCTGGTCCAGATCTTGTCGTCCGTCTGCTCATGGGCAAAGGCGCAGGTTCCTGTGGAGTTACAGGCCACCATGTGAAAGCCTGCATCTGCCAGCTTGTCAAAAGCCTGCTCCAGAAAGGTGAACTTGAGATAATAGCGGGACGTGTAGCGCTCGGGGGGGCGGTCGGGGTCACGGCTCTCGTTCAGCGTCTCCCCAAACACCTCTTTGGCCAGGGAGGTCTTCCCACACACCATGATCCGCGCCACCCGGCGGAATTTGGCATCGGTGTGGCTGTCGCGGCCCAGGGTGTACGAGCCTCGGTAGCCGATTGTGATGAACCCGGACCGTTTGCCATCCATGGCGCCGGGCACCAGGCTAGCACAGGCGGCAGCGGCAGCACCCAGGGAACCGAGGTTACGGGCCGGCTCAATCCCAGGTGAGGACTCCTCCGGGTCGCTCTGACATCCCTCGTCACCCAGGGAGTTCTGCTTGCTGATTTTGGGTGCCAGCAGCTTGACGAGCTCTGGCAGGTTGAAGAACTCGGCCTCCCTCTGCAGACGCCCGCGCTCGGGGAAGTGGTCTGGAAGAACCAGCTGCTGGTCCCGCATGTAGTCCAAGATGTAACGGAACAAGAAACCATCACGGTCCACAAAGAAGCGGCCCTTGGTGTCCCTTGCCAGCCCTTTGGCAGACTTTTGACTGAACATCTCCCATAGCAGAGAATCCGGCACACTTGTGAGGGTAGAGAAGCGGGTTATGTACACCTGTCCGCCAACATTGAGCTCTATGATCTCTGGGAATGGTACCTCCTCCCCAGATATGCCACCATCTGGTAAAGCCATGGTTCACTCCTCCCACACAGGTGCACTTGAATGCAGCTTTTAAAACTCTCTCAGTTAAGTTCAAATGGCAGGACTTGACTGTGTCCTCAGTAAAAAAAAAAAAAAAAAAAAAAAACCTTTCACAGTGATTGGTGTGGCTTGTTGCCTTTCAAAGATTTCCAGATCCCGCTGCGGATCGCCTCTAGTAGCGGAGCGGCCAAAATGCGGTGCGCAATTGATATGCGCGCAAAAAAAACACAAAAAAAACCCCGCTCGCATAAAATAAAACAAGCGCACAAGCACACTCTCTATTCTAACTACAGCTTTCTCCCTTAGTTACTAAAACATAGCGCGGAGTGGGTACCTATTTCAGGCAGTGGTGAATGGAACCGTCATGTCCATGTCCTTTACGCAGATGGATGTGGTATCCCGAGGATGAAATGATGCTTCTTACACCAGTTCTCTGAGCAGGAAATGCACCATTTACACAACTGCTCATAACGACTTCACTCGCTCTAGTTTCGCTCGGTTGTCCTGGTGCAAACAGGATCAGGTGGGCCAACTTCAATTAGACAATCCATAGTTGGTCAAATCTGCGGGTGGCAAGCTATTGAAAACCCACGTGACGAAGACGATGTTGAAGATGTAGTGGGAGCAGAGGAAGAAGTATAAAAAGATCTCCGTCTTCTCCATCACCTGGGGGTGGAGATGTACGCGAGCTGATCGGCTTTTCGGTCCCTCTGCTCCTGTCTCGTGTCAGACTGGAACTCGAACTGCAGCGTAACGGAGGACACAACGTTACCCCCCCCCCCACCCCTCCACCCGTTAAACCACGCCCACCCGCGGTGACGCGCTTCTGCTGTGATCCAGGTCAAAATATTCTGTCCACCAAGAATAGTGTGCAGGACCTCTCCCGTATTCCCTCAGTGGAGTCAGTGTGATAAATGTTTGGCAATTTCACTCAAAGTTGTATTGAAATGTCAACCGTCCCACTCCCAGCGGGCTCACCGGACAAACAGCGATCTTAAAGCAAAACCGCAGCCCTGCCTGGTTCTTATTTGTCTCGAGTCTCATTCAAGCCCATCCACTGACTTTGGAAGTGGGTATGCATTTCATTTTGATGCATTTATTTTTGGGAACACTCACAATGATCAGTGCAGTCAGTGTCTCCTATAAGAATGGGATAACAGTGACATCTAGTGAACAGCAAAAGATTTCTCTTACAGAACATGAACTTGTGATTTTGATCAAATGCAAATTATTATCATGAGAGATATGGGCTAAGCATTCTAGTTTAAATTCCCCTTTGCTGATACATGTGTTTGACTGATTGTTACTTCACTGGGATGGCTGTCACCTTCACTGCGCAGGAATGATTTATGAGCAGAGTTTGACATTGCTGCAATACTGCAAATTCATCTGTCCAAGGGGGGGAAGTTTCTCTCTGCTCACCTGAGATCTGAGTTTGTCTTCTTCCAGGTTCAACCTGTTAAATGTAAAAAAAAAAAAAGAAGTTCATATTGGTGAATCGATGTGGTTTTAACTTGAACCTTTAGCTTTTATGGGGTAAAATAAACACATCTGTCATAAATTCATGTCTTGCTACATGCCGGGATTTTAATCCACTTAATCCACAAGTACTGAGTTTAAAGAACTGGCCATTCTGCACTCGAGGTCCACTTACGAGCTTTTTATAGAGGCTCTGAACCGCATCACACTGGTTCAGTTGTCATGTAGAATACTATTTTAGACATATACTGATGAGATTGCGCATCAAAGTTTAAACACACCTGCGCGTAACATGGGCGAGTCAGAGACCAGGCTGCCTGGTGTTGTCCCTGTTTTCTCTCTCGGTAGTGTGCTCTCCACCACTAGACCCTTTCTCGGACTAATCACCCCGTCTCCAAGCAATCTGGATCTGATTTCCCAGAGGGCCCCGCGGTCTCCAGCTGCCTCCGAGTGCTGCCGCCTCGTCTCCGGCAGCCTGGATCGGACGACTCTGGTTATGTTGGCCCACCGCGGGGTCCGGAGGTAATGCGGCGGTGCTGTCTGCCAATGAGATGAGTTCGTGACACAGTCCGGGCTCCGTTCGCGGGGTTCATCTTCACTGAAATATGCAAGAGCAATATGCAGTGTAACACCTCCAGAGTGACAAGCAAAAATAACCCAGAACAATATGCCGTGATGCGCGTCGACATATTCGGAGTTATTGTCAACTATTAACCCACGGCAGTGACTGAAAATGATTTACATGATGCATTATTTGTGTATGATCCATCCCCTTTTCATTCGCTGCACATCAGCATGTGACCCTGGCTTTTTTGTTGTTGTTGTTGTTGTTGTTCTTTTACTGGCGCTTTCATTATTCTAATCATACCCACACCGCGGCCCACTGATCTGCAGAAATATGGACAAAATGACTACATCAAATAAATGAGTTTGACCTTCTGCGGCAGCTGGATTATGTGTTCGTCTGTCAATTCTCATCAGAGTGATGGCCTTCTGAGGCCGTCAGGTGTACAGCGTTGTGTGTTTGATGCTCTGCTGATTTCAAATAGGCAGACAAGAGGTTTGCAACTCACGGGAGGAGATAGTGTCTCAGCATACTCACCTGGGAGGCAAAATGGGCTTACTGTTGCTGCTGTAGCTAAAACAAAACACACACACACACACACACATGGATTCAGAGAAAAGAAACAACCAGACATGCTGGAATTGTTGGATAATGCAGCGACAAAAGAGCCGTCACTTAGCGGAGGACTTTATGGACATGTCTGCAAATTGATCTTTGCGGTTTCCGCTGACAAGCGGCAGCAGTAAGTGATTTATGAGATATTTTGTGGGATCAACAGAAATGACCCAGCTGTTGTATCCATTTTCTCAGGTGTTTCGCGGTGCCCGTCCGTACTGCTTCATTTCCCCTCAGCATGAGACATCGTGTATCTTTCGTGGCAGGTGACATGGAAGCAAAACAACAACACGTCAAAGTGAGGTTTTACAGTCGTACTGTAGTGTGTCGAAAAGAGTCAAATCCTCCACGGGCCTCAGTGAAGACAGAAGATGCAGTTGTTTTTTTTAAATAATACAACTACATAATGATGAGTTAACCAATTCACAATAATGAAATTAAAGTGGACATTTAACCAGCAGCCCTCACACACCCATTGCTACTCCAAACTTTTTTTTTAATATAATCAGTTTCTCGCTCTTTTTCCACTCGGTCTCTTTCAGCGGTTCCACTCCGATCTTCTAATAGGTCTGTTTGTTTCCTCCTTCTCTGATACTTGTCCCAAACAAATTAGATCATCTCTGTAAAATATACAACTCTTGATAAATGTGAATTCAACACTCATCGCCATCACTCATCAATCTTTTCCTTCTTTCCTACTCCCGATTCTGCAGTCCTGGGTCTGAATTTGAAGTAAGACCATGACTGAAACTCACTGTGTGAACAGGAAATTACTGTTACAAATTAAGGTTTTTTTTTTTTAAAAAACAAACAAAAAAAAAACAGGATATTCAATTTAAATAGAAAACAGTTTCAGAATTGATAGCGGCTGTAGAGTGTCCCATCAATCACATGATCAGATTCGAGCGTGCCCGCATTCACAGCACTGGATTTAGATTGTTATCTATCAAGCAAGAGCACGAGGATCTGCTCCAAATGTGTTCTGAAGCACGAGACAACAACCCCAAACGTACAGCCAGAGTCATACGGAACTTGAAGAGCAAGGAGCTCTGATCTCAGCCTCGTGGAGTCAGTCTGGGATTACATGAAGAACTGCAGCAGATTCTCCAAGAAGCAACACTCATCCTGCTGGTGAACTTTGAAAAAGCCTGTTTAGGTGTACCCGAGGGACACAGTGCTGTTTAAAAGGCAAAAGGTGCTCACATCCAGCCCTGGCGTGGTTTCGATTCGATCCGTTTACCGCGCCGTCTCTGAAGTTAAATGAACTCATTCCTGCCGTGCTTTTAGCTCCACTTTAACATATATTCAAAGAGACAACATTTCAGCCCCTGTTGCAGATCAAAATGTCCTGTATTGAAATAAACGTGTGGTTTTGAGTCAGTGTGCAGCTGTTGTTCTATTCATTAGCGCCGTTTTCCAGTAACTCTGCAGCTGCATGCCGTAGTCGGAAAAGAATACATGTAAATGACAAAATAAGTGATGGCTGAAATCCATCTAGCTGTTGCGTGGGTTTCAGGGAGTTGATACTGTGCATGCCGGCTCACTGTAACACCTGCTTTCCACAAGTTAGGATGGATGCTGAGAAGAAAAAAAAAAAAAGACTCATTCTAACATCTAGACACTTGTAACAACAGAAGGTGATTGATGATAGAATCAAACTGCTTCTCGTCCCATCATTTTTTTTTTTTCCTTCACAAGTGGCAGACATTATGAAGCCGAGTGGGAGGCAGATCTTACAAAGCGTGATGACTTCCTGAAGTAAGCGGTGGCTTCGAACTTACTGGAAAACACCCATTCAGATTCACTGCCGGCTTGAGAGCTGCGCAACTGTCAGCTCATTTCCTCCTCACTGTTGACTGAGCTTTGTGCAAAGCCATCAAGGCTCTGATCTCTTTGAAACACCTCCGCTGGTACAGTATGTTTCGAATCTACTCGCTGGGTTGGCAATGTTCTTAATGCCGAGAGATTGCATCATAGCATTTAGAAGAAAAATCTGAATGCATCAGCATGCCCAAAATGAGTTTAACCGAAAGCTTTGAAAGGCTTTAGTGTCTTTGGATTTTAAATCTGGAGCTTTCGGGCTGTTCTTTCTCTCCAATGCGCGCTGAAGTGGTAAAATATACAGTCTGCTGGTGCAGTGCAGTTCAGCTCTGCCTTCGCGTGCACTAAATCTTTCATCTCTGCACAGTTACGTGGGATGATGAGCGGGTGTAGAGGTGGAACTTTAAAACGTCCCTTTTACTAGGCAACCTCTGAACCTCAGAGCATATTCCATCATTTATCAACGGCTTGCTCAACTTGTTCAATCACTACAAATGTGCTTCATTGTGAACTCAATGCTGATGAAAGGACCCGCTCCAACTGAAGACAATCATTGGAGCTCAAAACTATAAAGACTATAAAGGCTAATGGCAGCTGTGGAGAACGACAACCCTGCGTGTACTCTTTGCATCAAGTCGGCCAGTAAACTTAAGGACAATAAAGGATGTCCGGCGGTTTGATCACTACCGTGTTCGTTCCTCCTAAGTTAAAGGGATGACCCGTGAAATTAAAAAAAAACAAATGTTGAAAACTCTTCAAGAAAACACAGATGAGCTAAAAAAAAAAAAAAACATTCAGTCGTGTAAGTGCATATACCGGTGTTAAATAGTGGTAAAAGTTCTAAATGGGCCTTTAAGATTTCCTTCTTGTTGAACAGAAAGTACAAAAAAGGTAAAAAGATAATTGTTTATTTTGGTTCTTCCCCACCAGTAGTTTATCCACAATCAGACCGAAAGAAAATATAGACTAAGGTACACGAAATGCAGGGATTTTTTAATATATACCACAATTAATTTCATGGAGACAGCATATGTGCATACTTTAAAGACTAATGCCAATATGTTGACCACCGACTTCAGGGAAATATATCCCATGCTTGGGATTTGGGTTGGGTTATTTAGGACTGTGGGACTAGTGTCTGGGAAACGTGTTAGTGAGCACAAACAAAACACAAAACCCAATCACAAAACAATAAATGGTTTCACCCACCACTTTCAATGACGAAGTAATGGATCGCACCCACTTGCTAGAGATAACACTCAAAACAATCTTTACCGTTACCCGCTCACAAAGCTCTGCAGGTGCTTATTATCTCTGGATAAATATACAAATATCCCAAGATAATAAACCACTATATTTGTCATTAAAATATATATATATGTATATATATATAAAAAAAAAAAAAAAAAATAAAAATAAAAAAAAAGATTAAAGTGCTTTCTACTGACTCAAACACATAATCTCTGAGAGAATGGCATGGATACAGCATGTTTGAGAGTTAAAAATCACTTATTTTCTGATTAGCTGTGTTCAGCAGTGCTTAAGGGATAAAGACAGACAGATGTAAGGCATGATTGCAATCAAACGGTTAGCTGGGAGTACATCTGTGTCATGGGCAACGTCACACATATGCGTGGCAGTCATGTATAACCAGTCCAGGGGTTATTGAACGTGAAGCCCACCATCTGTCATGTTCATATAATAATAATAATAATAATAATAATAATAATAAAAATAACAATAATAATAATAATACACCGGTCAATTATCT
Source organism: Brachyistius frenatus (assembly GCF_029030835.1). Lineage (NCBI taxonomy): Eukaryota > Metazoa > Chordata > Actinopteri > Embiotocidae > Brachyistius > Brachyistius frenatus. Next base: position 4,426,945 of record NW_027210621.1, read on the forward strand.
GCACCCTTGTGGCAGATATAAGAGCATATCTCTGTGTCAGAAATGTGTACACTAAAGGGATATTCTAATAAACCAACGGCAGCCTTCTCCTCCTTGCTAGACACTGTTGACCATACCAGAAAATATGATTCAACCTTTAAGACATAGTTAACAGAATACAGTCGATAATATTTATACATGATTAATTTAATGGAACTCCAAGTGTTCGAGCTTGGGAGGAAAATCCAACATGAGGAGAGTTCAACTGTTAGATTTAATGAAATATCTTTTCAAGATGCACTGTTTGTGTTAACATCAATGAAAACCCATTTTCAAAACCCAAATGTCAGGGTAAAAGCTGGTTAACAAGGGAAAAAAGATACGAGTCGATACTGCGGAGGCGAACGTCTCCTGTACTCATGTCACTGAAGAAGAACTAGCATGACGTTCACAAAGCACCGCTTTCTGGTTTATGAGACACAGTCATCTTCTTGCAGCATTTCAGCTGAGTGGGTATAAAAATATAGAGATTTGAAACCCTGAATAAATGTTCATATGTGATTTTTCTGCAACAAAAGACAATTTACAGCTGTCCCACTCAGTGTACACACTGTTTTTTTTTTTTTTTTTTTTTTTTAGGCTTCGCCCACATCTAAAATGTGTTCTTGCATTACACCTGGGGGAAGATGTTTATACCCAATACAACACAGAACACAGAACAGCAATTATAATGTTGTCGTCTTCATCAACTGCCTGCATCCGTCGTTTCTGTTAATACACTAAAATGAACTGTGGGTGTGTGACACAGATTTACTTGGGAAAGAGGAGTGTGTTTGTGTGCGCAATGACGTTACATCAACATGTCTTTGTGATGCCTGGCTATGTGCTGGCTCTTCTCTGAAGGCCTCCTAAAGCCCTTGGTGCAGTAGTCGCAGCGGTGCGGGTAGTCCTTGGTGTGAATTGAGATGACGTGGCGCTTGAAGCCAGAAGCGTCCGTACTGTTATACTCACAATACTGGCACTGATAAACCTTTCTACCACTGTGTGTCTTCATGTGCTTCTTCAGCTCGGCGGGCTGACGGAAGCCTCGCCGGCACCGCTTGCACTTAAAAGGGAGGTCCTTTGTGTGCAAGGACAGGATATGGCGACTCAGGGTGAAAGTGTCGGGAGCATTGAAGTTACAATGCCGGCACTGGTGCACCTTGTTGCCCTTGTGTGTCTCCGCGTGTTTCTTCAACTCTGACGGCCGGTGAAAGCCTTTCTCGCATACGTCGCACTGATGGGGAAAGTCCTTGGTGTGAACCGAGATAATGTGCCGCTTCAGGTCACTGGAGTTGGTGCTCTTGTGCTCACAGTGTGGGCACTGGTGGGTCTTGTGGCCTTGCACCATCTCTATGTGACGCTGGAGTTCCCGTGCATCAGCGTAGGCTTGGGGACAGTGGCTGCACTTGAAAGGCAGATCGGCACCGTGCTTGCTCTTGATGTGAGTCTTTAGGTTGGACTGATCTGCACAGCGGAACTCGCAGTGCGGGCAGTGGTAGGGCTTCTCGCCTGTGTGGGTCCGCATGTGTTTCTTCAGCTCCGACGGGTGACGGAAGCCTTTGGCGCACTCGACGCACACGTGTGCAAAGTTCTTACTGTGCACGGCCAGCAGGTGGCGGTTGAGGAGACCCTGTTCCGCTGTCTCGTAATCGCAGTACTTGCAGTGATGGAGTTTGGACTCCCGGTCCTTGACGATGAGCTTGTCGGAGCCCAGCGGACTGGACTCGTGGTAGCGCCGTGTGTACTCAGTATATTCTGGAGATCGCTCACTGTTATGGCTCAGGAGCTTGTGACTCTCCAAGTGGTTGTGGAAACTGACCTTCTTGTTGGTGGTAAAGTCGCAGTCCGTACACTGGTACTTCTTCTTGAGGAGGTGGTCCGGGTGGTTCTTCATGTGGCATTTGAGGAAGCCCCGTGAGCGAAACTTCTTCCCACAGATGTGGCAAGGGTAGACGGTCAAAGGCATTCCATCTGGTCCAATTATAACAGCTGGAGGAGAGGATTGAAAAAAAAAAAAAACAGCATAAAATAGTGCAATCAAACTTTAGTGTAAAGTTTCTTCAACGTGAATTTTCCAATCATAGAAATCTTTGGCACTTGGTTTCATTGTTTTTGGCGATACAAAAAAGAAAATGCAAAGCACACGTTTTTCATCAGTAGTAAATGTTGATCATACCAGTCTGACACTGCCGCGTGTCTCCTTTCTTCTTTTTCTTAGCTTTGGGTTTGAGGGCACGGTTCGCACCCAGCCCCTCACGGATTTGCAGAAAAGGTGCAGCCGCTCCATTCTTCACCTGATCAATGGTATTGTCTGCACAGACATTGCGACAGTTTCAATTATCAAGAGGACGGACAACAATATTTCATTTTACTTTCATTATGAGACCTGCTAAAATTCGTTATTTTAAAAGCTACGTTTGCTAGACACCACTGTCACGTTTTAAACATGTTGTGTATCCAACTTGTGACGTTTGCGGTAAAAACGGTCCATAAACAGACAAAAACATCTTGCTGCCGTCATACAGCAATCTCCTCCTTCTGATTTATTTTGAACAGTCGGAGAGCATTTCTTCGACTTCCTGTTAATTTACAGGGAACACAACCTGTCGGAAAAAAAAAATAAACCAAATGCTTTGTCACAAAATAAACATACTGATGTCATCATCGTCATCATCTTCACTCTCATCGTCATCATCCTCTTCTTCTTTCGGATGGTTCTTGACTGCCATGTAGACCATCTTGTCACGGCCGACTCCCAGTCTGCCCGATGATGCTGCTTCTAGATCAGGATGGCCATTCTGGTAGTCGTCCTCGGTTATGACTTCTGTTCCACCTGGATATGGAAGAAAATAATATCGTCTCTGCCACGATCCGCATTTATTTGAACACAAACGAATCTGGAGGCAAGTCATTGTTTTCCATGAGACTAAGAAAGAGGTCACTTGCCTAAATCATCATCTGCTTCAGCTTTAAAGATGTACACTTTGATGACCTCAGAGCCGTCCTCCTCCTCCTCCTCCTTGGATTCCTTGTCTTCCATTACTTCAGTGCTGATCTCAAGGGGAGTGTCTCCGATGTCCAACTTCTCTCCCACCTCATCCACTATAACACGACAAACACCACTGGTTATGTAAACGTATTACAAAACTTTATAAATGTCAATTGCCTTTATAAAATGACATGCTGTCTTACAGGAGATCATGAGGTAATCCTCAGAGCTGCTTCTTGCATCATCGTCCTCGTCTGTCTGCAAGGGAACAGCCTCAGTTGGCAGCTGTTCATGGATTATGGTCTCAGAGTTGCCCTCTGTCACCATCAACCCCTCTGACACAAGCTGGTGGTCCAGGGTGGTGTCCTGGTGCTCAGAGAGCAGCTCCGCCACAAACACCTGGTCTGACATGTCGTGGTGGTGGTGGTTTGAGTCCTGGATGAGGTCTGAGGTTAGGACATGGTGGTGATGGACGTCCAGAGCTTCCTCTATCGCAACCTCTGTCCCCAGAATATTGTCGGGCATGATTACGCTGTGATCGGAAGACACCATGTCCTCGCTGGATATTTCATGGGCCTCTACTCCTTGAGACTGCAGACTTTCCACATCTACCTCCAGACCCTCTACAACCTCTGCCTCTAAGCCCTCCACTTCCACCTCCTCCTCAAGGCCCTGAACAACGTGAGCTTCCAGGCCCTCCACGTCCACCTCAGTTTCCAGGCCCTCTACCACTTGGGCTTCCAGGCCCTCCACTTCCACCTCCCCATCTAGGCCCTCAACAACCTGAGCCTCCAACTCTACCACCTGTGTCTGTAGTTCTTCAACAACTTCTGCCTCCAAGCCCTCCACATCAGCATGTAAGCTCTCCACCACTTCGGTCTCCAGTCCTTCAACCACCTCGGTCTCCAGGCCCTGCACCACTTGTGTTTCCAGACCTTCCACCTCGAGTTCATGCTCCAGCAGGATGCCTTCGTCCGTCATCACATCAGAAAGAAGCATACCCTCAGGCACAGACACCACAATGTGCTCCCCATCGATGTGAGCCAGACCTCCCATGCCTGCAACTGTAATCACAAGATACAAAGAGCAGTTCATTAGAAGGAGCTTTTAAATCACAACTAACGCTACAACCCCGGTTACATGTTTCTGAGGATGCATCACCTTCTTGTTGTTGTCTGTGTACAATTAAAAGCCAGTTGATTAAGCTCAATGGCATTTGCACTGTCAACTGCACGGCTACGTGGAGAGGGTCTCATCAAGATTTTTACAAAAAGCAGACTTCTGCTTTGACTTTATTTACACATGTGGACAAATTTGTTTTAGGTTACGTATTGCACGCTGAGATTAAATGCTATGTTTCATATATTGGTGTCAAGCTTGTCCTGTTCAACCACCTACCAAAGTCTTGCATGATCATAGCATGGGGCATCTTCAGCTCCTGAGTGTGTAGCTCCAACACCCCTCCTCCTTGATCCATGTTTTTACTCCGTTAAAAAAAAAGACTGAAAATTACAGTATACACTTCGTTAGCCACCCGCTTAGTTTGTGTTCGTTATTAAAAATGAAAACATTGATACCACAGCCAGTATTAAATACATACCTTCACATTTGATGGCAAAACCTTCACAATAAAACCAACAGGATATCTGAGGAGCTTCCTTCCATCAAGGTAAACAATCACTCTGACAAGGAACAAAAACAAAAAACAATTGGTACACATACTCGGGATGTTAAACTGAAAGCAACAAAGAATATGTCACGGGTTAATGTTTTGCAGTCTGATGGTATGGCAGATAACTATAAACGTCCTACATAGTTTTTTTTTTTTTTTTTAATAGTTTATTTCAAAGCACTTTCACCACATAACATCGACCTCTGTAAGACAGAAGGTAGAAAACCTTCTTCTCCCGCTGGAGGAGGTCAGCTGTGTTGTTGACTACCGGCTCCATCCATCGCCCACTTCGGGTACTACACGCAGTCTCAAACCTGAGGGACATGTAGCCGATGTTACACCTGGAGCTGGTTGAGCCTGATGGCTGGAGCCAAACTAAGACAAAAGACTTGTCCCACTCAAGTGTGCACGCAAGGCGAGATCTCGCAGGCAAATCGGCTCTGGCAGCTCCTGGAGGAATCAGTCCTGCTTTTGTTGTGTGGGAGGAAATGCACGGTCGTCACATGACGATTCAAAAATAAGGCTAATATATGTCTCGTTTTGTCTTGTGGTGACGTTATGAGGGTCTTGATTTTTTTTTAATTTGTTTTTTTGTTTGTTTCCAGGGTAAAAGACGAACACTGTGCAGCCTCACCAAACCATTCAAACCCTCTTACGGTGTTTGCACAAAAAAAAAAAAAAAAAAAAAAGTAACACATGCTTTCGGGGGTTATGATGAAAGTACCGCGGTTATGCAACGCGCACCAGGACGGCTACCGCCCTCCACCCACCGCGGCTAACTTAGCAAAGCGAAGCTAGGGCTGATTCTCCGAGCGCCATTTTGTTTTAGCATAAAGGCTAAATCCGAGGAACTCGATAACCACGCTAATATGACGAGCTTTAAAAAAAAAAAAAAAACACGCCCGCAACACAAGCGACATCTCAAAATGCTTAATGAGATTATTCTTCGCACGCCGTCGCTTTTAACCCGCGACGACCGACCGGCCGTCCGTTCGGCTAGCTAGCCTGCTAAGCTAAAGGCGGAGCGGCTCCGTCGCCGCATCGTCTCCATGTTGTTCCTCCAGAGGGCTGAAAGAGGCCCGCTACGTCCGGGCTGGGCCCCCGCGTCTTATTCCGCGTGCCTTTTTAATCGATCCAAAATTATTTTTACCTGATAACGTCGTCTTCTGTCTCTACCGGCGTCTGTCCCCCCCCCCTCTCAGATTTGTCTGTTATTGTTTTTGGTTTATTTTTGACGGTAAGCTAAGTGCGGCCTGCAGTTTTGGATCCCCGGGCGCCCTTTGCTAGGCCTCGGCCAATCAGCTTGCTTCCTGACGAGCGGAGGGAGGGCGGGGGGGGGGGGGTGAGGCGGAGGGGAGGTGTGTATGTGTGTGTGTGTGTGTGTGTGTGTGTTGGGGGGGGGGGGGCAGACAATGCGTGGCCTCGTTTACCGCTGATCCTTTTACTATTTGCGTCATGCATAAAGAGAGCAGAGTTACACGGACGCAGTCGCTCTCTTTAAACAGGCGCGTGTTGACGAGCTGCTTCTGAGACACGACATCCAACACACACACGACGAAGACAAAATAAAGATAATAAATGCGCCTTTTTTTTTTTTTTGCACGCTGCGCGCTCGGACTTTGTACGCGCACATGAGGCCTGTAGGCCATTTTTTTTTTTTTTTTTTTTTTTTTTTTTTTGGTCACAAGGGGGTGGAGGTAGTAGCGGAGAGCTTTCGTTTGAGAAGAGGCTGCACCTCAGGAAATACCCGCGAGTTGGTGATGGTACCTGCTGCTGTGCTGGGGATGGACTGTATACGAAGTGTGATTAATTAGCCTGTGATGCAAACAAACACTGGACTTGGCATGCATGGATTAAAAAAAATAAATAAACAAACATACAATTACAGTTTCAGGGTCATTTTTTTTTTCTTTTATTCATTTTTATTACAGCGCCTCGTTTTTTTTTCAGAGGCACTCTTCATGAGGGTGCATAGCTGACTAAGGCACACGGCCTTTGTGCATAAACATTTTATTTATTAGTGGTTTCCAGAAGTAAAACCTCAAATCCACCCCTAGATATGCAGTAAAAATGCCTTGAAAACTCAGTACAGTACCTTTAATGACTCAAGATTACTTCTGGAATTAAAGAGTTGCAGCTGTAATGCACCTTGGCACAAACCTTTTTGTTTTTTCCCCAGTTTTGTATAATTCATAAGGGCAGTGTGGTTTACAGGAGTTGCATTGCTGTGTAAGCAAATAGCAAAACACAAATACAACACAAATCTAAAGATAATTTCACGAATGAACCACTCAAACATTCGTACATTTGCACAGGTCTTTGTGGGACACGTGGAAGATTTGTCATATTGCAGTTAGATAATGATGAAAAGGCTTATTGGGCTAAGGGAAAACAACAAAATCAAGCATGCAATACTCAGCACCTTCATTTAGTAGTAGTTCACACAGAAAAGGAACAAACCAGCAACGTCTTCATTAAAATTGTCTTCATATCAATTCGATCAACAGAACAGTAATACAACTCTTATTATTCCAGCAGTTTCTCACAATTACCATACAAAAATAAGTAAAATTGACAATTCTTCTGGAAGCCTCAAATTGGTCCATATCACAAGTGGAGTGTGCATGTGTGTCTTCTTGTCTGCCTACACATCCTCTCTCTTTGTGTGGGTTGACAATGTTTCATGCGAGGGAAAGAGATCAACTACAAATCCAGTGCAGCCCAGCGCTCCAGTCTGAAATGGGGGAACCGAGAGGTCGTATGACACAGTTGTGGACACAGTGGCTGTGTTCTTTGTATCGAGAGGTAATGGGGAGAGGTCAGGTGAGGGTTGCAGCAGTGAACATCCTTCATCACCGGGAGAACTCAGTAACAGCCATCTTTCCAGGATTCATCTGAGATTTTAGTCATGCCCAAAGACCTGTCAAGAAAATAGGAAGTATCAATCCAAATGTACCGCTATCAAAAGGACTCACTCTTTATCATCTCTCCATTCCTTAATACCTTTCTTTGTAAGCACTCACCTCCTGGGAGGGTGTGAAAGTTTACTTCTTGTGGAGGCTGACGGCACCGCTTGACCTCGCCCCACTGCAGGTCTTCCTCCCCCAGTTGATGCCCTCCCGGGTACAAAGGCTCCTCCGTTAGCGGAACCTGGCGACTGGACCCTGCGGCCCCCTCCTGCAGGCGGCGTTTGGATAACAGGTAAACCTCTGGGCGGCTGACGACCAGCTGCCATGGAGACCACAGGACTGACGGCTTTGACCGGAGTCCGCAGGGAGAGAGGAGACTGGCCATTGCCGCGCAGCCGACTACATGCAATACCTGGAGTGGACGAGAGACACGGTGGTATGACAGAGTCTCAATGCAGATTGCTTCTTTAAGACAAGTTGGGAAATCCATTTGTGGTATATAGGAGTTGCAGACAAGCCTGGGCGGAGCAACGCTGGATTATCAAGGTGAAGTGGAATAATCATGGAGCAGGTAAGTGAGAAGAGGGTCACCTGAACATTACCTGGGAATCTCAGGAGAGAAAGAAGGAGGGCAGAATTGGGGATGCTTTGTGAAACTAATTAGTTGTGACACGTATTTTCTGAGCTGGTTAAAGATGATAACTTGTGCGGCACTGTCAAAGTTACATCTTCATTGGTATATCAGACCACTGAAAGCCTTTTTTACATCGATGTCCTTTAAAAACATTCAAGATACAGAACTACTCCTAAAAATAAAAAGTGCTTTATTGCGCTGCTAGAGGTAAAATATTTCACACATACGCAGAGGTTAAAAGGAGGTAAAGGTGGTTGGATAAAAATGACATGGGGCTATATGAGAGGAAATGCGGGTGTCGTTATATCGGTGGAGAGGTGGGGAGCAGGTGAGGAGGGCGGGGTTACCTGTGGAGGGGGAGTGAGTCAGGTGAGACATGCGGTTGCCAGAGCTCTGGAGGTTAGCCTCCATGCTGCGGCTGTTTCTGACTGCCTCCAGGGAACGTAGGCTGGTGCGGGGAGCCAGATTAGGCATGCTGTGCCTCAACTCCTCTGGAACCACACACATACAAGGCATTCAACCACAACAGAATACGTATCAGCACAACTTTTGCACAAGAATTTCTGTGATCTCCGCGGTGATCTTCTTGACCTCGGGCCAAAATGCTGGATTATTACTGGTTACTGCCTACCCTCGCTCTTCGCAAATTTGAGAAGCTCTGCACTGGGGCCCTGCAGAGATCGTCTGGGTGCTCTTGAGCGCGGGGCCCCGAGTCGGCTGCTGTATTCCTGACCGTGGTTGGACGTTGAGGGAGAGAGGCACCGTGGTGAGCCTAACGGCGAGGGGGTGAAGCGATGTCGTCGCTGGGGCATGGAGCCAAACTCATCCTCTTCGTCCTCCAGGCTGTAAGTGTCGAACTCCTGGTCGCTGTACGTACCGCCGCGGCGCAGGGACTGCAGAGATGCTGTGGAGCTGCGGCGTGACGCAGACGCTGAGCTGGAGGCATAATCCTGCCTCAGACCTGCCACCAAAAAAATCCGGGGAGCCATGCAAACACGCGTTATACACGACGACTCGTGCACATTTAAAAATCACAGAAAACTGTGCAGGGCTTCAAAAGACCGTCAAAATATCTCAACCCTTTGAAGTGGAAGAAAATGTTTGCAGCGAGGAAACTACGCTAGTCCAGCTGCCATAAACGGTGAATAGCGAAGACATTTACATTATGTGACATCTCTACTCACTTTCTTCCTGCAGGCGAGCCATGATCTGGACATCAGTGAGGTCCTGCAGTTTATAACCCATCGAGATGGAGTCGTCTGATGTGCTGAGCTCACTGTCTATGGAGGACTGGGAGCTCAGGGCTGAGTGCACGCTCGTGACACCTGTAAACACAGCGGGATCCCTGTTACAACAAGCTGGAGCTCACAAATAAAAAGCAACAAGAGGGACCACAGTTTCTGAAAGTTATTTATGGCAGCAGCGCTCCCCATAAAGAAGCAACCAATGCCACTACGCCTTCATAGTCACTCATAAGTACTTATCAGAATATTGCACAGAGTTCAATTTGTAATGATCAGAAATAAACCTTTCGCAATGATATTCTTTATAAACAAAGTGACAGTTTTTCCTTCAGTGTGCACCATGAAGGTGGCAGAACTGTACTCAGCACAGGGTGATAACTAGCTTTCAGAACAATAGCAGCCCAGAATAAAACGAGAACCTGGACGTGAGCCTCAAAAGTAGCTGGTGGTGTGCGAGTTATAACTCACTGCCTGCATCAGGACAACTTTGGATTTAATATTCAGCAGGTGGATGTGCATTTTAAGGCCTCAGAGTGACCCTGCCCATATTTAAGAATTTACGGTCGGACTTTGGCATGTTTAAATCAACATGCATCTCCACCCTGACTTCACTACAGCTTTGTTCAGCAGCATGACTCTGGAGAGGTTTGTCTGCTGACGATGCCCTGATAAATCTGTACCAAAGTTGCCCTGCCAGGCACGTCTGTCTGACACAGGCCTGACACGCAGACAGAGACAAATGAAAGACAACATCATCATCCAGCGGCATTTGGTTATGTAAAAAGTCTGGGATTAGATAATATCACCACCCACAAGCCAAGCATTTACAAATTCATGCAAAGATTTGTAATCTAAAAGGTCTTCCAAACAAAATGAGCACTGTTGCTCAGTTGCACAGTGACCTGCAAGATATTGTGAGAAACAAACAATTGTAGAGTGACTAACAACAACTGTCAACGTCAAGATCCAATATTATACAGTGTACTTCACACAGGTTAGCGTTTCCAAACACGCTCAATATACCAATGGTTTTATCCCCTGATGTACAAATTACATACATTTTGCATAATTACTGACCATCTTCCAAAGTACACTTGTGTTATCTACCAGGCACACTCAGGTTTCCCCTCATTTCAACACAACATGAAGATCAAATTTGAAGAGAAGTTAAAATGCTTAATGTCGTCACAGTGAATATCATGTCTGTTTTTTTAGATAACCAACGTGTAGGGATGGGTTTCAATATCAGTACCTAACCGACTAGCTGATTGTACACAGAGACTCAGTTACTGTAGTGCAGGGGTCGCCAACCTTTTTTCCTCTGAGAGCTACTTTTACAAAATGAGAGTCCGTGTGCTCTGTTTATTCATAGCTGAGCTCCACCAAACCAGCTGAAGGAACATCTTTTATGTGGACAATAACAAATTGATATTAAGCACACATACTCGCAAGTAGCTCGCAAGTTACTGGTTGGAGACCCCTTCTGTACTGCGTGCAACTTAAGACAGGTATGTGACTAAACATTTTTTTCAAAAAAATTACATAAGGTGTTGTCAAGTAAAATTTAGTAAAGCTAAAACAAAGTGATTTCATCTATGTAGGGGAGGCCACCAAAATACTCTGAGAGCACTAGAGAGTAAGTAGAGCCCGTGTTCGCGAAACACGTAGTAAAGGTTTCAAAAAGTGTGGATGTACCCTATGGTATAGAAATTTTGTACCCAATGACAACACATTTTTTGGAACTAGATCGTATCGAAGCAATTCGGTCGGTGCCATAAAGATGTGAAAGTTTGGTCAGTGCTCCCTGCGTTATTGTCTTGGTGCAGAGATGTAGCTGAAACCTTGGACAAATGCTATAGATCAGTGTTTGTCATGCGGAGGTGTGTAGGCTGAGGAATAGCAACCTTTGTCATACAATAAGTTACCAATTTCACATTGACCTGTATGGGGAAGTCATATTTCCTTATTCATCTGTGAATATCAGATAATAAAATGACAGGTCACCTGGTAGGGGGTAGAAAATCAAATCAAAATGTACATTAAGTTTTGGAAAATGGTTTGTAGCAATGTGCAGTACATGTATACGATAAAGAGGGTAAATCGTGCAAAAATGCCAGAGTAGTTCTTCAAATGTACCAGTCAGTCACATCCTGACAATAACTGACGTTATTCCCACTTTTGTGTTGAGGAGGAAATTGAGGAGGAGAAGCACGGTGTGTTAATGTCATGCCATACCTGAGTTGCCACAGGTTAGTAGGGATTTATTAGTTGATTTGTGGTACCCAGGAGAGATCAGGCCTGAGCCTGCCGCGCCTGCCGAGCCTGCCTCTGACGGGCTGCTGTACATGTTCCTCCATCGAGACGCTGAAGGGGACAGGACAGGAGAGATCAGATATTCTGAGAGGAATATACACCCCGCCCAATATGTACACAGTGTGATGTTATGAGTAATAGAAGGTTCGTTGTAAATCATTACACACAAGTTATGAGAACAACTTGACACAATATTGTCAAGCCTACTATATAAATATAATGTTTTCAATTCAGATGTGTTTCTTTTTCTAATAAGCTTCATGCACCTTTACTGCTAACCCACTAGTTTCAGGACTTTAAGTGAAGCATGCTCTTTTGCCACCAGGTAGTTTCATAGCCTGGTGCTGCCGGTAAAAAACAAAAACAAAGGAGAGATGCCCCAGAGGGGGAAGGTAATGAAATCCAGCCTATGACTTCATGACATTCAGCCCTGGTGTGAATAGCTTTGTTGTTCAGGTTCTGCAGTGTGCAGGATGTAGGAGGATACATAATGAATGAGGTCTGTTGGATCAGGTGCAAACTTCTGTCCACACATAGACGCCTATACACATCCACCAACAGTACTGAGGCTTTGTCATACAACTTGAGGACAGAACATGCACAGCAGGGGTGAGCAGTAAATACGACCGCAGCACATTCACACAATGGAGTAGAGACCATATCCAAGTATTGAATGTGCTGATTTAGGTGCCTGAACTTTGGTTTAGAATCTCTCAAACAGGGAAAGAAAAGCTCCTTTGCATTAAGAAAGATTGTTCAACTTTGGGCTTGCATATGGTCTGAATAAAAAGGCAGATCAATAACTACTTTGGTTCAGATAATTGAAAGAGTTTCAAATGCATACACTGGTCCAAGCGGCTGATCAAGGTCCGACAAGCTATTTCTGTCTCCGGGCTGCGATGATCGAGGACCTGCCGGCACCACTTCAGGGGAGAGTCCGGGCCTGGATCTACTACTTGTTTTTTAGGAGACACATATAACCTAAAGGGAGAAAGCACAAACTTATTGTTAAACCAGGGAAGTGAAAGAGATGGAAAACTGAGGTATAGCCAAAGAACAAAGCTTTATCTGCTTCTTATTAAACATGCTTGTTAAGTAGACAAATGAAAATTAGAACAAGCTTCAGATTAGTGTGGACAGTTGGCGTGCAAGGTATGCACTTAATAGCACTGAGCGAGCCATGTAGTGTAGGAATGTGTTTCAGAAATGTGCATGGCATAAGACTCAACACAGGCAGAATGAACACCTGAACACTGTGCTGCAGCGCACCCGGCACGCAGACAAGCAGGCTGTTTTGTTTGAACTGAATGACGTAATAAAACCAAACAGTGAGTGATCAAATACCATGAAGGAAGCGCTGCATCTTTGAACAACTTTCTTATAGCCTACACCTGGTCCTGGTCTAATCTTAATCCATATTTGCCTCATCTACTGTTTATGAGAACTCGGGCTCCTCATGAAATGTGTGAAAACCATTCGTGTCCAAAGACCGACTGGAGAGAGAATTTCAGATTTAAGTGGTGTACCAGGGATGCTGATGGTGGATAACAAAAATATGGCATCTTTTATTCCTGCTATCCGTTTGAATTACGCACCACTGCAAGAAACATCTTCAGTAGCATCTAGAAAAAGGACAAATCTGTTTGCCTACGACGGTGTTACGCAGCCTCAGCTTCTGCGCCCTCTGTAACGTGTCTAATGTTGTCCCAGAGAGAGCAAACAACCATTAAGTCACCACAAGCATTGCACTGGCGATTGATCCTTTGAGTTGGACACACAAAAGGCCCCGGACTGACCGGTTCTGCACCAATCAAGCACAAATCATCTTCCCATTGGGCCAACACAAAGGGACCCAACTCCCATTGGAATGAGCAACAATACAGAAACCAATATTCAGGTCACACATCCTGCCAGAGAGCACAGCTTCTCAGTGGGGAGTGTGTCTGTGTCTGTGTCTGAGTGTGTGTGTGTGTGTGTGTGTGTGTGTGTGTGTGTGTGTGTGTGTGTGTGTGTGTGTAGGAGGGTTGGGTGTTTCCACCTGCACTTATGCTGATCACAGCCAGGTCGCATATGTCCGGATAGAAGTAGCCGAATGGAAACAGCCTCTTACTTTCTACACAAACCCTCCTGTGCTTTGGGCTGATTATACTTTGTTACTGCAGGTCTTCGACCGTCGCTACATTCAGATTACTGCTTAATCCTACAATTATTCCAGAGTACACAGACTCACCCTACAGGATGTCATTAGGGGTTGCTGGTTTGCAAACAGTAGTCACTACAATGTTAACACTGATGATGGAACAATCTTTTACTGTTATCCGAAAGTAACTCTCACAAAAACGTGTGCTCTTTTCCTCTAAAGCTGAGCCGGGTCATCTGCATTCATCCAGTGGCATCACGGAGCCTCATCGACATAAATCAACCGCAGATTCAGGTTTATTGTTATAAAATACACATTATATTGCTCGACTGTGTGAAGAGCAAAAGTTAGGGGGTTTAAAACTGAGTCTTTGTGTGGAATCAAAGTGGCCCAAGATGGCATTTTGCTAAACTGAAAAGTTTCTGAATAAGATTTCCATATGTAAACAAACAGCCGAGAAGAAAAATGGACGCAAATGCAGAGCACATTGGACATTTACATGTCAGTTTTGAATTGAGTTGAAATACAAATACGGGCTGAAATACAAAAGTGGAGCTCCAGTCTTCTTTCTCTACTTCTTTAAATGTGTGCTATTAAGAGCCTAATTATTCTCTTGCACTATCAATAAATAGAGTCCCTGTTGCACAGTGGGGGGTGGGCAACAGGGAGGGGCTCAGATCACATGTTCTACAATCCCACCCAAAGCAGTTTAGCCGTGCGGCAGCGTCCGGCCCGGGGCAGTTCAGATTATGTTGCTATTAGGATTACTTCATGTTTTGGCGATGATAACCTCACAAAGCACATACGGTATGGCTAATGATACCAAACTGAAAATAACTCATGAATGGTCTGACTGTTAAGCTCCGCGGCTCAGCTGCTTAAGTAGCCATTGGGAACACAATATGGTAACTGTTTTGTTTTTTCGGTACAGCATACACAATCATGTCTACTCTAACTGGTGGCATAACAATAATATGGATGAGTAGTAGCTGATCCCCTGTTACTGTTCCTTTGGGGTAGTTACATGCAGACAATTAAAACTGGAAGAAATGAGCAAAGTCCATCATATTTCAAAATAAGACAGGCTTTTTAGAGGCTTCAACATCACCTTCATTCAGGGTGTCATTACTGCACTTACAGCTTGGTTGATCTTTAGTAGATTGTATAACGAGGCTTGGCAGAAAATCTGTGTAAGGTCAAGTCAATAATAATAATAATAATAATAATTTTCTGAAACTGCTTTTCTCTGCCCTGACAACTCGTCTTGTGACTGCAGCATATTTATTAATGCTTCAGTTCAACAGCTGCTTCCTTTGTCTTCACCTTAACCTGTCTAACAGGTCATCTACCTGTGGTTTATCTTGGCCCGAGAACTCAGGGTCAAGTTTAAGAGGAATAAAAAGCAACTCCTTGTTCAACTTTTCAAGTTATCTGCTTATGAAAGTAACCACACAGACTCCTCTGTCTTCTCGTCTTTTTTTTGCCCCTTTTTTTCTCAATTACCAACATCATATTTTCCTCCCCAGGTTACAGAAAATCCTCAGAACTGGTGTTTGAAATGTCACTGCCATTATCAAGCAGCGCTTTTAAAGTTCAGGAAAACACACTTTGCTTGTGTGGAAGAGGAAAAAAGGCAGTTAATGCGTCAGCTCAGCAATGAGTCTAATTTTAAATCTGAATAACCTAATGCTATAATGTCACAGGCCCGTGGAGGAGTAACACACATTAAAACCAGAGGTTAATATAAGCAAAAGCATAACAGGAAACGTCCCACGAAGGTAGCAACGTCTGTGCACTGCCGCATTGTGTGAACACCACTTGTCTAATCTGCAAATGTTGAGCAGCACGGGTAAAGACAGAAATAGATTCTGAATAACCCAAACAGGTGGGATCAAAGCAGAACTAGAGACCAGAGACAGGTAGTGCAGATAAGAAGACATACCAACTGTCCTCGTCCTCTACTTCTGCACACTCATCCTCCAAATCTAGGACATCCACTTCATCCAGTGCGGTTTGCTCCACCCCGGAGTCGCTCTCTGCAAGGGTCTCCGACTCGTAACTTCCCTGAGAGGGGCTCTCTGGTGTCTGGCTTTGCCCCTCAGACTGTCCTGCTCCGTTGCTGCAGGTCAACCTTAGAAAGCCCCCACATGGACCCCGATCCTCCTCCTCCTCCTCCTCCTCTTCCTCCAGCCTGTTGGCCACAGGCAAAGGGGACATCTCCTCACCGCTGCTGCTGTCCTGAGGCGGTGACAGCTTCAAGTCTGTGCCGCTCAGCTCACCACTGTCCTCCAACCTGAGGTGGGAGTTGGTCACCCCGTCACAAGTCAGCCTCTCGTTGAAGTTGACAGCAGCCAGGTTGCTGTTCGCTCCTCTGTGGATGACGGTCTTGCTTCCTCTGTTTCGCAGGGACTCATTCTGGACCTCCAATCTGCGCACCAGCTCCTGCAGCTTCCGGACCTCCTCCAGCTCCACCTCTGCCAGGTCTTGACCCCCCTCTCCTACCGCTTCCTCGCACCCGGGCTCGGAGCTCTCCGTGAGGCCGGCGGCACTTCCATTTTCAGGCTGGGGGACCACGCTGGCACTGTCCGGGACCACCATGCTGCCACTCTGTAGGAGCAAACAGTGGTTACGGCACATGCGCAGGAAACACTCAACCCACCATGAGACTGTTGAATGAGGACAAGTTAACTGGCAACACAACAACAACCAACCAACCAAAACACACATGTCAGCATCCTCTCATTACTTCAACTACATTCAAATCTGTCGGCAATAAAAAATAAAAAAAAAACCGGAAGCACGCCAGCTCGCGGGAGACAATTAAAACTAACGTTCACTTATTTACATGACGCCAAACACTTGTTTTCCCGTCGATAGCCTGTTGACCCCGCAGCTGCAGTTACAGTTGCACAATTAGCTTCACTTGTGCATCATGAAACCTGCCACCGAGCCCACAAACCCGCAGCGGCGCAGTTATATCGAGACAAACGTGACTAGTATAGCTCGCTAATGGTCGCTGGCTACGCGTGCAATCAACAAAAACAACCGCGCCGGTGATTGAGCCGTTTTTTTTTTTTTCTCCCCCTCAAGCGAGCTGGTGACCTGAGCCGGCCCGCCGCTCGCAGCTCAAACTCCCCCCCGGTGCACCAGCGACCGCATGAATGGAGAAGCTAATTACAACCACCTGAAACGGCCCGTGGCTCGGTCGTGATTGTCCAGGCTCCGGGATGACTCCGTCACCAGCTAGTGACCCATGTCGTCTTGCTGCATCAGTACCAGCGTCCACCACACCGCTCTGCTAACTAGCTCGATGATGGACCTTAGTTAGCCCAGTGAGCAGACCTGCAGCGGCGCTCGCCGCTCGCCCCTCCCCCTCTGGGTTTTCCCCTGTCATTTAGCGCCCCCCTGTGCGGGGACGTGGTACTGCAACAACATCTTTTTGTAATACTGTACTGTATATATATATATATAGTAACCACGGGGTGTTGCTTGAAAGTAGGAAACCCAACAAATATGTTTGCGCCATGACTAACTGCAGTGAGAAATGACAGTAATTTTTTTTCCCACATATAAGCAGATAGTTTGAATGAAGAAGTGCTGTTGACTTTTTCAGATGTCTATTGATATTCTATTTAACTGCAGTAGAGAACAAGGTTATATATCCTATTATCACTTGAGTTAACCGACAAAATATTTTTGGTTTGATTGAAACTTTTAAGCTTTACAAAAGAAAGAGAAAATAGATTACAAACTGGACTATCTATAATGAATATCAGAATTTGGATATAGTCAGCGGTATGTCACCCATTGGAGGGTAATCATGATCCCAGGAGTTCACACAACTGCATGGGACCTACAGGGGGTCCAGAAATCCTGAGTGGAACACAATCTAGTCATGAATGCTTATTAACAATGTTTGACTTCACTGTATCTGTGCATAAAAAAAACTGCCAGATAGTGAGGTTGAGTTTTTATATGAATATATCAAATGTGTTAATGATGTTAAGATTAACAAAATAATATTAAGTCGTTGCAAACTGTAGTTTACACAGTGGTTGTTTTGCTATTATCTTAACTTTGTCTTCATTGCCTGTAAGCTATACAGCAGATGGGCAGATAGGTTGAGATACACAAAGTAGAGGTCACGTCTACTTTATTTCTACCTATTATTAGGGGACAAGGTGAAGTTAAGGAAGCATTCGTGTTCCCAAAGGAACCTGTATAACTTGTTTGGCAAAAGACAAGAATATCATCTTTGTCACAAAAACAAGTGAAAGTTTTAGCAGTTCATTGAGTGTCTGTTTATATGTTTGATAAATTAGTTGTGTTTTCGTGTTCTGTTTGATGTGGTGCTGTAGTCTGTTGTCATATACCACACAGACAAGCCCGATCCTGAAAAGATCATTGAAAAAGAAAACATGCATATGATGGGTTTTTTTTTTTTCAAGTAATTTATTTATCATTACCTTAAATGGGCTTCCTAACAACAGAAGGGAAACTGTAAATCTGCATAACTCCTTATGATTTTGGTAACTAACCAAACCCAGTTAGGTAGTATAAAGCCTTTGGTATCAGGTAATTGTCATGCTGTAGCATGAGCATGTCTCAGCAGACTTGTCATGGAAAAAACACTGCCTGCACTCTCTTAAGCAATCCACACACATTGCCTGAGAGAAAACTGTATACCCAGTCACTCATGCATTTCACCTTCAACACAGGCTTTCCAAAAGCACCTTAAAAGCAACACAGTACAAAGAAGGAGTGTTACTTTTCTATACTTGACATGCAATTAGTAACTAGAGGTCCCTGTGTGTGGATGCTAAATTGATATATTAAAATTCAACTTCTAATTGTTGTTTACAACCTGGAATGTGTTGTACCTGGAACTGACCAACTGAGTCATTCTCTCTGCAGGCATAGACCTGTTGTAAATAGAGGTTTTTTTTACTGGATGAGTGAGATTCATTTTATCATTAACAAATGGGTAGGGCAGACTGAATATGCACTCCAACAAACTGAAATCATTGTTTCATTATTGCTAAATAAAGATCTGGTTAAAAAATGTGATGGAGTTTAATTTTGGACCTTATTTTAGTTATAAAATTATCAAGTAGTAAGAGAGTGTCGATAAATATTTTGACAATAAGATCACCTTTGTCTATGCTGGTAAAACATGTAAATCTGTTCTGCAAGTAAAGTCAACAGCTTCTGACTATGTTCGACCATGTTTTTGCTCCTTCGTTATGTTTCTTTGTTATGCAAGATAATTACACACTGGAATTTGTTTCCCTTCATACACAGTTCTGCATATGGAGAATAACAATGACCGTCAATTTGACCTCAAACCTTGTGCTTTCTAATATTGAAAATGTGTAACTTCAATAGATGACTTAAAATAATGTATATTTTTGTTCAGTTTTGTTTGCTTTGAAATTTCATATTCTGCCATAAGACTGAAATTACTTATTAATCAATTCATGTGGCTGCAGAGCTATACAAACAAAGATCTCAGTCACTCTGATCATCCAATGTTTTTAAACTCCCCTGACTTTCCTTGCTGAGTACTGAAGCAGCAATGTTACATCTAGCCGGAGGTCTAGGGAGGACCAATAGAAGACATGTTCTGATTACTGAGCTTCAATGTATAACGAAACATTAAATGCAATATTTCCATTCGCCACCCATGGCTGAGTTATTTTGACAATATCCATCTTACAGTGACAATAACGTTCTTATCAAATCTGCTCAATTAACTTAAATTTTAAACAAACAAGATGGTGTGGCAGGACAGTTTATCACAATGGACACTTTCAGCAACTGAAGTAAAACATTTTTGACACATTGATTTTTATTAAAACAAAAATATCATCTTTTGTTATTTTTCATAACATTTCCTGAATGGCACCATTTAAAGGCATACAAATGGTATTATTAACTGCAATATTTTTGATGGATTTCCATTAATAGAATCTTTATCTTGCTCTATTCAATACTTTCTAAACTACATGGTTAAGCACAGTAATCCGTTGCATTTATTTACTTGGAATCACAGACAGATCGTTCCCCATAGCATCGACCCAAACACCATTTCTAATCACACATGGTTACAAAGAAAACAGAGGCAGAGGTGGACATGATGGACAGGACGCCTAATCTGGAAGACGAGCAGGTGGCAGAGCAGGACTGAAGGAGAGGAATCATGGCAGGTGCGTCTCAGTTACTTCTCCTTCATGGCTTTCTTCTCGTCCTCCATGGCTTTCTTCTCCTCTTCAATTTCTGTGTGAATGCAAAAGAGTCAGAGACAAGAGATGGGGTCATCCTTATACAGGTGAAGGTCATCATTCCATATTCATCAGTTTTAAGTGATGAATAAGCTTTATGTAAGCTTTATGACGTTACAAGGGTTGTTTTCTCAGATTTAGACAACTCCACGCAAGGACACAAGGGACAATTGCACAACAGTGCAGTGGTTTGCAGTGTTGCACCACATCGAAAAGGTTTCGGGTTTGATCCCAGGCTTGGGTCTTTCTGTGTGGAGTGTGCATGTTGTCCCTGTGCCTGCGGGCTCTCTGGGTACTTTGGCTTCCTCCCACCATCCAAAGAAATGCATGTCAGGTTTGTTGGGGATTCCACAACTTGCCCTTTGGTGTGATTGTTGTTTGTTTCTGTGTTGGGCCTGTGATAGACTTGCTACCTCTCCAGGGTGTACCCTGCCTTTTCCCAAAGTGACACACGGACACGGACACACAGACAGACAGACAGACAGACACACTGTGTAAAAAAACATGCTCCTCTTTTTCACTGCAACATAGCAGAGCTCTCCTGTGAAATGTCACAGTCTGAAGCTCATTTAAAGCAAACATGCACCAACAGTCCCACCTGCTTCTCTGCCTCCTCACTGACATCCAAGTGAGGGCTGCATTCAGATTAAGAAAGAGCAGGAGTCAGACAGCAGGGAGCCGCTGAGCCTCTGGAGGGAAAGGATGAGCATTCTGACACAATTTAACTCCCCTCTTCCTGTTGCTGCTTCATGTTGCACCAGATCTGGAGTGAGGCTTTTATACTGTACGGTTTATCACCTGGGTCTCAACTTCATTGCTCTATCAAGCTGCTACAGTTAGTTAATTTTTTTTCCCACAGTGGTAGATAGCAGGAAGCTCCATCTGCTCATTGTAGCCTCTTGATTTATCTTGTAAAGTTGGAGAGATCTTTTGATAAGTACATATAGGTGGAGTTATGTGTTGTTTTAATAAGAAGAGGTTGAACAAGAACTTGCTCTCAGGCCGTCATACTCTTTTGTCTTAAATACATACCCTCCTTGGTTGGGAAATAGGTCTTTTCTTGTGTGTTAGTCTTCCTTAGACTTTGCTTGTTAAACTTCGGCACTTCATCAGTGACTGGGTTGCTGTCGCCCATTTTGGAAGAGGTCTAATGGAGAGAAGGTGGTGAGAGAGAGCAGAAATGATGATCCTAATCAACACTTGGATCTTGAAATGAGAGCATTACCACAATTTATGATCTGATTGACATGATAACATGCTGTCTGCAGTACATGTCCACACAGGTTATAAAGCTGCAAACAAGACAGTACTGAGCGGAACTTTGGAGTTCTGTAAGCCAGTCACAACAAATAACATACTTCATAACCTACATCCCTACAATGAACAAACAGCTCTAATGTGATGTCATGTTACACTGCAGTTATTTACAGGTATTCAGAGCCACACGTGAGACCTGATAAAAAGGAAACATGCTGTACTTGTACACCGATTTGCATTTATGCAAGGACAGTAATCGGGAAAATACTGATTGTGCACCAGGGCCAACAAAGCACATTTTCAAAATGCAAAACAACTTCCTTTTTTTTTTTTTTATTTTATCTTTTCCATACACTATTTATCAGAAACAGATATACTTTATTGAACCTAAAAATAGAAACAACAAATAGGCCCTTATGTAAGAAAAAAAAACGAAAAAAAAAAACAGCCTACATAATGCTATAATATATAGCCTTGCAACAATATAGAAAACTATGTAAAAAACAGGAGCATTAGATTACAATATGATACTGCAGCATGAGGGGAATTCATTGTGGAGTAATGTGGGCAGTGCCTGGTACAGTTTCTCACGGTCCACACCTACAGATCTGCGTTTCTGAGGACTACACAGGATGAAGGCTGCTTATTACGTGTTTAACATCACAGTACGAATGTGACAGATACAAATATTAATCACGGCCATGTACAGAGCAAGTTAGCTCGTAGTATCCAAACAGTCCCACATGCAGAGCAGTTTGCGTGCGGAGCAGGTATCTACAACCTATCCACGCTCGCTGCGGCGTAAAGGAGTAATCAGCCTACAGTTGCTACTGTACTGGCATGGCTTTATGGCCTACAGCAAAAGGTTGCATAGCAATTATGAGCCTTTGCTGCATAGGAATAATTTCTAAAACAAATAATTGTGTTTACATTACAATTCACTGCCATGATAAATGCACCTTTGAGTGCATTAGCTGATAAAGAGATGCAATTGAGAACACTTTACCTGGGTGCAGGGCTGCGCGGTGAGACTTGTCTTTCACAGGTAAGATGCGCCTGTGTATTAACCGTGCAAAGCCAACGGTTTACATAGACACAATACGCCCTTCTGCACGCCAACATGGACACTGATGCTCTGCCTTCTCATTGGCTCCCAAAGCTCGGAGGAAGAATTTTAATTGGACACGCTTGGTGTCTCGCCGCCCTCCCCTGTAACATCACAGACTGCTCTTTGGACAAAGTTCTTGTCATGCAGTGGTGAAATCATTTGTCCCTCCTTGTACCTGCTGGTGAAATGAATGAGCGGCCACTGTGGCTGATCAGAGCACTGAGCTCCTGTCATGGTTGGTAGGGATGATTTCATGTGTTTATTTTTAACACAGTACCATCTACTGGACAAACCATTATGTATGAAGTATGTAGTATTAAAACGGCAAGTACAAAATGAAACACTGACCATGTATGACTGATAAGATAAATTTATTAATGCACATTGTAAA
Source organism: Brachyistius frenatus (assembly GCF_029030835.1). Lineage (NCBI taxonomy): Eukaryota > Metazoa > Chordata > Actinopteri > Embiotocidae > Brachyistius > Brachyistius frenatus. Next base: position 4,449,904 of record NW_027210621.1, read on the forward strand.
ACAAATAAATCTGTAAATAACCTTCAGCAATAACCATTACATTATTCAGTATACAGGCAATATACTGTTTTTTCACATTAAAATGGATCCATGGTTTATTAGTTTATTGAGCTACACCATAAATAAACTCACTTGATAATGTTGGTAATGAATTGGTTGACAGTACCACAGTGCTGTAAAACAGTTACATTTCTGATTCATTCAACCTGCATTGTGAGGTCTATCTACTATGGCACTTAACTGAGATTTGCACAGAAGGAAATAGTTCAGCTACGTAAACAGCAGATGGATCAGATAGAGTTTAACATTTAGAAAACAACATTTAAAAAGAAATGACAATTAAAGATTTAAAAAGGCCAGTGGTGTGTTAATAACACAAAATACATACAGTTGCTTTAAATGTCCAGAACAACAATTAAATATCAGCAACAAAAGCATACAAATACTATGGCAAAATCTGTATTAAAAAGATTAAGAAATGAAGGCACAACAGCAACAGGTATCCTGGAGTAAAAATCAACTGGCTCATCATTTGAAATCAACAGTCCTGAGAAAACAAACCATTGTCAAAAAGTCTACCTGAGATTGATACTGTATACTCCCACAGCGTATTATACAAAACCAGAAAGCCCTGCAACACAACTCCGCTACAAAATACTGTTTAAAGCAATGTTTCAAAAACAGAAATGCTATTAAGGTAGAAATAAACACAAAATACCCCAAAACCTGAAGTTTGCACTTTCCTAAGTAGGCTTGGCCAGTGCATGGTGATGCAACAAACAGAGGTCAGTTTACTACTGTGTGGCTGTACACATAACATGTGTATTTTATTACAGTGATACTGTGGAGCGGTTTTCTGTGGCTGAGTCAAACTTCCTGTGACGTGCAAAATGACTTTAAAGAAAAAAAGGAAGTTATCTTCTAAAACTATGAAAGGTTGACACCCTGCACCTCAGACACCAGGGTTCAAATATTGGCTGTTGTGTTGTCAACTTACTAGTGCAGTTTGACATATAAAATTGGCACTTTGTTGGTTTGAACCAGGTGATGGATCATGTCCCTATGACTGCACTGATGTCTATTAATACATTTTCTTTCACTGAAGACATTTTGGTGTATAAGAGTGGAGAAACTCAGGTGTAGATAATGAATTGAATAATGTCTTAATTCCATTTAGCTGATATAGTTCCAGGGTACTCGATTTGCTCACAATGGCTCATTGGCACACATCAGAAACACCAGTGCTTTTCCTACTATGATAAGTCAAAATGTCTGCAGTGAAAACAGCTTGAAAAGAGGGCACCTGCACAAAATGGGGATGATATCTTTTTTGCAGACAAATGTGCACTGAAAGAGTAACATAGTTGGTAAAAGAATATAACGCATAAAATGCCAAAAAGTCAACGTAATCTAGTCACACCATCGTGTGTCGGTGTCTCTTTAGCCTGATCGCTTCTCCTGCCTGTCATATATAGCAGTGTTGATACCCCATGTGATGCACGATCTCAGAATAACCAGCGAACCTCCTCGGTACAGCAGAGCCAAACTCCTGTGCCGAGATTTCCACAGCATCCTCCAACAGGCCGCGGCTCCTTTCTCCTTCCCTCCGACCTGTGCCTGCATGTTTGCAACAAGCACAGACAGCGGGTAAAGACCCAAGCTGATTGCCATGGACGTCAGTGTACCCGTGAGGAAAGAGGAGGTCACTGGAGAGAGCCCCTGCCCTGCCATAACAGCATACATGGGCCCCTTCAGGCCAAAGTAAAGGGCGCTGCCGAGGGTGTTGCGGACCATGATGGGCAGGAAGGCTCTGTAGTAGCCTGAAGCTATCCTCTGTGAATTCAACCTTGCAAGAATACCCTTCAAGGAAGGCAGATGGCGGTCATTTTGGCTGTTCTGCAACACATTCTGAATGCGCTCAAAGGGAGTGAAAAACAAAGCTTCAACCATACCTGCACCGAACCCAGCCAGAGCAGAGGCAGAGATAACATGTTGAGATGATGGGGCGAGTTGGTTGAAGAGTGTGTCCTGGAAGCCAAAGAGCAGTGTGCCATTCAGGGTCCTCATCAGTAATGGGGGAGCCACACCCCTGTAGAGCTTTACAGGTCCCTCTTTGAAGAGCTGTCCCACTGCCTGGCGAACTGAGGAGTTGTGGATTTGTTGACGGAAAACAGTCTTATAGACAGGGAAGACGATGAGCGTAGGAAGGGTGGACAGCAAGCTCGAGATCCCTCCATGCAAATAGCTCTGGAAACGAAACACTTGATCCCCAACACCCGCTTCATCTTGTTTACGGGCAGGACTTCCTGTCATTCTTAAAGCAAAGAAAAATTCAATTACAAATCATGTCAGGCTTGCACTGACCCAAGACAGGTTATCAAGGAATGAAACAAAGATCACAGGGTGGAAAATCACAGCCAAAGACACTAACTTAATTTATAGTGTGTGATCAGAAACATTTACTTACCTTATCGGATCTCAGAAAATGAAAGCAAAATTAAAAAAAAAACGTTCAAGGTGGAGACTATTTTTCGCGGTTCATTGCAGAAAGTTGAAGGCAGCACATGCGTCTAATCCTATTTCAATACTGCACGTGGAGAGGATTTGTATTTAATCGGGTTACGGCGGATGTCTGTGGGGTCGGCGATGTGCAGCGGTGCTAGAGAAGATGGACTGAGCAGCATCTATCTGCCCGTTTCTGATGAGCCCACTTCGTCGAGAATAAGCATTGGTCACGACTGACTTTACGTCACGTCGTCGGGGATTGGTTGCACCGTCTGTCAATCAAAGCCTTCCCGTTCTTCGGATAAAAACGTGAGAATGTTTTTCTTAGGCGTATTTTCTCCAGATTATTAAGTGACAAACTATATTTTTTTCTCACTTTGCTAACGTCGTTATTAAAGAAGCAGTTAAGGGTCACGAGTTTAATGTGAGAATGTAAACTAATCCCAACTGTGAGGACTACGTTTATTTTTCCTTCCAAATATGATCCTGTTTCAACCGGTCTATGCATTGCTAGGAGTTCAAATCTGGTAGTAAAATAAAGAATCATTTTATTTGTATTAACTTATTTAATCTTTTTAAAAATATAAATGAAGGGTTTCTAATTGTAGATAAAGTTCTCCAGGTCATTTAAAAAAGGAACATTCTCAGGAGGACATCCCATCTTTTGTGGCCTCCACCAAGGGACTAAAGGTGTAATGTATCTAATGCAATTAAAAGTATTGTTTATTTTTCCTGCTACAATAAAAACAAACAAACAAAAACATGTATCTTGTAATCCTAGTTGTATGTAGCTTTAATAGTTTGCAAAAGTTAAACCTAACCAGAAACCAGAAATAAAAGCACAATGTTCAAGATTTTACACATATTTAGTTTTATTAAGAATGCATCCTCAAATAACTGGGGCATTCATCCTACTGAAAAAATAAAACACCAAGGTTTGGATTATGCACATTAATGACAAATCTTTCCTCCAAACATACAAAAGGAAAGAAAAATAAAATGAGCAGGTGATCATTTCTGAAGGAAGCTCCAGCCTGCAGAGACCCCAAGCTAAAAACCCAACAGCTTTTCTATAGAAAGATCTTCACCGGAGACCCTTGAGGGGTAAACACTGGGCAAACCCCACTCAATGAGGGCACCTCAAGAGTTGAAAGAAACACCCTAAAATATTGTTTACAGCCTGCCAAGACACATGTAAGCTCATGATCCAGTAAGAAAACAAACAGCACAACAGGAGGGAGGGAAACAGGACTGGAGGAAAAAACATCATTTCATTTCAGACTGTTGAGGCACTCTTGGTTGAGTGGAGCTTCAGTGGCACTGTAAACTAGCTCAATACACATTCACTTCATTCATTATAATCTCTCAAACAGCAGAGGATACAACAGCAACATGATAAACTACACTCGTTCATTGTAACAAAAAAGCACTGTAACAGCTTTATATGCCAGATGCTTCTCCTGACCACTGGACCCTGCCAGGGAAATTTATATAAGCTCAACAGACTGAAATTATGTCTGGAGGGGTAAAATGGTCAGGAGAAACTCTGTATCTAAATGTGATGAAAGAAGGACAAAGTTCACAGTGGATAAATACATATTTATCCATATACAATAAATACGCCAGCCTAAATTGGTAGCTTGCGATTGCTTTGGTGCCCTTGACATGAAAGGACACCGCATGAAGGGACTCAAGTGAGGTGGGGTCAGCATTAGTAACAGACAGAAAGTTCATTCATTTTCTTTTTTCCAACATTAATTATCATCTTTGTTAATGTTTGGATTGGGGAATTCCCTCTTTTCTTATTTGGTGTTAATAGCACACGGTGGATGGTGGATCTCATTTGTTACAAGGGAACATGGCTGAACAGGTACGACACGGACTCTCCATTGTGAGTTCTACGGATGGCCTCTGCGAGGATCATGGAGATGTCAATAACCTGGGGGCAGATTAAGAATAAATTGTTACGGATAGTTACAGACAGAAAAAGTGATCACTTGCGAGTCATTTATCATTCAAACTACCAGCTTCCCAAAGACATACACATCTCATACTGAGAATTTGCTTCTTTATTTTTAAATACCGATATTTTATATCATCATTCTGTATTTTCAACAAAAATTCTGGCTCTGGCAAATGTGTTAAGACACTGATAGTGCCACCTGACCTGTATTTTGGGACAATGCTTCATCTTCTCCTCCTGAGGGATTGTATTGGTGACCACCACAGCTTCAAAACAGGCATTGTTGATGCGCGAGATAGCAGGACCAGAAAAGATGCCATGGGTTAGGATGGCATACACCTTAGTGGCACCAGCAGAAATTAGTCTAGAGGAGAAAAACAGCAAAATGCATTAGAAGTCTCCACATGACTGGATATATCTGGTAACAGAGGTCTTGGTGTGGAATTCAGTAATCATTTCTTTGTGTTATGACACGTTAGCCCACCTGCCTGTGTCTTTTGTTATATGGTAAAGTTTCAAATGTATTAATTCCAAAAGGTCAATAAAAGGGCCTTACTTGTCAGCAGCATGGCAGACTGTGCCACACGTGTCAGCCATGTCATCCACTAGAATGGCTACCCGGTCCGTCACATCTCCGACGAGGACCATACGGTCCACCTCGTTTGCCTTTTTCCTCTCCTTGTGAATAAGAGCAAAGTCCACATTCAGCCTGTCCGCTATTGAGGTGACCCTGCAAATGGAAAAGTAAAAAGGTGCATAAGTTAAAGCTTATATGCATTTACAAAAATTATTTGTGGATGCAAAATTACAGCCCTGTCAGAGAAGTCATCAAAAAGATTCATGTAAAGTAACGAAGAGATACAGTGAGGCAAAGCTACGCTCAAGGGTCGAAGGCCTGTGACAAGCAGCATACCTCTTGGCTCCTCCTGCATCAGGTGAGACGATGATGCAGTTTTTCCATTCAGGGATGTTCTCCTTGATCCATTTCAGCACAGCCGGTTCTGCATACAAGTTATCAACGGGGATGTCAAAGAAACCCTGGGAAAAGATAATAAAGACATATGCACAGGGGTTACAGGAGCTTTTGTTGACATTTATGTAAACGCAGGTTAATGGAAGTCAGATTTCTAATGTACGTGCTCCATCTATCCATTTGTTTTGAATACACATCAAACAGATTATTCAAAGGATCGAGTAATGGCATGACAGTGAGTGGGATGCACGTCTGTTTAGGTCTGCTTTTGTTCTGCTCACCTGGATCTGTGAGGCATGCAAATCCATAGTGATTATATGGTCCGCGCCTGACACCGACAACATGTTGGCCACCAACTTGGCAGAGATAGGAGCACGGCTCTGAAATGAAAACAGATCTCTTCAGTCACATGGAATAAGCGTGATAACAAGCATGGCTCATTTCTAAAAATAACACTTAACTGAGAGCTTAGCAATTCAGCTAAATTGTACCAGTCAAATATTACAAACGTTTTTCACTCTAAACATTATTACTGATCATATAAAACATGACTGAAACTTTCAATTATTTAATACATATATGAAAAAATAAGTCCTCAGTGTGTGTGTGTGTGTGTGTGTATATATATATATATATAAAATGACAAAGCAAAAAGAGGCCTTTATTTTGTTGAAGCTAAAACAGTCCAATAACTTGAAAATGAATAACTTTGGCCCAACTGCCGACCTGGATACTTCATAGTCTTGGGTAATAACAGTGTATTTAACACACAATTATATTTTAGGAGATCAAAGTGCAACAAATTCCATTCATGCAAATATGATTGAAATGTTGAAATGAGAGTAAATAACAAGCGAATGGCTACACAAGAAAGACTGATATTGGAGCGTCAGTTATTTCAGCAAAGCACACAGAAGAGGGAAAGGAAAGCAAACAAAAAGAGAAAGCAAATATGCGTTGGAGAGTGACTGCTGATGGACAATGGCTGCAAGCTTCTTGTCATGATGCTAGACGGCGAATGGCATGACAGAAGTAAGTAGACGGATATCCCTCACCCCCACCTTGTCCTTCTTGTCTTGCCGAGCGTAGGGAAAGCAGGGGATGACAGCGCTGACCCTGGAGGCCGAGGCAATCTTGCAGGCGTTGATCATGATCAGCAGCTCCATCAGATTGTCATTGATCTCCCCACAGCCACTCTGCACAATGTACACGTCTTCCCCACGTACACTTTCCCCGATCTCCACACTGGGAGAGGAGAGGAGACCAAGACAAACAAGCACTTTAGAGGCATCGTGATGGCAGGCAGGAGATAGATGAGACAGAGTAAACAATGCCTTGTGACTAGGTGTGATGTGACCAGAACAAGGGTTAAATGGAGGATACACGAGGAGTCAGAAAACGACCGCGTCAGTATGGTCTGCGTTATAACTTTGTAATCCTAGTTTGAAGCAGCTACGGTGGCATTTTTTTTTTTTTGGGTGATAATTACAGGCCAGGTTGTTGACTAGCTAGCTTGAGTTGTGAGCCACGCGTGGACTACAAGTTCCCAGTCATTCACCGTCACCGCGAAACCACGTTTCACATTAATACATGTCGCTCGGGCACATTTGCGTTGCGCCCGTGGTTACAAGCTTCTTTAAAGTCGCCAACAGAGGGCAAACAACTCACCACGTTTCTTGGTTGCTAAATTTTTTCGTCACAACCTTCCCCAGTTCCAGACCCAGGCGGTCTGCTATCTTCTGAGACAGGTCCGGATGGGAGCTCCCGCTAAATATTTTGATATTCGGCATTTTGTGGTGGTCCAGGGCGTCGTTAAGTCCACGCGGGCTACAGCTGTCGAGTCAAAAGGGTGCGGAGAGTCCAAGATAACGACCGGAAATCAACCAACAGTTGATGAGCTACTCTTACCGCGCTTTAGTGTGTTCCCCTACCTATCCACCATTATGGTCTACACATCACGCGTGCGGCTCTTCCTCCCGGGGCGGCGCACACGCTTTAACCTACGTCCGGCCGTGATGACGTCATTTCGTCCAGACGCGCATGAAAAAAACACGGTCACGTGAACGCGCCAGGGAGCTGGTTTCACCGAGGTAAGTAAAAGCGCACAAAAAGTGAGTTAATACACGGTGTTCGACAAATTGAGCTGTCACGTAGTACTTTCCTTGCTTTACGTTGTACAGCCTATAAATGATTAGTTCCCAAACTGCTCAATAAAAATGTATTTTGGCATGAAGGACGTTTTGTTTGTTTGTTTGTTTGTTTGTTTGTTTACCGTCGACGCGACCTCTCTAGTTATCACCTTCCCTGGCATGTGCGTGCCTGCGTGGCACTCTCGTGCAAATGTCTCAGCCTACAGTAGGTCTAGCTACGGTTTTTTTTTGTGTGTGTGTTGTTAAGGATGAATAACAATTAATAAATGTGGCCTTTCAGTAACACAACTAGATATCCCCCTACCATGGTCATTAATCCTAAATCTAACATGCTTTCATTTTGGCAGAGACTGTGGGCATGCACAATGGCCATGTTCAGAGACCGTGGGCATGCACAATGGCCATGTTCAGAGACTGTGGGCATGCACAATGGCCATGTTCAGGACCCCAGAGTCAACATGGTGACCTCTAGGGGCTAGAGGCAAACGTGTCTCATCCAGCTGCTGTAAAGGTCATGTAGGGAAAGTATTTTCACTGCAGACATTTTTTTCATAATGGGCAAAGCACAGATGTTAATAATGAAATGAACAATGTGTCACAGTGAACTTTGACAGTGAGACAGTGGAATCAAGCTGCCGAATTGAATTTAGTCTTCATTAATTTTATAATGCACACCTGTGCTTTTTCCTTTGTGACATGTCAAAGTGTCTTGTGAATAAAGTCCATTAACAGTTACAACAACTTACTTTTAAAGGGTTGACTGATATTTCAAATTATAGATTGTTGAGATCTGACATCCACCAGCACTTTTACTTTTGCTCAATAATCCTGTGTAAGCCTATATAAAATGTCAGCAAAACAAATCCATTTTACTTTCAACCACTGGCATTGTGTCAAGTCAGTGAGGTTTGCACTGAGAGGGAAATGGTTAAGGCAACCACAGCAGTAAGAACCTGCTTTTCAGTAACAAGGCAGAAGTCTCCTGGTAAATTATCTTTCAGTTTTGTGCGTGTAAGGTCATTTCCAAATTCTCTGACAGAGTTTATATAATATGCTTTATTGCTCTTAAAACATGAGTTAACTTTGTACACAGACAGACGACCACAGTGACGACAAGATCATTGACAGTAAATAAAGACAAGAATGAATTGGTTGCACATAGGGAAACAATGGATCAAGTCATGGCAGGCTCATCGTGTGAATGAAACACAGACTAATCCACACAGTTTAGCAAAGCAACTGAGCAATGACAACCACAGAAAATGTTTATTATAATGTTGAAATGTTCAAGTGCTGATGAGAAAAACATTGTCTGATACTTTTGTTTATAAAAATAAACATGTCCCATGCTTTATATTCATAATATATTCTTTAAAATATATGTTTTGCTATTAGTTTCTATGTTACATTACTACTATAAATAATTAGCGTACAGACATGTTTTATCTCCTATTTACAAAATAGTGAAGAGTTTGGATAAATTTGAATGTTACAAGTAATGTTTTAAAAGTGTTTCTTATTCTTTCAAATGTTTTTTTTATTTACATTTGCAGTGTAAAATTATACATTTTCATACTGAATATCATTTGCAAAACCTTAACGTATTGCCACCAAATTCTCCCATTTTTGCTTGTTTTTTTCCCCTCTTTAGAAGTGGAAAATGACCTATACATCACCCTCAATGGTCCAAGTATCTGCCCCTGAAAGTCTATTGCGTAAAGGAGAACATGCAGTACAGTGAAGGAGAAAACTCTGGATATGGTGATGGAAATGCCACATCAACAGCGAAGGGAAAACTGAGAATGCTCAAAAACACCACAGATGTGTTCTGAAACCAAGACAAAAGTGCAACAAAGCTGATATCCTGATTTCCCTTTCATATCGAAGATAAAAACTCTCAGTATAAAATAAATATTATAAGTGTGCTATATTTGCTTTCATTGATGAATATTGTGAGGGTGATGCAGAACCACACAAAGGCATATTTATATCTATAAATGAAAGCTGAATTTATTTTGAAAAATGGACAAAAAAGATGGCTCAAATATATACTAGTGATAAGACATAATTTGTCTGGAAAGTATTAAATGGATTTAGATGAACACTACCATTGACTTTTATTGTTTGTCAAATATTTAACATTTAAACTATGTACACTTCGTGGCATTCAATATCCTAACAGTAGTCTTACCACCAAACAGTCATATCCCTGCCGGGAGGGTGGATGTTTACATCATATTTAGTATTTTAACAACATTTTGGTCAGGTTCATTGGAGTACCATGCTACCATACATCCCAAAGGGCTGACCAAAACATGTTTTGCAAGAAGTCACTGTTAATTTGGCTTCACAGCACTTTCTCTTAATAGTATATCCAGTGTACGTGTTAGGCCAGCAAAACTATAAAGCCTGTCTTATTAAATGTCCAGGTATAACAAGAGGATGAGACAAAAAGAAGATATCAGACAGGAAATAATGTGTTAGTTTTATTAAAATACATAGAAAACTACTTTGTGTGTTTCTTATATATTTGCTAGATTGCACAATGTGTAACAGCACATAGAAAGCAAATTTGTTTATATAGTATCTGAAAACCTGAATAAAAACAAAGGACTCTGTTGAAATGGGTCAGCTTTAGCTTTAGCTTTGAGGAGATGAATGATGAAAAACTAGTGGTGTTGACTCAAGTGAGTTTTCAGCAGCAGGGTGAATAAAAAACACTGAATCAAACAGTAAAAGATACATTTCAACTTCAGAACTAATTTCAGAGGTTGTGCAAAACTTCTAGTGATAAGCTTACTCACTTGCAAGTATATTTAAAACTGTAATTCACAACCAGTGAGATGCAAGTGAGCTATGGTTTAGTGGTGGTGTAAAATACACTCTGCGTTATTAAGTACATTGTGGGTAGGCCTTTCTCTACAGCTGAGTGAGGTAACAGCACTCATAACTGTACAGTGGATAAGACGGTGACTTGGGTCTCTGCTACATTGTCTGCCCTGAGCAGGTGCGTTTCATACCTGCACTGTTATTGTGAGATAATGGGCCTCTGTCAATCAGTGTAGTTAAGTATGTCATACTTGTCTTTCAGTGCTTTTCATTTTCCAACACTGTCACTTACATTTTGACTCTTGGCTCAGTACGTCAGACACTGTCAACAAAGCCAACACAGCCAACAGAGATCAGTTTTGTATTACAACAGTTAGAAAATTCAACAAACAAACACATCACCACCTAACCAACCAACCCTTTGGACCACGCAATTTACAGAAGTCGCTACTTGACAGGATCTCTGAAATATTTTTGTCCAAAGTATACATTTATTTCTGATGTATTATAATGTTTTTTTTTTTTTTTTTTTTAATAGTTCTCTTAATTCAATACATTTCAAATATATTCTTCACCTTTTTTCTTCACAAAACTTTATATTATTTGCTAAGTAGACACAACTCAAATATATTACATATAAAATATTCTACTATAATGACCTATGTATATTGTGAATATTGGTATGAGGTGATTAGCCCTGTATCACCCAGTCTGTTATAGGGTTCTTATTCCATTGTGCATTAGTTTGGTGTGTCTTTATATTTCAAAACAAGATCCACAAGGCTACCTCAGGGCCTGTAAACATGGGATGGAACAGTTGCATTGCAATTTTTACTGAGGATGGTTCATTGCACGTCTTGTAAAAATTGTAAACAATAAATAAATCATAAATTTGGATAGAGGAGCCGCGCACATTCTGGACTGTTCTGATCACATCCTGGACAGATTTATTCTTACTGGGCAGGCAGAGTTTTGATGGGTCGAGTGAGTGAGCTCATGTTATTGGTGTTGGAGGAAACTTGAGGATTCACTGTCTTTGTTGGCAAGCTGCTCGAGTGCCCCATTGACTCCTCTGCTGCACGCAGAAGCAGAGTGTAGTTGATAGCTACTTCCTCAACTTTTCTCAACAGCTGCAGCCTTTGGGTTTCTGAACGAACCCCTCTCACCAATTTGATGAAGGTCTGAGTTAATTCACACAAGACTTGAAAGCTCGCTGAGACGACAGCGAGCATACGTGTTGGGCTTTTTTCAACACTTGCCACTCTCCGACATGACGCTCTGAATTCTTTGAAGCGCACTGCCAGCTCCTGCTTGTACTCTGCAATCCGTGAGGGCTGAAGACGGGCCTCACCCTCTGCTTGTGGGCTGTTGGCACACTGACGCAGGATAGCTAGCAACTCATTAGCATCCAGCTGTGCGTTTAGGAAACCGTCAGGCAAGCTGAAAGTTTTCCCCTGTAGAGCTTGCACCCGTGCTAGGCTCCCCTCCAGTGTACCACAGGCTCTCAAGTCGATCTCCTGTGTCTGTGGCTCCTCCTCTTCCTCCTCCTCTTCCTCCCCACTGCAGTCCTCTGCATTAAGAACCTGGAGTGTTTTGCTTACGACAGGAAAGGTACGCGAGTCCAACTCCATGCCGGGGAGGACCTGAAGGGGTATGGAGTATGAAAGTTCATCTTTCTCGCTGCTTTCATCTGCAGCCTCACACTTCCTGTAGCAGAAACAGAATGAGCAGCATTTATCCTTGTCATCACTGTCTTCACTGGGCAGGGTGAGCAACACCTCCGCCGCCCCTTCTTTGCTTTCACGCAGTAGTTCCTCTCCCTGAATGAAAAATACACCTTTTTTCCCTTTCCCCTCTGCTTGGTGAGACTGACTGTGGACTGGCTCTACTGGGGTGGGGAGCCTCAGCCCCGTGGCTCTCACTCTCTCCATCTCCTTCTCGAGACTTTTGGCTTTGGTCTTCACCTCAGCATACACTGGTGTGCTAGTGCTGTTATCCAGCTCTCCAATGCTGTATCGCCTCTGGAGCTTCTTATATTGTGGACCTCCCATGCAATCTGTTTGAGAAGTACAGGTGGGCAAGCAGGAGCCCTGTTCTCCTCTGGGCTCTCTTGACTCCAGGCTGGTAGATCGTATTCGTGTAGTCTTGATCTCTAAGGTCTGAGGTCTCCTTGTAGCACCTTGGGTGTGAGGGGCTTTGGAGACTGGTGGAGGAGTCTTCGAGATGGTTCTCTCTCTGCCTCTGTTTTGTGTCTCAGTCGTGGAGCCAACTGGTGTATCTGGTAGTCGCATGCCCCGACACATTCGTTTACAGTCACAACTGCGCCGTTGCTCCCTGGAGATCCCTGGGGCCTTTAGGACAGGACTGGTGCGGAGCTGACAGGCACAAGGAGTGCCTGAGGGAACAGGAGAGGATCCTTGGGGCAGAAATTCTCCCTGCGATGACTTGGGTTTCAGCAGCTCCTCTAAGAACTCTAGCTCATACTGGCGGACCTTCTGCAACTGAGCCCTTCGCTCATCTGTTTCTCTTCCGCATTCTTGCTGGAAATGTAGCTGAAAGAAGGTTTCTAAAGCTCAAGAATGGAGCACTGCGCTGGGACTTCCCCTTACCACTGCCTTGCTTCTTTGATTCTCTGGCTGGGAGAGTGGATACTTTATCTACAGAAGGGATAGGGGTTGTTGGATCATCTAAAATAGGTAAGGATTTTATGGGGCATTTCTGTGATTCAGGGTGGGATTTGCCCTGGACACTCTCAGTCTTGCTTTCAGATGCTTCTTTTCGCTCTGCTTTTACAGGCAAACGAGGGGAGTACTTGGTTTGTATTTGTGGGTTAGGCTTTGCCAAACTAGGATCTGCTCCTACTCTCACTGCATTTTCTTTGCTGTTAGCCAGCTGGAGGCCTTTGGCCCGTAGACGCTCATCATCAGTGGGGGAGGAGGATTGAAACACTACTATCTTCTGAACCTGTGGGTCTTTTAGTCTTAGTTGAGGTGCAGGCTCCTGTTGCACTGGACATGTGCAGAAAAGATCATCAACTGGCAGAAGTTCTGTGGAGCTTGAAGGCTTCATGGTCTCACTAGAGGCAGTCTCGGCATCTTGGCACATATTAGAAGGGGAAATCTTGACAGAGGCAGTTCTGTCCACTGGCAAGAGAATAGGTAAGGCTTTGTTTGTTGGGTCTTTATTAAGAGGTGCTGTTGTCCTTCCCTTTTTACCATTCGAATGATTTTGGCTCACTGTTTCCTCAGAGGAGAGGGAGAACTTCTGATCTTTACTGACTTTAGCTGTCAGTGAAGCCTCAGCCACTTTAAGTTCTTCAGGCGGCTTAGAAGGGGGATCAGGGGTGTTTGCTTTGGTGGGCTCAGAGTTTGCTCTCATATTTGTTTTTTGTTCAGTCTGAGTAGTGTCTTGATTGCCCCCCTGCTCTGTCACAACACTGAGTATTGCTGAGTCTTGGCTGGGACTGACTTTAAAGGGAACAGTTTTGCTGAGGATTACTTGCTTGGGTGGACAGCCAGCACGAATCTGACCCACAGAGAAGGCCCCAGTCCCTATGGTCTTTGCAGTGCAGCCCGGGATAGCCAAAGGAAAGTCACGGCGGCAGAGGATACGTTCCTTGTTGATATGGTGAGCCAGCAGGTAGGCCTGGTTCTGATTCTGCTTCATAGCCGATACCATCTCAGACACGTCTGTCAATTCAGAGGAGTTGGTCTCATGGCCTGAGTCCAATGACGACTCGGGAGTAATGGCAGCTAAGACAATCAGCCCTGAGAATGAAAGCAACACAATACACTGTTAGGATGATCAAGAAACACCAAATCTCACCACTGAAATCTACAAATTTGGTTATAGTGCTCTTCTGTAAAAATGTAACTTGGCATCTGTAATTGAGCATCGATTGTGTTCACAAAACAGAAAAAAAATGACTTTGGAATAGTTTTAAATGTTCTCCAAAATCTGTCCTTCACGATCAAATTGAAAGTCTCTCTCCAGACTGCATGTAACACAGGCCTTAACTCACCCAACATGAAAGTATTTCAGCTTTTACCTTTATGATATTTCATAAAGGAACAAAGAAGAGCAAATTTTCTTTTCTGATAACTAACTCTAATAAAAATGTTGGCAAATCTTTTAATAAAAAGGCTTCTTTTAGACATTTTGCAACGTTTTGTAATCGGCTATTGCTTCTTCTTTAAAGCGTATTGTTTTCAAGTTCTACGTGAACTTTATTCTAGTTTTGGACAGTGTTGTTTTGCTGCGAATACACATGCAGATTACAGAATTCCTTACAATTTCACAATTTTCATTTTTGTAATAATAAAAAGACGTTGTCCTGCAACCGTACTGTACATTCTGAAGTAGCCTGCTTTAAATGTGTACTTTGATCGATTAAAAGAGTAAAATTGTATTGAATAAGTACTGTTAATTCTGTGAGTGAGATGTGAGCCGTGGCATGACTGAGGTTGTTGACCTGCAGTCTGTGTTGGCTGTTGAGGGTGATGGGGGTAGTCCTCAGAGGCTGCCAAAGCCTCAAGCGCCTGCAACGTCGACACCAGAGCATCATCAAGCTCCTGGGCATGATCTCGGACTGTTCTTGTGGCCACATTGTCAATCATTGTCACAGGCACATCTTCCTTGGCTTGGGCTAGCTTCCCAGAGGCAACTCCAGCGCTGGCACTGGCCCGAGCCTTCCTACCTCTCTTAGGGTCATCCTCATCAGAACTATTGTCCCTGAACCCGGGTGGTGGGGCAGCAATAGCGGGTGGTGGTGGTTGCAGCTTCTCTCCTCTACCATCTACCTCCTCGTCCTCCTCTTCATTCCCGGGTGGTGGTAGGGCCATTAGGTCAACAGCACCTCCATTTCGGGAGGCACAAGCACTGGAACAATGTTTGCCCGAGCTCCCACTACTGTTCACTGCTGTTGACAGACCCTCTGCCCTAAGCCTAGCTTTGCAGGAATCACAGAAGTATCGTGAGGTTTTCTGGGATTGACCCATTGTTTGGGCTCGGATTCTGAATCCTGCATTCTCCACTGCTGGGGCCTCTAAAACCCCAGGTATTTCCTCTGTACTCTGCTGAATGGGATCTGACTTGGTGCGGGGCCGTCCAGGGGGCTCCTGAGAAATTAAGTTCTCATTGATGTCGAGTTCAGCTTCAGCCTGTGTTTGCAGCTCCTGAAATTGTTGTTGTTCTCGAAGGTGGACATGACACAGGCCTAGATGCAGAGGCTCTGCAGGTACTAAGGCCCTTGAAGACCCTGACTCCCTGTGCGAGTTTTCCCTCTCGTCCCCTCGCCGACCTCCACTTGGCAAGCTGGTTGCCCCAGAGCGTGGGTGGGCATGGTGGGAGCTTCTGTAATCTGAGGATAGAATTGTCAGAGCAGTGGAGAGTTTGAGGTGTTAAGAACTATTGGGGATGGAGAAGATCCATATGGAAAAGCAGAGGTGACAGCTGGTGGTCTCATGGATATTTGTTTCATAGATGGATGTTGAAAGTTGAAGTTTGAGGTTAGAGGGTTAAACCCTGGTGGAATGTGATGATGTGATGGTACGATTCTTCTTTAATGCGCACTACAGGTTAGTACAGCAGATGGCAGAGGAGCTGTTCTTATTTGTACAGTAAATGCTTATGATCACAGCAAAAAGTACAATTCACTGTAAAATTCCACAGTGTTAGTTATCTTATTCCATTCCAATGAGTCAAGATGGAGATGAGAGGAAAGACAGCAGAGGGCGCCATGGGATGGGAGTTCCAGGATAACCTGGTTATTATAGGTAATGATTTCAGTCAATGAAGAAGCAGTGTCCATCAATGTCCATGTAGACTGAACATATAATTAAGATCGCCAAATATTCCTTGACATACAGTGTCTAGTATGAAGCTGAAAGAAAGAAACTTTCACTTATACAACTCTAAATGTTTCACCTGAAGCTTTTAAGTTAACAGTATTATTTTCTGTAGATATACATTCATATCTATACATTTGATCTTCTTGTATTTCATACATTGATATTTTTACATTACATCACAAATTGTATGTCCATTGTCCAATCAGACCAAGTGTGTGTGTTATTAAACACCATAAGTCAAGTAGACTTACCTGCCTTGGTCAGCTGAGACTGACCGGGGGTCCGGAAGTAAATGGTCCGTTTAGGGTCTACAAACAGCTTGTAGTAGCCAGAGATGAGGCATGCAAAGTTACTGGCATCAGGCCATTCCATGAGCAGGACCAGGGGCTGTAGTGGATGGTAGGGAGGGGAATTAGGAGACTATTTAGGGGACAGGCAATGAGCATTGCCTGTTCATTTCGTAATGACCTGATGAAATAAAACTTATAAAACTGTACAGTAGTTTCTAATATATAATTCCATCATTTATGAAGTTAAAATGGAAACTTTAATGAAACCGCATTCAAAATGTATCTTGTCATTATCAGAGGAGTAGTCTTTAGAGACTCTGCTGTTGTACCTTCGCCTCATGAATTGTCACCTCCACTCGAGCCACTCCTTGGCTCTCTCGGTAGAGCTGGATCTTCGAAACCCTACTGAACTCGGCCAGAACTGTTGTGAGGTTGTTTTTCAGGTCAATCACATGACTGATGCCATGTCGAGGGCCCACCAGTAGTGTTGTAGCAGATTGTTTTTCATCCTGCAGAGGGACGCAGAAGGTTTTAGAACTATTTACACAGTATACAATTAAACCTAAACCTTTCGCAGTCCTCTTTTTAACCAAGTCCTTTAGAATGTTAAATGTGTGCATTTAAAAAACATGCTCTTTTTGTAACTACATGCACAGCTTTAAAGACATAATAAAACTGAACGCAGCA
The DNA here is from genome assembly GCF_029030835.1 of Brachyistius frenatus. Taxonomy (NCBI): domain Eukaryota; kingdom Metazoa; phylum Chordata; class Actinopteri; family Embiotocidae; genus Brachyistius; species Brachyistius frenatus. Next base: position 4,467,150 of record NW_027210621.1, read on the forward strand.
AGGGATGAAGTAAAAGAGAAGCAGATGCTCTCTTGAATACAGAGATTCAAAACAATATATTACCAGTCCAACAGTGTGGAACAGTATTCCACCAAAAGGTGGGAGGTCATTCAGTACACGCATATACTGTAGCTTTCCTTGGAGTGGAGGGACCTGTCAACAGAATGATAAAGAAGAAACGGTCATCTTTGAGAGAAATCCTCCTACTGCACTAACAATGTCCACTAGGGGGCACTGTTGAGCCACAGCTCTTGCTCATAAATTCTTATGCAACTGTTACATCTATAGGGATGAAGGGCTTGTCCAAAGGACTGGTTATCATGTGACATAACCAGACAATACAATAAAGTAATTTATCCTCTAAAGACACAGGAAAGTGTTGAGAATTGCATTTTTATTTGTAATCAATAGTATGGTAATTTGTCATACTGTTTGGTTTATATTTTCCATTCCTATAAATGTTTCATGAAAGCAGTAACCAACGTCAGGGAAAACCTTCCACACAGAAATATTTCAATCATGGAAATGGTTACAGTTGTTAGTGTCAAAATGTTTTATATGGAGAAACCTTGTTGCCGGACGGTGGTGGATGCTGGTAGGTCTTCAGCAACTGAGACAGTGTTTTACACACATTCTTCTCCTTCACTGTTGGAAGTAATGTGAGCGGAAGGAAAGGCTCTAGTCCCCACTCTTTTCTGTGACCGAGAGCAAAGAGAAAGAGCAGAAGTATACACAAAAGAGAAACACAGTGGAGTGCTTAATCAGGAAGATGTCTGTGGAGACAAAGGCGTTTTTTCATCCTATGGGAAGACACAGTGAGCCTAGGTTACATGCGCTACAACTCCTGACTTGACATGGCCACCCTAAGTCTATTAGAAGCACAGAGAATCTGTTCTGCTTCTGTGGTCGTGATAGCAGAAGCTAATTACTTGCTAGGTTGAGGTTTTGAAGAATAAATGAGCAAATTGAGTGAGAGATGTAATTTCACCAAGCAATGGATTTCTTTGTCTCATAATGACCTAGGGAAATGGTCCTTGAGTAATTTGAGTTTTTAATACTATTGGGATTAATTATTAATCATTTAGATATTATTGCATGAACAAACGTCCCTTTGGGACTCACTGATATGCTTCTCAGAATTGTTAATGAGGTAAAAAAATGCAATACATAAATTTTTGTCCACAATTTCTCAAATTTGTTTGAAGCCAATTTAGTTTGAGGACTTACTCGACATGCTTGAGAGAGATCTTCTGATTGGGCCTTGCAGAGGACACAGTGATGTAGATATGAAGTGCAGCCAATCGTAACGTGATGTCAGATTTCCAGTCCGTGCCAAAGCGCTCCTTAATGACGTCATTGCGATTCTGTGAGGACAATGAAATTATAAAGTGTTGTTTTGTACATACAGCTGATTGCAAACAGCTTTTTTAAAGTATGGAGTCCTTCTACAAATATGATAATCATTGAAAGCGATGGGCTCCCATTTAATGAGACTGGATATCTGCAGTTAATGTAAAAGTCTTTTTGGAAAGCTTGCAACAGGGCCATTGTGTCTAAAGCCTGACTATGGCATATGTACAAATTTTAACTCTAAAATTGATCAAAGAAGGCAAAGGTAAACATTATCTTATAGAAACACTAATATGAAACTGTCTGTAAGAATTTATTAGGTTTAGCTCCCCCCTCGACACCTCCTGCTCTTCGAAGAGACAGCTCTCCAACAGTATCATGAGATTGAATGACATCTGATTAAACACAGCCCTTTACCTGTATATAGAGGTACTCAAATGCAGCAGGGTCCCTTCTCAGCAGGTCTGCAGGGTCCTTGGGGAAGAAGCAGATGCGGAACAGACACTTCATCCCTTGGAAATAGGTTCTGTGCACCACCTGAGGGAAAACGACAGTATCAGCTGGATAACCACTACAACTTTGGGAGCTTTAGTCACATATCACAGTGTTGATTTCCATAAAGGAGCAGGGGAGACTGCATTCTGAATGCACCACGCGTCATCGCAATGCCTCCGTGAGTAATGTGTGAGTAACTCAGTTACTTTAGTGAAGTGAAGAATTAACAATTACATTACAACATGCATTAAGGCCCAAGTCTTACTATCAGGGTTGTCTCTGAACTCCTGGCTTTGATGTTGCCAAGGTATGCAGGCACAAGTCATACTAGTTTAGATATAAAACAGGTAGAGCAGGGGTTGTGGGTGTGAGTATTGAGGGGAGTAGTTTTGGACACCAGGACAGCCTTCCCTAGGTGTCCTGTGCATAACTTGACAAAACACTGGTGAGGGGAGGTGCCCACTTGATAACCCCAGTGAGATACTGCACACTCTCTTGTTAAGGCTTTGTATAAGGTAGTGTCTTACTTGGGTGTATGAGCACAGCATGCATAGTGTTATCATAATATCCTGTGAATTAGTGAGGCATTTGGTAGGTAAAGATAGGAAGCAATATTAATAAATCATGTGTTATTCTACAGTAATAACTTTGTATGGACTTTAAAACTAAATAGATTAAGTGTAAAATATAATATAACAGATAAAACCTGAAGTGTTATATATCCAAAATTAGTTTCATTCATTTAAACTGACACCTGTTTATGTGTAGATCAGTTTAATTTCAACTTGTAAGTCATGGTATAGCCTTGATACCAATAGTATGATTTACTTTGTTTTCATGGCAGCATGTGATTGCCACAAACAATTTTCAAAGGGCAAAAAAAACCAACCCACTAATAAAGGGAAAGCAATTCTAAAACTGTGAGATTGGATGCAAATTATAGGTTTTTTGGCATTTGGCATTTTAGCTTCCTGGATTAGTTTGAGGTGGCTGTTATTGGTTTCACATTGCTAATCCCTTAAACATACATCATTCAAACGTTTTCCCTGTTCTGGGTTTCTTACATGTGTCAGTGGCTGGTTCTCCTGCAGCAGATGCAACCTCTGATTCTGGTCCAGACCACCTGCCTCCAGCACCAAGGCAAAGTGTTCAATGTAGCGCAGTGAGAGACGGTCTTGCAGGGAGGATATCACATCCTAGAAAGCGAGAGATGAAAGCATATGAGAGACCGGAATACATTTCCACAGTAAGAATACGTTACACCACAACAAAAATATTTGATGTATGGAAGCTATTGTCACCCCAAATTCCCTACGTGTTTATGTTGTGCAGTTTTTCAAATCTATATCCATGTGAGTATTTTATGTTTAGGCTCTTCACTTTAATAATAATGTTTGTCATTTTGTGCAATAGAGCGCTTTTATAGATATTCTTTATTCTGCCCAGTGAGTGCATCCAATTTAAGAAAATAATGTCTGTATGTTGGGCTGTGCAGGGCAAACTTTTACTCTCGTGCAGATCACTATCTTTGAATGAGGTAGAGCTTTTCTCATATCCTCTTTCTAAAATGCACAGAGAACACAGAGGGGAAATTCATGGCTTATCACATTTTACCATAGGCTGTGCCTCAGGATAAGGTTTTATAATTTCTTTGCCCTGCCAGTATACAGTTTACAGTATACATTAAGAGGGATGGGCATTAAAAAGGATTGTATTGTAGTTACATGTTGCTGTATTTTAGCTATAAATCCCAATAAGGCGGCTCATTAGGAGCAGTAAAAATAATGCTTGTACACTAATGGTTTGCTTTCCATAAATAATTTAGTTGACACTTGCTGATATATTCCAAGCAATAGCTGTCCCTGAAAAAGTAGGACAAGCAGTTTTATCAATATTGACCTTTGCGGTTTGCATTAAATAAGGATGCCACACAATGCTATAGATCGCTACCTAAAACACTGCACGAAAGCCTCTTAGTTGACAGACAGTCTAATGGCCATACAACTGGGTATCCTATTGTGCCATTGATTTCATCTCTGGCATTGTATTATTGATCTGAGCTTTCGTAGTATGCTGAAATTCCATTTAATTAGGCTGACAGGAGAGAGCTTCTTCCATCTCTCCTTTAAAGTGCCTCTTTGTTTCTCCTTTTCTCCCTCACCGTGCATGAGCCGAGGAGAGATTTGTGAAATCTAATAGAGTCCATTTAATGAGTCTGCTCGGAGACGTCAGACTCATCTTTAGAGGCTGACATAGAGACAGAAATGACCTCTGTCTGACTGAATTCATTTGTTGCTTTATGACCTTAATCACATCAATGAGCTTTATCATTCCAGAAATTCAGGCTGAAGCATCATAAAATTTAAGCAGTTTTTTTCCAATGTATTTTCTAAAAAAAAAAATCAGATATAGACATTAAAGGGCTCTAAGGCTTGAATGATTTCTTGTTAAATTGTTAATTTGTGTGACAGACTTTGATGATGTGTAAGAAATCACGTGAGGAGGCTTGCCTAGATGATAGATAGATAGATAGATAGATAGATAGATAGATAGATAGATAGATAGATAGATAGATAGATAGATAGATAGATAGATAGATAGATAGATAGATAGATAGATAGATAGATAGATAGATAGATAGATAGATAGATAGATAGATAGATAGATAGATAGATAGATAGATAGATAGATAATCGCTCCACATGCAGCTTTAAACATATTTTGAGAAATTCTATTAGAAAGCTATATAAATGTATTTGTGTAATGGAAGACTCACCAAAAAACAACACAAATACAGTGTATACATTTTTCATGTATTTGTAATATGAGGCTAAATGGTAAACCCACAGTAATTGATTTCCTGAGAAATGAATTTGACGTTTTAGCAGATAAATACTCAAGAAAAGTTTTTTTTTTGCAGACAGACTACTAAGAGTGAAGCCAAAGTATGAAATTGACACTGACATAATCCACAGAGATGAGTGAAGTGTAGTTTATCACTACAGATGATCATTGCACATTTACAGGCAGTCATTTGATCCATTTTCGATATAAAAAAATATAGATTTTAGCTGCATTAAGTCAATATCACAGTGATGTTGAAATGCCGTTGCTTTTCCCATGTGCACAGCTATAGTGAATACTTACCCTAACAGTGGTACGGCTATCAAATGTAAAGGACTTAATCTGTCCATTCTCCAAGAACACCTTCAGCACATTTGGTATGAGTAGCAAGGAGTCGTCCTTGAGCATTGTCTGAAGGATTAAAGAAGAAAAAAATCCTTGGTTTAGTGAAAAAAAAAAAGTATTGTTGTGTGTGCTAATGTGCTGAAAAGGTAATCAAGAATTAATGCAATCAGATGTAATGGTTGGCCTGTGCTATTGAGTGAGAGGCAATAGAAAGTAGGGCAGAAAGAGGATGTAAGAAACAAAGATGTGTTATACGAACAATAGAGAGATACTATAAATGAACTCTGGACAGTCTGAGAAGGCGCAAAACTGTGCCCACCTCATGCATTGTATCACGATCAAAGAAAGGCTTATTCAATTTCTCTCATCTCCCCATTCAATATGTATGCCATGCAAAGAAAATTGGATGTTGGGATTGAAAGCATTCACCACAGAGTTGCGTTAGGGAAGGCGTAAGAGGAGAGGCCCGAATCAAGGTTACTGCTTTTACTCAGAGCACTCGTTAGAAGGAAAGTTATGATATGCAATTCACTTCTGTCTTGCTCAGATGTGATGTGACAGGCAGTCTCCCATCACGGTCTCCTTTAAAAAAAAAATCTTGCTGAGGGCTTTTTACGAAAATGACTTACTTCTCATTATGTAGTTTAAAAAAAAAAACACACAGTTGTGATCAGAGAAAAATAAGGTGTCTTTATGAAATAAGATAAAGCCGGCAATTTTAATGTGATATATGGCCGTGATACAGCAGGAAAAAAGCCTTGCGGCCCAAATGACCTCCATAATTCTTGGCCAAAAGAAAATCAATTTTTATCTCTTTCCTGTATTTCTCCTTCTTTTTTTTAAAATTTTTTTTTTTTTTTTAATCTGATGACGAGATTTGTAAGGGAAGTAGGCAGACATTGCTTATCGCTGCAAAGGGATGTGAATTTATTGCAACACTATATCTCAGAAGATGCATTTAGTGGAAATGGAGTGCTGTGTCCACAGCAGATGCCCGGCAGTCTGTTTTTGGAGAACTTAAGTTTTCAGAAGGCTCAACAAGCTGTTGTTCTGTGCAGATTGGAAGCGACTGAAGTCTGAGTAACGAGTAAACAGATCTCTCTCCACACTGCAACATTAAAGCGAGGGTGCACGAGTGAAGAGACACCGCAAACAGGTTTATCACTTTCCACGACAAGCCACTACCTTCATCCTTGTTAGTGAGGGTGAGTTGGGGCCAGTTTGTCACATGCAGACAAAGTATGCTGAGAGGAAAATCACAGCTCAATACCATAGCTTCATCTTTTCCCCACTTCTCTTTCTCATCAAACAGCGGGCTAGGTGGCCACCACTGATAAGCCTTCAGATGATCAATTCCTGCCTGTGGCTCCTGATCACTGAGACAGAGATTAACAAAATGTCTTGGCATCGGCTGGAGGATGGCCATTGAAACAGCTGATCGCGACCATCATCTCCTTCAACTACCTGCAACTGACTACTCGGAGTGTGAGGCTATTAAACGGTAAAATTAACTGTAATGAAAAGCAAGCTAGAGCTGGATGCCTAACACGCTTCATTGCTTTTATTCAAAGATTAGTGACTTGGTGGTTGATGTGATGAGCAATCCTGTTTCTGCTTTGCTCCATTAAATTCAGGTAAATAGAAAATAGAATGATAAAATATTTAGTTTAGTGGTTGTCGCCAACTTTTTTTTGTGATCTAGAGTTTTTTTTAAATATTAGTTCAGATATAACACAAAACAAAAAGGACACTTCAAGAAACACCCAACAACAACAACAATAACAACAAAAAAACAAGAAAAAACTAAGCAAAACAGAGCCCAGTGGTGACCCCCCGCCCCCTCCAACCCACCCTTGTTGATCTCCTTAAAGTATATACAGTACAAGCTTAAGTCCATCAAATGACATCAATCACAAAAGATAGTTATAGCAATTTCTTGATTTTGTCTGCAATCATTTCCCATGTCAAAATAGTACCAGCTTGAGCACCGTGGACTCTTTCTAATTACATTTCCATATTAAAAATATCAATATATGTGTTTATCCATTGAGCATTTATAATTTTATACAGAGTTTTCCATTTTACAGCCAGCATCTTTTTGGCGGCAATGATGCCAGTAAGTAGAATTAATCTATTCAAACAAGTTAAGTTTAATGAAGATGTATCGTATAAGAGAAGCACAGTGGGAGAGCCTGGGACAGTAACTTTGATTACATCGGATAGAATAGCACAAACCACGTCCCAGAAGAACTTCACGTCCTTGCATTCCCAATACATATGGATAGAAGTACCTGTAAGGTCATCCATGCACAAGGTGCAAATAGAGGATGACATGCGTTTCATGAGATAATTCTTCCTTGGTGTAAGATAAGTTCTATGAATGTAGTTAAAATGAATCTGCTGGTGATCTGGATTTTTAGAGGCAAGGACAATTGAAGACCATGTCGTTTTCCAGTCGAGTGAATCCTCTCTAGTGTAGTGCTCCAGCTCTTTAGTCCATACACTTACAATGGGGAGAGTTTTATAGGAATTAATCCAGAAAAGTAAATATAGTCGAGAAATCTGTCCTCTTTTTACTCTTTTGTTGTCCAGTATGGAGCGCCAGGGATGGGTAGTGAGTTCCATGGCACTCCATATGCTTTCATGGACGATCGCAGTTGGAGATATAGCAAAAAGGATGAGCTTAGTAAATTGTAAGATAATTCTAAATCATTAAAGTTGCAGAGTCCGTTCTCGTTATAAACGTTAGCAAAAGAATGGACACCTTTAGTACTCCAGTCTGGGTATGAAAATGGGACCCCCCCAGTTAAGAGAGAAGTTATTTAAGATAGGGGCATTAGGATCCCATTTACACATCCTATTGGACTCCCTCCCAGCAAGACGCCATAGTGATAAAAGGAAGGTCATCATGGGGCCCAGTTGTAGTTTGGCTCACTTTAAAGGGACTGCAGAGTAGATCATATCGTTGAGTCTATGTGGGTGGGCTTAATTACTTTCTATAGGCTTCCAGCTAGTAACAGAGTCAGGATTAAGCCAATCTGATGGTGGTCTCAAAATGAAAGACCAAAAATAATGTTTAAAATTAGAATCTGAAAGTCCATGCTCTTTGTGGCGTATGAGAGCTATCAACTTTATGCACTTTCATTTCCCATCCTAGATGAACTTAAAGACCAAAGTGAATTTCATCCCAGTAATCAGTTGGGGGTGATAAAGGTAACATGGACGAAAATAAATGTATCCTAGGTAATATGTCCATTTTAACAATTGACACATGAGCTTGCAATGACTTTGGAAGGTAAGAACATCGATGAAGATCAGATTAAATTTTATTATAGATGACCTGAAATTTTGTAATTTTGCAATACTAACTAACGATGGGAAAATGTCCACCCCCAAGTACTTAAACTGTTTGACAATTGGAATATGTTGAGGTAATGAACTAAGATCTAATTATGAGTTTAATGGAAATAATGCAGATTTCGTTCAGTTAATTTTGTAACCAGAAAGGGAACTGAATTCTGTAAACGTATCTAAAATATGAAGTAATGAGATGGCAGCTTTGTCAAAGTATAACAAAATGTGGTCAGCATATAACGATATGGAGTGAGTGGTGTTATTGAAAGTAACAGGGGTGATGGATGGGTTTTGGCGTATTTTCTGAGAAAGGGGCTCTAGGGATAAAGCAAATAAGAAGGAGCTTAGAAGGCAGCCCTGCCGCTAAGAGCGTGATAGGGTACCTTGGTTGATATAATACCATTAGCGTTAATCATTGCAGATGGATTATTATGTAATAATTTGATTAATTTAATGAAGTTTGTACCCAGATGAAAACATTGCAAGACCTCCCATAAGTACTCCCATTCTAGCTTGACGAAGGCCTTTTCTGCGTCCAGGCTCAACACAGCGCAGGGAGAAGCTATATCTTTAGCACTACGGATTACGTGGAGTAGTCGATGCATGTTATCAGATGCGAGCCGTTTCTTCATAAAACCTGTCTGGTCACAATGAATTAATTTTACTATATGGGGTTCCAAGATGTGAGCAAAGATTTTTATTTCAGCATTAAGAATAGATAATGGCCTATAATTGCTGCATTTCGTGCTGTCCTTATTGGGTTTGGGCAAAACAGCAATTAAAGCAGAATTGAAATCATTGAAAAAGGCACCCACTTCAATAGATCTAATAAATCATGGCTAAAAAATACTGTCCCATCTACTCCCAAAAAGTGAGATAAAACTCTGGGGGGGATCCCATCCCAACCAGGAGATTTGTCTGTTTTCATACCAGCTATTGCATTTTTCAGTTCAGTCAGAGTGATTGGCTCTCCAAGTTGGTCAGCTTCTTCATGCTTAAGAGCAGGAAGTTTTAAGTCCTGTAAAAAAGACTCACACTTAGCATTATCTAAAGTTATTTCAGACCTATACAGCTCAGAATAAAATGCACAAAACTCTACGTTTTTTTTTTTTGGGAACAGTTAGTAACTTCTGGTCCATCGTAATGGCCATGATATTCAAGTATTTTTCACATGTCTGCAAACTCAGTACGAGAAGGCGGCTTGGTCTGGAACCATTGTAGTAATAGTTTCTTCTCGTCCTATGAATTTGGAATTCAGCCCTGGTTTTGAATAGATTGTTAAGCTTCACTCTGAATGAAGCAATTTCCCTTTTCCTATCGTCAGAGAAACCTGCACTCAGCTGATCATGCTGTAGCTTTTGTAAATCATGCTTAAGTGACTTTATCTCGCCCAGTCTCATTCGATTTAAGTTCAAAGCTAAGGAAATAGTTGTGTTCCTTATAAAACATTTAATGCCCCCCCCCATAGGACTCGAGGATCCTGAATTACTGAATTAAGATTAAGATAATCAAGATTTTCTGAGATGAAAACCCTGAAAGTAATTCTAAAACATTTGCAATAATCATTATTTTTAAGTAACATGGTGTTAAAGCGCCACCTTGTGGCCTTGGCAGGCATGTTGGCTAGTGTAAACTGTGAGGTAATGACACTATGGTCAGACAGAGGGTTAGGAAAGAGTACCACAGAGTGTATTTCTGAAAATAAAGATGACAATAGATAATCAATCCTAGAATACGTTTTATGTCTGTTTGTATAGAAACTATATTGTTTTGAAGAGGGGTTTATGGTTCTAAATAAATCTGTGAGACTGAAATCACTTATCAGACCTTGGAATGCTACTGTAGAAGAATTAATCTGCAGATGTGGTGCACTGGATCGGTCTAGTAAGGGGTTAAGGATGTCATTCATGTCTGCACCACTAATGGCTGAGAACTGAATAAAGTCTGACTGAGTGATTCAAAGAAAGCTGAACTATATTGGTTTGGTGCATATATACAAAGAAATGCCATTTTCTGTGCATAAATGTTAGTTTTGATGAAGGCAATTCGACTATCCTCACTACCAAAACTTAATTATCATTAAGGATAGACTGCGTCTCACTAACACGAAGGCCCCGCAACTTTAGAGTTAAATGTGGCCACAGCTGCAGTATAATAGTGCCGGTTTGCCAAACGGTATTTGTCAGGATGTTGAAAATGCGATTCTTGAATGAAAGTCACGTCAATCGTATGTCTCTTGAGCCAATCTAGACACATTAAACGTTTCGTTGGACCATTTGGGCCGTTAATATTCCAGCTAACCACATGTGGCATAGTCATGAATGACAAATAAATCTGGGCAAGGTGTCATATATCTGTATATGTACAAAAAAACAATGAGGAGATCCAAATAAACCCAACCCCGTTTCAGACACTCGTAGACATGAAGAAGAAGAAAAAAAAAAGACAACAATAACAACAACAAAACATTTGAAGTTAGACAACTCTGTGGCCACTAAATAAAAGAAAAACGGCCACTAACTGGGCACCCGATCTAGGAAAGCTAGGTATAACATCAATTCTTCTAACTTCTAACTTTTTTATCTTGTTCGAGTTCTTTGTTGCTTCTGTTTGGATGGTGTTCAGGCAGCTCTTTAAACTTGACAAACTGCACCTCAATAAAGGACTGCTGCTCCTTAAGCGCCGTGTTTAGCACAGACGACAAAGCTATCTTCAGCAGCTGAAGTTTCTTGTCATCCTTTCAGGATTCGTGATAAGATTTCCTTCTCAAACCATCAGCCTTTGTTAGAAAAAAAATAAAAATCTTAAAAAGTTAGCTGTGAACAGGATGTTGAGTTAAAGAGGCGTGGAAGTGGATAATTAATTAGATGATGAGGGGAAGTGGCAAGAGCAATTGTGTTAGGCGGCCATCTTGTCTGCAGATCACACATCACCTAAAAAACCTTAGCCTGCCTTGTCTCCTGCTTTTTAATGTTGGTGTTGCCACTTGATTTAGAGTGTGAGCTCCTTTTCCCCCCATAGGTCCTTGAATGACCAGGTATTAGGGACTGTACAGAAATGATTATGGCTAAATTATGCCATAAACAAGAGCATGCTCTTTCAATTTAAGAGCATTTATTGAATATGATAAAATAATATATAACAATCTATAAATATTGTAGTATTCTCTCTCAAAAATCTCATATTGATTCTGTTACATGTACGTTGAGCGTGAGCATCGTCATCGCTGGCTTGAGTGTAATACAACCTCCTTTCTGCTTCGCTCTCGCCTATGTGTCTGTATACTTGTATTAGTGATATTGTGGTGAGGTGTGTTTGTGTGAGATTAGATCAACTCAGCTGAGGGGAGAGAGGAGGAGCAGGAGGAGACACAGGCAAAAATCACCACTCAGAGCTTGTTTTTAAGTGACAACATTAGTCTTATTTTAGCAGCATTTAACTTATTGTAGCTTCCTTCCCACAATCCCGTGACACACCTCACATCAGGTTCAGAGCTGGGGGTGCTCTTAGCCCTGCCACATCAGTGTTTTTTTGTAGCTTGAAGATGTTGGTAAGAATTTGAGTGCTCTGTCATCTGGGAAGCAGGATTGGACAATCAAAATAAACATTTATTGTGTCTGTTTTGAAAATGTTTGAGTAACTCAAAAGAGTCACAGCTTACTCTTGTGAGAATCCAAATCAGTCTGGAAAGAATATTTTCTAAGGCCAAACTGTTTGACCAAAGTGTCTCTCTGTCTCTCTCTCTCTCACACACACACACGAAGGAGAGAAGCAGTGACTGAAATAAGAGGATGGAGATACGATACTTGAAGGTTTTGATGGTTTTGAGATGACTGATCAAACAGAAAAAATGCACAGCACGAGATGGAGTGAAGGGTACCAGCTTGTGTTTGCATGCGCGTGTCACAGAGAGACTTGACAAGTTGAACTTACTGAGTCTGGGTCGCTGATGGACACTTGCTCTGAAAAGCGCACTTTTGGCGGGTTTGTTCGCAGGCGGGCCTTTTTGGCTGCACTTATGAAGGCAGACTTAGGTGACTGAGGATAAGAAAAGAGAGAGAGAGGAACTCTGAGGAGGAAGTCAGCTTTAAAGATGAGACATAAATGAAAGAAAAGCCCCTGTGACTGTCTGTGCTAAAGAGACATGTGTTGGAGAGCTGGCTAATGCTGCTGCAATGCGACAACTACAAAACTACAGACTTTAACATGAAGCTCACCTGCTGAAAGCTAAAATATGTAAAAATGTTGGTCTGACACAATAAAGATGTCAACAAACTCATAGTTATCACCATCACTTTGGCAAATCCCATCATCACTGTAGCATAATTTGTATGAATCATATGAAATCATTGTTTTGGTTTTTAGCATTTTCATGTCAGAATTTCATCTCTCTTTTTTTTTTTAATCTTCTCACAATATTGAGTTCAGTTCGTAGGCTAAATAAATGGTACATTTCAATTTTCTCCTAATGGATTGATGCATGCCAACTGGTTGTCATCACAGGGGGTCAAATATTGTAATTTTGTCACAGCCCGCTGCCGTCTCAGTTTCACACAAGGTGTCTTATAGGGTCAGGCACCAAAAAACACATAAAGTGAGGAAAAGATAATGATTTTGGTTCAATTTGACATAAATGCAATTTGGTGAGGTTTAGGCACCAAAACTACTTGGTTAGGGGTCGGATAAGATGATGGTTTTGGTTCAAATAAGTAATTTTACGTTAGCAACATTACATACATCATATACTTTATGTACGTCATATAAGTTAAATACATTACATTGTGTACCTTACGTTACTTAAAAGAAATCCACATTGACTTTTGCTTTTCTATGAACTTGAAGGGCAGTCTCCATCCAACCACCCCCAACCTCCTTCCTTGGCAACTGTGTCACTCTTTCTACTCCGTCACATTACCTCCTTTTTTGACCTGCGTGGTAATGATGCAGATGCCAAAGGGCACCTTGTGCGTATCTCTCTGACGCCAACAGCTTTGACAAAACAACAGTATTTGTTGCCCTGGGAATGAGAACAGGCGCTGCATTCACACACAGTCTTTATTTTATAAGTCACCTCATGATGATGATTATGTGCCCACTTGGAGTTGTTCTGAGGAGTTACTAGAAAGAGACTCCAGTGTGTGAAGCATAGCCCTGAATACTAATGTATGTCTGCATTGCATGGGTGTGCTCTGTTGGAGCAGAGCACCGTACAGTGTTTCTATATGATTCAGAGAAAGGAAAAGTGTTGAGACTGATGAGGAGTAACAGTAATCCTGAGGGAGAGGAACATGAAAGAGAGTGAGTGTCCCATTATACTACCTGATGGGGCTGCAGCACAGTGAGAACTATAGTGTCTTTGCAGCGTCTATGGAAAGATAACAGAGAGTGGAGTGGGTTAGATAATGCCGCGGACAGCATGGTATTTGGAGAGCTTCTACTGTTTATATCTGCCATTTTCTTGCCGTTCCTCAGCTGCAAAAAGACTGACTCATCCACAGGTTTGTAGTGATGTAAAGTGTCTCCAGCAATGAGAAACAGTTTGTTCTTTTTGATCTACCCCCTTTTACCCATGTCCTCTTTTTACTCCCCTTTGCCTGTGCTGCTGATCACCTGGCCTGGGACCCTCTCCTCCCCCCACCCTCCCTCCTGGGACAGTAAAGGATGTTACCTTACAAGGTCTATGACTCTCTCTCGGGGCGCGTCGCTCACCGTCTCCTCGTTAATGGCCAAGATCTGGTCTCCAGGGAGAAGCTTGCCAAAGGAGGGGCCGTCTGCAGATAGAATACAAAATCATACACATACAGTAAAAAGGACATTTTAATTTGAGCCATCCTATATTCTCCTTTAAGTGCCACCACTCTCTTTGTATCCGCTATCTATCTTTCTCACAGACACACACACACACACACACACACACACACACACACACACACACACACACACACACACACACACACACACACACACACACACACACACACACACACACACACACACACACACACACACACACACACACACACACACACACACACACTAACCAGCAGAGACGGAGCGTACGATGACAGGCCGCTGGCTGCCTGCAATGAAGCCAAAGCCTTCAGTCGGGTGGCGCTGAATGGTGACCTGTCGAGCTGAGGCAGGACTCAGGGTACCACTGTCCATTCCATCTTGGCTCTCCTCTAACATTGCAGTGCTGTAGAGTACAAACACACACAGAGCAGAAGGACAAATAAGCCACATGTTTTTTTTTAAATTCAGAGAATGATGAATGTGCAGTCCGTGCATAGAAAAACTAGTATCCAAGTAGCACTGTGTACCTGTCACATGCGTTCGTGTGTCCATCCTGGACCTTGGCCATCCCCTGATAGGAGGGTGCAGCATGGGACGGGGTTGCAATGCAAAGGCTGCTCTCTGTTTCGCAATCATTCACCTGCTCAAGAGAAGGGAGGCGAGAGGGGATGCAAGCAAAGGAGTGAGATGCCCTGCTTTCCCAACAGTAAAAGCACTGTTTTGTTTTCCTTTGTTGAGTTTGTCTAAGCACATCTTGAAATGCTGCTACACAGAAAACCTATCATAAATGTGAAGCTGCAAAATGTAATATTGAAGATTACGATTCCACACGTCTGCCACTATCGACGAGTTGCATTTGACTCAGCACCAGGTCCTTTATTGTATTGAGAAATGTGCAGGATTGAACCAGAAATTTAGGCGTTTACGTTGAAATATATTTGCTAAAAGTATCTAGCATTTGAGTCATGCCTTCAGAAAAACTGCAATAATCAAGGACCTGCAACTTAATGCACACAGAGGATGGAACACATTAAAACCAAACTACTGCTGTGAGCACACTCGTGCTCTTTTACAGATGCCTGTGTGGGAGGCAGTGAAAGCAAGATTACTGAAAGACTGAGTGCAAGTGTGGATGTGACATGTGGGTTTCTGTGTTTGTGGCAAAAAAATTGAAATGGAAATTATTGTGTGAGGGAAAGAGAGACAGATTTTTCTGTTCATAGCTGCAATCTAGGACTTTGATGATTGCTGACTAAAGATGAGAATCTGATTGTGCTGCAGATGGGCTAAAATAGGGAGAGGCAGATAAAGAGCATGGCAATACTGCTCAGGATTATTATGCAAGGATGCACTGTTGAGGGCAAATACCTTTCTGAGTGCCACAAGCACAGAACAAACTGTCAGTAACGGGAGGTTGAGTCACATTAGTCAATAGTCCAGATTCATATTCTTGTCACTTCTTATTTCTGATAACAGTGGCTTATGGGGGAGCATGGCTCATTTACAACTGCAGTGAGGCATTACTGATCTCTACCTTGTGTCATGGTATCAGATGAGGGTTGATGTATCAAAGATAGGCTTCATATTGAGCTCAGTCCATGACTAAAATCCATTACATTACATGTGCTTTGATTTTCAATTATACTAATAATTTAAAAATATCAGATTTAAATAAAAAATGTCTGTTTTCAGTATTAAGCTGACTTACAAAGGATCATCTGTCTGTATCAAAGGTGCACAGCGGTGACAAATGATACTGCACCACCGGGTTCTGCCTCTAAAAAGGATTACGTGTTTTTGATTGAGAATGATTATTTTCTCCTTTGATTCTTCCAGTGGATTCTGACAGCGCACTTCCGTCCCCATTTATTATTCTTTTCTCTGCCCCTCTAATATGTTACTCTTTCTACCATCTGTCTCCTTTCTCCAGTTAGTGGAAGGACACCCATTGTGTTCGGCTTTTTAAGGAGGTTGCCTCTGACTAGCTCTTTGCCAGGTATGTGTGCTCTCTGTGTGTTGTTCTAAATGTCAGAAACACATCAGTGCCTCTTCTCTAGTGCAGAGAAGGCGAGATTTATGACCTAAGCAAGTAGACAATACGAGTATCCTTGTTGTTATCTTGAATCCAGTATGACAGGAAAGTTAAATTGTGACAAAAACAAACTTAAAACAGAAAGCAGAAGTGGAAATATATCCAGACATAGGGCTGGATACTGAAATTCAATACTTTTATGGCGACGACCAAATTTGTTCGGTAGAATCCAGTGTCAAAAAATGTCTTGTCAGTCGGTACAACGCTTTGATACCTACACTACATCCACACTATCACATTTTTGTTTTAAAAAGCATTAACATTTGCTCTGTTTAAGCAGAAGTAAATCTCATCAGTGTCAGTGAGCCACAGCAGTTAACATTCGTAGCCTTTACGTGGGCGACCTTCCTACGTAGATAAAATCCCTAGCTTTCAGCTTATGGTACTTAAATTTGACATTAGAACATCTTATTTCACTATTTTCAAAGTCATTTTTTCACCATATGCCTGTCTGAGTTGCTTGTGCTGCAGTAAGGGTTCCCTGTGCTCAACCAGCAAGCTACCCTTGACATCTGTAAATTGTAGCGTCTTGCAAGAAGTTGCATGTGAGATGTTTTGGTGACATCTATTACGTTGCACTTGTAGCTACAGAAAACAACCAGGGTTACAATTCTACCTTCTAAAATGCATACAAATTAAATACTTAATGTGTAAGGTAATTTTCTTTTTCTTGAAAGAAATTTTATAAAATTGTGAAGAAAAAGTAGACGTACCAAAGTCAAGGTATCAGTATTGGTATTGGTGCCCGTTTTGTTTTAGTAGAGTCTCTACTGTAGAGTCTTTTAAGATCAAACAGAAACTGAAAGGATGCTGAAATTGTGCATTGCCACAAACCTCATTGTTAAGCAAGTCAAAGTAACTGTTATTTAATCAGAAACAGACAACATGTCCCCGTCTGTCTTTTTGTTGGACCTGCGGTTTTGTGAATACCACACAGGACTACAGATTTTATATAATTTAGACATTAGTTTTGGCATTCAAATTAAGTGGTGAGGAAGAACTGAACAGAAGGGGAGCGCGATGAAGGTAGTTGACGCACACTGAAGCTTACATGTCTGTAAAGATGAACAGTCAGAGGGGGCAACCTTTTACTGAGAGAGGACACCGAGAAATTCTGTCAAGAAATGATCCCCAAGGGCATCGGCAGGCCTGCCCGTTGCTATGACTACAGCTCTCGGTAGCTTGTTGAAGCGGATGGAGGGATAGTGGGTGGATGAGAATAGTGATGTGGTCGCTGCAAGGGGGAGCGGGCTAGCCAGACGCTGTCCGATCACCCTGCAGCCACTGTGGCTGGATGCCAGCATGTCCTCGGGCACCAGAGGTCAGGTCATCATACCTGCTCTGCTTCAGTCTGCAGTCGCTCACCAGGCCTCAGGGTGTGGAAAGAATGCCCTTTTACTTATTATTCTCCCAGGCCTCCTCTCTAAAAGGTTTATCATTAGCTTGGAGGGGAAGTGAATTTCCTTATGCTGAATTGTTTCAGTTCCAATGTGATTTGTGGCTTCGCTGCCACAAGGACAGATACAGGAGATCATCCCTGCCCACTGCAATAAGACTATACAATAAATAAACCTCTGGCCAAATCAATCTCACAACTATAACACTGTTGCACTGTTGTTTGTTTGTTGTTTGTTTGTTTAAATCTTTGCAATATTGTTTAGTTAGTTTAATTTAATATTATTCTATTTTTTATTGTATATATTATTGTGCATCGATCTATCTGTCTGTCTGTCTGTCTGTCTGTCTGTCTGTCTGTCTGTCTGTCTGTCTATCTATCTAAAATCACAGCGTATCCAGCCAGTCAGTCATTCAATCCTCACCAACCTTTGAACCAGTCCATCTGCAATCCAATGAAATCTTAATTAAGTTCATCATGTCATTTTCCTCTTTTTCTTGCTTTCTGTTGACTTTAAAATTCACATTTTCTGGGCACTTTCTCCACAATAGCTGAAGTGTCTGTGTGGCAGTCAGGAAACAGTTTGCCTAGTTCATATCAGGAAGGGTACAGAAACTGAAACATTTCTTGTTCTATAAGCATATAAAAAGGTCTTGAAATTAATTATTATGCCACATAACAGTAGAAACTATGAACTCTCTTTCTAGTCCCCATTAAAATAAAGCAGCAGTTTAATGTATTGTTGCTAATCCACGTCTGTTTATTGTTTAAATAAGAGAGGAGATCTTTACAGTAATGCGGGCAGATAGTCTGATTAAGTCATGAATTGTCTAAGATTATATGGCTAAAAAAATAAATAGTAACTGGATTAAATGCTCTGTATTATATACAGTATAATTGCATAAGTGAGGCACAATCAAAAATATACTAAGCATCACTGGAAAAAGAGTAACATAGACAGGCTCTGCAGAAATTTGCAGGACAAAAAGGCATATTAATTTAGTCTGAGAGCAAAGATGAAGGACATCTTAGCTATTGTGAATACAAATAGTAAAGGCTGAAAGCAGCAGTCCTGTTCAGGGAAATTAGACATACCACTGTGAGCCCTTGAGGAGAGGGTAAATCAGTTGCCTCTCCTGTTATTCAGTGTTGTATGAGGCTAAGAGCATTCACTCCCAGTCCCTGCTGACACACAATTTAGTTACTCAGGAGTTTTTTGTTTTTTTGTTTTAAATTCAATATATTATCTGAATTGGACTGAGACTGTCCAGTGAAAGTTGCCTCTCCTTATTAAAATAACCCGTATTATCCTAGGTTAATAGAGGATGACGTAAATACTCAAGAACTTAATTAGTAGTCACTGTTTACCATCAGAAAAGTCAGAAAATGATTTGTTCAATATTATATAAATCCTTAAAGACAAAAATCCCTTTTAAATCATGTTTAGGCCTTAACAATCCACATTTAAAGAGGTATACAGTTGGTTGACAGTTAATTTCATGTCACATTTCACAATACATCTGTGACATTTTAAATTAGATGCTGAAACGTAAATCCCTCACTTGGTAAATTAAGGCTTTATGAACACCACTAAATGCATTTGTTCACCACAAATTATGAGATTTTATTGTTACAAAATGAACAACTGGGTTTGTAGACTATGTGTATCCAAGTTCATAAAATAGGCAACTTGTCAACACACATGCTTAAAGAGGAACGTGAGCTTGATAATATTGATTAATGCATTTAGAGTAAATGAATGCAACATTCTTTCTGCTTGTGCAACATTATTTAGACCTAATTAGTTCAGGCTATTCTTACATGCTGTAGTTGCAGCTTAGCCCTGTGAATGCTGCATCTCCAATGTTGATTCGTAATTATTGTTTAATTGTTGTATTAATTATGGAATTAAAGAGTCCATTTCAGCAACAATCACCATGGCCACTTCCACATGGCTCTCTGAATTACTGTTGATGCCTGAGGAATTTTCACTTACTTTACTGTTGTGCTAATTGTTAATCTCTCTGATTAACTGCGTCTGATAAATTGCTGAATTATAAATTGTAATGTGAATCAGAGATAGAATCAACCTCAGAAACTTGGGACTTGCGCAGCACTAATTTGAAATTGAGGAAAGCCATAAGTGGCTATATATTATTGGATCACTGCCCTGAGAAGCCAGACAATAGGTGAGTACTAACACTGTGATTATGTATGAGTGACAGACAAGCAGACCTTATATCCTCTGACTGACTAAATAATTAAAGAAAGTAAAAGCGCTGAGCATCAGCAGTGGCATTTAGTGAATTTAGGGCTTAGGGATGTGTTACTTAGACTGCAGTAACTCTCCATCTTGTTTCTACAGCACTGGAGGTCATTGTCAGTGTTTAGTGATTTGCACACACACACACACACACACACACACACACACACACACACACACACACACACACACACACACACACACACACACACACACACACACACACACACACACACACACACACACACACACACACACACACACACACACACACACACTCACACACACTGCATTCTCACATGAAAAATTCAAAGCAGAGGAGTGATCCTGAAGTGAGCGTGCTCTCTCCCAGATGTTTTCTTCAACTGTAGTCCAAATGACAAAAATATTCCGAAAGTTATTCTAAATGTTAGACATATGTTAGGAATGGATTTAGATGTAATCACACCTGTGTTATATTAGACATAAGAGAGTGGAACATAGGATTATTTTCTTCGTGTTGAAAAGTTATGGAAAAAACTGACACGGAAGCAACTTCTTAATGTTGCACTCTGACGATGATCCATCTTAATGATGTGAAAAACACCACAGCAGCGATAACGAAGCAGAAAGATTATAGATCCTATTTCAATTATTACTATATCCAATTTTACATGCACATGTATTTAAAGTCATACACATATACTCCCATTCAATCACAGAGAAATCCTCTGTCAGCCTAGAGTGCATGCTGCCAACATTTTGTATCAAATGTAGCAAATCCTTGATTCTGGAGAAATCCTGTTCGGATTATGAAAGAGGCGACAGAATAATCTCCCTAGTGTACTGTGAAATGAGCCTTCCCAGACAAAGATACTCTGCCTGTCACATGTTTGGCCTCTAGGAAGCTGCATCCATGAAAGTCATTCTGGCAGCGAAGTAGCCAGTGTCTTCAATCTGTTTTCAGTTGCAAGCTGCGATAAAACTTCCCCTAAATGTCAATGCATTTGTTGTTTTTTATGGGATTTGAGATTTGTGACTTGTGGTGACAGACAGGCCTTTGCATTGAGAGAGCCAATCAAATAAAGCCATCGGCACTTGGCCTAATCCTTTTTGTCAATACAGGCTGCCCCATCCAGACTCACAGAAATACTGCAGGACTACACGACCAATTAATTCAGAGGGGGAAGTGAAGGCTGATATATGAAAGTCACTCCTGAACATCCTTTCTGATAAACTTTTCATTGTGTGTTTTATCTGCAGGATTGGATCTTTTAAAACCTCAGGCAGTCCTTTCTCAACAAAAATTGGAAGCAGCTCATTTTGCTTTTCCATCTTTATCTTTTAAGTTCCTCCTCTCCCGTCCTTCACCATTACTACACAGTTCCTTTCAGTCTATCAAAAAAGACCTATGAACTGTATCATGTGACATCTATTATTACACACTTTTTTGTACTCACAATGGCAATGACTTTAGTCTTTCCTCTCCCACGTCCTCCAACCAGCTCCTCTCATCCCTGCTGCCAGGTAAATAATAAACATTCAATCTTTGTAAGCCTCACTTGACATGTCCCCACAACTGTAATTTCTGTCCTATGATATAACTATAGAGACAAAAAGACTTGTGCTGCTGCAGGACCTACTCCCTGTCTGCCTCTGGAAGTGTTCACCTGACAAACATCACTTCATTGTTTCCTCTCTTTACACAATTGGCCTCCCAAGTTGGAGCAGATGGCATCCATTTATCAAGCTATGCTGACTGGTTTATCACTTTCCCTCCTTAAGTTGTTGCCCACCCATCGGCTCTTTGGGCTGTAACTAACCTGTAAAGTTTTTGCCTTTCAATGACAATCAACGTTTTTAGTGTCATTCAGGTCATTCACTTAAATCTTGTAGATCCGAGGAGTTTTTAAAAATGGGCCGGGGTTATGTCACCATAACTTGAGCCTTCTATTTTTGTAGGAACATTAACAGGCCCTGATAGTCTTGACCTATTTGGAGGTTACAGTGTAGAACTGTATTTGCTGAGTGAATTATGCAAGAATTAATAATAACTAGCAGCTGATAAACCCGGCTAGCAGCTCACAGTTAGTTTTGATGGCAGACAGGCCTCAATGAACCAGTTGAAGTCAGACGGCCTGGCCGACATGTTACAGAAGGTCTGACAGGTAAGAACTATACTGGGGATCTCTCCAACCAAACCGAACCAATGAGACCAAGCCAAAGCACTTTTATTGAGAGTAGCTCGTGTTTAGTATCTGCTCCGTCAACACAAACAGAATAACAAACTCAGAAAATTATCTGGAGTTGAACCTATTCTGGCTGGGGTTTTTTTGCGCACTTTGTCCTTTTTTTGTTCCCACCTTTCGTGCCCAAATGCATTCCAAAATTAATTTACATTCTTTTAATCGGCCTCTGAGACAGTTTGTTATAAGCTCTGTTGGGTAAAGGGACTCTACAGTAGTAGGTAGAATGCCAAAGAAGACCTGATTTTAGTTTCATATCTTAACTTCATCTTCATCTTCATTGTTTTAACTACTTCAGAGTTTTTGGGTCTGATTTGTGTGGAAAATTAAGTTTTACAGACAGTTAGTTGAGTTGTTGAGTTCTTCACTTGTTTTTGTCTTGCCAAGCCTTCTGGTTTAGTTGCACAGATTTGTAACTGCATCCATGGCTTTTTACAATATCTGCCTTTGTGTGCCTAGCTGCACATTTGTCTCAGTTCTGCATTTCTGAGTAGATTTTTTTTACCACTGGTTCCCAGCCATAGGTTACTGTACTTAAGGGGCTCCTTAGAGTTTAAAGTCAGTGGAGCAGCACAATTTGAAGGAAGAGAAATGATGACATGGTTAAAAAAGTAAATAAAATATGTCCACATATTTGTGTTTAGGGGGTAGATTTATTTGTGTAGGAGTGATCTTATAGTATATTTATTGTCACGGTAACCAATAAATTACACAGAATGTGTATCCCATTGATTGGACTCAGTTATAACACAACCTAAAGTCATGACTTGTAAACGCCCTGTCTTTCCCAAATTGTTTCACCCAGTTAAAAAAAAAAAAGATGATCCAAACCTAAGAAGACAATACTAAAAAAGACCAAACAAAAAAAAAAAAATCAACACATCCTGGACCACTGTCTTTTAGTAAAGAAAAAAACATTATGAAAATATCCAGAGCACATTGGAATAAAACTATTCAGGAATATAAAATGCAGTGCTTGCTCCAACCTAGTGATACGTCGTTTAGATTGCAGCCCTGGGAGAATAACAACTGAAAGGTTGTGCTTTTGATATAATAAATAGTTTTATGAAACCTCAATTAACATCAGCTCAAATGAACATATTTGGAATCTGAAAGATTTAAGTGTATTTGAGCTCTGACCGGACAGTGGGAGTAAAGGTTGGGAACCTGTGTTGGTTTGTTGATTTGGTTTGAAATGATAGATTACTGAAATTTACTTTACCAGGTTTTGTTCCTCAGAACTCCCACTCAACCACGATTACCCAGTGAAATAGCTGTAGATAACAGACTACACACGTATCTGGATTGAGACCCAAATCAAGAGCCCAGTGAGAGCAAGCAAACCAGGGGTGCTGAACTGAAAAGTTTTGGGGGAAAACAAAGAGTTGTACATGCATGCTTTGCTCACATGTGCTTTTGTTTGTCATGTGTCTCCACAAGGTATTGTCTTGGAGATTGAGATATTAGATATTGTGAACGATCTGAAAAAGTGAATAGGATTTTGAGGTGGGACTTGACACAACCTTGAGAAAGATGCAGCTCATTACTTTGATTTCTTTTCCTAATTGTATCAAGCATTGTTTTAAAGAGGGAACAAATGTACCTCTAAAAATGGATTTCATTGGAAGCTGTTAACACACTGACATCGTTTCATTCTTACCTGGACTGAACTCCCTTTACATCTCTCTGCCTCCTCCTCACTGACTCACTTTGTTTTTAGTAGCACCTCGACCAAGACAAATGAGGATAAATGATAGTGACAGCCTTTATCATACTATGTCCGACGGTGTTATCTGAACAGTATAAACAGATTTATCTACCCATGTCACACACCAATGATTAATTTACATGAATTCATAGTTCACACTTGAAGATTTGTCTGTTCCTTTATCATGTTAGAGGATAAAAATCTATCTTTAATTACACATTTTTCATGGAAAGGACAGATGACAAGATGTTTTTGTGCCAGTATCAGTTAGATTTATAACCCTAAAAACACAGGCAGACCATGCAGGCATTGGATAAAAATAATTTGGCAACTTGCAATTCTCAGTGATAATCCCAGGAAGAAAATCTCCATTTGGCACCTCCTGATGTAGAAGTATGATGAAAAAGCTACATCTGCCAGGCCAAATATTTGAAGGGCTCTTGGTTCCACTTGATCTGACTTGGCTGACCTGTTGGTCTTTGGCTTTACTACCACTCTGACTCACTCCTACATGTTTACAGTGATCATCGCTCCACATGCCCTTCACCACAACATGGAAATTGATATCCCACCTTCCATGAGTGCTAAATCTGCAGGCCAGATTAACTCCACGACCTCTCTGCTAAAGAGCAGCCAAGACTGTCACTCTGATAGGACCAAAGTTTAGATCACTACCACCCTGCTCCTATGTCTGTCTGCCTTCTCTAAGTGTCTTACATTAGTCTTTGTTTTGTTATGATAAAAATATTTTTCACTAAAGCTGAACACATAGATGACTGACAGAAAATTATTCTACAACTATTTCTGTTATCATTCAGTTGTTTTAGTCATTTACAAAACAGAAATTGCTTCTCCAATGTAAGGATTTGATGCTTTTCTTTCTTTCTTCTTGTTTCCCACAGAAATATCCAATTTTACAGTACAGTAGTGACTACAATAGTGACTACAGCAGTATTCAGCTATTTATGGTTATGTTTGAGCCCTCACAGCACTTAAGGTTTAAGGTTAGTGAAAGATGGTGATCTACATTTAATGAAAAACACCATCTTTCACAGATCTTAACCATTAACCACCGGTCTGTGGTGTAAGAGTCGAGTGTTTTGTACACCAACTGTCCACCCCGACCATCTCCTGTTGACTCCCATGCAGTCCATAAATGTGGAGCTTTGTTCAGTCAAAAAAAAAAACAACCAACAATACAATTCAACAGTGCCTCTGAGCATAATACAGCCATTGATTTCACCTAAACATATTTGGGAATAAATAATGTACATGTATAGCTGTGAAACTACAATCAATTCATTGAGAGAATAAACGGCAGATGAATTTCTAATAAAGTTAATGGCATTCTCAATTCCCAAGAACATCTAATCAGGAAATAAACTCTGGAGTATTCTGATTCATCTGTATTACCTTATTATTTCTATTATGTTTAGCCTCAAGTGTAGAGCACAATGTTGTAAATTGAAGTGAAACAATTAATCAATTAATCGACTAGTCAATCAGCAGAAAATTAATTGCCAACAAATTTGATTACCACTTAGTTGTCATTTTGTCATTGGTTAATCTTTCTCAATGTTGATAATTTGTTGATTTTCTCTGGTTGATATCATTGTAAAAACATGTTTGGCTGTTGGACCGAGTGATGGACAAAACAAGACATTTAAATAGTTCAGCTTGAGCTCTGGAAAATTGGGATGGGCAGCTTTTACTATTTTCATACATTTTTGTAGACCAAATGAGTAATCAGTTATTTAAAAAGATAACTGCCAGATGAATGAGTTATAAAAATAATTGTTAGTTGCAGCCCTGGACTCTGAGCTCCGATAGTAACACAGTGCCTTGTACCTACTATACTTAAGATCAGCTGTTGTTGACCACTTTCACAGTCTTTGAGTGTAGTTCAGAGTTTTTTTGTGTCTGCACCATTAGTAGTGACAGTTGAGCCCCCACAGCTCAGCAGAGACCATTTCTCACTGTGGCAAAACTGTGTCTCAGCGCAGGTTTCGCCTAAAGCCAGAGTCAGCTAAACACATAGTACCTTTGCTGTTCATCGAGCTGAAGTGTTTCACGCAGACAGATGTACAAATATGGTTTGGAGAAGAGGGACAGTGAGCTGTGATGGATTAGCATGGTGATTAACAGCCAGTCTGTCACAGAGAGATAGGTGGCAGAGGTTAGCCAAACAGATGTTTGTCTTCTGCAGGTCACTGAGCAGGATCCTCCTTGATAAAAGGTGGATGAGGTTAAGAAATGCCGCTCATCTATGAAATAGCTTGTTAGGACTTTCCCTTACTTCCCTGGCCATAAAGAAAATGTTTGTAGAGGGCATGGGGCAGACTTTAATGTATCCCCAAAAAGGTCATAAATATGATGGCAAATGTGACAGTTCTGTCTGAGGAAAGCCAAAACAATGTAGGCATTTTCCTTCATTTATCTACATTGGACTCATAACTCCATAATTATAAGTCATCTTTACTGTGAACAAGAGAATTTGCACATTACCGCCTTTTAATTAAAATTGAGAATTTTGAATGTTTTTTGAGGGTGTTGCATCCCTGTGATATATTACATAGTGCCATATAGTATTAGCTGCATTTACTGTCTAGCAGCAAGGAGAGGCTTTTAGATTGAGGGAACCAGCCAAGTGCAGAGCTGCATCTCCATAACACTGGGGTTTGATGACTATAGAGGCAATCTCTTTAACCTTCATTTTGAGTCCGTTTTATATCCATCCATGAAACAGCACATGTGCTGGTTTGCTGAAGGTCAATTACCTACAGTATCTATGAGAGGCAGACACACAGAAAAAACATTACAAAAAATGACCCTGCGTGATGTGCTGAGTCAGACGTTTGCTTGTTACTGCAATAAATATAAATCAACGTGAAATGAAGAGGAAAAAGAGCAAATAATGCAAACCATGCGGAGTTATTGACAAAAAAAAAGATAATATCCTTACATGTGAGAACCACCAATCTGTTATATAGCTTCACACTGACAGTTCTGTTTGTCTGTGTGCATGAATGTAATTTAATGTGCTTGTGTTCTTTTAAATTATAGTGCGGTGGTGCGACAGAGCTGGAGTAGAGAATTAGTTAAAACAACTAAATGAAGCTACAGGGCAGTAAAAAAGAAAACATAAAAATATGCCAAATTAAATGTGGGGGCACAGAAGTAAGCGATGAAGAATATTTTCTAAGTGAAAACAGCTCATATTCCAATAAGCTTCTTCAAGGAGGAGAGGCAGTTTCCCTGGCTGGTTATTTTGAATCTATGTTCTCAGGCTGGAGAGGTTCCACTTGACTGCATTTGATTCATCAGTCAGGCTGAAAGGAGAAAGCCAAGTCTGCATAGCCTTATTCTCTCCTCAAAGTTTCACAAGCTGCCTGCGCTCTGACAGGACTCTGAATTGTTACTCTACCGGCTGTGCGCCTGCGCCAACTTTCATCCCTGATCTATTGCTTGTTATTTACCCCCCTCTAACCTTTCAAGATGTATAAATACTGTAAATAAGAAAGAAGTTTTAAGTTTTGGCAGTGAGACCAAGTTACCACCAAAAGCTAATATTCCTGACCTTTACAAAATCAATTCTAGACTCCATGTTTTTTTTGTTCAAAGAGTCTGTAAATGAGACCATTACAGTTGGCTTTGACCATAGCTTTCGCATGCACAGGAAAAATGGCATGATTAGCCGCTCAGGTCCAGCAGCCTGTAGCCAGTTATACCATCCATTTGCCCACAGCTGAAAACTGAGAGGCATAGTGGCTGTGACAGCAGCAGAGCGGCTCTGTCTCTTTGCTGTCACCCTTCAGTGAAGCACACAGTTCTCAGCAGCTCGCCTGACAGCGGAACGACACAGACTGACATTCTTCCTCGACAAAATACAGCATCGCTGCTTCCTCCTCCTCCTCCTATCGCTGTTACCCATGAGATATCACCCACACGCCCCTTCCAACTCCGCCCTTTTGTGACTACCAATAAAGTGGTCCTCTCCCGCAGTCTGCAGCATGAGGCTCATTTCCCATACCCTCCACGTATTTGTGTATCTGCCTAATGTTCATTTCACACAGAGTAAACACATTTTCTGACTCAGGCACACTTCTACAAACCCTCTTTCTGTAATATTATTTTTTTTGATTGTGCTTAACTGCGCAAGTGATGTTACCAGCCCCTTTGTTCTTTTCCACACAGCAACATAAGAGGCCAACTAGAGAATATCAAACAGCTTGTCTGGCTGGCACAACACTATTTCCCTTAAATTTCATTAACATGTAATAATGAGAACTACTGGACACACCAGCACAACTTTTCACTAACCCCAATATCTAGTTTGACCTCTCTTCTCTGCCCCATTATCACATTACTTATTGAAGTGCATCTTCTGTGCTGCTTTCCCAACAACTTTTAGGCCAAGAGAGTGCTTGTGTGTATTGATAAGGCCCCACGCTCCACTGGGGATTGTTTCCAGTCGTTGCATTCCAATTGGCGTAGACTTTGGCGTAATTTTGAAAGTATTGGAGCGGCATTGCCCACCATATACTTTTATGTTTTACGTCAAAACTCTAGCACTGATGCTATTGTTGGAACTGCTTAATGCCCTCGCACTGTTTAGAGTGGCTGAGCAAGCCTTAATGCAAACAGGGTTTCCAGACTATAATCATGGCAAAGACTGAAGCGGTGAGTAACAGTGCCAGGCTAAGTGATTCTACCTGTTCTGAAGATTATACATCACTTGGTAAAATGTAAGAGTTGCTCCATGAGTGGAGCATGTTAGTTGTGCCTGTCATAGGGCTCTACACCTCAGGTTCAGACCACGGCAAGGGGTTGATTTGTAACCCAGGCTCCCCGCTGTCTGACTCTGGCTGATCTCGGAGCTTCTGTAACAGCTCTCCCTTACTTTCTTTCCTTCTGTCTCTGTCTCTCAAGGCTGAGTTATCTAGTGGTGGTATGTTTTAGTGGGTGCGCAGCGAATACCAAGTGGCTGTGCCATCAGGGTGTGTAATTATCTAGTCTGCTGAGCTACTGTGCTCCCGCTGCCTGCACACTTGTGTCCAGCAAGGCCCCACTCCTCTCCTGCCTCTGCCTTGGACCAGAGTCCACTGCTGTGCAGCTGTTTTGAGGCTTTTGTTTTAATTTGACAGTATAGTTTTCAGCTCCATTTCATATTTAAACACATTACCATAGAATGAAATCCAGACAACAATGTTTGCCATTACATGTTTGTCAATGCAAATTAGTTGTATGTTAATGTAATGTAGGAAACAGGAGTGGAGGGATCTCCAGTGACAGTTAGGAATCCGAACAACTGAGTGACTGAACTGAAACACACAAACATATACAAAAAGAAAAATCGTAGAGTGTCAATTAACTGAGAGCTACTCTTTAAACTCTGCTGCCATGGTAACAATAGAGATTTGTCATGCTAGTACACTAATCATGTGTCTGAGTTGTTTGAGTATCATTTTGTTGTTTACAAGACCCCCTTGAAACATGATTTATTTGAAAGGGTTTATTCTAATCAAGGTGATTGATAGTGGAGAAAAACAGCCAATCCTCATCCTATATACACAACACAGGCCTACTCTTCGTTTCAAAGTTACGCCAAACTTTAACTGATGCCGTGGAACCATCATCAAATCCTGTCTCGAGGAAAAAAAGTAAATCTTTCTGCCCTCATCAAAGTTTGTTCGTCGTTATATTTTGATTCATTCGTACCGATTAGGTTTTCACATTTAAGTATGGTAACGGGTACTCAAAAAGAAAACAAACACTGTTGCATCAAAGCTGCTTGATAAGGAAGATTGTATCGACTCAAGACGATTTTAATCTTATCTTTGATTTGGAAAAATGGTCCAGGGACTTTGTTGCTCTCCATAATATGCTGTCTGCTGTTTGCTGTTCTCACCCTCAGTGTGGAGGAAATGAATAAATGCTTGGCTGCTCTTTGTGGTTTAATCCATTTAATGCACCCTGGGCAAAGGAGAGAAGAGAGGAATATGCAGCCTGCTGTGGTGCACACATCTAAAAGAGCTTGACTATTGCATTGAAGCAAAACCGCTGACTGCATGCAATTCTTGTTGCGGTTGTCATTGTCATGTGTAATTCGCTTGCGAGCATTGGTCAGGGTGTTCAATCTTTGAGAAAATGGCTCCTTGATATCACACAAAGAATAAATAAGTATGCGTAGTGAATTCCTCTAGGTGCTAGTCGACTGCTTTCCATCACCATGACACTGTTCCGCCAGAGCCATGATATACTGACCATTTCACCAACAATCGTCCAAGGGCAGCCCCCTCGAGAGGCAGTGAGTTGAATCGCCAGTCAGAGACCTCAGTTTACTTTTGGTTCGGTTTCGGTTTCAGAATTTCGGTTTTGGGTTATTTTACACACTGACAATAGGCACCAGAGGCAAAGTTGGGTACTGTAGGCGCTCAGAGGGCGACCAGGGCGAAGCTGCTGTACCACGCCCAGGTTAAGGATCCAAGCGATTGGCCAGGAATAGCCCTTGCACTGGCCTCTCCATACACCCTGACGTTAGGTACGTCAGCCCCTGGACCAGCCTGCCGGGAGAGTGTCGTCAGTCGGATACAGTTGGGCAAAGGCTCGTCCAGTTGGGAGCGAGGCCCAGACTAGGTTTTTTTTTTAAATTTTTTTTTACCACAAATGTCCCCGCCAGCCACAGCCTCCACCAAGGGAGCTATGCGGGTGAAGATGGGGGCGACAAGAGGCCCATGTGGTGGCAGACTCACGCATCGGGAGACCTGCACAGAAGCCACAGAAGCAGTAGTGAAGGGTGACACCTCCACCGTGTGCTGCTGAAAGTAGACCGGGCAAGCTGGAGACAAATATGAGCGCGCCTAGGATTTTCTGGTTGCCAGATAGTGTAAATAGAGCAAAAAGAGGAACAAATTATCGAATATTCGTATTGGGCGGTCAAATCTGATTTGATCCTCGTCGGGTATAGCACCAAATTGTCTATGTCTTGTGTCCAAAATGACACAGTATTAAGCCCAGTCGTTTTTGAGGAAGAAGCTTTTTATTTGCCAGTATGTCATATATACCAAGTTTTTACTCCCTGCACTTTGACCTCTGCATTTTACCATTGGTAAGCTGTAAACACACACACACATCCAGTGCAATAGACAGCTGCAGCGTCCGGGGAGTAGTTGGGGGTTACGTGCCTTTCTCAAGGGCACTTCAGCTATGGATGTTTTCCTTGCTGATACAAGAAATCGAACCTTCGGTTCCAACCGCTGGTTCTCAGCCTTCAGCCCTCTTATAGACTCTAGAAGCACCCAGGCAGAACAATTAATGGAGAGAGTGCAGTCTATGTATTTTTGGAAGATAGCGTGTACTATCTTTTCCTTATGACTCCTCCCTAAATTGTACATGCATATGAATTGTGCATGCCCACTCACAATTCAGCTCTCCTCTAGTGTTTATGCTCTAAACTCTGTGAATTAATTTTTGTGGAAAGTACCTGGTGGAAAGTGTACCTGTGGAAGGAGGTTTATTTCAGTTGTAAGTGTAGGTGGTCCACTGAGTGATGGCTTTGCCATGATTTGTGATGAATCAGGCTGCAACTGTGCTCTTCTATCTTTGTTAATGGGGTGCGATCAATAAGGTAGCTCCGTATCAGCAACCACAGAGTTATAACTGAGTATGAGGGAGGGGGTGAGGGGTGGGTGGGGTGGGGGGGGTGGGGGGGGAGAAGGAACTACATGACAATCGATGTGAATGTGGAGATAATCAACAAGATTGCAGGTAATGCTCTGGGCGGTCTGTCAAATCGAGCCTTTTGCAGGACCATTTCAAGGGATCAATCTCTATTGCTTAATGAGTGTCACACTGTACCTACAGCACATTTGGGAACATTTGTGTCATGATGGTAAAGGAGAGAATAGGAGAAAAATGAATTTTGTTATAGATAACAAGCATAGGTTTCTTTTGTGTAAGCTTGTCATTTTGTATAAATTTTAGCTATAATCAGGTCCAAAAACATTCATACACGAAGGCAGAAGATGTTGCTAATGGGTCCTTCAACATTTTCTAGTAAGTTTCACTTGTGTCTTTGTGGTAGTGGTGCAGTCACACAAGAGAATGTCCCAAATAGGTGTCGAGTGGCATCAAAGTGTTCACTGGCTTCTCCCTGTCGTTCTCCTTGAGGCCCTGTCTCAGCTAATTGTCACAGCTCGCCTCCTCTCCCTTTCACCGCTGTGATATCCTGTGCTCAGCCATGTGTGTGAAGTTTGACAAAGCAGAGTTGATTGCAAAGTGGTGGTGTTGTGACGCGCTGGGGGGCTTGTGCAATGCAGGGTTTGTTTATGGGCGGGGGTGAGAGGGGTTTGGATGGACGGAAGGTTGGTGGTGGTGGAGGTGGAGGTAAACCTACAGTTAAGAGTTAATTGGACACTGCAGATGGTGTAAGTGGAGAGAGACTTATTTGTAGACATTTAAGTTTGCGCTGCAGTCTTTGAACCTAGGACAAACAAACGTCTGATTGCATTAAGATGATTAACAGCTGCGCTTTGTGGCGCTGTGTATGACATTTACAGACTTCTTTCTGGTGCTCTGTTGCAGACACAAACCAAACACTGCACGAAGAGTGCCTACAAAGACAGATTATGTGCTTATGAAGCATACATGGTAAAAAGGTCAGTTGCCAGAGGAAAGGCAAAATATATTTACAGTGTATTCTTTTTGACTGTGCATAACAGCTACTGTATGTACCAGGGACATATGATGAGAGTTGGCAGGTCCATTAAAGCCCAGGTAAAACAAGCTGAAAGGTGTGTAACTGTCCTGACAGCAGCTAATCTGTCAGCAGCATTACTGCAGCTTTTCAGTGCACAAATGTAGTGAGGCTTGTGGGGTTCAGACAAAATTGTTTTTTTTTTTAAGACTAGGAGCATCATTAGCTTCAAAGCTTTTGCCTTCCTGGTCCTATGTTGAAATCAAAACAACAAATGATGAAAAATAAGTTTCTATATCTACATCTACGTTTTCTATTTGAATGTGGTAAATTGTTGTGCCAAAGATGGAGAAAATACATAATTGGTAAAACTGAGCGTTCACATCAAACTTCATTCCTCATTACAGCTTCAGTCAGTCAGAAGACAGGCAGACAGATGCCGAGCATCGATATGTTTCTTATCGTAGAGGTACCTCCTCTTGGCTCATCACAGTCCAGAGAACATAACACACTTGCACACCACACACAACATCACACATCCTTGAGTGTGATATAGAGGTGGAATAAGTGGAGGGAGGGGAAGAGGAGGAGAGTAGAGAGGCTGTTTACCTGTTTTGGAGAAGAAACTCTTTGGAAAATATTCTGTTTTGACAGGCATGATATTTTTTTTTTTTCAAAATTTTATTTTTACACATTTCTTTGAGACAAGAAAATAATGAATGACTTGTTGTGGCTCCAGAGCTCTTGCCTTACAGTACCTTATTAAGAGTATGGTCGAGTGCTGCATTACTCTGACCACATCTCAGCATTTCACTCAAGAGCTATAACCAAGAGGAAGGACTGGAATGGTAGCCAGCAGCACTGAGGTGACATTTACAATTTTAAGATGAGAGCTGTGTGTACTTAATTAAGAAATAGCAGGGGACACCAGCCACTCTTTTCTCCACTGTTCCCTAGGAAAGCTTATTTCATGCTCCAGAAAGCCTTTACATCACACACATGCACAAGCATGTGTGGGTGTGTATCTATCTGTCTGGGAGAGTAACAGAATAATGAATCTCTGACAGAAAGTCTTTAATAATGTAGACGTATGCAATACGATTTTTTTTTCTGTCCTATACGTGAACAGTCAAGTGTGCAGATACATTAAGGATCATTACGCTACTGGCCGTTTTCAGGATATACTTTTACTTACTTAACACTTAACACCTACAGTATCTTAAAACCAAGCCTGAACACTCAAACGGCCTTTTGAAGTTATGTCAGAAAAGGGAGGACCGCAAGACTGTCCTCTCTCCGAAGGATCTCACAAGGATAAATGTACAATACAAATCTAAACACAAACACACACACACACACACACACACACACACACACACACACACACACACACACACACACACACACACACACACACACACACACACACACACACACACACACACACACACACACACACACACACAATGAATATGTTATATGACACAGAAGTCAGATCCTTGATCCTTGTTATACCAGCAACTAACATTTTTTAAATTAATTAATCTACCATTTGTTTTTGATTATTCTGTCTTTTCAAACAGTCCAAAAACTATTTGGAGTTTGCAAACATTGTGACTGATAAATTGACATAAAAAAAAAAGATGAATCAATTAATTTGGACTAATCTAATGATACCAATTACACACACTTAGTCATCTCTTTTCATTGTCCTAATCACCCGACACATTTTCACACTGTTATCTGTCTGTTATTCTACAGAAAGTAATGGCCGCTCTTGTGTTTGCTAACATACCTGTGGACTCTGTGATTTGTTATTTACAAATTGCTTTGGTCAGTAATCACCATAGCAACCTTCAAGCAATTCGAGCAATGATTGTCTCTACCGTGCATCAACTGTGAGCCTCAGGGATGAGGAAGGAAGATGATGCACAAACCCTGACTCTACATCATCATCATCCTCCAATTGCTGCTCTTTAAAAGTCTCTCTCTCTTGCTCTGTAACCCACACATCTTCTGTTTCACATAAATACACACTTTTAAGATGACTGTCTGTATAACTGAGAATACCTGGAGGCTCAGATCAATCAGTTTAACAGATGCCAACAAATACAGTGATGCACTAGAGCCATTTATTGCAGTGATTAAGGATTCATACAAAGCTTTTACTAATTGTGTTTTATGTATTTAATAGTTCTCAACACATCCAGTAACAAACTGATGGTACTACTACTAATAATGCTGTTACTACTCCCCTCAATTTATCAATTTATCTTTCACCTGGTGTCACTCACAGTGTGTATGTACAGGTGTATACATGTGTGTAAATGCACCTCTGTTCCTTTAACTTCTCTGTATTCTGCCACAAACCTCTGGGATTCATTTTTTCTGCCTCCACTTTACTTCTCTCTCTGGCTGTCTGTGTTTATGTGCATGCACATGCATATGATTGTGTTTATGTTGACGTGGGTGTACTTGCCTGCTGTCAAGCTGCTAATTTCAGAGAAGTTGAATAAAAATCGAGGCACCAGTTTCATTTGGCAGGTCTGCGCGCCAATGTAAACTGTGAATTAGTTGTAGTGTTGTGTAATTTTAGATACATTTCACTCAAAATTGGAATTAAGAAAAAAAAGAGTGTAAGTATTTGATTATTAGAGCTGCATTTAGATGTTTTGTTTTTTTTGTCTTAAATTTGCATGCTGACATATTATTACAAGTATCATCTCAAGTTGTATCAACATTGAACCTCACACGTTAAGATTAATCTTTTGTCCATGATAGCTAAATGATTAAGAATGTTAACCGTCTTTTAATACATTTCAATCTAGGGTTTCCAAAGATGCTGCATGCCAACTTAAGTTGTTGAACATATATTTCAATAAATCAAAACTGTATTTATGCACACCAAAACATCCCTCCGTCCACACACAACACTCTCACCCCCCCCCCAAACTTCAGAAAGGTGCAGCGGCTTCGCCCTCCATGTGCCTCTTGTACCCAACTTTCCTCCCTCAGGGGCAGAGGCGGGGGGTGTCCTATGAGTATGTGTAAGACACCACAGCCATCAAAAGACTGCTTGACTTGAAGAGTCTCAGTCGACTGAGGCGTTCGCATCCAATGATTACACTCACTGACTTTCATGGGGCAGCCTTACATGGCCGACAAATCATCTAAATGCAACAATCCAACAACCTCAACAAATCACCACTGAAGCTTCACAAATGTTATTTATTTCAGGTTGGAGTTTGTATTAGATTGCATTACAGGTTCATGTTATTGAGGTGCCACATTTCAGGGGAATTTAGCATGACAGTATTCAGGGGCTGTTGAAAATTAATTTACTGATGGCTCCCTCACTTGTGTTTTTCCAGCGCTTCAAAGTGACCTCATAAAGGAGAGTTTTGGTAGGGCTTCTGCTGAGGACACAATTTTACTAAATTCCCTTTCTCTTTTTATCCAATTCAGCGTTAATATCTGATGATACGGTAAGGCTTTATTGTAGCGTAGCATTTGGTGTAAGCAGACTAAATGGAACTGCTCACTATCTGATGCGGATATTGCATCAGTAGTCTGAGAAACAAAGGATGTGCACAAGCAAATGCCGTACACATTGGTGTTATGCAGCCCATGCTCAATGCAGTTAAATAAGTTTATTTTAGGTTTCAGTCTTGCATTGTTTTTGAGAATGTTACTATTTTACAGCCAAACATCACAAAAACAAGTGCCAGCCACACAGAGCAGCCTGCACTCTTTGATTCTAACTATAATAATGAATGGATTTTACTGTGAATGTAACGTCTCTCTCTCTCTAGGGTAAAAGTGCCACCAGCGTCTTTGTTCTTGAACCCATTAAAATAAAAGGCAATAGAAAAATCTTAATTTACATTTGAAACATACATTGAGAGATGGAGTAATCAACCACATCCTGTTCCGAGTGAAATTTCACTTGTCAAACTCCATTTTTGCTAATCCTTTACCATTATGGTTTAAAGCCTTTTAAGTGTATTTGTGTATCAGACTTTTCTTTACTTGGAAAAGTGGATGTCAAGATGAAACTCTCAGAATACATAATGACTTCATTAGTCGTCCTTCTCTGTGATTAATTGGAGTGCTGTGTCACCCAGCGTGACAGAGCTGCTCGTTTCCAGACAGTGTTGTGACAGGAGACGAGTACCGTGGTGATGAGTCTGGAGATGATCACCCACTGGTCTACACTCTTAAGACACACACACACACACACACACACACACACACACACACACACACACACACACACACACACACACACACACACACACACACACACACACACACACACACACACACACACACACACACACACACACACACACACACACACACACACACAAGAGTAAGCAGCATCATAACACACATCCTGCCTTACTGAAAGCATGCAGATCCCTACTGTTATCAAGAAAAGGTTTTCACAGAGAGACCTAGCCTAATTTCAGTCAATTTTACAAAAGGAAAGGAACATCTACGTGTGATTGGCCGATGGCAGTTTCACAGCTCTGCCAGTTCCGATCAGAAACAGCAATCTCTGCTTCAATATTTACTTCTTTGATCAACCTACTGGCACAAGCCCAGCTGTGTTATTACCCCAAAGATGTTGGCATCTGTCTGTTTAACAGGACAGGATAAGTGGCCACAGATACATAAAAGAAAATCCACTGTGTTTGATGGCTGCTGTAAGCTCACCATCACAGAACAAACAACAACAAGGATCAGGAGAAGAAAATACAAAACTTGTATACACAAAAGTGAAGGAGGGAGAAGCAGAGAAGCAGGAGTTGAAGAAAGCAGGAATAAATAGTAAAGTGGAGTGCAGGAGATAAATAGAAAGGGAAAGGGATGAAGCGAGGCAAGGGTCACATAGTTTAGATGAGAATAAGCTACCAGAGGACAGACAGCCTGGCTGCTGGTTTTGAACTGGTAACGGCTCAGCACTGAGAAATTCAGTCTGGCCTTTGATGAGTTTGTCTGACTAATGTTGGCTGTAACGATTTTGAACTGGGTGTCTGGAGTCGGTGCAGCAAAGAATGCATCGTGGTCCTTCAGCAGAGCGCACCTTGTAAATAGATCTCCACTGAAATGGCAGACTGTTATTTAATCTGTTTTTATCAATACAACCACTGCATTGGATCAGCTGTCATATCAGTAATGTAGCAAAAAAGTTAAAGAGACCTTCTAACTGGAGGGGATTGCAGTTTGAGACCAGGTTTAAATGTCGGTATTAAAGACCATCTATCCTTGATGAAATCCTTTGATAAAGGTTTGATACAGGCTGCAGGCTCAGAGCAGGTCTCTAACCTGACTGTGGGTGGTTCAAATGGTTCAGTGTCTCTTTGGGGCCCTAATTAGTGTCTGCTACTTTCAAATGTTGCGACATCATAGAGAGATTTTTGCAGGTGAATCTTACATCTATCCAACGACCAGTATCAGCCAAAGGATCATTTCGTGAAGAAATGAGATGCAGAAAGTGTAAGAGTCCAATAAAATCCATCTAAGCTGTGTTCACATATTATTAGGTGCCTGTGAGCTATTCTTTTCCACCAGCATGCACTCAAAGATGGTTGAAGGCTGAGCAATAGATCGAATAGGAATTTTCAAGCAAAAGCATCACCGTTTATACCACGCACCCAGAGAAAAACAAACTCCCCTCTCCCTGCCTGTGATAGCAACACCTTCCATATGCTTCAGTAGCTGCTTATGTTCCCCCCAGCACATCACAGAGGGTGTTTTTGCTGCATCTATGTTGTCTATCCCTGGCATGCCAGGTCCTTTGTGGCCGACTCCACTCATCACAATTTGCTCAAATCTCTGTGAAGTGGCGAAGGACACTGGCTTCTCTCCTCCAGCGGCAACACTGAGAAATATAGGAGTCGCATTTTATTTGTAGGATATAACAACATGCAGCTACACAGCTAAGGGAAAATGTCAAATGTGTTTAAGTCTCATTTAAATGAAGCCTTTTG
This sequence comes from Brachyistius frenatus, assembly GCF_029030835.1. Classification (NCBI taxonomy): domain Eukaryota; kingdom Metazoa; phylum Chordata; class Actinopteri; family Embiotocidae; genus Brachyistius; species Brachyistius frenatus. Next base: position 4,505,706 of record NW_027210621.1, read on the forward strand.
GTCATGCTAGAAGCAGGCGCTTTTGGTCCATCTGTCTCTCATTCATTCCACCACTTTGGTCCAGACTATAATATCTCAACAACTATCGCATGGACTTTGATTAATTTTAGACAAATGTTTGTGCTTCCCATTTAAGGGTTGCTAATAATTGTGGGGATCCTTACATTTTTCATCTAATACTATAATAATGTTTCACGTGTATTTGTTCCCATGAGATTTTGCACATGAGAAATTTGTGTAGTTTAAATTGGTCTAATTTGATTTATGAAACTTGATGTCTCCTGTCACTCGGGGCTTATTCTTTCAGCTTTCACTCATTTGATTGACCGTGAGCCGATCTGCAGATGTTAAATTAAATTTACGGAAAGACACGTCTTGACTCTGGCTTTTGTTTAATCCAGGAGTAGCCACAACACCAAATAACTGCAGAATTAATTCCCATGAGCCTTTGTGTTTGATTCTGAACATGCTAAACAACTGGCACACATCACCATGCTAAAAAAAAAAAAAAAAAAAAAAAAAAAAAAAAAAAAAAAAAAAAAAAAAAAAAAAAAAAAAAAAAAAAAAAAAAAAAAAAAAAAAAAAAAAAAAAAAAAAAAAAAAAAAAAAAAAAAAAAAGCATCATTATCAAATCAAATCAAATCAAAATGTATTTGTATAGCACATTTTAAAACACAACAAAGGTTGCCCAAAGTGCTGCACATAGACAAACAGCCATACATTCGAGAAGACCGGATTAAAACTAACACAAATCACACAAAAGTGCCGAGGTTAAGATCAAAGTGGATAGGCCAGTGAACATAAATAGGTTTTTAAACGGCTTTTAAACTTTGGTAAGGTGGATGACAACCTAATATAAAGGAGAAGGTTGTTCCAGAGCTTAGGGGCAGCATCAGAGAAGGCACGGTTGGCCCGGGTTGTCCTTTTTGTTCTCGGAACAACTAAAGACTGTTGTTCGAGAGACCTGAGTGAGCGCGGTGGGGTATCGGGCTGCAATAGGTCGGACATATAGGCTGGGGCAGCTCCATTTAGACACTTAAAAACAAACATTTAAATTTTGAAATTAATTCTGTACTGGACTGGTAGCCAATGAAGGGATTTTAAGATCGGTGAAATGTGTTCATGCCTGCATGTACCAATTAAAAGTCTAAAGCTTAAAAGATTTTTGCCGATTCCAGCATTCAAAGAATTACAATAGTCCAATCTAGAGGAGATAAAAAGCATGAATAACTTTCTCCAGGTCTTTTGCGAAAGGATTTGACCTTAGCTAAAGTTCTTTGCTGAAAGAACCTGATTTTGATAACGGACTTAACTTGGAGATCCAATGTAAAAGATGAGTCCAAAATCACACCCAGATTCTTGACATGGAAATTACAGTGGGTTTCCATGGAGCTAAGACACAATGAGGGACATAGCAGCTGAAAGGCGAGAGGGATTGATTAGCAGGATCTCTGTTTTACCTTCGTTGAGGCATAGACAATTTAGCGAGAGCCAGCTTTTGACATCAGCCAGGCAATTCATTAATTCATGTATAGAGGCAGTTCCAGATTTGAGGGGAAAGTATATTTGAATGTCGTCGGCATAGAGGTGATCAGAAATGTTTTGTTTGGGAAAATAGATCCATGTAGAGTGAAGAGAGTAGTGGACCCAAAATGGGGGCCTGTTGAGAGGAGCAGTTGCCCATGTTGAGACAAAACTTTTAAAAGGGCAGATTCAGTGCTGTGAGATGTTCTAAAACCAGATTGAAAAACATCACAGATGCCATTAAAACGGATAAAAGACTGAAGCTGTTAAAATACAACTTTCTCAAAGATCTTGGACAGAAAAGACAAGGTGGATATTGGTCTGTAATTTGATGGGTCAGAGGGCTCCAGATTAGGTTTCTTGATGAGAGGAATCACTCTTGCGTGTTTAAAAAAGACTGGGACTGAACCAGAAGACAGACAGCTGTTGATAATTGACAGTATACATTGTCCGATTTCAACAAAAACCTTCTTTGAGAGGCCTAAGGGGATGATGTCAGAGTGGCACATTGTAGTTTTTAGTTAATCAAGAATTTTAGTGAAAGCTGTGAGGGAAACGGGCTCAAAGTGGTCCAATGTAATGGGATGTAACACCAGACCTAAGATTTAAGATTTTATCCTGGAAGAACCTAAGAAAGGTGTCACACTGTCCCAGAGACAGAGTTGAACATGACGGGATCAGGGGGTTGATAACAGAGTTAATGGTGTCAAAGAGAATTGCAGGCCTGTGGCAGTGGTTTGCAATTAAGTCAGAGAAGCATCTATTTCTAGCTGACTTAACTGCATTCTGATAGTTTGTGAGGGAGTTCCTTAAGATTTCAAATGACACATGGAGTCTGTCTTTCTTCTATTTTCTCTCAGCCCTCCTGCACTTCTGCCTGAGTGCCCTAGTGACTTCATTTAACCAGGGTTGAGGTTTCAGTTTGGGGAAGTATGTCCTCAGGGGGGGCGACACTATCAAGAATTACAGAGCAGGTCGAGTTAATTTTTTTTTAAATATCTGCCGGAGAAAGATGCCATGGGGGAGTTTGATTAGAAGAAAACAGTGGCATGTCTCTAAAAGCATTTAAAAACTCTTGTGCGGTGTTGGAGGTGATAAAACGAGAGCAGCGAACAGCGGCAGGAGGGGGAGTGTCTGAGCCAGCGGTAACAGCTTCAAAGACAACAAGGCTTGTGGTCCGAGAACGTTGCGTCACACATTTCACTGGTGCATACAGAAATACCAAAAGATAAAACAAGGTCCAATGTATGACCATGTTCATGAGTGGGACCAGAGACTAGCTGCTCAAGATTAAAAGAGTCAATCAGGTTTAAAAAGCCAATCACCATTGGCTTAAAAGAACAACACACATGAATATTAAAATCACCAAAAATGTAAATATTATCATATTTTGGGAAGATTTCAGCTAAAAATTCAGAAAACTCCTGGATAAAATCACCATTAGGTTTAGGAGGCCGATAGACGAGTATGCATAAAGTTCTGGTGGACGGTGAAAACTCAAAGAGTTGAAGCTCAAAGCTGGAGAATGGATCCATTTTAACCTGGTGGAAACAGAGACTGCTCTTAAAGACAGTGGCAGGCCCACCACCTCTACCAGTCAGCCTGAGAGAATTAATGTCTTCACAGTTAGTAGGGACAAGCTCTGAGAGGCTTTAAGCCAGGTTTCTGTCAGACTCAGAACATCCAACTCGTGGGAGTTAAAAAAGTTATTTAAAATGAATGTCTTGTTGGTCAGCGATCTGACACTAGCTAAGGCCATTCTAATCTTCAAGCAGTTCCCAGCCGCTTTGGAGGCACGGCTGAATGAACAAAGGTTGGAAAAGTTCAATCCACCATGGTGACGAAGGAACCGGGGTGGTGTTGAGCATGTTGGCATGGTGACATTAGCATTTTGCTAAATTCAGCCTCACAGAGCTGCTATCTTAGCTATACATTTCTTTGAAATATGACATGTTTCATCAATAATGCTGGAAAATTACAGGTTACTGAATGTGGAACTAAGATTAGTTCAGGAGCAGGGATTCCCCCTCTCTAAAACAATAAATTGGCCCATAAATTGATTATAATCCTAAAGCGCTGTGGGGATAAACAACATGTTTTTGATGTTTGTGAACATTGTGTTTCATATGCTAATTAAAGAATGCTTCCAACTGCTGATCACTATTTCCTTTTTGCAAAACACAGTGTTTGTTACAATGAAGACTTTATGCATAAAATCTGTTTATTTTAAATTTTAGACATATTTTAGTTTAAAATTTTTAAAAAAAATGGTATAATCCTATTGGTATTTGAATTGCATATACAGTACATTGCCTCACAATTGTTTATGACTGCAGCAAATTTAATTACTGTATTGACTGCAGACTTTGCACTCTGCAGCATTATTATTCTCACTCGCACTCATTCTGCGATGGCAATAGCCACGGGATGAGGTACCTGGCTATAACAGAGAACCCCCTCTCCTCCCCCCTCACCACTCTGAATCAGCTCTCTGCTCACTGGAATGGAATCAATGCAGAATTGCAAATGTGAGCAGGAGCTGCAGAGGCCATGCACACGCACAAACCCGCTGCTGCACGTGAGATCACACCTTCACTGCAAGATCATAACAATAGAGGATTCCCAACCAAGACCGTTCATAAGCTCTGACAGGATATATGTAATGTTTCTGAAGAAAGACAGGGACTGAGAAGGTTAGAGGATGAAGGCACGGAGAATCATTATGCGTAACTAATTTTAAATGGGGTTATTATATCATGATCAGTCAGTCAGAAGGAGGTTACGCATTTAAGTAAAATTTAACTCTATAGCTTTCGCCTGTGGCTCATTGATAAATGATTTAGCGTTTGTAAGATTAGGTTTTAAATGCTTTTGTTAGCTCACACTGTAAGAGAAGGAGTTAGAGCTCTTTCGTCACATAATTCATGTTGTAATAGTCAGTGTAGCTTTGAATTATTTCTTTTTTTTGTCCTGTATAAACAATCCCACAGTGCAATATTTTTAACATAGGAATTCCTCAGGAACCATGTGCAGCTTTGGTACATTGAATGAGAGAAAATGGAAGGTAGAAAGTTTACTTACGATCCTGACTGGTGCTGACCGGTGGACGGAAGGTTCTTTTTTTTAAGCAGGGATCTGCCACAAACACACAGATGTGTCAGGAGTATAGTGTGTGTGTGTCTACCTGTTCAGAGACACAAAAGCAAAGAAAGCCTTGTCATACTCTGTAAACACGGAATAAGCCGCTGATACTTAGCCTCAGTTTTTGTGCACAAAATGGCCCCTTTGACAGAAATCCACCAACATATCATGAAAAATATAAAGTAACATATGAAAAGTAATAATGTAAATACAGTGAGACATCTTTATGTGTGAAATGACTCATACTGTAGGTGTTATCTTGCTAAGATCATGCTTCCTAAGATGCATATATTCATATTCATCCCCCAGCAGTAATAATGCATGACACGCTGATGCAGCCAGTAAATGACCATGAAAAAACAGTTTATGAAGACTGTTAACGACATCCGTATAATGATGCGCTGCAGAGCAGTCGGAAGGAGTGGTACAAACAGTGGTTTGTGTTATGAGACGGTGACAATGACAGATGTGATGTTCTGATTCTTCAGATTTGAGATGAAATAGAAAAGTAGGCTTTGATAAAAATGAATAGTAAGAAGACCAGAAGTGACATCAGCTACACAGAAAACCAGTGCATTCCGTGGTATCACTGTTAACTTCATCCATGCACTGTAGACGTGAACACGATTTAAGTTGTCACTGTAGTACAGCAGCACCAGATTCTATTTGTGAGGGAGAAGTAGTCTGAAAATGTAATATTAAGAATATTAAGCTCACATCTGCACAACTCAGCTGTTTTGATGAAACTCGTATTGTTGTTTGTGCTGCTTCTGTTTATACTTTCACCTTTGATAATGTGATATCAGCAATTTAAGCATCACCTTGTTTCACACCCTTTTAATTAGATTTATACTAACACAAAAACGCAGTCTTGTGTTTTATAGTCAAATTAAAACCAGAGTGTAAATGGAGTGACAAGACATTTAAGTTTAGTTTTTTTTATTGAATGATAATAATCTAATAAACCAATTATTCATATGCACTTTTAGAAGTTTATGTGCTTATTTTTCCATTTGGTCTTATATTTTCTAATTGTACCTTTTCTGCCAATGTCTTATTTTATGTTTTCTTCTACATAGGTTTGATATAATTACAGTTAAGATTATGCCCTCTAATAAGACTGCTGACCCTTCCTTGGGTAGCTCATCCATTGAATCACACCATTGCTGAATCTGTTGCAATCATACCTGTGACAATGTTCTTCACCAGAAGTTGAATAGATATTTCTGAATCCATCCCCCAGTTATTCAGAGCTGTGGCCTCCTGTTCACCTCCAACCAACTGGAAAACTTTCAGACATTCCTGATATCGGTTTTCATAATCTTCAAGGCTTTGTAGAAACTGCTGACAAACTAGCCCACTTCCTTTTCCCATGTCCTGCTTGGCTCATCTTGACCAGCTGCTGTGCACAATCCAGATATAGACGTTACCTCAGCACTCAGCATAGTGCTCTGAAGGTCTGGGTTTATGCTAAAGCTTCCGTATTGGATTTGGCTTTCTGGTGTGATGTTGAAACGGGAACACACTCAAAAACTGAGAAGGGAATTTCAAAATTTAACATCCATAAATCTGATATCTTTTAAATAATTTTGAAACCTTCCTCATTTATATCCAACTGTATTTGCTAGCTTTCGTGATCTTTGTCACAACTTTTATTAGCCTACTGCTGCATTTCGGTCACCTGTAGGAATGTGTGATGTGTCACCCGTCAGCTTGTGTACGTGACTCGTTCTCTTCATATACTCATGAACACGCTCACGTTTTATCATTATTTTACCGCTTCAGGCTCTTGCCAATGTAAGTTTAGTTTTTTATGCACCATTTTCCTGGTCTGTGTGACCCTCTTCATTCATTTTGCTGCATGTCTGTTTGTGTGAGTGGGAGTATGCTAATGAGTTAGTCTGCAGCTCCTGGGTTTTCTTCCTGTCTCCTTTCAGGCGGTGGCTGCAGTTGGGCAATTGGGTTGACGCGTTATGTTTCCAAATGTCAAAGGTGATAGCTGCTGTCCATAGTGACTGAAACATTATCCCTCTGCACTGGTGATAAATCCCGCTGACAGAAATGATGAAGACTTGATGAATTGATGAGTAATATTTTATACATATCCAGGTATTTTAAGTGCTCTCATTGTGTGTATGCATTTTGATTCTTGTCAGTATTTGTGTGTGCACTCGCTGCATGTTTGAAGCCCTCTCTAGATTTCATCAGTTTATAGATGTCAAATATGATATTGAGCTAATGACACTCTAATCACTGAGACATGGTCTAATTTAATATTTCATCACACGTCTCTAAAGATAGATAGACAGACAGACTCTGCTCTTATTAAGTACAGATTTCAACTTTTAATGGACTCAAGACCATCCACATTCAGTTCATAATTCATTTCACAATGACATGTTTCAAAGACAAGCTGCCTTTAGCTTTGATCACATGACACTAAAAGAGAGGGCGGCTCAAAGGAACCTGAGTCTCACGTTGCTTCTTACAACCGGCACAGGAGTATTTTTAACCTGTTCAACGTACAATCCAAGATAAGAATCAGATCTGACATGAAAGTAGGTGGATGTTTATTAGCACCAACAAGGCCCAGCGGTGGTTCCTCTACCAGGAGGGGCAACCGTTTTTTACACATAACAGGGAGCAGCTTCTCCTACCATGCACTATATTAGTCTCAAACCACTGTGTTCTTTTTTTTTTTTTTTAGCTAGAAGTGTCAACACAGCACCTAATCTGACAAAAATAGTGGAAAGATTTAGTAGAAACAAGCAGGGCAACAATGCAGAGATTTGTGATAATTTGAATACATCTCAACTTCTCACTATTCACGTCTTTTGCCTGAGTCACATTCAGTAATCCACAGATAAGGATTCAAACAGAGCAGACAAAGAAACATTTAAGTTTATTGAAAGATATAAAAGAATCACTCCAGAATATGATTTTCATTTTAAAGCCTTAAACGAGCAGTTTGATGCACTGATGTACACTCACGGCTGACATACTGGATATTTCACCTCTCAGGTTGATATAGTGAATGTAGATTACTGTATATTAAAATGTATATTATTTACACACCCAGCAGACGCAGAGCCACATTAGTATTCATTTGGAGTCTTATTTTCTGGTCTCATGACAAATTTCAGTCTAATAGTCACTCTGTTTTACCTCTAATTTTGATCCCCACCAGCTCCTGAGGGAAATATGTGGCACTTTAGCTGCTAAATGCTCCACTATCTTTACCGGTCACTGTGTCTGTCGGCCATTTGTTGCTCAGCAGGTAGTGTGTAGTCAGTTTATTCGTCAGTTTATTTTTTCAGGAAATAGCTGTCTGCTGTGGCTGAAAATGACTGGTGAGAGTGTGTAGCTGGACAGCTGAATAACCTGGAACTGCACTACAAAGCTTTGTAAAATCACCTTTTACGTTGTCACATTTAATTCCATGCTACCATTTGACACATTGTTATCAAACCTTAACTGCAACCACTTTAAAATATATACAAAATTTAAGAGGATTGAATTATTCATTTGTTATTTTCATTTATCATTACATCAAGATTGGAAAGTAAAAGTCAGAATTTCTGACACAAAGCATCTGAATACTGAACTACTGAGAGGATACAATGTATGAAGCTCTGCATCAGAACTGGCATGCCCATTTTAAATTTAAAAAGCTTAGACGTGACTTTTACCTTATAGCTCACATTTATTTCCTGCCAGTCATTGCAGTTGCATCACTAGTACCAACACTGTTGTTGTCTAAACATCTATGAAATTGTATTTGCCAGTGGAAATAGTCACACACATGTTCATTATGGAATAACCATCTACTCCATAAATCATAACCACAGACTTTGTCTCGTAAACACAAGAATCTGTAATTGTTCCATTTGGGTTCATGTTGACACCGGACTTATGGACTCTTAAGCATGCAGCCTCTGACTGTTACTGATGGATTACATTGGATTCCTGTTGGATTGTGGGCGTGCACACAAATCTGAAGGTTAACTGAAGGCATAGCAATAAAAACGGTCTTGGTCTGGTTTGGGTAATTTACAAATCTTTAGGTTTAGGATTAAGATCAGGAAGGTAGTTCTGTCTATGCGGATAATAACTACAGTGGGATTAATTATAACACATCTCTAATTTAGCTGGAGTCAAATCAGCGCAGAGATTTTATTAGGCCAATAAAACATATTGGGAAGTTATTTCCTACTACTCTCCATGGAAAAAAAGGGGGCTGGATAGTTTGGAGACATAATTTAAAACCTAATATTTTTTGTTAAATAAATGCTACATTATTACCAGTAATTAAATGTTTGAATTTGTATTCATGCAAATGTATACCTCAAATTAAACTGCAAGCAGAGTGAAGCCAGTCGGCTGTATAACACTGCAACGATTGAGTTTAAATAAGTGAATGACCTCAACTGAATATTGACTTTAAGCGAATCCTTTTTATCATTTGCAAACTCCCCACAATCTCCAAAGCCACATATTTTTCAGCTTCATTGTTTTGATTTTTTTTTTTTTTTTTTTTTTTTTTTTTTTGTATCTCTGGCAGATTACTTTATTGCTGTATTGTTTTTGCCTTCTGAAAATAAATTTTCTTAAATCAGGTGGATAGCAATTTTTTTCAGGTTCAGTCAACTGATTTTTGAGTCTTGCAAGGTTAACTGGTGCTTTGCTTTGTAGAATTCTCAGAGATTGTCTGATCCTTTCACCATTTGCTGCCATGAATTTGTCAATATCATAATCATTAGAAGGTTCCTTTATTTCACCCCCTAATGTTTCACACTTTCTCTTTCCTCACTCATCTCCGCCTCATTTTAACCTCATTTCCTTCCGTCCTCCATCCATCATCTGATTCCTATTTTCAACAAACAGAGCCCGGCCCTCTGTCCATTTCAGCCAAACTATTCTTTAACAAAGCTGTGTTCTCCAACCTCCCAGCTCCTCCCTTCTTCCTGGACAGACACATTGTAGCGCTTCTTATTTGTCCTGTGCAAACAGTGTCTGTCTGCACCTTCTCCTCTGCGCCTCCTTCACGCCTCTCCACAGGGGTTGTATGTGGGACCAGGGCAAACACATCCCAGAAGGATGATCATATCATGGACACCAAATGCTTACTGTCTGCTGTTCATTTGAACCTTTACACTCAAATGTTGGTGTGCTAGGTTGTGCACAGCTGTTAAAAATGTAGACATTTCAACAACAAAACATTTTTTTGTTCCCGCGCTTGCAGTTGTCTTTCAAAATATCAGTTTCACATTTAATTAGTTGGCAACATATTGTACAGAGCATCCATATATCAACACTACACCCACAAGGATAGCACCTACTGTGTTACTATGGTAACATCATGAGATGTCTCATGGCAGGTACAATTAGTCATCATCAGTAATTAGAGCTGATTAGCCCTTAGGCCTAAACCTTGATTTTTAACCAGAACAGTGAAAATAAAGAAAATAAAAATCCCTGCCCTGAATGAGTGGTGAGGAGGACTGATAGGACCAGAAAGGACACGAGAACATGTCTGTCCACACCAATTACAGTAAAAAGCTTGAGGTATATATCAGCCGTCTTTTATTTTGGATTATTTTAGCGCATTAGGTTTATATCCAGGAGACGATAGCTAACCATTTGTAGCCAAAAATTACATAAACCATGTGAGTGTTTTTTCTGCCAAAACATACAGTTCTACTCAGTTCTCAAACAAGCCCATCTGGAATTTGCTGTAATGTACTCTGTTTGCATGTGTAAATTCTTCCTGTCACAAAAGGATAAATCGATAGATAATCCAAACTGTAATCTCTAATATTGGTTTTTTTCCCCACACAATTCGGCTTTAAAAAGAACCGATTTTATTTCTAATAATTGTCATATACATGAAAGAATTTCAAACCATTATGCATCCTGTTTTCCCGCATGAGTCAAGGTATTACTTTTCCCTCCACCTCTGCATCGTTCCGCGTTCTTTCTTCAATTGTCATTCACTGCATCCTCTGACTAATGGAAGCTTTAAAAGGACTATTAAGGAGGAAAATGATGGTCAAACAATTCAGATATATTTAATAAACCTCTTAGCCATTTCATTTTCTCCATTAGAAGTGATGATTCAATGGGGAGGCTGAGGTAAGGTGTCAGCTAAAAGCCCATAATGAAGCAGACTGTTTGTCAGGCAGGAAGATAAGGCTTGTAATTGCCTAAGGTCCTGTATTGTCAATATGCATCCTATTGCCTTCAAAGGCTCAGTGGTTATAAGAGCAGGTGCTTTGGCTTTTCACCTGCTAGATAAAACATGGCTGTGGCCCATGTAACTGTTTGATGCATGTTTGCGTGAAGAAAATAGACAGCTATTTGAATTTGGATCTCCATATTAAACCTTCTAAAGTGGTCCAGCTGTTTTTAAAGCATAAATGATTTCGATTTGATATAAGCCTACACGTTTGTACAGTATGGGTGTAGGCCTCTGCACACCTACACACACATATGTTCAGTATGTGTGTGCAATGCTCATTGATTTGTGTGTTCTGTCTTTGATCACCCCACTGTTCGATGTTCTCGCTGTAGCTCCAAACCCAGTTAAGCTTTTAATGGAAATCTGCGGGTTGGCCTTCACTGTGCCCTCTGCTATGCCATGCTTCACTTTAGAAAAAGGAATACTTGCTAATTAAGATAGGCAGTCCCCAGGTGTTGTTCTCGGCAGCCAGCTTTTGCTCACTGTGGGAGTGACAGGCTGATAGGTCTGCAGGCACAACATGTGTCCACCGAAATTTCGGGACTGGGCAGTGGACTTCATTTGTGCATGCAGTTGAGGAAACACTCAAGTAGACAACTAAGACTGCGTATGTATGAAAGCATACTGTAAAATAATAACACCTGCTAACATACCATTTGTTATTTAGATGTGACAGTAAAGTAGCTGATCCAACACAGTTTTATAGTCTGCACAATTTTTTGAATAGGTCATCCTGATTTCACTGCATGGCATAAAAGTAGTAGATCCCTTTTTCAAATATTTTATTGTGAAGTATCCTTATATAAGTGACACGCAACGAGGCCATACATGCAAACAATCCCGCACAAATTCCACTCCTACCATATAATCCAATAACATAATAAGGCAATTAAATTGCATCTCGATCCAGATCTTCATCATAACACCCACTGTGACCCCAGTCACTGCTGACTGGCATATGGTGGCCAATGAATTTTGTAATAATAGCATCCATAGTGTTATATTACAACTATAGCACTAATACATATTTATGTATTAATATTGGGTCAAGTTATTGTGTGTGACATGAAAAGTGTTGCTCATGGTGATGAACCCAAAAAGAATTATTATGCGACTCTACAATCCTATTCATCTTTAAAAATGATATTTGATTTATTCTTCTTTTCACCCGTAGACGAACCAAACACAAAAACTGCATCCCCACTCTCCCAGAAAAGAAATGAAAAGAGAGAAGAAGAAAAATGGATACATTGCCTGGCAGAAAACCATTGATTCATTTGATGATGTTGTGCAAAAAAGACAAAATTACATTAATGTCACTCTTATTTCTCGTCCCACATAGAAAAAGGCTGCAGACATTGAAAGAAAATTCAGAGTTGGTTCTTAGGTGACACATTCACTCCAGTTATATAAAATAGATATTTTCATTGAACCTCTGCCTGAAAACTGGAGGCTCCAGAATTTTCCACCCAGACGTCCAGATTTTCAGGACAACATGGGAAAGAAAACGGGTTTGTTTTTAACAACCAAAAAGCACAAGCTTTTCATCGATAAGTATTTCCACTGTTGTAAAAAAAACAATTAAAAATGTCCTTCTAGAAATTAACCAAATATGAACAATCCAAGAAAAGATGATAACCTTTGATGATATTTATATCTTAGTGTCTTTTGGAATAATGTAGTGCAGACAGTGAATTACTTTAAACAGGGCAACTGGCCTTCAGCTTTACAGAGCAGTCTTGTATCTTTAAGCTCATTGTTTTGGTTTTATGTCCTCCAACTTCAATGATATTGGTTCACTTTCACTTTCTCATCAATCCATTTTCCTGCAGCTGTTTTGAGCAAACACAATGTGATAAATCCACTAGGCTGTATACCTTACCAGCGCCAAATCATACACAGACAAAGTTAGCTACTGGTGAACACGGTGACTCCAGATGAATGCTTTTGTTGCTCTCTATTTGCCCTAATAGGCCAAAAGACAAACAATACTGCTTCAATAATGGTGCCTTTCATTTGAACTGAGAAGTTGGAATTTCCAATTTAGAAAGTCAGAAGAACCTCACCAACCCAGAACTCAAAATCCAAGATGGTTTCTTTGTGCATCAACAGTAGTGAAAGCTGGAGTAATAGTTTTTATGAATACTTCAGTCCTATTTGTGTCTCATTAAATCAGTCCGACAGTACTGTCAAATTCTATTTGTGGACATGTTGCTACTGTGTTTGCTCAATGCAAAATACCGCATAATGCATTGTTATCTACTGGTATTGTTATTAGTGGCTAACGAACCTGGCTTTTTTGACTTGTTGTACTGGAACGCAGTCAACTTAAGTGTGGTTTCCCATTTACTAACTCTGGATGAGAGATCATCCCTGTGCCTCTCCCATCTGCTCTGCTGTAACACCAGCCTTTCCTGTCATGCCCACACTCACCTCACCTGTTCCCTATTCCCTCATTACCTCTTACATATTCACTACTTAACTTGTTTTAACTTCCTGTCTGAGCAACAGTGTCTCAAGCTTCCCAGCCTTTTTCTCCACCTGCACCTTTAGGTTCTCCACCTGTTTCTGGACTCAATCTTTGCCCTTTTAATCCTTCGCCCTGTGACCTTCTTAACTTTTGCCACCTTCAGCGTCGCAGACTGTTTCCCCCAATTTCTTGTTTTTGTCTGCAAAGCTTCTATCACTTGTGCCTCTCAGTTGTGGATTATTTTGACCCTGTTTTCCTAAACTGTGGCTCCAAATCATAACCTAAGTACAAATGTATCATATTGCTATAGAACCACTTACCAACAGAATGACATTAAATTGTGCTAGATTGTTTATAGTTGATATATATATATATAATATAAATGTGGTTTCAGTTCCTCTATCTAAGATTTATTGCAATTCATAATCAAATATACAACAGCTACAAAAAAACTGGTTCTTGTTGAATGGTTGTGCCATATCAAAAAACAAATGCATATAGCACAAATCTATTGTTAGGCAGAACACAGTAAGCAGTTCATAAATAGACACATCAAGGTGCCATTGCTTTGGTTACGCACGTTTTTGGCTCATGGCCTATTTAAAAGGAAAATCTGATTTCTTTTTAATCTGCTAACTAATCTAGACCAACAAGATAAGGTTGAAAACATAATGTCCGTGGTGCCCCTTCCCATGCCCCCGCTATCTGGATATACATCCCATTTACTGTTAGAAAAGAAATTTCAGAGAATCCCTCAGCTGGCAAAATTGGCTTGACAGTATTATATGTACATTTTTATATTTTTTTCGGCAACAACAAGCAGATGATGCCAACAGCAGCCAACAGTGCTAGCTGCATTGTGGTAATTGCAACCACTCGGGTATTATCTCTTCTTACCATTTACTTCATTAGCCTTTTAAATACCTTGTCCTTAGAAATAACTTAAATAATGCGCATCACTAACCTACGTAATCTATGATGGCTTTCCCTGAGTACCAGTTGTGCAGACCTTACAAGGCTCATTATGGTGATTTATTTTGTAACGTGATGTTTACACCCCAGGACAATCATACATGATTACCTAATGCATACAGAGGGAAAATAAAGGCCTAAATGAGAGAATAGGAAGGTGGGCAACTAATTAATACAGTCTCTGCACAGAATAAAGTCTTCTATGTGTGTGTGTGTGTGTGTGTGTGTGTGTGTGTGTGTGTGTGTGTGTGTGTGTGTGTGTGTGTGTGTGTGTGTGTGTAGAGAGAGAGAGAGAGAGAGAGAGAGAGAGAGAGAGAGAGAGAGAGAGAGAGAGAGAGAGAGAGCTTGTGGTGGTGATGATGGGTGGGTGTTGGATGATTGCTGATTTCTAATTCCCTGCACATCTCACAGATAAGGTCAAATTGGCTGCAGTTGTGGGACAGTCGTGGGACAGCTGATACTTGCTTGTCTTTAATTATCATCTCTGGTTGGGCCAAAAGTGCACCTGACTTCATGATAACATTACGTAATTAACGTTTATGTCCGACATTTATTCTGTTCAAGCGGTTTAGCAGGTGCACAGAGAGTCAAAGAAACATCACTGTAATATGTTCCCAAGGAAGAGTAGTTGTCAGCCTAGTAGCAAATAAACAGGCATGTTATAAATCAGCTTGTCGTTTTACTGTGATCAGCAGAGTATTCTCTAAACACATGAAAATGAAAAGCCACCAGCAGCTTGTTGGATTTCGAACCGACCACAAAGTCAAGATTTTAAGAAATAAAAGTAAAGGCTCAGTTGGATTTGGAGGAATTAATAATTTATTTGGTGATAACCCCTGTAGGCCCTCTGAATTCAGACTTTATGCTGTGCTTGTTTTTGTCTAAACGTAACGCAGCAAAACAGCTTCGGGTTGAAGCTTTGAATATTCAAACTGGAAGTAAATCTGGAAGTAAAATATCAGATTCCACACCCACTTTCAGCATCCTCTGAGATATTTTTGTGGTCTTATATTTGGAGCATTTCTGGATTGAGAGAGCAAGTGTTTTTTACTTTCTGTCTTTGTTATGTTCTTTGTCATTTGGGGCCACTGTACTTTACACTTCATCTCCACAACAATATTGTACTTTAAAAAGAAAAATCTGTCTCTTGTGATTCCCCACATTAAGGGAAGTGGCATGAAAAACCTGCAGTGCAAAATGTCCCTTTCTGCCAGTGACAGTAATTACAGAAACCCTGTTGACACATGCTTACATCATGGGCTACTCTTCCCCGCGCTATAGGTTTAAATTACTTGAGTACACCTTTGAATCTTTAAATAGATTCTGCACTCTAAAGTCTATTGATTTATTACGAAAAGCCTTTATCTGTGTATCTGACAGAATGCAGGTTGAAAGGTTATAATGGCATACATAGACCACAAATGTGGTTTTCCAAGCAGAAACATGCAGTTCAGAATTACAATCCCTACTATCTGATAAAATACCACTTCTATGAGAACGTATCAATTTGATTATTCCAATAAACAAACCTTTTACCAATGATTCAAACAACCAATATGCTGCAGTTCCCTTTGACCAAGCAACACTATATCTCTCTCAAGTAACACTGACATGCACTGGCGCTGTACTGTATTTATTTACTGTATCTCTTGTTCACAGTGAGAGACTGACCATTATTAGTGCACTTAAGAAAGCCATTACATCATCAAATCTTTTCTTTCTTTTTGTTTCTTTTTAAAGCATAATACCTTATCCATCATGGTCCAATAAAAACAACTGTAGTGATATTGCTTTTATTGATTTTTAGATACATGAGACTGGTTTGGCTTTGCTCTTAAAAGCAGCTTGTATCCAGTTGGCAGAGTTCTGTTGCCTTCATGAGTAATGCTGTTTCTTAATGCAGACCACACACTTCAATTGTAAAATGTAGAGGAACAGGTGGAAGTAATTCAAGCATGGAAATGGATAAAATGTCCAAAAGCACTGTCTGTAAAATATTTAATCTAAACCATACCATTTTTTATTTGAATTTACTATTACCTTAGTGTGAACCTCATAGTGTCTTTTACCGCCCACTCATCTCAGCTCTGGAATCTGTCCTTTATTACGTGAACGTACCCTGTGCCCAACATAAGGAGTTTACGTCAGCAGGCAGAACACCTGTGACTAATCATGTCTTTCACTGCACTCTCCCCTTTTCTCTTTTAATGTCAAACAGTGCCCAAAATACGCCTCCGCACCACCACCACTTAGATACTCTGTGCTGAGAAAATGACTATTATTCATGCTGTACTTTGCTGTAGTGTAGAACAAAGCCTCGCAATATAGAAGGTAGAAACATTCGGCTACTGGTGATTTGCAATTATAATTTTAAAAGGATAAAAAAAACACAATCAACTTAACTTTTGCTTCATTTTCTAAATAGTTACTCATCTGTTCAAAATGAGTGTAGCTAGCAATAAAGTTCAGTTTAGTTTGGCTGATATTGAGCTGGTCTCGATGTACACAGTCCACACAGGTTATCCTATATCTATCTCATATTCCTTTAATAAATCTTGTGTTTCTCATTTAAACAGTTTATTTACATACAATCTAACTGGATTAGAGAAACCACATATTAAAAAAGGTGTAAATCCTGCACAACGGATGGATCAGATCTCAGCTAGATGTAAACGCAACCTATATAACCAGACAACATTATCAAGAAAAAAAAAAATCCACCAGTTTAGCAAAAGGTTGATTAACTCCCCCTCTTCATGCTACCTCAAGTAAACCCACCAAAAATAGATCCTGAATATCTTGCCTTAACCTGCAAGACATTTAGTCACGCCAAGAAATTGGCAAACTGAAAACAGATAAATTTGCAGGAAAAGCTGAGATAACGTGATTGCATTTTAAGGTGTAAGTGCAAACACACATAGATTGGATGTCACTATCCAGGTCATGCATTCAGAGAAACATTTAGCATTTTTCAGTGCAGGGGTAAATTGGGCCAATATTCAGAGTTCCTTTTTTGATGATGATCCAAGAGATCCATTACGACTTTTACCAAAATTTACCTCAAAGGTCACAGCTGAAAAGCTTCCTCAACATTTTATTTTTGCCAGTTGTTTGTACATGTTCCAACAATCCCTGAAGGATACTGCGCTGTCAAGAAACAAGACACCAGTAATTTCATCACTGTTATTTTCAACAACACATTGAACTGAAACAGAGGAGATTATTGTTTACTTCCTGTTTACCCAAGAATTTTTTATTGTAACCATGAAGTGCTCATTTTCGCTTTTGTGCCCAAACTTAACAAAAACTCAACCATCATAAACCAGTCACATCATAAAACATCTCTTTTTAACCTTTATTTATAACAGTGTTGGAAACCACAGACACATGATGTCATCCTGCTGAGATCAAATCAGAAAACACTTCTTTGGGTCGTTCTAAAGTTCAATTCCAAACAATCTGATTTGACATTTAATTTGGAGGACTTGCTGCCATGAAATAATATCTCTGATCTTTACAATAAATGCAAAATTGAGTAGGAAACTTCATCTCACATATTCAGAGCTCGATATGTTTTACATCCACAATAGGCTGGCTGTTAACAAAAGGTCATCATAAAGTTTAAGTGAGCCATCCTTCTTAAGTTTTACCCACAGAAATCTAAGTACGAGTGCAAATAGCCACGTGTTCAGCAAGAAGCAGAGAATGTTTTATTTAATGTCCAGAAGTGCCAAGTGTACAGCAATAAGTCAGCCACTTATAAAGTATGAAGTGTGGTGGAACCAACACGTCGTTACACATTTTTCCAATCACTCACAAAACAACATGTGTGAGCCTTTTCAGCACCTTCTACATGACCAACATTTCCTGAAACCGAAACTAAAATAGGCCATTTCAAAACAATGTATATGACCGTGAAATACTACCTGCAACAGGTAGTAAGTTGAATGAGATAAACACAAGTCTGCATATAAGCAACAGCAACAAAACTGTGTTGTGGAGTCAAAACTTGTTTACAGTAAGTGTCTTTTTTTGCATCTGATTGAGATTTGTCTTTGTCATTGGATCAGCTGGAGCCTGATCATTATCCCTCTGATCTAATGTACCAGTTCCATTGAATGGTTATTCAACCCATGTGAGCCCAGTTGTCTACTGTACCTGAATGCATTTCTAAATAAACTAAATTATGTATTTGAAATCTAGAAACCTTTAGCTGGCCCACTTCCCACTGGGAACACGGGTCCACTGACATACTGTACAGCACTACGGTGTAATCTTGAGTAGCCAATTACAACTCCATAACATAAACTAGAACTTAATACTTTATACTTCAAAGGCCATTGCCTTGAACTCTTTAAAAGTCAAGTCTCAAGGGAAAGTGGTAAAAGCATTGCGTCATAACAGGTTTGGCCCACTGGAGAGTCTGAGGCCTTCTCGTCTGTTACTCCTCCAGAGAAAGCTATTATACAGAGAGGGTCAGAGAAACACAGTCTGAGGACCTTTTTAAATGTGAGCACACTGAAAATCTACAGAAAGGCAGGAAATCTGTTGGAAACGATCTTTTGATGTAAATCAAGGAACAACATTTATGGTTGCCTAAATGTGTTGAAAATCCAAGCAAGTTTTGCTGAAATATATATTTTCTTCTTTATCAGATATTTTCCCATGAAACAGAATCAGGTTTTGATGAGAAGCAATTTGAGTTACGGATACAAAAATATTAAAATATCTTAAAATATACATTTTTTAAAACTACAACAGAGACACTGTCTATTTATAACAATGAGTGACTCTTGCTCATCTATGTTTGAAGTAAATAAAATTGAAAGTAGCACATAACTGTCAGTAGAGAGAGCTGTGTAAATGAGGTATGATACACGGACTGTCACAGCAGTGTAATGAGAAGCTTTAACTGTCCATGTCAAGAAATTGTTCTCAATTCAACAAGATGATGTATCCTCTGATAACTCTGAAGAGATCTTCATATGCTGACGCACTGAGAGGACTTAATGACTCAGAGAGTGCTGCTCTTCATCAAAAATGAAGCGCTTTTTGAGAGAACCGGACCATTAGGATAAGTGAAGAAAATAGCCTGTCTTTAAAGCGACAGGATAACTTCTAATCCTCGCTTTGCTGTGGCTGTCTTTGTGTGTTGCGGTGGCAGGTTAGGAAGTCAGACAGTGTAGCAGCAGTTTAATTACAAAATTAGCTCAGATTGTTTGTGTTTAATGGCTGGCTGTTTCCATGAACAAGTTTCTACTCATTACCTTGTGGGACACAGTGTCTCTCAGAGAATATTTAGTTGGAAAGCAAGATGAAAGTTTCACCTATGTAAAAAGAAACAGGCTAATGATAACGCTTTTATGCTACTAAACATATAAAAAATATATTTTGCAAAGGTATTGTAATATCAAGTAACCCAAAATATAATCCTTAATCATCTGAGAAGTTGAAACTGCTCTGTCTTCTCTCCTCTTTACCTGCATAGTTCATCTAGTGACAAACTACTGAACAAATCTATGATATATATATTACCGTCCCCAGGGGGTGATGGGTAATATGCAAAGCAGCTCAGCCTGCATTTGAGCAGAGACCATAAATTTGCCGTGAAGAACTGGGAGAAGCTGAGCAGGGCCGTGATTAGGAAATGAGGTGGAGTTGAGGTGAAGCTGTGCACCATATCCTTTTGCCTCCTCAGCATTCTTGTCGTGCATCTTTAACGTCATGCTTTACGAACCGCCATAAAACCAAGATCATTAAAAGCACCTGCACGGCCGCTAAAGCTTACCTCTCGTTTGAACAGAAGAAAGAACAGCCATAAATTGCAGCTATCTTGGCATCCACGCTAACAGCAGAAAAAGATCGAATTGGCACACATGGGGATTCTGCTTTGCTGGAAATGTTGAGGCTTGAGGTGAAGATTGATTAGTGGCAGCAGAGCAGGTCATGCCCTCACTCTGCATCAATACGTCAGAGTTGCCCTTTTCTTGTGTACAGTCCCAGTTGTGACTGCAAATCTCTTGCTGTCAAATAAGTGTATATTTTCTGGGCTGAAATACTCTACTTTAAAATGTGGGACCACTGACTGAAATATAGAAAACACAAAGCAGTTCCTCTCATTTAGGTAAAAAAATATATTTTGTGATGCGTCACATAATAGATGTGTTATAATATCACGTGAAGTAAAGTTATTCCAAATTATTTCCATATTGTCACCCTTTAGTTTAAGGATGACAATATTTATTTTCATAGCATATCATATATGGGAAAGAATAATAAATGTCATCAGATGACATGATCCATTAAGCAGCAACACTCAAACCCCACCTGAAACCTCCATGGCAGACATGTCTCTTCTGTCCCTCTTGGGTCTCAGAACTGTACACATTCAAAACCACGATGATCTTTATAATGGTATGAAATAATGTTTAGTCACGTGACCATTTGGACAATTATTATTGTGCACCTGGAAATCATGGGCTTTAAAGGCACAATCTAATATGAAGATATTTAGTTTAAAGCATTAAAAAATGATTTTTTTAATGATGTTTTGTCAAAGACGTCTATGTATTGTGTACTCAGGTTAGCATGCTAACCAGCTCGCTCTCTGTGTGGTGGTGGACCGTCAAATAAATGATGACGTTTTTCAAGATGCTCTCTGTCTGGAGTCCTCTCAGTGTGACTTTAATTCAGTGTGCACATGAGGGTGTGTTACGGTGCGGTCCAAGCTGATGAGTTCAGGGGTGAATTTCTTAACATGGTGCAACGTTACTGACAATTGTTGCCATTTGCTAATACGCGGTTCAGACCCATTAGATGTCTCTGACTAGTTCAATCAGTTCGTCTAGCTGTCTACCAAAGTGACGCAACTTCATGTAGCAACCAAACAGGCATCCTGACCTTGTTTGGACATTTCAAAACGTATCTTTAGTGCAGCTCATGACAACACAAACTGTATACCGAAAGACATTCAAAATATGTTGAACATTTATTCAAATGAAACCATCTCAGAAAGTGAGAGAAATAATCATCCTTTCGTAAGTGTGAGAACAAAAAAGTCCAGCTGTATGCCAATTTTTTTTATTACAGACAGGATAATTAGTAATTAGTTACCTTCCATAACTAGACAACAGTCCTTTGGAAAGTTAAGTATATGTAGCTTTGCTAGAAACTAAAAAAAAATGTATTCAAGAAAGAAACCTTGCACATTCAGATTTGATGGATGCGGCGCAGGTGACCTTTTCTGAACAGTCCCAAAAAGCTCCCTCCTGTCCTCAGCTCACCATCAAGACATATAGCACTGTAATGGAGGTGAGCAGTTGTGCTTGGAGAACTTCCATTTAAAGAAAATGTGCACTGTTATAACTATTCAAAATGTAGCTGTAGAATGTATTCAATTCAGCAGATTAATTAATATAAACTCTGGCTTTTAAACTAATCTCCATTTTCAATTTTAGAATATAGATTCAGTTTTACCATTTTTAAAATGATGACCACCATTACTGTTACCTCAAACATTGCTTGTAGCTTTAACCCTCGTGTTGTCCTCGGGTCAAAATGACCCGCAGCTGTGTTCAACCAAGTTCTATTTTATTTCTTTATTTTTATATTTTTTGGGATCATTGGTCATCATTCTTTAAAGAAACCCTCACAGCGCCCTTGTCACCAATGATCCCAAAAAAATATGAAAATAAAATAGAACTTGGTTGAACACAGCTGCGGGTCATTTTGACCCTAGGACAACACGAGGGTTAAAGGATATGCTTTGTATTTCAGGAGGTTGGAGAATTACATAGTTTGTGGGTACACAGTACATTCTCAGATAAATAGATTTTCACTCCACAATAAGATTTTCTGTTCCCACTGCATTTCCATCACAGCTGAGCCTTGCAGGCTTCTCTGAGAGCCCAGACCTAAGGCAGTTAGTCACGTTAAGTCTGCCTCCTCCATGCATCATGGTATGGTGGCCGGCTTGTCAGCTGAAGCCTTACACAACTTTTGAAACCCTCACCTATTTCCCCTTGAGTTATCAAAAAAGGTGCTCTCATTCAAAGAGGCCCTGAAGCCGTCAGTCAAAGAATGATGAATGTTAAATGCTCTGTGTGTGTGTGTGTGTGTGTGTGTGTGTGTGTGTGTGTGTGTGTGTGTGTGTGTGTGTGTGTGTGTGTGTGTGTGTGTGTGTGTGTGTGTGTGTGTGTGTGTGTGTGTGTGTGTGCATGCGTTTACTGTTTTCAAACTGGTGACACTTCTGTTACATTGCAGGGCAACCAGGCCTTGCCTCTTCTGCATGATTCAGTCACATTCTTGCCCCTGCCTTTGGTAATCACCTGCTCAGGTCCTCCTTTGCCAGCTGCTGGGGGCAATTTAGGTAAGAAGGTGGAGATAAAACATAGCTCTGAAGTTTCTCCTTTTCAAAAACAGCCTCCACTGTGCCAGCTGCCAGATCCCCCACTCTCTTATCTCAGTGGGCTTTGAAACTCCACCGCAAAAACAAGGCAAATAAGTTGGTGAGTCTGCATAGATTTCTTTTTTTTTATATATACTTTCATCAGCTTCAAACAGCCACTGTGGTAGATATAAAAATAGAAACCGTCATAAATGCATTAATCATTTAACTCCGTGTGACTCCAATCAGCTGGGTCTCGACTGTACCGTGCACAAAGTATTCCCCAGGTTCAGGCTGTAGAGGGAGCATAATCACAGGAGACAGCTTTGTTCTCACAGCCATGTTCTGTGCTGTGATCGTTATCTGAAGAGGAACATCTGTCTGTCTGAAGCCGTAAGCTTTTGTCATACCAAGATCCAGCATCCGGCTCAGTTAGAAATTCACTTAACACACACACACACACACACACACACACACACACACACACACACACACACACACACACACACACACACACACACACACACACACACACACACACACACACACACACACACACACACACACACACACACACACGCACACGCATTGATAGGAACTGATAACAGATACACATCCAAATCCAGCACCAGTAGAAACACAAGGTGGAATGTGTGTCAGTTTCTCACTGATGCTCTGACAAAAGACTACCAGAGGATCTGCATTCAAAGCAATCACACAGCCTTTTCACAAAAGCTGAAAGCGTTCCCTCTGGACGGAAGGTATACTTGTTATCTGTTCCTGCATCATAAATGATCAAAATGACGTTTTGGACTTTTTGCAAAGCGCTATGGAAGAATTTTGAGAATATACCCAATCGTTTTTATCCACATATTGTGTTCACAAAGCAAGTAAATCTCCATCACAGGGGCAAGCCTGCAGGGACGTATTTGGTATGAAGTGCTGTATGTGACGTGCAGCACAGCTCCAGGGCTTCTGCAGGGGCCTGGACTGATTTACTGTCTGCCAGACTGATGAGCTTGAGACGCACGCCGTCATTGGCCCCAGCCGCACCAGCCAGGTGTGAGGGAGATTACAGCTTTTAGCTGGAGGCAGCACCTTTGCCCAGTGTGACGTTTGTCAAAAGAAAGACTGGCCACATGTTCTGTTAGATAAACTGCCAGAGATATGTGATATCGTCAATTCCCTCCACAAATTCTGGGAAGTAACGTGGGTTTTCACGTGGGAGTACCATATTGTGAAAACATAGTGTGAATAAACTGCGGTGGAAGACGGAAATACAGCATAGAAGATTATATTCAGTAGATTGCACACAAAAACAGCTAACACCATGCAATTACTGTAACAAGATGTGTCAGCTTGTTTTGGACCTGAAATGAACATATTCCTTTTTGCCACATTATCAGCTTGTTTCACATGTTCACTTGTTGTATGAAACATACAGTAAAATAGGCCAGTTAAAATGCTAAATTACTTTTGCAAATATCACAGTACCAGATGGACAGTCGGAGCTATATTTAGGCAGTTGCTGCCCTCCAACTAATACAAAATGTAGTTTTTTCAAAATTTGAAATTATCTCTCCAGTTCCCAGTTTCCTCCAATGCCACCAATGCATCAGTGGATTAGCTTAAATTTTTAATAGCAGACCTTCATAAAGCACTATTCAAAAAGACTCTTACGAAGCATTTTACACTGGTAAAATCAATTGAGCACAATAAAATCAATAGAAACAGGCCACTAAAATGACAAATAAAGCCCCCAAAAAATTAATAAAGTGTGGGGGAAAAAAATTAAATTGTATTGCTGACGAGGCTAGAAAAAGTAATTGGAAAAAAGATACGTATTAAGTAGTGATTTATAAGATATCACTGATTGTACTAGTTTCAGATGGTCTGACAGGTAGTTCCATGGCTGAGGGGGCCTGACTGAAAAAGCCTAGTCCGTCTTAATCCCCCTTTTAGTTTTGAACGGGATCTTTGTAGGGTCCTGCTTGAGGATCTGAAGCTGCGTCCCAGCTCATAGGGCTGTAGCAGTTCAGAAATATAGCTGTGAACCAAGCCATTAAATGTTTTAAAATGAATGAAATCTTAAAATCAGTTTCAAAGGTGACTGTTGGCCAGTGAAGACAGAGTAGATTAAGGCTAATGTGCTTATGTCTTTTTGAATTCGGTAGGAGCCAAGCAGCTGCGTTTCAAACTAACTGCAGGCGTGAAAGTGTTTTCTTGCACAACCCTGAATACAGTGAATTAGAAAACTCCCGACACAATGATATGAATGCGTGGATGACCTTCTGAAGGTCAGTGCGGGCGAGATAACACTTCATCTTTGAAATGCTCTAACTTGAACTTTACAGCCAAGTGTAAGACAGAAAATACTGTACAGAAAAATGTTGTCAAGTGTGAACCACCAATTGAACATTTCTCCAAACTTCCAGTTCACCAATAGTGAGTGATTTTTTTTTAATAGTCAAATGACTAAATCTCACTGAAACCTGTACCATAGCTATTGTGGTGCTTTTGTTCAGACAGTTTTGTTTTGTTTTTTCAGCAAGGTAAAACTAATGCCAAATATCAGATTTTTGACACAATTTTGTAATCAGTTTGTTCACAAAAAGTAATAACTGCCAGACCAAGATGACCATTAGATTGCATAGTTTTTAGATTTCTGATACCCACTTTATGGCTTTGTTTACCAGTATGTTGCATCATATTTCACAAGAGAATCTTTTTTGAAATTAATGAATAAAATAAATCATCAATATCTGATCAGCTGATCTTTGCAGAAACAGTAATGCGCTCTTGAAATTTCAGCCAAATTCAAGCCAGTCAAACCCTGCCAACAAAAGCAGAACAACTCAGAGATAAACTGAGGTGAAATTAACATATGCAGCATATAAGCCAGTTGACAGAGGCAAAAACATACTGTTTGAAAACAATGTGATCAGAGGCAGACCGTGACAGCTTTAGATGACACACCAAAGCTGACACAACACGTTATATGTCAACAAGCCCCGCTATATTCATTGCCGAATAGAGAAGCTTACAGCTACAAATTTTAGGCCAATGGCAATTTTCACCTCGAGATGAATGCTAGTCGGGACTGAAGGCATATTCATAAATTATTTCCCTTTGTAGTCGTTTAAAAAATGTCTCCAACAGCAACACCGGACGGTGGGACGCTACGGCACTTTTTGGCTTCCCTCCCTTTCAAAACTCATAATAAATCCTACGGAAAAAAGACAAAAAACTTCAGCTCAGCAGCTGTGATTGTGCAACACTGCTAGCTGAAACTGCTAAAAGATGTAACATCCTTCTGTGTATTATTGTAACAAACTCTGAAAACTGATTACAGCTTACTCATTCAAATCAAGGCATGATATGCACATATCCCAACAGGCCTCTGCATGATTATTATCTTATTTTGACTTTCCTCTTTCACTAGGAAGTGCATTATTCATCTTGTGTATTTATTGTGCTGCATGCTGTCAGCATATTTGTTCAGAACACATGCACACCGAAGCATGATTTTACAGAGCCAGTGTTTACTGGATTCCTAAGAGGAATGACAGGCCATTAGCAAAGGATTTGTCTGAGTCTGGACTTTTCACCTTGAGAATACGCTGGGGAAAGCACAATCTATCACTATAGTGCACTTCTCACACAACGATGATTTATCTTCAACACTGAGATTATCAGCCAACATGCCTTTTACTGTATTTCTGTGGTTTCTTCTGTTTGCAGTCTCAATGCAGATATACAGGAAGGAGGTGCAGTGATGAAGGGATGTATGGGAACCTGTGAGTTTACTGCAGCACTATGTCTGAGTGACACATCTGTGACGAATCTGTTTTAGTCAGAGGAAACTCATGGTGACTTTCAATCATGGCTGTGCTCTCCTGGCAGGTGGTCTAAGTGCCCTTCATTACGGGCAGATCCTTCTCCAGAGAATGTACTCCACTGCTAGGTGAAGACCATCCCGCCCACATTACCTGCAGACCATTAATTAACCAGACGAGAGCCTCATCTCAGCAGTGGCCCTCAGCCGTGCAAATTGCGATCAGTTAGTGAAATTTCTAGCCAGGATCAATGGTGATTGTGCTTTTATAAATCAGCCTCAAAGACATCCTGCCAGGAAGTAACCATGTCAGGAGGGAGAGGATATCAAAAGAGAGTGACTAATTCCTGCATGACTCAGAGTGTGTGTACGTATGTGCGTGTGTTTTGTAGGTCTATTTACTCTGCAGTATGTTGGGCCAAATGTCCTCACAACAACAGTAAGATGAGGACAAAACTACAAAGTGATGGAATGTTTCTTAAACTCTTCACTTTCACTCGTTATTTGTGAGTCATTTCTGGGGTTTTGGTTCCATTTAGGAGTCGGACTGTAGATGAAGTTAATATCACACGTTACCATAAGTTTTGTCAAGTATGAACATTGTTGGCATGAGGTTGAAGATGATATTTGACTACTATGGAGTGATGCACCAGAAAAGGCAGCTTAAAGCAGACTGCTAGCAGATGTAGCAGCCTAGTCTCAAAAAGTGTAATGGCTAAATTAATCCACAGTGCTAGATGTATTAGTTTCACAATAATGGCTCTAACATTATGAAATGGCGTTTGAGACTGAGAATGATACTGTGCAACATTGACAAAAGAAACGATGACAACACTGACGTTTCAACCGAAGTCAGTTCCTTCATGCATGGCAGAGTGCCATTTACGTGAGGACATGTTCTGCATAATACCGCATTTAGTATGTCCAATTACATTAAATGTTCATATTGGGCTGCATCCTTCCCTCGAGGTCATGGAAATTTTGATGTGGGAGCTCATAAGCATTCAGTAAAGCCACTTTTCTATTTTCCTCAAAGAGTCAGAAGCCATTAAAAATTTAAATTAGTCTCCTCTGAAGAAAATGAACATGCCCCCACACAAACCTGGTGTCCGTGAAGCTTTTGTGTACCTCTGAGTGTGTGTGTTGATCTGCGTGTGCAGGAGGGGAGGGTTTGAGAAGAGTCTCTCTTACAGTAATAAATCCTCGTGGGCTGCTCTCGCTGTGCGTACTCTTGCAAGAGTGCACACACACACACGCACAGTATGTAGCGTGCATGCTAACAGACTTGTGGGCTGAAAGCTACAACCCCCTGAAACGGTCTGCGGATGAAAATAAACCCTGTCTGTGTGGTTTTCAAAACTATTCAGTTACACAAGCAATCAGTCTGATTCAAACACAATCTGACACACTAGCATCTGACTACAAATCATGTTTGTACATAGATATGTTGTGTTGACAGCATAATCTAGCAGGGTTTTGTGCAAGAAAGCATCGTAATCTGCAGGGGAATGAAACCGACTGCCTTTACTTAGTTGGCAGAATATTAAATCCTCTTTCTCACATTTTCTGCAACTTAATGTGTGACATGTTCTGCATATGAGTGTATGAAGAATATATGTGGCCAAATATTTAAATTATATTGTAAAGGTTGAGTTACTTTGTCTTCTTCAACAACTGACAGTATACAAATTGTGGAAATAGAGGAAAAAGATGGTCCTGTCTTGTGGAATTTATAACTAATTTGCAGCAATAAATATGTTTTAAGAAAGAACAATCATGACTGGATACATTTTTCTATTAACCTTATGAAGAGCAAGCTGCAAAACTATTGATCCTGAAGGTATCAGTAAAATGTTGGTGTCCGTATTTATTTTGCATTACCATTTCTAATTGTAGTAAAGACAGCATTATCCACCTTTTTTTTTAGAAAGTGGCCAATGTTATGGAAAGATTTTGGACTGGTTAAAGGAACAAAAAGTCCACAGTGTCCTGCGTTTATTTAAATGTAATCAAAAACCTGTCTCAGTTTTAAAGGTTTTTCAAACACAACAAACATAAAACTTGAGTTCTATAGCTGGCTGTAGTTGTGTGTTTGTATAGGGCATCACAGATTACCAGGAGGTGGGACAATTTTATCCAGTGTGCTTCTCTACCTGTTTGCACCTTTTCCCTGTAAAACTGTCATAAAACTCGCCAGCGTTTTATTGCCATGGTTACAGTAAAATTACATTGCATTACAGTTTTGTAGTTTTAATCTGATCTGTGTTTCTTTTTTAAGAAATACTCTGTAATTGTGTGAATTTACACAGACAAACTCACGTGTCAAAGTGTTTCATTTCACACCTTTGAAGTGTCTTACGAGGAGAGGTTTCATCTTTGGTTTGCACTGCTTCGGGGAGGCAGCAGCACTCACATCAAAGGACCTCCCAAATATCCCCAAAAGACAATAACTGAATATTGAGATGACTCCTCAGACTTATTTACTCCAACAAATCACATGTGCCAGGAGAGATTCACTTAGTTTTCCTTCTCATTAGCTGCTTTCTTTTGAGACAACAATGTTTCGACTGTAGTAGAAATGATTTTTGTTCTATGTTGGCACCATTTAAATGATTGTGTTTTTTGTCTTATTGTATGGCGCTCTTCAAATATGAGCCTAATGAATAGTTTCATCTGTTAACAAAATGTAGAGGACACAATGGGCAAGGTATTTAATGAATTCTATTTTCATTGTTTCATTTGGAACTAATTGCAGCAATACGACAGTATAAATATAATTATTATAGCAGCTGTCGCAATTAGTTTTATTTTAATGACATTTAATGAAAGCGTTGTTGTCAGTGGAGAATGTGAGAGAACTATTTGAGCATGTAATCTACACCTCTAAAACCAAAACAAATCGCAAACAATAATTCTCTTCGTCAGCGCATTTCAGAGAACAAACATAGAAAGAAAGTTCAGTGTCTGAATATAATCAGAGCAGACGGGTGCTGTTGGGGTCAAATACAGTTTTCATGACAAAGCAATGTAAAACACCTCCTGGAAAAAAACCCAAAAGACAAGGACAAATCACCTTAAAGCAAGAAACGTATGGCTGCAGTCTTGTTAGATCATTCTCATACATGCAGCACAGTGAACCCAGGCTCCCATTAAATCAGGTCCTAACTTCCTTTAAGCTATTTAGAAAATGTATTATTCTCCTTGATTTTCTTCTTTTTTTAATTTCTAAGTTGAGTGAGAGCTGTTTAGTTTCCTTTTCCTCTGCTTCTTGACTTGACTGATAATCACAAATTTGTGGGTAATCATGATAAAAAAAAAAAAAGTGCATGCGTGTGTAGAATAATTATTTCTGCATGGCAGAGAAAATATGTAAGGTCCCCTGTAGGTTCTCTATACTGCACCCTCCATTTTGAGATACCAGTGTTGTTGTTAAGGGAATTTGTTATTGAAGTAAACTGTACTTTGGAGATCAGTAACATGTGATAAATTGCTCAGATTGTCTGTACTAAAATCAATTAAATGCAATCATAATGTTTTTTGTTTTTTTTTAAATGCGTGAAACAATTTGATTGATCTGTTGTACTGTTTGTGCACAATTTCAACTTTTTCTGTCCATAAATGGTAACATTTTTCCAGCTGTGATACTCCTCTGCTCATGCCTGCTGCTGTTTATGTAACAGATATGGTATCTGTTTGATCTTCTGAACACAGGTAGCCATTTTATAAACAACCAAACAAAAAGCAGACAGAAAATCTGTTTTATTCCAGACTTCTAAAAGTGTATTTAAGTGTAATGTGAGTCAGGCAGCAGGGCCACTGAAGGCTGGGAGTCAGAGAAATCTAAGAAAGCGGCACTCTCTGCTGATGTGTTGCTTCCACTTTACATTTCCTGTTTAAGTGTTTAGTTTCTGACGGCTTGTTAGCAACTGCCCCCGCAGTGATGATCATTATTAGCAATTGGGTCTTCAGAGCGTCCACCTGTGAGATGATTAAAATATCAGAGGAGGCCCCTTGAATCTTGAGCCATGCCTTAAGTGATGCAAGATTGGTGTGTGTGTGTGTGTGTGTGTGTGTGTGTGTGTGTGTGTGTGTGTGTGTGTGTGTGTGTGTGTGTGTGTGTGTGTGTGTGTGTGTGTGTGTGTGTGTGTGTGTGTGTGTGTGTTGGATTACATAGAAAAGCTACTGCTCGATTCATACTATTTTTTAAACCTCATCTCAAAATACTTGGAATGAGTTGTCAAAATCTACTTTCTAACACTTCACGGAGATTGTTTTCCCTACTGCAGTGTAAAACAAATAAACATCATCAATCATCGTCAACCCTGCATCCGCATGTGCATCGTGTCTCTGCTTTTCTGACTTGCATTAGACTGGAGGAATATATTGCTTTCTTTTATCTTGATCAGACTCCTTTTCATGTTCCGTACATGAAAACAGAACCCGGAATAATGCCAAAGCGTGCAATACACTCATCAGTCCACCAAAGGATAATGTGTTATGGTGTGAAAATGACATGAACGTATGACCAGTGTCAAAGAAGGAGGGCATTTGACGAAGGTTATGTGATGGAGGTCATGTAACAAAGTTTAAAGAGTAATAAAGTCTGAGCAGTCAGGTGGGTTGAGGTTGATTGGATGGATCACTGTCACTTAAGAGACCAGAGTTTGATTCCATGAGGGCTATTAGGGGGCAACGTGGGTTTCTTCTAATTGATGTGAGTAAGATCCTTACATAAAGTGTTTAACTTACAAAGTTATGTGACATACAAAACGTAAATGTTTAGGCCAGACCATGATCTTTTCCTAATCCTAACAAAGTAGTTTGTTTCTAAAGCCCATGTGGGTGTTTGATGAATAAATATAAGGTATTCTGCTGTTTATGCCATAGACTGTATATACAAGCTTTCAGGTCTGAAAAAACAGACCAATGCTGAAGTAACTTAAACTGCAATACCACAAGGGCCACTGGAGGTTGGCTCCAAAAAGGCTCGGGCTCCATAGACTCCCATTCAACTTCTCTCATGAAGTATAAAGTCAATACATTTTTTTTACATTTGGTGCCCAATCAGACCATGTCAGATCCCCTGCATGTCGCCCTCAGCTCACCCAAATATGGGCACTTCTGGCTCCAAAACTGCAAGATGGCGAAGGATAAAATGCCAAACTTGCGGCTTCACAACAGCCGTTCACAAACCAATGGGTGATGTCACCGTTGGTTGCCACTTAGTTCACACCTAGTCAAGGCAAAATGTATTCTGAAGTGGACTGTCAGGTGTATACACTTTGGCGTAATGGTTGGAAGACAGTTGATTTGCTTCTCTATCCAAATTGTCCTGGATATACAGTATAATGGACATCAGGGTAATGGAGAAGATATAAATGGTAAAACAGACAAGTGGGAAATTATTACAGTTTCAGTGGGTAATGTCAAGGATTAGATGATATTTTGGCTGTGCTTTTTTGAGTAAAAAATATCTTACACTGTACACTACACATGACCTGAGAAGAGTATATTTAAAGGTCCAAAGCTTGGCTTGTGTAGACCAGCTCCATTTAATACTTAAACAGATAAAACTGTAACAATTTGAAGCTTCTAAGATTAACATTGTTGTGCCTTGTCCCATGTAAACCAGATTTCTTGAAGAGGAAGAAACGACACAACAGGACCAGAAAAAGAGAGGTGGGAGATCGGGATGATGGAAAGTGAAACAGAGAGAGAGAGAGAGAGAGAGAGAGAGAGAGAGAGAGAGAGAGAGAAATCCATTAAATTCTTTTGAAATATTAAGTAAATATATCTATCTGTTTTCAAATAGGTTTCCAGTTTCTTTGGTGAAAGACCTACTGTGCTGAAAGATTTAGTTTATTCTGGATTTCCACACATGCACGTGGAGTGTGGACTCCTGATGGCTCTTCAGTTTAGTCTACCTCACTGATCTCCTCATTTCTCAGTAGTACCATTTATACCCACCACTTTCACTCTGTGCAAAACCCCCTCTACCCCCCACCTCAAAATGTGTTTTTTGCCATTGACAAACGAAAAATGCTAAAAAGCAAAGCTAATGAGATAATATCCCGAGCAGAAAGAGAATCGAGGTGCTGACTGAACCTGCAGAAAACACTGCAGCCATCTGTTTTCCTCGTATATTGTATCTGCAGAAAGACTTGTGGACTTGAGGTGGACTAAATGGGGAATTTTATGATGCTCAACCATAAAGTGCTTGGGACATTTTAAAGCAGCCTTTGTGACAAAGAAGGGAACATGAAATGACAGTTAATAAAGTAATTAGCTTTATGGCCCTTGGCTATGTTTGTACCCTGTGAAAAAAAAACAAGTCATCAACCTGGCTAGCAGTAATGATTGTGCTTTTACTTTGTGCATGTGAGTGTGTGTTTGTGAGTAAAGAATGCAAATGTCCTCTCCAAAGACTGCACACATCTCCCAAATGATTCATGACTCCGAGCATTTTCAGCATTTTCAGCTGTTACTGTACAGTGAATGTGAAGCCTCCATTTCTGGCCTGTGAGCTTTTACGGTGAGGTTTTGTTCCTTGACTTTTCATGTGAATTCATTCAACCATTGCCAAGTGTATATGTTAACAGTTCAAGTCAATACTATAATGTGTATAGCTCCAAGAAAACATCAGGGTTTAGAACATAGTCAGGAACAAGACTTAGGCTGTGTTTAGAGATTGAAATCTGAAGACAAACGGTATGAGCCATTTCTGATTTGCCACAAAGTGACATGTGGTTATGTTTAAGTGACAAAGCCCAGAAGCATTTGCAGAAATTATGATGGGAACATGGAGGAAATAAAATTATATTATACAGTGACAACGTCTGTGCAGGGGTGAAGTCGGGGGTGGATGGATGAATCAGCAAAACATCAGATTTTAACTGATCATTTCCCATTTCACACCATCAATATTCTTCACAGTCAATGTGGGGATCTTTAAGGTCCCCTTTCATCAAAGACCCAACAAGGCATGTATCAAGATATATAAATTGAAAATACATTGCTTCTACTTTATATTTGTGTCTGATCGGGTTTTTCCCGATTTTTTAAAATTGACGTCTTCAACTTCACTCTCATGGAGGATCCAGAATCCATGAACATGCAAATATATTTTTTTCATTTTTAGAAGTTTAATTTCAGAATACAAGATGTCTCCTACATCACCAAGCGTCCATTAATCGTTATTTGCACAGTACAGGCTTAAAGCTTTCACATTACGCTTGTGCAAATTTCCTATTTGGCCAGTATTGGCTTTCTAGAGCAGCATTTTGCTCCACTCTTTAACTTGCAAATGTTGCAATACAATTTTTTATGATTATCGCTGTGATTGTAAAAACTAGGTGTGTATTGGCATCTGATAAGCATTCACTCTCTTCCTGGATCATATTTCCTGTCTCATCAGTACTCGAAGCACCATACCCCCACCCACACAGTCCTTTAGTTTGTTTTAATGCAGAGCTGTTTTTGGTCTGCAGCCGTGACCTGAGGCCACTCATAGGCTAGGAGTTGTTCTATATACTCACAGAAAACCAGCCATTGTACCCCCATACAGTATGTTACAACCCAGTGTTCAGAGTGCGGTAGAATTTTTTTGCATTTGTAGCAAATGTTTTTATCTTCTGTTTTCCCAGTTGATAGTTTGGGATCGTAGCCAAGTTAAGTAACGAGTTCACACTGCACTGATCTTCTGCAGAGCACTAGCGGGATTCTCAGAAATGTGCTGGCACAAAAGACCAATTAATATGCATGTTGTTACTCGGATATTTATCGCCCCAGTAACACTGCCAGTTTATTACTGTGGTTGTGTTTTTTTTCTGTCTTGTGTGTGTCTGAATTCTGGCCTCCAGCTTGGCTAGATTACCCCTCGGATACAGTATGAGAAACAACTGGTTGTCAGGGGTGACCATAAGAGAGAGTGAGTGAGCATGACACAGAGAAGGAATAAGAGATATATTTTACTGACCTGTTAAACTGACGATGAGTAGGAGGGACTATCTATCTATCTATCTATCTATCTATCTATCTATCTATCTATCTATCTATCTATCTATCTATCTATCTATCTATCTATCTATCTATCTATCTATCTATCTATCTATCTATCTATCTATCTATCTATCTATCTATCTATCTATCTATCTATCTATCTATCTATCTATCTATCTATCTATCTATCTATCTATCTGTCAGATGACAGCTTTGAGAGCTTATTTCGTCTGTTCTTCAGAAATATAAAAGGTTTCCATGGGAACTAAATATAATTGTTGGATTAGTGTTAGGATTCAGCCTAAAACGACCATCGCTGTAACCACCACGTTTCAGCAGTTTCAACTATACAACTCAAGAGGTCAATTGTTTAATCGGGAATAAATAATGAATCTTTACTCGGTGTCCACTTTATTAGGTTTATTTGCACAATCAAATGCAGCCCAAACACCTGATCAGGCATAAAGCCTACTTTAATTATGTCTGTAATGTTCAGATGTATTTTATTGACACAGTCTTAGAGGTGTTAAATCAGTATGTTTTGCCATTGAGGTCATAGATAGAGGTGTTCCTAATATTCTTCCCCACCTATGTACTGTATGTAGTAGAAAACCCCAGGAAACACCTCTCAACATACATGTGATGTTGTTCAGTCCAACATCATTTTTAACGATCCCCACAGTAAGAAACATGATTCATTATATACATTTCTAACAATGTCAACAACAACTAAACTTTATAGATTTCATAGTGGTGGAATTCATGACCGAGCTGTTTTATCAAATTGTACAGGGTTATTAAAGTGTACACAATAAAGTGGCCACTAAGTGTATGTTTTTGAGCTCATCCAGTCAATCTGATACCTGGCAGATTAAGAAACTTGCATGATGCAACAAACATGTTACAGTAATTAAATATTGCTATAAAGCTAACTGCTCATTTTAATACAGCACAACTAGAGATGTTAGAAAATAACTATAAAAAAAACCAACATACAAAACCATCTGTTGGTCTCAATGTACATCCTGTAATATTTCTACCCTGAAGAGACCAAAACCAACTCAAGTCTAACGAAATAAAAAGTACTGTCTGTGTGGCCACAGCCTGTAGCTGCATGTCACTGAGATCAATGCTGTGGTGTCTTTCAAAAACACATGAAAGTTACCAATACATTGACTTACAAATCCCTTCATTAGGATTCATGAACGTAGACACCATCCTGACATGACTCCATGACTGCATGTTTGATCTCTGGAACACACATTTCCACCGAGCAGATGTCATTTCACATGCACAGGGATGTGAAACTATTTTACGTTGCTGGAAGGAATAAGCTGCACTGCAATACAAAGTCACCCAAATGCAACAATGGAGTTTAATGGCATGGAGGCATACGCGACATCGGAGAGGCTTCACAGTCGGTACATGTTTGCAAAATTTGATCTTTTCATCAGATTTGATGGTGATAGTAAAAACATTAAACATCACCTGCCTCATCCTTTAACTCCGCATCATGTGTATTATATCCTGCAGAGCGTTATATACTGGGCAGAAATCATTTCACCTAACAAGGCATACATAGAGATCAGTGCTCAGATTTAAAACCAACTCCAGCATGGGAAAGCAGTCGGTGGGAGTGTACCTATTCATGTGTATCTCTGAGAGCGCTCACGTGTCTTACAACAGAGCTCTCTACTTGTGCTTAACTACCGGTGTGAAGTGTTTGTGAGACTGAAATAATGTGTGTTGTTTCCCCTCATTTAAATGCCCTCTACTGTAATTGGTGTTAGCTGCGAGTTTTATCTCGTGCCAAGTCTGTTTTTATGCTGTGCTTTTATGTGCCTCTGCAGAGCTGCCAGCGTGTGCCAACTGGTTCTCCTCACATGTGCATCAGACCTTGCCACTTTGATGCTGATTGGATTTTCAAAGCATGTCCAGGCTGGATATTTGTCAGCGGCAGCCCTGTTATTCAGGACATCTCAATGAGCCATATTATGAGAGGCTGCTACATTTGTGCACTTGGGCAAAGGCTGCACCACAAGTTGTGTTAATTTGCTCTATCTTATACAACCTTGGGGCTGCTCTGCTCTCTCTAATGACTAAGCAGAAGTTGTCAGAGAAGATAAAATTGCATTTTAATGTCTGAAAGTACAATGTACAACAATATCACAAATTATTTCAGGGCTAGAATGTGCTTTTGATCATATTTTTTATATATTCAGAAAACTCTGAATATGTAACTAAATGGAGTTTTTGAGGCAAAACGTATCTGATGATTTGTCCTCTACATGCTTGTGAATTTATTTACCACCATAAAACCTCCCACGATCATCCTACACATGCATTTACTGCAAAAGAACACCTAATCAGCCTCAGACATCCACTCCATCAAACACCAGCCAGTGTCGAGCAGAGTGACATCTAGATAGATGTCGCAATATGGCTTTTAAAATCAACCTCTAAATCAGCCACCATCCATTCTGAAACACAGCGTATAATGGAAAATATTGATATTTTTTTGGCATATGTTGAATGCACTGCCTCTAGAATTAATCATGGCATTGAAGAGAGTGCTCTCTTCTCGTCTGACTGCTGGCCTGCCTCAGTCCTTTTGTTCTCTCCATTTGCCCCTCTCCAGTGTCTCTATAAGTTGCCCAGCCACATGATGAGATCAGAGAAGCCTGGTCATCTAAGTAATGGATTTCTTTCTGTTGATTCCTCCTGGGTCCACAGCGCTACGTTCAGTGATGTATGCTCCATGCAAGGGCACTGGACAGCTCATCTCTCCCAGCCACAGGCACCTCTGCATAAGCACATTCACCCAGAGCCAATCTCTGAAATGCATTTTAGGGCTGCTGCTGCCCCGGTCGTTGACATCCACAGAAAAAGAAAAGGACTGTAACCATTTTAAAGTCATGTAATAAGTACGAGGGGAAAGATCCCACCATTGGGAGAGGTTGTAAACTGTCTGCATAGGTAGCTGCTGAAAAGTCTCAAAACTGCAGCATCAACATTTCATCTTGATATTATTGTTCATTTTCACTTGCATCCTCAGTAAGATCCTCACACAGCTCCCACATGTGTTTTCTCC
This sequence comes from Brachyistius frenatus, assembly GCF_029030835.1. Lineage (NCBI taxonomy): Eukaryota > Metazoa > Chordata > Actinopteri > Embiotocidae > Brachyistius > Brachyistius frenatus. The sequence goes on from NW_027210621.1 coordinate 4,543,361, forward strand.
ATCCACAGCTGTTCATTCTAATTATGCTGCAAATCACTGTTTCACCTCTGTTCCCAGGTTTCTACCTCACTTTCCACCCTTCTTGGCTTTGTGAAGCACACCTATGGGCTCTCCCTGCTATCCAACTTCAGTGAGCACCAGTCCAAGTCCTCTTTGGCATTTTTGTAACGTTTCTTCAACACGAGCACTTTCAGCTTCCCTGCCACACCGTGAAACACAGCCTTTAGACTTTAATTGAAAATTGGCCAAATGTGGAGTGTGGGATGAATACATGAATTACAAATGAAGCAATGAGGAAAAACAAAGCCAAATGGTCACCAACCTCCCTAAAACAGCACAAGCCCACAGGATATGGCACTCACATAAATTATAGCAAATGCCATGACTTTCAGTCACTCGGCTGTCTCGCTTCTCTTTTTTCTTCTGTCCCGCTACCTCCCTGTTGTGCCCTCTTCAAGCCAACTGACATTTCCCAGACGTCTGATGGATATCAGTCCATGTCCTCCCAGAGACATATTCCATTTTTATGCTGCCACAGTTCTCATCCACAGACCATCTCTCTTCTAATCAATGGCCATGCAGCACAGCAGCGAAGCAGGCACGGATTGGCAAGACATACACAGCAAAACCTACAGTAAATGATCAAACCAATAGTTGAAACTAGATGAGAAAGAGAGAAATGAAGTGATCTATCTTAGACGACACCCATTCCTTCACATCTGTGCAAATCATTGTAGATAGAAATCCAGCAGAGCGGCCCCAGCTGTCTCTTACCTGCGTGTCTCTGTGGTGGTCCTCCTCTCAAGCTGTGCTTGTTGAAGACCCTCGGTCTACACAGCCATGCCCTCCTATATGGGCATGCATCTGTGGAGCAGATCAGAGCTCTGTTGTCTATCTGTCAGCATGGAGAAGAGGAGGGATCAAGGATCAGAGAGCCCTCCCAGCCGGCAGCCCCATCTAGCGCTTCTCCTTGTGTCTCCCACTTTCCCGGGTCATTCCAGCCAGCCCCTCAGCAACCGCAGAGCCAGGGAGCGAGCGTTCGGGGGGTGGGGGGGATGGGAGGTGCTTAGAGAACTGAAACGGACATGGAACGGCGAGCAGAGCACCTCCTCCTCCTACATGTCTGACTGTAGCCAGTGGACATGCTTCAGCTGGATTCTCTGTCCACCTGCTGTTTCCTCCCTCTGCATGTGTGAGTGTGCGTTTGCGCGTCAGTGCTGGCTCCTCTTTGCGCTCTATGTGAAAACAGAGTCTATTCTCTCAGTGTTGATGCTGCCGGTGGCTCCGAGATGCTCAGGCAGAGTGAGTGTGTGTGTGTGTGTGTGTGAGAGAGAGAGAGAGAGAGAGAGAGAGAGAGAGAGAGAGAGAGAGAGAGAGAGAGAGGGAGAGAGGAGGGGGTGGTGGGGAGCAGGGGAGGGACAATGCCAAGGGAGACTATAGGAAAGGTTGTTTTCCTTCCTGCTCCATCTATTGGTATCAATCAATCAGTGATGCAAGGCTGAGTTAATTAGTCATTCATACCTGCACATGTTTGCATGTGTGACAGAAACAGACATAGGACAGATAGATGTCCACAAGCAGAGGATGCATTTGTGCTTTGCATATCTTATGTTGCATATTTATACATGTTTATTGTGCAAATACATTTCTGTGAGTCCTACGCTAATGAGCATGTTTAAAATGACTAGCTGAGAAGTTTATAACCTGGGAGCTGCACACATACACACAAGCAAACGTACACAAAAACACACACATAAGATCTCCCCTCAGGCTATCAGTATATCAACAGCCCTGAGAATCTACAACCTTAACAGCCTACCTGCCCCCCTGAATCCCCAGGGGAATGATATATCACACCTCAACACTCAGGAGAGGAGAGGAGAGGAGAGGAGAGGAGAGGAGAGGAGAGGAGAGGAGAGGAGAGGAGAGGAGAGGAGAGGAGAGGAGAGGAGGAGAGATTAATAGATATGGAAGCCCCTGCAGTGACACTATGAAGTGGCCAAAAAGAAGTAGAAGGCAGGTGGACCATTTGATTACAGAGAGAAACAGGAAGGGTAAGGAAAGAAAATGAGACAGACAAGAGGTGAAATGTTGAGGCTCAGTTTCATTGTTTTGTTCTCTGAGCATGCTGTCTGTTCTGCTTTGAATGTCTCAAAAATTAAAGAGAGATGCAGTGAGGGGTAAAGTGACGAAGAATGAAGATCTGGAGATAGGAAGAAAGGTCTTTGAAATCGACAGAGAATGAGACAGAAAAAATGCGGGCAATCAGACATTCTTTCTTCTGATAAAAAGCAGAGACATCTCTGCTGCTCAGGAGAAGCATACTAAACAACGTCTTCATCTTTTCCTTTTTTTCTATCTTAAATACGTCTTTCTGTATCTTTGCATCCTTCTTAGTAACGCATTTGTCTTCAGCAGAATTGCTCAATTCCTCTTTCTTTGTTTGCCATTGTGCAGCTTGAAACCAGGATGTAGAAGCATGGAAGCTTGTTATGCTTTCTTTGCTTTTCTGCTACATGATATGCTACATGTAGCATAGACACTACATGTAACATGTAGAAACAGCAGAGGAGATCAGGGCTTATCACAGTCAACCTGACAGAAACCATTATTGACAACATCCCAGCATCTGTCCAAACTAAAAAAAACTCTAGACAGACACAACTATGTGAAAAAACAAGCACATCTAGTGGAAATTATTGGCTTTCTGACATATTTTCACAAGCAAACCTCTGATCCAGTTTGACACAGTGGATGCAGGTGAAGAGGATATACTTTAACACAACAAGGACATTTATTCAACAAAAACATAAACCAAACATATCTACTGTTATTGTGTCATTTGATTCGTCTCCCCAGATCACATTATTCCTGAGAATCTGGAGAATCTCCTGCTCACATGTTCATTGGCAAACTGGAGTTTTGCTCCAATGTTGTTTTTGGATAGTAAAGCCTTTATACCCTGCAGGTATATTTTTTGCATTCTCCTTTTGATTGATTTATGACCTTTGACATCAAAAGTTACCTGTAGATCCTGTGATAACATGTTTGGGTTCTTGAAGACTATCTTTTGCATCAGACAGTCTGCTCTTGGGCTGAATTTGTTGAGGTGTCCTGTCAAATTGGCAGTCGTTTGAATTCTAAGCCACTTATAGATACTTTTCCTCACAGTGGAATACGTTATTCATCTTTAGGCACTGTTTCAAAAAGGTTCAACTGTTTGCTTATATGTTAAAAAAGTCAACCATTTCCATAAAATGTACTTCTTATCTCACGTGAATGTATGTGCTCTAAGCAGTGGAAAGATTCCCCTGGCAGGCTGTTCGGCCTGCAGACAGCCATCCTTGCAGCACTATGTGACTGGACTGAAGGGATAGTCTAATCAGGTTCTCGCTCTGCTACAATGCACCACAGCTCTCTACATCAACTTTCTGTCTTGCCTTTCTTTAACCTCCCATGTTACAGAAAAACTGATTTTCCCAGATATGAGTACATGACCAATCAAAACCCATAAGAGTACATTTTGGATTTACTATAGCAAATTCAATTTATGGAAAAGACTTAAAGACATGAAGGAGAAGTCATGGGTTTGAAGAAACTGATTAGCAACAGTTTAAGATTTGTTCACAATTTGCCCATTGTAATTCACCCCACAGCAGAGCTTAGTGTAGCCTTAACAAAATCCAGACCTGATCCTCCTGAGGGAACAGCTCTGCACTGACCTGGGGTCTGCATTTGAAAGCAACTCCTGACGCTTGGCTGTATTAATCTAACTCTGTAATCTGCTGCTAAATCAGGCTTTAGGAGTGTTCTGAGGTGGCGACTGAAGCAATCTGGTGGACAAGAATCGGTCTCATGGCGCGTATGTGAGGGTAATTATGCATGAGGAAGACGGTTAGTACTGCGTTGGATGCTGGAAGAAGACTAACAGATGGTAATTCCCCCTCAGTCCTGCACTCCTGGCAGACCACTGGATTACAAAAGTGCTGGTATATACATTCACACACACATATTACTACCTTTCACACACATATGCTACAGCAGTCACAGAAGTCCAGTTGAAATGTGCATTTTGTGCTAATGCGACACTTTTGTTGCAGCTGGCAACAGGAAATGAAAACAGCAACACAGAGCAGGAAGACAGAAGGACTTTTGGGATTCAATGTTGTGAAAAATTGGTTTTGCATTGGTCCTCAGGGTCTCTTAGTTATCATAGTTTTGTTAGCTGAATTCACTCCTTTTTAGTTTTCTGGCTGTCCATCTGAAAATAATTCTGTCATTAATTAGATATTAGGCCTCAAAAAGCCATGTTTTGGAGGGGGGGGGGTCATCCAAATATGGTCATTTCAAGCTCCAAACATGAGGCTTCACAATGACTGTTCACAAACCAATGGGTGATGTCCTAATGCGTTCCCATGTTTGGTCAATAAAGCTGATTGATACAAGACAATTCTGCAAATACAGATGTTGCTGTACATAAGTTACAGATTCTAAAATGCGGATGCCTCACAAACACCTTCAACCTGACAGCAAAGAAGATCTATACAATCACCACAGTTTAAAGACGGTCACCAATTAAGAATGTGTCACAATCTCCCCTTCGTTATGAGTTATGGTGTTGAGTAATGGTCTGAAAAATATATTTGCAGAACATTGATGTCACAGTGAAGATGACCTTTGACTTTTGATCACTTCAACATCGTATTAGATATTTTTGTGAAATTTGATAAGATATATGGTATTTCAAAACCATATACTTTCTGGAGTTACGGCCACAATTTAATTAATGCATTGTTGAGTCCAAGTCAACGTTTGGTCCGAACTAAAGGGGATTCCATCAATTATCAGTTATGTCTTCTGTGTTTTTAACTTCATTGAAAGAGACACAACTTATTTCCTTTCACAGAAGAATATCTGCTGTTCTGTCTGCTGTAAAATCTTTAACAGTCCTGTCCTTCCGTCATGATGCCACATCTTCTGTGGGAGAGAGAAACAAACACCCGAGTGTCCATTTACAAGAGAAGCTTCCCGGAGGAGGAAGCATCTTCAAAACTGGCATTAAAGCAGCTGTGTGAGGCCTTGCTACAGGATAGAGATCACAGAACTGCAGCATGCACTCAGAGAAACGCCTTCCGTGTGGACCATCGTAGCCAGTGTGCTGAGAGTCAAAAGCGTACACTGGCTGCAGATCCAGGCCCATTGTTGAAATTGCACAGTGTCACAAAAAGGAGCTCCAGAGATCCCTGTAGTCCTAACAAGACAAACTGGAGCTTGTTAAGAAAGTTACAGTTAAGTTTGATCGAGCAGACCTTAGAGGTGAAGACATCTCATAATCTGCAGCTGCTCTCCCGAGCATTGATATAACTGAACAAACACCCGGGCAACGTGACCCATTGTAGTACGAGGAATAACTAGATGGTGTCCTATGCTGCCGTGATCCTGGACCCAAACATTGCTGGTCTCCATCTTATATGTGCAGAGTGACAGCAGCTTCCTGAAGAGTAGTGGGGTTACATCATCACATCCACAGCTACTTCTCTGTAACACTGGAGCAGAGGAGATAGATGCAACAACTGTGGGATGTATGGGAGTCATACCATGCTAGCCACATGCTATAAACAAACATGTACTGTCAGAAACTGCATTAATTATGTATTACATTTCATTTATTTATTTATATCATTATGAGGACAGCGCACATTCATCAGCATTTCTGTAAATGAGCCATTGCCTGACTGTTGTTAGTGTTCCTGTTTATAAAGAGCTAAATGATGGAGGAGCCATGCCAATTAGCAACTCGAACATTTGGCAGGTGTCACTGTATTTCATTCGATCTTTCCAATTAAGGATGCCATGTTTGCCAAGGAGGTTGCAGTAATGTTGGTGTTCTGTCCAACAATTTGAGAATTTTCTCGTACATAGAAGGAAGTGTTGTACCTGTTGTCGTACAGGATATCAAGCGAGGGATAATCATTGCTGTTCCAGTTCTTAGCCAATTTTTAATATACCTAAATATTAATCAGGCTGTGTTTGGTTATTTGCGCTAGATTTTCAGTGGTTTGTAATGAGACATGTTGTTGTTGGACAAACATTTGCACATAGATTATATCTGTGTTGGTAGCCAACACTGCATGGACATGAGCCCATCAATGAGAATTGCTGAATCGGAATAAGGAGGAGGAGGGGAAGTACAAACTACCTGCATGACTGACTGTCTAATCTGTCAGTCTTTCCAGACGTATACAAACATTAGAGGTCAGAAGAGTGATATGAAATCTCATCTAGTCTGTTTGTGGACTTGAAAGATGTGTCAATGTTGCGTAAACAGGTAAACATTGTGCCCTGCACGTGAGGGTGAAAGAAAATGAAATAAGGGACCTTTTCAAATAATCTGTGAAGACAGGTATTTTGAGCCCAGAGTTATTGCATATACACAGGTTCAACATGGTATAAAGAAAGTTTTTGTTCGTCATTTTTTCCCGAAGGAGCCTCTGGGTCTTTCTGCACCAGATTGCTGTGCAGTGTGAATATTCCTCTGCGGTTTCACCACGTTACATTAGAGGACACTTGTTGTTTTTCTGTACTTCATTTTATTCATCATTTATCCCGTCTTTATTCCTGCCACAGTATTGTCTGTGATGACACGGTGTTGACAACTGCAGTAATATTGGTTCATTTTTTCACAATCTACTAATGGCACTTCTGACACTGCTAAATGTGTTCTGTTTTGGTCTGTTGATTTTCAACAGCGGTCCACACTGCAAACTGTCAAAGAAACTATAATAAGCTCATGAACGGAGCAGAACAGGGTGCCTGTATCACAGTTTACTATACTAATGACAGTTCTCACAAACACACTACTGCACATGTACAGATGGTGTTTACCAAGTTGAAATAAGTTTGTGTTCAGAGAGTTTGCTGAGTTGGACTGGGAACACTCACACAAGCAATTGTTGGAAAAATGCAAATGATGCATAGCCATGACCAATCTTTGCTTGCAAAGATGTCAATGGATGCATTTCATACCCAATCTTGATACCCTCAAGTGCTACCAATTCAACGGCTTATTGTGGAATGTTTCAACTGGAATATAATAATGTATATATATATAGATAATATAATATACATTTTTTTAACTTTGATTTTGCCACTGTTTCGACTTATTTATTTTTTTATGTGTTGCAACGATGAAACTTAAATTGATTTATTATTTGATCTATATTTATACATCCATTCACGCTCACATTTACACCTACGGGCAATTTAGTATCATTAATTTACCACGCGGGCACAGGGAGAACATACAAACTCTACAAAGAGGTTTCCAAGACAAGGTTTGAATCCAGAACCTTTGTGCTGTGAGGCGACAGTGGTGACCATAAGGTAAATAAAGGTTCAGGAGAATTAACAAATCACACATTTGTCCCAACTTTTCCAGAAATGGGGTTTGTCTTAGTATTGATATTTGTATTAATTGTATTGATCTTTTTATCATCTTCTATTAATTCTAGCTGAGGTAATGGATATCACATTTTACTGGGAGTACGGTACCAGCATAAATCACTGAAACTGTGCAATAAAGCTCCTCATTACTGTGCAAGTTTGTAAAATGCAGAGTTCCCTTGTTAATCCTCTTTCCAGGCAGACTACATTGCAGGTCCCGGGTATGTAAGCTGTAAAATAAAGCCCCACCTTGTTCATCCATCCCAGTGAGTTCAGTTACAAAGTAAGTCCGAGGAAATGTGACTACAATAGTACCATTTATTCCAGTATATTTAGACTGTACAGTCTCCACAGTTAGTTTAAAGAGAAAACAAAATATATCAAGTTAGAAATGAAGAACAGTGCCACTGAACTGAAGTTGAAAGTATCTAAATAAAGTAGGAGTTAGGATTATTTCTATTTCCTGTATAATTGCCAAGTGGAGATTGCCTTCTTATCAGGATACACGATAAATATTTCATGTACAGTGAACCCTCGTTTTTCGCGGGGGTTACGTTCCAAATAGAAACCGTGATAGGCGAAATCCGTGAAGTAGTAACCTTTATTTTACAATTGAAATAGATAGAACTGGACATTAAATATATCTACGTTACATATAGTCGTAATGTGATTTCAATGCACGATGCAAATCCGTGAAGCAGCGAGACCGTGAAAGGTGAACCGCGTTATAGCGAGGGTTCACTGTATACTCCATATGCACAACAGTTTTCTGCATTACAATATAAACAAGTATGCAAGTGATAAACACAAAATATTTTGGAAGTTTGTTTTCTAATAGTTCAAGTTCACATTTACACTTGATTTCAGAAGAAGCATGGTCTCGACTGTGACTTGGCCAAACTCGAAACTCTCAGAATGAGTTGAGTTTCACACACACTTACTCTCTGAGACACACAGGTACACACTGACACACACACATGAAATGCTTACAAATCCCAAGTTCTGTCTGTGGTGACCTTGCCAGAGAGGATCTAGCCGCTGCTTGTATGGAGAAGAGGCTGATTGTGATCGTAACACTTGAAAGTCTTTGATCTCAAAAGCTTGGAAGCTTAACAGTCAATTAACCCTTTCATCTCCTCTGATCCCTGCGGTTTACCACGCTGTATAACCCACATATACAGTGCATACTGCACACACATATACGAACCGATGCCCCACTGCAAGGTAATGGCTCCATCATCTCATTTGTCGGTCAAATTTGCACGTCAGATTTATATCCAGAGACGTTGATGTGCCTCATCCTCCTCGTCATTTTCAGGGGTCATGTGTTCACGTCTTGTATCGGCGATTCAGTGCATCTATTGGATTTCATGAGTGGCTGAGCAATGAAAACAGAATGAGAAATAAAACTGTTAATGTCCACACTAACCTCAGGCTGAACTGGCATGGCGCTCAGCCGTACTGCCTAATGACATATCGACTGACTGTTTTGATAATGAGGCAAAAACGGACACAAAAGGAAAGCATAAACAAGACAACTATATTTTCTCCAATCAACATGTAAAGGAGAGCATTTGGGAGAGAGATATTAAAGGTTTACTGTTTTTTTTAAAACTTTTTTCATTTAAAAAAATTACAAAGTAATTCTGTGTTTTAAGGAGCCTCTTTTTATTTTCCTCTCGTTTCCAAAGATAATTTTGCATTTAGGATATTAAATTACAGAAGCTGTCATTCTCCAGGACATAAATGTTGCTTGTGTTAGCAGTAATCCACCAGTTCATTTTAAATTGTTTTGAAGAAGGCATTCTCAAACACAAAAACTCCAGTTAAATGGTTCATACATAATTGTGGCATATTAAATTTGAGGTTAATGAACAGATTAATTAAATTCCTCCTTCGATCAAGGAAACAAATTTGCATAAGATATTTGCTCGTGTGCTAAATGCCAAAAAGACTTCAGTTTCATAACCAGGTGTCATGATGACAAAATATTTAGGTTTTTAAGCACGACTCCCCATTGATCATCACCATGTCTTTTGAGTTAATTTTCTGAGTTTGCTTAGTTTGCTGTCTCATTTGTTGTGATTTTTATGATGCAGCTGTGTTGAAAACAATTTAGAAATCAATTACAACATTCAATTTAGTTCAAACTAATTTGGTTCCAATCAGTTGTGTTCGATTTGTTGTCTTTTTAATTGTGCAAGTGAAATTTGGTTTACAGACAGAATTCACAACAATGACACATATAAAGTGGAAAAAAAAACAAAAAAAACCTCGACAACTTATTTCCACTCTGACATATCTGAGCAGTTTAGCTCAACATGCACGGGGACAAAGATGTATGTTGTTGGCTCTCCTCACAACAAGCCTCTATGAGATTTCATGTGGTCCATATCTGTAATCTTACAGGGGTTTCAATCAAGTCCAGCCATCACTGTTTATGTTGAAGCACCAAAGGAGCCTTTAAAAAAAAAAAAAAAATCACTTGTGATGGGTTGCAGTGTGACATTTCATACTGTGTTTCCTTCAAACCTTCACTGTTTTTCACCAAATCCCAACAAGTCAGAAAGAACATTCATGCAGTGTTGTGGGCATTTGCTTTTGTTTTAGGTGAAACCTATTGTTCTGCAAAAAGGCTATACAAGCATGTCGATGAGGGCATCAATCCATGCTGTCCACATTAACAGACAGTTCTTTGAATAGGTCTCTGCCCAGGCATAAAAAGACTTGACTGTTATTGTCATGGGAAAGAGTCTAAAAATAGCCTCAGGGACTCCACACAGCACATTAGACAGAAAGCAGGCATGTTGGTACAGAACCGTGAGCTTGTGAGGTCTTAGGTCCCGGATCAATTTAAGGGTCTTTTTTGAACCTACACAAAACAATCTTGCACCCTCCTGTCTTTTGAGAGAACGACAGGAGGTCTGCTTATTCCTGATTACAACTGGCCCTCTCACAGAGCAGGATTCGGAGTCTGCACACACCGTAGTCAAATACTGGCTAAACTTCCTGTCAGGGGAGGAACCAGCTGTATTAGTCTGACGAATACCTGCAGACGCCTGTGAACCAGCACAGTGTGAGAGACTACAGGGTGTGGCTCCTCACAGTCACAGAGCCTAATCTGATAAGAAAGACAAGTGGCGGGTGAGATGCATTGTCTTCCTTAAAATGCAGTAACAATTTTTGAGATTTTTAATACAGTATTTGCAATATTTCTTTTTAAACTCACTGTTGTTTTTATTTTGTTATCCATACATAAAAAAATTATCTTATTTCATCCTGTAATGAAACTTTGTTTTCTTGTTATCACAATTTAGGTGTCTCATAACAGGGAGGTAATAGATTGATTTTCTCAACCACAGCCTAAATTAGGTAAATGGTCTTTGATGAGATAATAAAATTGATGATCAAGCTCTTTTTTTCTCTATGATGTTTCTTGGCCATGTGTAAAGTTGATCATTAAACATGCACTTACAAGAACAGACAGTCAAGTCTTGTTTCAGCCAAATATCTGTGACCTCAGCACTCCTTTGCTCCTCATGCTTTTTAACTCCTCTAATCTCAATATCCTGCTTTAATTATCTTGTTATCTCAAGATGAAGAAAAAAAATTAATGGTTTTTCAAGGGCACAACTTCAGTCTAATTGTTACCTTCATGAAAGAGAAGGGTAGTCGACCTCAGAGTGGAGTCTTACTGCACATGGATTCAAAGGGATAATGACAGAGAGTAACACAGAAAGATCACAACTGCTCCTTGCATTTGATTTTACATTAATTGGTATTGGACACACAGATTGCAATAACAATGTACAGTAGTTACTATACAAGTTACGTGAGGTTTTTGGCCACTGGTGGCGCTGGAAAGCAGGATTTAATAATCTAATGTCAAGAAAAGAAAAAAAACGTAGATTCGAACATTTAGAATAATCATTAGAACAAAAGCCTTAGCAGCTGTGTTGCTACATCTACCTTTCTTCGGCCTCACGGGTACCTTTAAGTTGGGATAAGACAACAGGGGTAAAATGAATATAACTCATAGCAGCATTTGGCCTACTTAGTTTTTACCTTGTTGTCTGACAACATATTATAAGAGGTGGTGGCTCTGTTGGAGCTTTGTGTTTGTTAATCACTGTTTGTATCTGACTAATGCTTTATCTCAAAAGACCGTAATTTTCCAAAACTAGCATTAGTTTGCAGTGTGCCATTGTAACAAATGATCTGATCAGTGTTTGTCTATTCGGTAATTAGAGATTATTCAACAGGCCAAAAGCAGATTAAAAAAAATCAGCACACAGAGAAAAGAGTATTAGAGGAAACATTGGCTCGTCAGTCACCCAACAGTCAGCCAGGGTTGCTTGCTGTCATTTCCATCATTATGGCTGACGCTGTAATGCTATTGCTCCTGTTGCAACTTACATTAAACATTTATGTTTGCACAAGCTTGTGCCAAGACACCAACAGACAGAGCCCTGGTCTGTCACAGTCGGTAAGCCTCCAACACCCTCAGTCGATCTAAACCCCCTTCGATTTGAGCCATCTGTCTGAGCCGGCTACAGGGACCATCGCTGTTTACCTCAGGGCTCTGCTCTCTGTTCCTCTCACATCAAAACAGCGCTGTCACTTGACCTTTATTACTGTGTTTCAGTCCTTGAATTAGTTAGTAGCTTCTCAAATTTACCCTGCGGCTGATATTACACTAACTATGACAACATTAATCCGAGGTCACTGTACTGTCCTGAGGTACGACTCAAGTCACCTGAATAAATTACTGTGACAAGACGGAGGACAGCCTGTCACAACAGGAAGAAGTAGAGTAGCCTAAAAGTGCTGTGAAATGGCAGAGAAGTATTTGCTATAATTGTTATATGGTGTTCCTAATTGTAAAAAAAAAAAGTTTTCAAGTGGTATTGTATAAGTGTTTTAGATTGTAGGGTTTAACTCTTATATTCTTGGGGTGGCTATGACTCAGGTGGTAGAGCAGGTTGCCCACTGATTGTAAGTTTAGCAGTTCAGTCCCCGGTTCCTCCTGTCAACATGCTGAAGTGTGTCCTTGGGCAATACACTGAACCCCAAGTTGCTCCCAATGGCAGGTGAGCATCTTGCATGGCAGCTCTGCCACTGTTGGCGTGTGATAGTGAGTGTGAATAGGAGGCAAGAATTGTAAAGTGCTTTGTAGACTGCGAAGGTAAAAGCACTATATAAGTGAAGCTAATTTACAATTGAGGGTGTAAGATATGCAATAGCCCTAAATTGCAGTGTATGTGTTATTTCTTGTGTGATCTGGTTGAGCATAATCTTACTTTTATATCTCAGTGCCCCTTACACAGCAACCCAAAAAGGGCACGATTTAGAAAAAAAAGGTTACATTGGCATAATAATATGAATAATAATAATGGACACTTTTTTCTCAAACTAAGGTGTGGTTATGGAAGTGTAAATACACACATATCATGCAACTAACTATACTCTTACTCACGTTAAAATAAACTGTCGAAAATAAACTCCACCAGAGATGTTTGGCGGAGGCCTGCATTCTCCGAACACCCTTCTAGTTTTACCTGTTGCTGTTTGTATCTTCCAATGTGTTTCTATACATTCACAAGTGTCAACAGCCTCACCAGAATCAGAGTATGTCTGACCAGGATGAAACCAATGTTCAAATCCAGTATTTCAACTAACTGTGAAAAGGTTTTCAGAAGCAGAAATGTAAGGGCCTCCGTTCTGCAGGACATGTTCACAATATCCACAAATTGACACATCAAAAATGTTCAGTTTCTGACAAAGACAACTTTTACCAAACAGAAATTTAGAAGAAAAGATAGATATGGACCAGTGGGCTTTAGCATCCAGTAAACTATGACAGCGTGAGATGGAGCTCACACGCACCATATAACACAGATATATAAGACCCAGCCATCCTCAATTTCATTTTCAGCCCACGCTGACATGTCAAAATATTTTTTTTTGACGAAGTCCTCATTTTCTTTTACCACCACGAGGTGTCACTGTTGTACATATTCAACGTAATGACGTGGCCCGTGTTACTTCCGGTTGCGCACTAACCAATAGCGGGCTAACCAAACCTAAGAAATCTACAGATGAATGGACCTGACTGAAGGAAGTGGCCAACGAGCTAATTTCACTGACAAGTTCATGAGAGGAAGCAAATGAAACACCAGAATAAAGTACAACACGCTGAGCAGAACAACGAGCTCGAAGGATGATAACAGGGAGCAGTGGAGTTAGTTTACGTTTGACCTGCTGGTTGGCAGCAGACCTGTCCCCTAAATAATGACATAACTTAATACCTGTGCTGGAACTAGTGGTGGATGCTTCTGCACAGAGGGAGGCAAAGAACACACAGCTGCATTGAGGAAAGACAGCTCACTTTGCTATGTAATTTCTGCTTAAAATGAACAGTGCTGCAGCATGTTGCTCAAAGCTTTGCTCACCATATGACTCCAGGACACCCTCCACACTCACCATTTTGGCTATACGTTGCAGAAAGAGAGGGACCACCAACATAAAGACTCTTCAAATTAAGGCAGAACACATCACAAAAGTGTTTATTTTTCACTAAGATAGAGACTTTATTTGTCCTCGTTGGGAAATTAATTTGCAGCATAATCACATAAGCATTTCATCACAACATCATACTCCTACACATGCCCACATAGAGTCAGCAATTAACATACCCGAGTAGATATATCCACACACCTTGCACCAGAGATGGATGAAAGAAAAGTCACACTAGCACGACATCCACTTGATTTACAGTGGGTACGGAAAGTATTCAGACCCCTTTAAATTTGTCACTCTTTGTTTCATTGCAGCCATTTGCTAAAATCAAAAAAGTTCATTTTATTTCTCATTAATGTACACTCAGCACCCCATCTTGACAGAAAAAAACAGAAATGTAGAAATTTGTGCAAATTTATTAAAAAAGAAAAACTGAAATATCACATGGTCATAAGTATTCAGACCCTTTGCTGTGACACTCATATTTAACTCACATGCTGTCCATTTCTTCTGATCCTCCTTGAGATGGTTCTACTCCTTCATTGGAGTCCAGCTGTGTTTAATTAAACTGATTGGACTTGATTAGGAAAGGCACACACCTGTCTATATAAGACCTTACAGCTCACAGTGCATGTCAGAGTAAATGAGAATCATGAGGTCGAAGGAACTGTCCAAGGAGCTCAGAGACAGAATTGTGGCAAGGCACAGATCTGGCCAAGGTTACAAAATCATTTCTGCAGCACTCAAGGTTCCTAAGAGCACAGTGGCCTCCATAATCCTTAAATGGAAGAAGTTTGGGATGACCAGAACTCTTCCTAGACCTGGCCGTCCAGCCAAACTGAGCAATCGTGGGAGAAGAGCCTTGGTGAGAGAGGTAAAGAAGAACCCAAAGATCACTGTGGCTGAGCTCCAGAGATGCAGTAGGGAGATGGGAGAAAGTTCCACAAAGTCAACTATCACTGCAGCCCTCCACCAGTCGGGGCTTTATGGCAGAGTGGCCCGACGGAAGCCTCTCCTCAGTGCAAGACATATGAAAGCCCACATAGAGTTTGCCAAAAAACACATGAAGGACTCCCAGACTATGAGAAATAAGATTCTCTGGTCTGATGAGACCAAGATTGAACTTTTTGGCGTTAATTCTAAGCGGTATGTGTGGAGAAAACCAGGCACTGCTCATCACCTGCCCAATACAATCCCAACAGTGAAACATGGTGGTGGCAGCATCATGCTATGGGGGTGTTTTTCAGCTGCAGGGACAGGACGACTGGTTGCAATTGAAGGAAAGATGAATGCGGCCAAGTACAGAGATATCCTGGAAGAAAACCTCTTCCAGAGTGCTCTGGACCTCAGACTGGGCCGAAGGTTCACCTTCCAACAAGACAATGACCCTAAGCACACAGCTAAAATAACAAAGGAGTGGCTTCGGAACAACTCTGTGACCATTCTTGACTGGCCCAGCCAGAGCCCTGACCTAAACCCAATTGAGCATCTCTGGAGACACCTGAAAATGGCTGTCCACCAACGTTCACCATCCAACCTGACGGAACTGGAGAGGATCTGCAAGGAAAAATGGCAGAAGATCCTCAAATCCAGGTGTGAAAAGCTTGTTGCATCATTCCCAAGAAGACTCATGGCTGTACTAGCTCAAAAGGGTGCTTCTACTCAATACTGAGCAAAGGGTCTGAATACTTATGACCATGTGATATTTCAGTTTTTCTTTTTTAATAAATTTGCACAAATTTCTACATTTCTGTTTTTTTCTGTCAAGATGGGGTGCTGAGTGTACATTAATGAGAAATAAAATGAACTTTTTTGATTTTAGCAAATGGCTGCAATGAAACAAAGAGTGAAAAATTTAAAGGGGTCTGAATGCTTTCCGTACCCACTGTATGCATACTTTTGTTTTTACCTCTATAGTACCAGAATACACTTGTTATACAGCAGCCATCAGTGTGTTTATTGTGTGCATGAAACATTTCTGGGTAAAATCATCATAGCCGGCAGACAGGTCAGTGGGGGATGCATTCAATGGTTATTTCTAGTAAGGACATAACAGCAGTGTGTGATTTGAGACAACACTACCTCATCGAAATTCAAGTAGCAAACAAGTAAGAGTCCTAACATGTAAGAGCCGTATTTGTTGTTGTACTAAGGGAAGTACAGTATGTCATTTGGAACACAGCCATTGATTAAAACCAACATACAGCAATATGTGGACAAACCTTTGTGCCTAAAACACATCCAGAATCCAGAATAACACAAGGTACAGAAAAGTTAGTTTCACAGGAGCACTAGAAAATGGCAAATAAACGCTACAGTAACTGGTTTCCACCGAGAGCAGCTGAGAGCAATTGTTGAGACCGTGTAGGTTGTGGCTTATAAAGCAATGCCATTTGCAATGGATCACTTTGCCCTTGAATGTGTGTTTGTGTGTGTCAGTGCATGTTTGAGGGCGTGTTTGTTTGTGTGCGCTTCTCTTGCGTTGCCCTTGATTTTTTTAACAGTCTTGTGTTCCCATCATCATCATCATCATCATCATCATCATCATCATCAGCCACAGCTCTCAGCAGAATATTGGAAGTCTGTCTCAGGGGAGGGTGAGTGTGTCACTGAGTCTGCTGTGCTATCATGTGGGGAGGATTTTTTTTTTTCTGTGTATTGTTGTATGTTCCAATCCAGCAGCCATTACCCTCCTTTTACTTTTCTTGCCTTTGGTTTCTCAAAGTATTTTTGCTCTTCTCACACAATTATCCTCCTGTCTCCTCACATCCTGTTCCTTCTTCTGCTCTCATTAGCCAAGGAAAAAGTGTTAGTGTTGCGCTAACAGGTTGACCATTTTGTATGTATGTGCTCGTCTGTGTGTGCATTTGAGCGTGTGCCTGTTTACATGTGTGTGTTGTTCCCTTGGGTCTCAGCCTGTTGGCCAGCAGCAGGGCTGTGTCTTTAAAAGCAGCTCATTAGTGTGTCCACTTGGACTCCAGACATCTCTTTCTTCTTCTACAGATGGTTCTGGGTGCATTAGGCCGATGATGCTCTCTCCCTCTAATGGAGCAGAACGAGAGGGGCAGCTCTGAGCTGCTCCTGTTTGCTCTCCTATTAATTATCCTTCCCCAACCAACTTCTGCTATACTATCGTGCAGAATCGTAGCTTTGTAAGGCTTTCTTTAACATTTACATTAGTGGCAAAGCACTTGTCTGATTATTAGACTGTGCTGACTGCTACGACTTTGTGTTAACCCTTTCCACCCTGACGGACCTTGTAGTGGGACGAGGCAGCGTCTCTTTTTAAACCGCAACCTGATGTCATTTTGAGGTTCCAGAGTGGTACACTGAATAGAGAGACTGCTTAGTACTACTGTAACAAAAAATGGATGCAGCGTTGTTGTGTTTATTTTCTATTACATCAAATTTGGTAGAGTTGTAGTTGAAAAGGTTTGTAACAGGTTCAATAACGTCAGTGTTTCCTGTCTCATTGTTAAAAGGCTGTTATTCGCTCTTTCATTCTGAATATTGATACTGTGGAAGTAAAAATTAAGATTTTTGCTGGAGTTCTTCAGGTCTTACTCTGGTCTGGTGATGGAAACAGATTGTATTTAAAAAAAATAAGCGTCTCTTATCAATGCAACCTAAAGTTGTCACTTTAGCCTTACAATTCTTGAGCCATTACTGACTGAATTGGGATTTTTTTTTTTTTTTTTTTTATGTAGAAATGTCAAAAACAAGGTCTCAAGGGATAGCTGGTGCTTTGTGGTGGCAAAATGTTGTGCTTCCTTCCTCAGTCCACATTGTGAGAGCTCACGGTGTAAAAAAATAGCTGTTGTATGTGGCAGGTTTGGGACTCATTCTGTAGTCTGATTACTTGCCAAACTGCAGTGTCTTGCAGAGGTTTTCTAAATTTCATGTGCTCTGAAGAGTTTTTGCACTACAAGAGGAACACTGGTAACTGTGGTGGCAGATGTGAAACTTTAGCACATGGATTTTTATTTCTAAAACGTGGTTGTATTCCTCTCTGTTTTGATTAATAACACTATAAAACTGTCTTTACCCAAAATGCCGCTGATAAAATCTTCTACTGATCATTCACCTTCCGCTTTGCCTCCCAGCTCCTGCCAGATGTGACCCAAAGGTGCTTCATACCTAATGAAATATTGCAACAACCTGCATTCTATTCATCAGCTTCCTCTGTTTCTGACTACTTGTATGACCATGCAATTAAAAGTAAAACTGCCAGAAGCAGAACTTTTTCTTTTAACTTTCATTTCCTTTATAGCTGACTCCCTTTTGTGATTAGAGGGGAAAACAGTTTTCATGCCTTTTTCGAGACGGGATATAGTTTTGTGTTTTGTTTTCCAAGTCTATTTCTTTTTTCATTCCTATGTGTGTTTGTTTGTTTTGAGTGGGACAAACTGCCTTCTGCAAGGACACTTTTCCAACTTCTTCCTTTGTGGCTGTGACTCTTCCTCCCTTTTCGCCTCTAATGACACAGTCACTATTTATGGTGTTTTTGTGTTGTTCTAACAGCAACTTCAATGTTTCATTTTGTTATAAAATGCTTACTTTGCTTGGCCTCTTCTTGAATTGGACACCTGACCTTCTCTGTAATGAATCTCTGGGGCTTTTTCCATTTCTCTGGGAGTCAACATAGTGCAGCAATGGCTTCAATGGGAGTTAAAAAACCAACAACATTAAACTTACACACAAGGTTAAGTTACATTCAGGCTCAGGGGGCTCTGTGGAAAGACTGAGTACTGCTCAAAGAGAACAGACTTTCAGTTAGAAAACAGGCACAGTTTCTGTTTCTCTTATCTGACTATGAGGTAAAAATACATCTTTGTTTCAACGCAAAGCGGGTTACTTTATTGGGGAAGAGAGACATAAAGTTTTCTTTTTCAATTGAGTTTTTGTAGGAAGGTCTCCTTGGTAGTAGTGCTGGGTCTTTCAGCGTGGAATTGTGATTAAGCCTCCCTAAAAAACACATGACGAACATGAGAATGCTTTCCCTCAGGCTAATGCTAATTTGCCTGTTTTTATGTTTTATTAGTGACCGAAGTGGAATGCATGACATTACAAACAATGCCTGTTTATGTTGCATGAAGCAAGAGTTTATTAAATCTGAAAAGTCTTGTTGGTTGTGTGAACACTGAATTAGCTGGAGCATGCTTGGTAATCAAGACACTATATGATTGTACTTTGTGTGTCTGCTCTGTCTCAACAGATAACTACTTGAAAACAAATTGTAATGACTTGCTCTCACTTTGAAAGAGAGGTTAAAGATGACAGCCCATTTGAAAGCTGGATGTAATGCGTATGTTCTTTAATCGGACAACAGACTTGCATTCAGTGTTATTCTTGGACAGGGAAAAGGAGATAACATTTTTATGGAGCTATTTGATTTGCACATTTGGCTTTCAAGGATTCTCAGTTGGCATGTGAAACCACAGAGAATGTTTCTGCGGCTGAAAGCTCAGCATGAATAAGTCAACAGTGTCAAAATGTTTATTTATTCATTCATGACTCTCTCCTCACTGATGACCCTCAGTAGTGTCCCTCACTGGGACCTCAACATATGCATTTGTCCAAGTGTATGCAAATTGTAAAGCCAATGTGATTGTTTTCTGAAAGTTTTGTTTTATTCCATCCTACTCCTAAGCAGGCATCCCTCTGTCCTTATCTTCCCTTTGTCTGGGTTATACTGACATTTAATTGAACCCCCCCCCCCCCACCAAAAAAAAAAAAACAGTCCCTCCAATAAATTGACATCTTGTGATTGTAATGGTTACAACAAACTCAACTGACTTCTGCAATATTTTCAGCAGCTTGCAATTTTGCTAAAGTTTCCTGATTTCTCTGCAAAAAAGGCAGAAGCTCTGCTGAAGGCATTACAGCCCAACTAGAATAATTCCTCATGTACAGTCAACAAGGGTCTTCAACCTCTCCTCTTGTCAACAAAACAAACCTCATGTTGGTTGAGCAGAAAAAAACAGAAGTGACAGGGTTTATAAATATGCTCGTAATATGAGCATTAGGCTACCAAATATACATGTATATCATCCTTTTAATTGTAAAAGGGTAATTTCACCTTTTAGTGTGCATATAGTATTGTTGAATTCATATAATTTAAAAAGCATTTAAATCACTTTTTTGTACAGAATATGTAGTTTGTGTATTCTATACTGCAGTCACAGACTGTTTTAGAAAGCTATGTGTCACTTTTTATGACTTTTTGTTCTTAAAGTTCCGAAAACAAAACAAAACAAAACAAAACAAAACAAAACAAAACAAAACAAAACAAAACAAAACAAAACAAAACAAAACAACATATTTACAGCTATTTCTGTGTTCTGCAGCATGCTTATTGTTTGTTATGATATAGGAAGGGATGACATGGCTCTTTCTTCATTTGGGGATAGATCAAAATATCATAAAAGTTTGCAATTATTGTAAATTGTAATCCATAAAAATCACAAAACGTTGCAAATTTTGTCACAAGTTTTGAGAAAAGCTGCTGTAAAATCAACCATTTTTGATCACAACAATCACAAAAGACTGCAAAATCCTGAAAGGACTGACAAACATGAGCTTTATTTAATTATTCAATGCCATAGCATGAAATCACAGAGACTAATGCCCCTTAAACAATCCAAATGGGACTCTCAGTCTGCCGGGATAAATCATAGTCATCCGGTTGGTTGATGTTGCTATTTGGCCGGTGTTTCACTCTTTAATATTTTGCTAGCTGTTGTTAATCCAATTCTTCTCTGTGATACATGTTCTCAGTGCCACCCGAGCAGTTTGGCTCTCAGGATGTAAAAAATGCCTCAAATAGGAAATAACTGGTGTGTTGAATGGGGGATGTTGGGCATGTGTGGTGGCAGCCCTTAGTTTGCAAAGTCAGCACTTTTGCAAAGCAATTTATCCAAAAGCAATATATATGATTCAAACAAAGAATTATAATCCTGCAAATACCTATGTCATACATACTCATCCCTGGCAGCTTGTGCAGGAGCCAGCTGGCAAGTCTTTTCTGTGAATGGATCAGAGAGAAAACAAAATGACAGTTGAGTCAGAAGCTCATCGGTGAAAATAGTCAACTGCTCATTCTTGTTTATATGACAAGTTAGACAAACATTTTCTGCCTGCTATGAAGCATTTTTATGGCAACGATGCAAAAGGTGCCATTTTACAGTTTATCAGTATTTCAGGAAGGGTGATGCACCATTCCCTGCGCACCTGGAATATGCATTTAAACTATCTACCTTTAGTGTTTCCTTTATATTTCACAGGAGATTCTGGAGCCTGTGGTTCTATAAAGGAACCTATAAGAGCTCCTACTCTGTAAACACCTTGGACTCCTTGGTGGCAATAAACAAACTTTTTAGTATATTTGTTAGTATCTTAGGTATTCATAAACGCAACAGACATTACAGAAAGATAAAAATAAAATAAAACAGCACTGCTCTGTTAAAGCAAGCTCAGTAAACATTTAAGCTGGAGGAGAGCTGATGTTCAAAATTTACTTGTTGCTAAAACTATAATCTTTTCCAAAAAATGTGAACCATTTTATGCAAAATGTTCAAAATTTCTAGCCAAAAATATGTTTAATTTATGTAATACTAATAAATGTGGAAATAAATAACCCTGCAACAAATAGTCACTTAATTATTTAGTTAATAAACAATAGTTTTAATAATCACACATACATCATTTTTCAGTTAAATGCTAAACTTTGTCTGGTTGCAGCTTCTATTAGTACGAGGACTTACTTTGCTTTGACATGTCTCATAGTAAACTGAATATATAAAGATGTTTAAACTGCTGGTCGAGTAAAACCAGAATACATCGTCCTGTGCTGTTGGACATTTCAACAAAGGAGTGTTATAACGTAATGTACCAATACATTCCCACTAAACAATTAATCTATTTATGAAAATAACAATTGACAGATGAAGTATTGATGATAATACATGTTAGTTGTAGGCCTAAAAATAAAGACTTTCCTAAAAGGATGACATTAACAATGATTTTCGCACACTTCCCATTTAGTCTGCAACTAATTATTTCCCATTAATGTTGGTTATTTTGTTCTTTGAAATGTCAGAAAATGGCAAAAAATGTCAACCAGTGCTCCCAAAAGCCCAAAGTGCTTCCCGAAACGTGTTCTTTTGTACGGACTAATAGTCCGCAACCAAAAGATGTCCAGTTTATTATCATGGAGGTTTAAAAGAACCAGAAAATATTCACATTGAAGAGACAGCTGTACTTTCAAGCAAACTCAAAACTGTTGCATGTGAATGTAATCTGATCAGCTCTGACTTAATGAGTAATTTTTTTTAAATACATTGAATAAAATCCTGTCAGAAATGTGTCTCTTCCCAGTGAGAGTCTCAGCTGATTGCTTTGTTTAAAGGGTTCATAGTCCAGTCACTACTGCGCTCGCTGACCTCACAATATAAAACTGAGCAGCTCTGTCCAGCACACAGGCTAATGCAAATTAGTAAGTATAAAATGGTAGGTCACTATATAGCTGTAGGCGCTCATTAGAGCACATCCTCTCATCTTCTGTTAAAACACACTGATACAGTGTTTCATCATTACCGCCTTGATTCACATTTATGAATGTTCTGTAAATAAACACTGGTGTATAAATCAGAGTGAACTCAAAACAATGATATGCAGCCAAAGCTGGTGCCATGCTTCATTTGGGTTGTTTGGGTTGCATGCCAGATAATTAGTTTATTATAGTAGAAAAATCTGAGAATGTAATTGCAAATGGCATAAATGTGCAAATTGTATTTAGCTTACAGTTACTGCAGCATGCACAGCGCAGGAGGCAGGTTCAACATGATAGCTAATACAGTCTAGCTGGTAATTTGGAACAAAACAACAAAACAACAGATGCCAATACTCACTAAGATTCAATAAAGTAGTAAATAAAATACAGATTTTTTTTTTTAGTGGTGTATTACACACAAGGTGACATATTTCCAACAAAACAGACATATAAAAAACAGGCCTATGTTTTGTTTACCATCAGAAACAGGGGCTGGCATCCAAAAAGCGGTCATATTGTAATGAGGTGAAGATAGAAAATGCTTTCTCTAATTTCTGAGACATAGAACTGGTAAGAATTTTTTTTAAAGAGCACTGAGAAGCCTGAACACCTCAGAGACCATGATCTATCACATTATCTCTCCTCTGCTCTCCCCGCAGGCAGTACCCAGTAGCTTTGCTTTCAGCGCCTTGGCAGCTTAATCAAAGACAGAAAGGTCCATAGAGGGTTTAGAAATGTGCAGGCGGGAACAGACAGTGGCAGGCTTCTCCCTACCTGTTGTCTCTGTCTTAAAATGAAAATAACCCAAAATCCATGACTCAAAGGAAACACAGCTATTTCAATATTTACTCAAGCACCACAGTCCTCACAGTTTTTTTTTTTTCCAAATACATAAAACAACCTATCGTAATGTTGGTCTGGCAGGGAACATCTTAAAGCCGGGTGGATTTAAGCCTCTGTTGTGTTTCAGAGCTGAAAAGTCCCAGGTCAGGGTGGAAGAGTGTGTGGTTGGATCAACAAAGCACGAGACTTAAAGACTTAAAGACAGCAAAATTGCTGTTTGTATTCTGCCTTCTTCCACTTGGTGTGACAACCTAGCTGGCCAATACAAACATAAAAACTAAATTCAACATAATACAAACTCTGTTGGTGAAATCGTGTCCAAGTAGTGATTGTGACATCAGCCAGGCGTCTGACCACCAGTACAGCAGGAAGGCATCTCTCACACTTTCACCACTTGTAAAAATTCTGAGGGCTTTCTTCTCTCCAGATAGTGGAATGTGCTGCATAATTGTTATCAAGCGAATGCACGACGTGATCGAGAAGAAAGTTCCTGATCCGTTCCATCTTATTTTTTTGAATCAATGGCCCCTTAAAAGAAATCTAATAACTGTACTTGCAATGGCAGTAAAGAGTGGAGGTGCATGTTGGTGCAGTGGTCAGCAGTGCCTCGAAGGGTCCGAGTGGAGTTCTCTCGACTGTGCCGGTGTTCTCCCGCAACACACAGTTCAAAGACGTGCAGGTTAGGCTGTTTGCTTGTAGCTGTGCTGCATATTGTGGTGAATCTCTGTGTTGGTCCTGTGACTGACTGACTCGTCACCTTCCATTGATTATTACAGTAAACCCTTTTGTTCAACTGTGACCTTTTCCTCAGTTCTCAGTGCCCTGACTCTGAGCAACTCTGAGCAACACGTGGCTTGCTCTCAGATGTTTTTATTTTCTTTAAGGCAGTGCAAAACATATTTTGCATAAGCTAATGGACAATTGTGCCTCTAAGTCTTGTTCGAGCTCAAACCCCTGCTGTGCCAGGACTCATGCACTGTTTTTAATATTTCCTTCTTTATCTTTATGTACCAACGACACTGTTCAGATCTTATAGAATCCCTGAAAGGATGCAGGATTTGACTCATTAAACATGGAGGATCCATTTCAGCAGGCAGATGCTTCCATGCAATAATTACAGGTGTTTGTCTCAGTTAACCCACAGCTCCGCTTTAGGAAACATGGGAATACTGCACAACACCATCCAAATTAAATCCAATGTGCCAGCTAATTACAGAATTTATTTTCCATTACTCTACACTCACCTTCAACTTAATCACAGGTTTCTCCTTTGTTCTCCTGTGGGGATAAAGAGAGTTTCTGGGAAATTCAATTATCTAAGTAGAAGATACCGTTCTTTGACTACATGTGTGACTGGCCCTGATTCAATTTATTTCTCTCTTCCTCTGAAGCAGGCTATCTTTCCATTCCCCCCACTCTCCACTCTATCTTCAACAGTTTAATCCTAGGATAATATTTACTTTATAAATAGCATTTTACTCATTCATCATTTTATATTTCTTATGATGTTTGTCTTATAAATGGGAGTTAAAAAGATGCTGCCTGTTGGGATTGAGCAGGATCCCAAACTTGGTTCGTTGAAAGAGGCTTTTTGTCCAGGCTCGTGTTGGACGAGGGAGAGAGGAAGCTCTAGAGAAAACCATCGAGAGCCAAACAGACAGAGATTAAAAGAGTCTTCACTGCCACGGGCTTTTAATCGTGAAACTCATAAAGAGCAGGAAACAGCACAGTCCCATGGTTCTGTAGTATTCTGTTAGGATCCAGTGCAGAACCCTCCTCAATCCAATGGAGAGGTCTGACAATTAAAAGTTTGTAATGCATTTTTTGCAAAATAATAAAGTAAACAAACTTTATACATAGCTCTTATCAATCCCACTTAGTGCAGCATTGTAGCAAGAACACAAAATGACTATTATAATCACAATTGCTCTTCGAATTGGTGTCAGAACTTCACTTTAACATTTACAAGCACAACAAATACAAATCACAATTCAACTTCATCACAATTACCTGAGTGAAATCATTGTGTTTTGTTGAGTGTAGTTATTTTAGGTGCCATATAAATAAGTGGTATTGAACGCTGCTCTGGTACTACCACCTCACAAATTACTTCCATTGCAGACATTATAAGGGAATGTTATGCTGCTTTTGTTTCAATTTTAAAATATTTCCACACTGCACACATTTTATCTGTGTACATGCCAAATGACATGTACACTCCTGCAGCTTAACATAAACGGTGCTCTCTGTTAATGACACCAGTGCGACAGTATATGCAAAAAGGATCAAGGCTCAATATAACTCAGCCGAAACCAATCTGTTAAAAATAATGCTTTGATTGGCCCCAATACCAATCTTTGACATCGACTTGGGACATCTTCGATAAATGAATAGATGCTTGGATAGATGGATGTAGTGTGTATACACGCACAAACAGATAGAAGCACAAGATGATGGCTGAAAACAACGTGCACCCACACACAAACACCTACACACAAACAGTCGCTTGCGCACATGCAGTGAAACCTGCAAACCAAACCTGACACCGCCTGCCACTCAGAATCCCTGAGGTTTTTCTCTTTTTCATTACAAGAGCCTGTTTGTCTTTGCTGAGGTTGTAAGATGTAAAATTACACTGGAGACAGACTGAGCAGAAAGAAAAAACTGTCTTGTAATCCCATGTGGCCCAGATCATTTCAGTAGATTGAGGCGAAAACGGAAAAAAAAAAAAAAATCCTTCATAAAATTAAATTGATCTTCTCCATGTCTTCCACTGTTATGACATTACACAAACCTGTGGATTTGAATAACTGTTAATCAAATAAGTTATTAAAGGGCAATTTTTTATCACATAACTGTTGATTGCTACACACACGCACACACTTTATTAAATGTCAGCAACCAGTTACGTATTTCAAAACCGACAATACAGACCAGAGCAAATCAAACAAATCCTGTAAAAACAACTGAGCCGGGTAAAAGGCAAAATAACTAACAACAAGCAGACAGAAGACAAGAATAGTAAAAAGCAGATAATATGGCATAGCAGACAATGTGCTATCAGAGGTTGTGGAAATAATGCCAGAAAACTGCAGGTGAACAGCATCAGAAAATATGATGTCCAAGTTGAACTAGGAAATCAGTCTGTACACTGGGGAGGATATTCACAACAAATATTTCAGGTCATTATCTAACATGTAATATTGTTTTCTTTTCCCAAGGGGTTCGGATGACGAAGTCCACCTGATCTTCCACCTAAGGATTATTTTCATTATCAGTTATTCAGCTGATTATTTTCTCCATTAATCATTAATCACAAGGTAGTGAAATCTTAAACCTAAATCTTGACATCTTAAAATCCACAGGCTTGTTTTGTCGGCCCCAACAGTAAAAAAAAAAAACCCAAAATATTTGATTTTCTTTATACAAAGTCAAAGAGTAGCAGAAAAAATACAAAACTGGAAAGGTAGAATTAGAGACGGGTTTACTTCAAAATTACCTAAGTGGTTAATTGATTAGTTTTACTAAAGATTTACTAGATTACTTTTTTCAATTGACTAATCTGTAATCCACAATTTTGCTCTGTGGTTGTGGGGCGTGGTGTGGGTCAGCGGCTGGAGGGATTGATTGGGGGAGTGGTTCAGGGAACGGTGCCTTGAAGAGCCTTAATTGCCACAGCTGCAGGGAATCACTGATTTGGCTCTCCAGATAAAAGCCCTCGCAGGTTACCAGACGGCTCGCATTTTTGAGGACACGGGGCAGCAGGCTGGCTGTGGAGACAGGACGTGTGGCGTATGCTCGAATGCCCGGCAGGAGTGCACAAGCGGAGGAGAATATTGTTCATGTTGAATATGAATAAACACGGTTACCAACTGTACCGGGCTAGTTGTTGTGCGTTCGGACCGGAAGAACCCGCGGTGACGCCAACATGTCTGTCACATGCTCCAACTGTACCCAGAAACTTTTTGAAGTTACCCAGAGTCCAGTATCTGGATTGCTCAGTATG
This sequence comes from Brachyistius frenatus, assembly GCF_029030835.1. Lineage (NCBI taxonomy): Eukaryota > Metazoa > Chordata > Actinopteri > Embiotocidae > Brachyistius > Brachyistius frenatus. The sequence goes on from NW_027210621.1 coordinate 4,570,723, forward strand.
CAAGACCCACCTCAACCAGTTATTTCATCATTTATCCTCCCTGGGAGAGATTTGTTTTTGTGACACAACACAAGCTTCATCACTGGAACATAAAAGCTGCCAAGCAGCATAATGACATAATAAAGTTTCCTCCCAACACATCTACTAGCTGCTGTGACCTTTGATGTTTTTGACCTCCCCCCCCCCCCCTTACTCAGATAATGATTGATTGAATAGTCGTGGGAACGTGCGGGCAGGTGTCCGTGTGTGCGTGCGTCGGGGAGCGGGATGTAAAAACTAAGTTACAGAGTTTGACACCTACTCCATCAGCTCTGAATTGTGGAAAGGCATCGATCGTTGCGACAACTTTATTGTGTCTCTCCGGGCCCAGCTGGGGAGGAAGATAACAGAGATAACATGGCTCGTTTCTCATGAGAGCATGCTCGCTCTCTTTTTCCCTGCCTGAGCCCCGGGCTGTGCATCCGAGCAGCTGTGTGTGTATGGACGTGCTTTGTTTATGTTGGTTGGATGTACAGTAATAGGCGCTGTCTCAGAGGCAATGCTAAAGATAACGCAGTCGCAGCTGGTGTGTGTGTAAGAGATTTCCCATGTTAAATGTCTTCTGCTGCTAACAAGCTAATAGAGTGTGCCTTTATTGGCGCTTTAATTTTAGGCGACACAGTGCACATAGACACACATCTTCTATTGTACCAGAGTGTGAGTAATGGTGCAGTGTGTTAGCCAAAGACGTCTCCAAGGTTAAACGTTTACAATCCCGGGTGCTCTGCCCCATCACCGTTATGTTGATGAAAAGAGGAGATTTCCTACACTCTTATTTATTCAGTTTTTCCTGTGTAGCCCTTTTGATGATAATGAAGAGGTGCTGAACATGTGCAAGCTGCAGGGGAGTGAGAGATTAGAGGAGGTCTTACGCGAACTAATAGACTGCAGAGTACCTGAAGGTGGAGCTTGGAGCTGACAATATGATTTGAGCACTACGGGTCCTTGGCACAAAAGAGGGTCTATAAAGCTTTGCAATTGGTTGCAGAGAAATTAATGGCTTCATAGAAGGAGAAATGTGGATCATGAATAAGCACAGCCATATATTTATCCCCGAGCCTGACTGGATACATCTGAACCTCTCCTGCCTGCTCCCCTTTCTTCTCATTCATCCATTTTTCTTCCCAGTTGTAATTTCCAATTTCTCAAGCTTCCGCTTCCCCGTGTTTTCCTTTAAACCCAAACTGCCATCGCTCAATACTCCTTTCTTCTTGCTCTCCCCTCTGCCCTGCCCCTGTCCGCTTTCTTCTTTTGTCCTGTCCATGTCTCTGTCTCCCCTCCTGCCTCCCTGGCTGCTCTTCATCTTCACTCCTCTCTCCTGAGCCCGCAGTGAGGCTCATTTCAACGGCAGCTCATTGTCAGAGAGAAAAATGAGATCATGAGACAATGAGGGGACACAAAGTAGGCTTTTGACAGTAATGGGATTATGAGGTGGGGTTGAATATTTAAAATAAAGAAAGGGAAATGTCAAATGGACAACGGAGCAGAAGGCCAGCAACAGTTTATCAGAGCTAGGAGTCTCGCCTGCACCGTGCAGTGAGCGGTGCATGCATGAGAGATGACAGTAGAAGCAATGAAGGCTCTTACAGTCTGTTAAGTATTCCATTATGTGCCATCTTGTGACGCCTTGAATGAGAAGTGAAAGAAAGAGGGAAGCTGGTTAGGCAGAACACTGGAGAAAGACATCACATGAAGGCTCGGCTCGGCTCTCTCAATCATCCAAGGACAGCTTGCTAATAGAGTTGTTTACATGCAAACAGTGAGTCCGTCCTTTTTGTCTCTGTTTTTGTTTCACACACGCAGGTCTCACGCATACATGCATGCCATTTACCATGCTTTCTCGTCATTACTTTCATACAGACTGACACCTGTACGACATCTTTCTTCATGTGGATCTAGCATGCTATACTGTAGCGTCGGCTGTTTGTGCCTGTATGTGTTTAGTCAGCAAGATTTGATCTGAGACAAGCAGGCCTGTTAGTTTAACCTTGTGCCCTGCATGCATGCCCAGCAGATAATGGGCACTGTTGGCAGGAGCCAGTTAGTTTCCTCTGACTTCGCATCTGCCGTGTGGTCTGGCCAAGCGTGGTGCCAGTTTCTGGAGAGGTAGGGCGACGGTTCTGACTGATTTCATTCACACCTCTACATCTCCATTTTAGCACTTTGCAAGTGAGCGTGTATGTGTTTGTTGATGTTGTCGTGAGTTGCAGTTTTTACCGAATCCCACTTTACCTTTCAGAGCAGCAGCAGGGTGGCAGCATGAGCAGCGTGAGATAGTTGTTTAATCAAAGGGCCTGAGCTCGAGCTGTTGTCGGGTCCTCTAGTGAGATGCTGTATTCCTGATCCCTAAGGGGAAAGTATCTGGTTGACTTTAACGTTTCTGTGGCTGACTGGTTTGGAAATGAGATAGCCGGTATCACTGTCGACAAAATCTCCCTTCAAAATCACAATTCCTGTTCTTGTTGTGTGCTGTAGGTTACTTAAAGGGCAGGAACATCTGTCATGAGAGTGAAATGCCTTGTGCAGGAAGGGCTGGTTGAGGGAGGCACAGTAGAAGCACGAGGGGTTTATATAACACCATTATATACTGGTGCTGGACAGTAATGCCAGGATTTCTCAGCTTGCAGTAGTATCGTATACTGGTGATGTGATCATGGTTTTTAGTGTGCATTTGTTCCAAACTGTTTCATACTAGGCATTTGATTCAGGAAGACTCTTCCTTGGTTTGGTATGCCCTGAAATTGAAACCGATTCTGACAGAGGTCTACTTACGTTTAATTAATTCCACTCCTGGACCTAAAATTCTGGATTGAGTTTCACCTGAAAATGTTTTGACAGTGTACTAGTTGTTGTTTATTAGCTGATTAAAACTAAAGGGTTAGCCTTTAAAGCTAGGAAGACACTGTAAATTTTACACAATGTGTACTACACTACATGTTTTAATCACTGTTCCTGCATGGCCAGAACCTTCATGTTCTCTGCTCACACTGAACGTAAACACAAAGCTCCCGCTGTCCATGTGACAATTTTAATAAAGAGATGGCTTTATGTTGACAAAGAGAGAGAGGCAGTGTTACTTTGTAAAATGCAAAAGTTTAAATTGCGCTTCTGCTTAAATGGTGAATTTAAGGTGATTGTAAACAAGCTGCATGTTTCTTAATTTTAAATTTTTTTTTTATTATTCATTAGTATACAGGTCACCAGTAGTTTCTTATTGCTGTATGCAGCATTTGAGTGACTTTGTTGTTACAGTATGTATTATGGCCAACAGGCACTTTCAAATGTTTTTATTTCTTGAAAAGTAATCAACAAAAATATTAATTGTGGTTAATACAGAACTGTGAATTTTGTGTACAGTCACATACCCTCTGTTACTATTTTACAAATGCAGCTGTCCTAGTAAATCATTTCAGGCAAAATGTAATTTAAAGCTAACAAAATATGTTGGTGAATGTGCCAGCAGAATAGAGTTTAGTGAATTGAACATCAACTTGATGTTATGGGATTTTTTTTTTTTTCCCCTGCCTTTGCTACGTGAGGTGGACAAATCAGAGGGATAACAACATAAATAGGTTGAGTTACCTCGAGCCTCCAGAACAGGTTTGGTCCTCTGTGACACAGATTTGTGGAACAGTTGGAGAGGTGATTACTATTTAGCTAAATATATTCTCTCCTTTGGTGTTGAAGTGATGTTGTCTAACCAGACTGTAGGTGTTCAGCAATGACATTTGTCATGTTTTGTAGTTGCTCATTCAGTTTTTCCCTCCATTTGACACTTGTGTGTATTTGAATATTGGAATATTATTGTTCAACAAACATAATAGCCGGTCATGTTCTGGTAAACATGGTTTATTCAGTAGGAAAATAAGGGAGGCACAGAGACTCTGTCTCCCCAATGAACACCCTGGTTAGACATTGCACAGCTGAGGTTAAGTATAAACATGAAAGCTGTCATGTCTATGTTTACTATAAAATGTTGGCCCGAGCTTGTTCTGTGTGTCGGACTGAAACAGAGGTGACACGTGTTATTATTTTTGTTCACTATGGGGAAAGATGCCAAACGTACAACCTAGACCAGTATTTAAAGGATCTGAACTCGTTCTACATACAGTTATATTGATGTGTTACAAATAAAAATGTATATTTACTGTGGCAATGTCTTATCTAATCTGGGTTAGAATTGGATTTTATATTAAGACTCACACACACACACACACACACACACACACACACACACACACACACACACACACACACACACACACACACACACACACACACACACACACACAGAGGGCAGTTACCCTGTGCCTGAGGCTCACAACAGAGTTCTGTGGTACAAAATAATAAAAATAAATTTTCAGTGATTAATACGCTTCTCCTCCAGCCTGTGGAAAACTGACGCCTCTACTTAATCATGTCCTGAATCTATTAGAAATTATTGATTTTCTTAGAAAGTAAGAGAAACAGAAAAGTAGACAGATATAGAGACAACGGAGAGACAGATGAAGACGAACAGGGAGAGACAGAATGCACCAATAAAGTTGTCATCTTTCATCAGTAATTGGTAAATGTCGTGCAAAGAAACACACTGAACTTTATTACGAAAAATTGTTAGACGTGCTGAGATGTCTGACAGAAGTATAAGGAATGCATTGTAGTTAACGGCGAGGTTTCTGGCCTCACAAACGCAACATCTCTGATGTGACCCTTTTATGTTTTTGTGTCGGCCACGTCCTGTCTGCTGTGGCAGTGACTGATGTTGAGAGACAAGAGAGTCGCTTTCAAGGAGAAGCCATTCTGGGATCCTAACTACAGAAGAATGGGCAAAAATTCAGAGTGCTCAACCATTGCCAGCTCTTCTCTTAAGTTGTAGAAATCCAAGTCAGACCAGGTCCTGAATACATGTGTGGGTGTAGTGGGTAGAAATGTGTGTGTGTGTGTGTGTGTGTGTGTGTGTGTGTGTGTGTGTGTGTGTGTGTGTGTGTGTGTGTGTGTGTGTGTGTGTGTGTGTGTGTGTGTGTGTGTGTGTGTGTGTGTGTGTGTGTGCACATAGATTTGGTCTAAAGGCCAACGTTTGATTTTAATTCGTACAGACAAATATGGCATTTCATGGTGAGCTGAGGCTGTCTGAGCCTGACGTAGTGATTCGATGACAGCTTTGGTCTGATGTGCCCTGTCTTCTATTTTGTCCATGAATTGTCCCTGTCTCACCGGATTTCTCCAGATACATTAGTCAGTCGTCTGTAACAAGTGAGGGGAAGATAGTTGAGTTTGTTGGAGTTTAAGTTCACAATAATTAATGAGTGTAGAAGCTCTCTCTGGATAGAGTTGTATGTCACAGTAAAATAATGATCTATTTACCTGAACATAAGATACATCTAAGAAATGCTGTAATTGATTATGAATGAAAGGCAGTAGCTCTCTCTAGTTCACTATGTTTATTATGTTTAAGTGGCTGGAAGAAAATTTACCCAACAATTAGTGCAGGTTTAAGCCATGCTCACATCATGGTTGGATGGATGGCCGTCTCGTTCTGTTGGTCCTCCACTTTGGTCCAGATCAAAAACAAAAAAGGACTGTGATTAATTTTTGTACAAATATTCAATGTCCTGTTGATGCACTGCTAAACTCCTGACCAGTCCCACATAGGTCCAAATTTTCAGCAACACAGCTCGCTGCTGAACCTGACCTGTTTCGTGCAAATTGATCTTTAAATCGTGCTCACTTTCACTCATGCCTGTACTCACAGGTTAAGAATAAAAAAAATGCACCTGTTACATAAGAGGATTTTATTATATGTTATATGTTATATGTTGTATCCTTATATATATGTTATAAATGTCTTGGGGCAGTGTGAATGAACAAAACATTTTACAGAGTGGACAACAACATGTCATTGCTAAAAAGACACCAGAGTCAACTGCACGACTCTGCAATTAAAAGTTCAAAGTTCAAATCAGCTGGCGAGCAGGGGTCTGTGACGGGCTGACAAAACACCAGACAAAAAGGGGCAAAATGGAGCAGGCAAAGTCCAAAAACACCGAAAAAAAAAAAATCACACAAAATCAAAACAGACAAACAAAAGGCTGGAAAGCCACAGCAGAGAATACTCAATAGACAACCTAGTCAGCCTCCCATTTACCACCGCTGGCCTTTTGGGAGCTAAATTAGTTGCTGGCTTTGATGTTGAAATACTGTAGGTTCCTCTTGTCTTATATTAGTCTTATTTTTGGTGGATCCCTTCGGTCATACTGTGTAGTATACGCTGCCTCATTATAAGCACAGTCAAGAATCCTTAGATTAACCTTTATTAATGGAAGTTAATATTAATTAATTAATATTAATTAATTAATATTCACAGCTTGTATGACTGACATCACCCACATCAGTGTGGTACCATTCAGATTGTCGGTAGTTCAGTGTGCATTTTAATATTCATCATTATTAAGTGCCCAACATGTTTGTTCAGGCTTTTTCTGAATAGTAATGAAACTGAGTAACAGAACAACACAGAAATCTGTCAAAACCGTTATGCATGGATGACGAGTCATCATTCACTCTCAGCTGTTCACCATGATGAGCGCAACTAATGGAGAAATAATGGTGCGTACTGGAGTCTTTTTCCTCTGCTAAGATTCATTTTGCCCTCAGTATTGCTGTTATGAGTTATCAAGTGAAGGCATTAACACCTGAACTTTGATTAAGAGAATATTGTTATCAGCACAGCTGCCATACTCCATCCTCCGTATTGTCGATTGAATGTCACCTCCTTTAATTAGCCCGCAGGTCGGGAATCAGCAATCTGTTTTGTGGCCAGACTTGCCTGCGAAACTGCGCTTCGGAAGGGAGAACAGATATTTCTCACAGTGTGATTAACTCAGAAGACTTGACTGATTTGTTAGAACATAGATGTAGTGCCCTGTAAGTTTTCATTTTCTTTTACCAAGATGCCAAAGGTTGCTGTGTGTAACTGGGGCAAAGATAGTTTTCCTTGTTTGTTGTAACTGAACAGAAGCATGTAAAGAAAAGAAAAAACAGTTTAATTGCTGTGAACAAATAAGATACTTGACAATGAAATTGTACAGAGACTATAATTTTGGACCAGCCAATCACAAGGTGGTGCACCATTGATCAGCCAATCACACTGTTTACCAATTTTGGCAGAAGGCAGTCATTCGATGTACAAATGACTTACTAATCTTGCAAATATAGATCCTCCTTAATCCTCTCTTCATCTGTTCTCAACAACAGCAGCCACAGATGCACTTCTAGTTCCCGATTTTCACTGAACTTCTGAATATTTCATCATCATTTCATTGGACTTAAGCCGCAGTCACTGAATGGAACTCACACTGAGGTGCTTTTAAGATATTATAATGTTAAGCAAGCTCAGCCGACTGATGTTCATGTTGTTTAAGGCTTTGAAGAAATATTTTTGATTGTTTGACACCCTCCATTAAAATGTGTTGGAACCATCCAACACATTACAAAAACCAAACTCCATTATATATAATTACTGAAACGTGTATACAGGAACTAAGTTAATAAATAGTAGTTACTGGACGTAACTCCATTTTGTGAGTATGTGTGTATTTTGTTTTTTTCCGTGGGGGTGGGGGTCTAGTTGTGGGTGTGGCTTGCCCGACGATGATAGGGGAAACACTGACATAGCTTCAGCCGGTGCTGTTTGTTGGAGGATCTTTGTTGCATGTCTTGCCAGTTTCTCTCAACGTTAGAGAGCAACGCAACAAAAACAACTATCAGGTTTAATTTGAACCTGCTATCAATTTGCTGTTGGAATTGACATTAATAAACCTGCCAACTGCAACATTTGTCACTTTGAAAGTGATGCGCAGCACCTGCTCAGAATGACAAAATGCGAGTTGAATATTTTGCTAACTGATCTTTACTAATAAGACAGCAAGATAACAGTTCTGTAACGATCAGAGCGAGTCCATGTCAGAGCAGACTCAATCACCAGTGCAACCAAATCATTTTTGCATTTCATTTTCCGTCCTATTTAGTGAAATGCTCACGTTACAGAGCCCGTGGTAAAGGAGAGCAGTAACAGCTGAGGCAGAGGTGGACAAAACGTTGTCCAATAAAGAAAGGATCAATTTTTTATCCGTTTTGTTTTAGTTGCCGCTGACCCTTGAAACGACACAGTTCTCCTGCATTAATTTGTGCATTTGTGCTGTTTTTAAAAATTATTGGCAGGAAGGTTGTGAGAAGATGTCACAGTTCTTCTGTGGATTTAGTCTGTGCCCGTGTCCTCTGTCTTTTAAGGTAGTCACAGAATGACTCGATGATGCTGAGATCAGGGCTTTGTTCTTCTAGTCACTGAACATCGTTCTTCTTGCCGCTGGCCGAATCTTTGGCGTCACTGTAAAGCTACAGAATGAGTTTGGATGTCAGTCGTATCCGTGATGGTATGGAGGCACAATGCATAAGATTCTTAAGGTCTATATAAACAAATAAATGGCCATATTATTCCCTTGATCTTGACCTGGACAGTTTTCACACACACTGACAGACAAACAACCACACACACTCACACACTCTGACATGTATTCACTGACATTTAGATAAGTTTGGCCCTAGGGTCACTGAGAATATTTGAAACCATAAATAAAACCTCAAATGACAGCTGTCATTTACTTAGAGGTAAAATTGTCAAACAGCTCTGACAAGACAAAGGTACTTATTGTACTTATTTATGTACTTATATATGTAATAATAATAATTAAATATAATATATGTAATTATATATAATTATATATAATATATATAATAATAATAATAATAATAATATGTACTTATTGTCACAGCCTACAAAATTTAATAAACCCTAAAGATGTCCTTTAATTAACAAGCCATCTGTGTAAGAGAAATCTTATTTATATTGAAATGTGCTCATACTAAAGTGACAACTCTGAGTTCTGCTCTTCATGTCAATGCTGTTTTTTCCAGCAGATAACACAAATTCTCTGCCCTTTCAGATATTTTTTTCCCCGTGGCCCCGTGGTCTGTTAGTGGGATTTCACAAGTGTCAGAGCCAGATGGTGTGTGTGTGCATTGTTGTATGTTTTAAACAGAATAGAACAGGTGTGCCTCTCCATGCTCTGCAGTATTGAGTAATTACACATTAACATTCATCCACATTCACATGAAAGCCACATTGAAAGGCAGAGTAGTGCTCTGAAATGCTCTTGTTACCTAACCCACCCTCCTCCTCGTCTGTCTTAGTTAACAGCTCTCCTGGTGTCTAAATACCAGCCTGGTGATTAATGGTGGGATGTAAGTCCCGTTGTGTCTCTGTCACATCATCTATCATACAGTCCACAATGACCAATTGAAATGACAAGATGAATGAAGCTGATGAATGGCGTCTGCTGGCCTCTTACTAAGCTTGCGACAACTGTTTAACTTTTTATTATTGGTTAAATCACTCCACCTGGATTCTGGTTACCACACAGCTCCGGCTAAAAACCAACATGACTCCCAAACCCAAGGATTAGTCTCATCTCTTAGTTTTTGTCCCTTTAGCTAAAAAAAAAAATTAAAAAAAATTGATTTATTGTGGTATTTATATTGTATTATTTGTCGTCCATTGATACAGAATAAGCAGAGGCTAACTTCTATAACTTAATACCTAAACAAGTCATACACATCCGGTTTCCACCCATTAGCTTGGATGAAGAACAAGTGCCATATTTTCATGGAGGTGTTTATTTGTTTTCTGCCCAAATTCAATGTCTTTGTTGTCACCTGTCAAAATGAACTAAATCAGAGAAATAAATGCTTCATGGAGTGACTGAACTGCTGCACATAAGTAGTGTGAACATGCCCACAGGGCTCTACAAGGACGCACAGTGTAATCAGAGAGCTAGCATATTACATCTGGAGCTGAACCTACATCACACCCTGACCTTTGTGAAAGGCAATTCATTGCTTTTTGCCGCCACAAAGGGGCTCTTGGCTCACTTTCCAGAGTCGTGAACTGCCCTTCTCACCAATGAAGGGCGGAGTCACTCCCTTTCCTTGATTGTTAACTGAAAAGTCTTAAGATATTACACCAAAATATTCACCTCTGGTAGCTCACTGTTGGCCATTTTCATAGTTATAAATTATTCCTTTTGGGCTATTAATCTGTATTTTAAAAGTAGAATATGTGATTGCTTCCTAACTGTGTGTCTCATTTTGTGACACTGCAATGTGTCCCCATATTACCCGTACATTCATTTATTATGGTTGTAGGGCTGCACCTATTATTTTCATTATCGATTAATCTGTCTCTCTTTTTTGTTTTCTCGATCAATTGATGAACTGGTTGTCTTTAAAATGTCAGAAAATGCCAATGTTTCCCAAAAGCCCAACATGCAGCCTAAAATATCTTGTTTGATCCCAACAAACTGTCCAAAACCATAGATAGTCAGTTTATTTTCATTGAGGACTCAAGGAACCAGAAAATATTCTTATTTAGTCAGCTGAAATTAAAGCATTTGAATTCATAACTATCAAACGATCAATTTTCTGATATAATTGGTCATTTTAACCATGTGTGACTAAAATACAAATTCTATTGGACACAACATATTTCACCAAACACGAAGGTCATCTAAAATATAAAGGCTACACTGGAAATATTAGTAAGACTTTTGAAAGGATATTTGATCCAAATTCCGGATTCACCTGAGGCCCCAGGAAATATTAGTGCTATGTCAACAAGGCCATCGTCCAACAATTCAGACCACCTCTCCTTGGGTTTGGGGTTCAGCTAAGTCCACTGTCGTTCCCAGGGGTCATCCACACGGGGATGGCTCAGCCGGCGGATCCTAGCCGCTATGCTTGACCTCCCGGCAGTCTGAAGTAATTGGCAGTCGGAAATCTCACCTCTCATCTACAAAGGAATGGGTCTGTGCTCAGCATAAAAATAACGTCTCTTCCATTTACACTTCAGAACACTGGCACTTGTTATTGAGCTTCACCAGCAGAGAGAGAAAGAGGAGGAGAGAGAGAGGGTGAAGAGTGGACATGTGATCAGTCCAGTATTTATCTCTACTTCTGAGAACAGATGCAATAAAAGATAGTCAAGCAGAGTTTTTTCATGTTATGCAGATTTAAAATACTTTGATTCAGCTTTTTAGCTAAAGAAATTCAAATGAGGAATGACAATATCTAATTTTCTTTTATCAGTTTTGTATTTTTCAACACTTAACATGTTCACAAGAGAACCGTAGCATGTAAGCGTGCCTTGTTAACATTGAGATTAATATGCAGCTCTTTGTGGTATTTGGTCTGTTGTTTTGTAGCTCTCCTGGCATAAACACAAACAGACATGTTACATTAAATACTCTACTTTGAATAATAATTTGTGTTTCACATCTTGTAAGGATCCTTAAACATCCGCTCCTTCCTTTCCATTAATTACCCATGAATATGCAAATGTATTTCATTGCAGAAGTGTAACTGCAAAACACTAGATGGCTCTTACTTCACAGTAAATGCTGTTCTTAGTATTTGTGCTCTGTAAAAGTTTTCAGACCTGTATAAATCTATTATTGGACCAGGATCAGCTTCCAAACCATTTGTGATGTCACAAATCATGCTTGTAGGCCCACCCATTCAAATTTGATATCCAGTGAGCCCAGAGAAACTTTTAACTCATTGTGAAAACGGTGTCCTAGTTTTATCCTCCTCACAAACATCAGTGAAGCTCAAACATTCAACTGCAGGAGCAAGAAGAAAAAACATATTTTTGAGTGGAAAAGAACTTGAAGTGTTCAACAGCTGAACAAAATGACCTGCAAGTGCAGGTGAAAGGTCACATCAACATCCTTTGAACATTGTGCATGTTTGTACCAAATTTGGTTGAAGTCAATGGAAAAGCTCCTGAAATGAAACCTGATGCTACATGATTTACTACATATTCTATATAATGAAAATGAACAGATGTGCGGTATTAAATATTATTTTATTGCAAAAACATTCGAGTGAATGGTGCTGTGGTTGCTCACATTCAGTGGTTGAAAGCAAAAGCAAAAGTCTGTCAGTGGACCTCTTGAGTTGAGATTATTTTGTTTCAACAGGTGAACACATTACAATCTAATCGTGTCCTCCGGGCCTGCGGAGTTTAGACTCTCGGATTAAACCTGACAATTTTAAACTGCAGAGGATGTCAGTCTGTACTTCACGTACTCGTGTCGTCCTAGATTCTTGCTGTCACAGTAAAGTTGCTAGGCAACAGGAAGAGACGCTGCACAGATCTGTGAGCGCCACAAACAGCTTTCCTTTGATAATACAGATATCTCAAAACTGAAACTAGCTACATAACAATATATCACATTTGTGACCAAATGTTATTTTATAATGTGGTCGAGCCCTTTAAACTTTGACACTGAGCAGTTACTGTGTAGGGAAAAAAAATGCAAATATTAGGATACCTGTGTGTAGAAGGTTTGTGATCTCCACCGGGGCAGTACTTGTGCACAACTACAGCACATACTAAAAACACATGCAGCCTGTCAACCCACACCTTTACATATGACTGAGCAGCTCTCCTAGCTGTTTATTTATTCAGTTAAGCTGTGTCTCAGATGGGTGTGGTGGAGGGAGAGTTAAATTTAGCCCCTGTATGAAAATTACAGAGCTGATGGCAGAGATCTGACCAGGAAAATGAGACTTGTAACTTATGGGTGCGCAGATCAGCTATTTAAAATGTGATGTGTTATCCCAGTTTGAAGATCGGTACAGCAAAGTCCTATTATCTCTGCTAATGACTTCATCATTCAAAGTGAACAAGCTTTATTCACTCCCTTCAAGGTTTGGAGAACAAAAAGCCAGACTGGGGGAAAGCTGAGTGGTTTTTTTTGTTTTTGTGTTTTTTTTCAGCAGCGAGCTCACAGGAAATCATAGACCACTCACTGCTACTTCTCGAGTGCTATTGAGTGGGAAGTTGAAGGAGTTCACCACAGTTAGACTGTTTTTTTTTCTATTCAGTTTGTCTCAGGGGGAGAAAAGATGTTTCATCAATTGAAAATTTGGGAAAAATTCCAGACACAAGTGTTTTGGGATTTAAAAATTAACCATTGAACAGGCTTCAAATGAATGACATGCTTGACTGAATGAAGCCAATCCCCTGGATAGTTTACCAGATAGGTATCACTTTTGGAGCAATTGGGCTCCTTGAACCGATGGCGCGATCAATCACAGCAAATTGTGGGTTCTGACCTAAGTTTGGTACACAGGGAACTGTGCAGTGCTTGGAAATATGAAAAATATCTTTCTAGACACCAGTGAAGGGCTGATGAAATTGAGCAGAGTAAACAAGACGGCTCAGCTTTCACTTGCGCGCACCTACAGGTTCTGTGATTGACAAGTGCATTAAAGCCTCAGCAATGAAAAGAACAGGCTTCATCAGCTGTTGGCTCTGCCTTGTGGAGAACAAAAAGGCTGCAGCATGTGATTAGATTGATTGACACCGCTCACAGGTTAGCTGGCACACCAGAGGGAGCGTGTTTACAAAGCTCTAGATGCAACGGTGTAACCTAAACCACGGCTACATTACAGTCCGCCAAAACAATGGTACGAGATAGCTCTGAGGGCATCAATATTTAAGCGAGCAGGCAGGAGGACGAAAAGAGCTCGTCCTGGTTTATCTATCCCAAGAGGGGTCAGGCACTCCAGCAGACTAATTGCATTACATTACTATGCAGGGGTGTAATTAACACCTTATTCCTTTGATAGTGCTCAGAGAGGAAAGGCCGCATGTGACCATACTTGCCTTTTGAACCATCGGGGGCAATAAAGTGAACTCTCTATTCAGTTCAGATCGAACTCCTAGGTGTGTACAGTATTGTAAAAAGAGCTTATTTGCTGAAGCACTGTGGATTGATACTGTTTGAATTCACAGTGAGCGTTAGAAGAAAATTGTAATACTTTATGTTGCTTTATCGCTGCGCTACAGTGTTAAAAGACTTGGAAATCTGGACACAGAAATACTGAATTGTTTCTGTACTGTTTTATGATCAACAGCCTCAGGGTGTCGAGTCTAAATGAAATGTTTAGATTCCAAATGGAATTTCAAATGCAAAGTAATTCACTATGCAAATATGCTGACTCTTGCTGTTCGTTATGCCTGGATTAACAGCCTAAAAGTAGATATCTTGTAAATTGTCACAGAGGAAGCTCTGCAGAGTATGGTTGCTGTTATATTGTTTTCCATTTACAGCACAGAGAAGCTTAGATCACAGTGTGTAGTGCACGGCTGAATATGTGACAACTGTAAATTTTCTGCACATATACTGTACCTGTGTGTGTTTTTATAATTGGATTTCCTTTGGTTTCTAAATTGAACAATTAAGTGTTCAGAGGCTTATTCAAGTGGGCTGATGAATTTAAAGTCTTGCTTAATTGGATGGAGAGAATTGATGGTCTTCTCTCAGTCAGTAAGTGGGCAGTCTCTCTCTCTCTCTCTCCCTGACATTTTAATGCGTTTCATTTTCATTCCAAATGTTGTACATTTCTTCTTTACTCTGCACTTCAACCTGTCCCCTGTCGCTCAGTCAGAAATAAAATGTCATGTACCACTTGTTGCATGTCAGGTTACCATGAAAGAAGCTTTTTGGGTGGATAACTAAAATGTTTAAGTTTAGTTCTTGGTGAGAAATGCCAGTTGTATTTGTCTAAAAGGAGACTGTTTCTGTGTCCAACATGAATATCTGTTCTGTTACATTTCTTCCCAAGGTCCACACATAGCTGTTTGACTATTAAATGGAGTGCATTTAAGCAGTTTTTCCTCCAGTGGTACAGAATGTGGGGACAGACACTGAGCATAAAGTACCTGTACTGACCTGAAGTGACAGAATCATATCTAATACAATTTTTCATTTTTAAGGTATCCAAAGTTATCGGAAGTTGATTTTAATTACTTTTTTGGAGAAGTTTTGCTTTCTCTGCTGTATGTGTCGAGTCTAACAGGCAGTGGAGGCAAGAATCTCCGTTCATTGCATTTTTTCCCCCCGATGCTGGTAATGAGCATTTTTACATGTTATGATAACCATCAATTTTAATACTAGAGTATTCTGTGATACCAGTATATTGCTGCAACCCTAGTGAGCACCTCATCAGACCCATTTGAATGGTACTGAAAATGATGATTCAGAGGTCTGGAACCGGTCTACATCATATAAATAATACCCGAAAGTGACAGTAAAAGAAGACATTCAAACTCTTGGAGACATCCATACATAGAAGCTTTCTTCACACCTACACTTTCAGCATCTGTCATCTCGTTGCCCGGAGCCCCGAGCATTTTCTGGAACAGAGGCTTCAATATATGCAGACAGAGACGCACAACAACACAGACTTTCACTGACATTCACCCTTTTTAACCAACTGTAAGTACATCTTAATTCAGCCACAAATCCAGCTGTGGAAAAATCAACAGCATCCTTTTTTATTATGGGCATAATGTAAGTAACTAACCATGCAGCCTAACATGGCATGTTTCGCAATTCATTGTTTACATTTCATCAGGTTATTTGAATTGACAGGCTAACAATAGTCAAAAGGTCAATAGGTTAACTGCATATATCTGCGATAACATCTGGATCATGCAGTCACTGTGCTAAACCAAAGCCACTTTAATTTTTTAGTTTTTAGCTCATTTTCCAACACAACTGACTGTGAGCCCAGTTAAATAACATCATGACTGTAGATAAAAAATAAAAACAAAACACAGGACGTGTGCATCAATTTAAAGTGTATTCTGAAGCTTCCACCATCATTTGGTGTATTTGCAGCAGCTTTCTGTAATGTATTGTGTCTGTATCTGCAGTGACTTTTTAAAAATCTTGGTAGGCAAATGAACATTGAAGGAGTGCTGTCAGTTTTGCCATATTCTTCTTGCTTCTTGTGGACATTTTAACAAATCAGCAGCTTGCCTGTGCTCCCCCTCTCACTTATTGTTCAGAAGCACATTACACGTAAATGGAAAGCTGAGTAACTAGCTGCTTGTAATGGAACTCTGGTTTATGTAATGTTAGAAAAAAAAAAAAACACCTCGAGGAGAAGGATGAAGAGTGTTCAAGCTCAGCCAGCATCCTCAAAAGTACCTATTCCTGCTATTTTCCCCTCAGCTGATAATTCGGCCTTAATACAGCCACCCAGCAGCACTTTTCAATCACTGTGGAGGACATTGTTTGTACAGCAGTTTAAGAGAAAGGTCACAAGGAAGAGTGTCCTTCCATCACTTGTTGAAGCACTTGACACCTGCCCCAATGTGTTAGTTCCCAAGATGAATGGTCACCTCGGGCCCTCATCACACCACCTGTGACAAGCTGTGTTATCGAAAGACTCGTCTTGGCCATCAGTCGGATATTAACTGGTATCATCAGTGGTGACGCCGGCTCCAAACGCTGTTCAGCTCAAAGAAAATGGCCCAATGCACTGGACCATAATAACATAATGTGTAATTTTCAAATGAAACCAAAATAAAGCTATATTGACTATTACTGTTTATTGGGCATGTTTTTTAATGAAGACTTAATGGGTGTGATTAAATTTTATAATGTTATTTCTGCGACCCTGAAAGGATAAGCAGGTTTAAAAAATGAAGGGATAGTCATTTCTGCATCTGCCAGGTGTGTGTGTGTGTGTGTGTGTGTGTGTGTGTGTGTGTGTGTGTGTGTGTGTGTGTGTGTGTGTGTGTGTGTGTGTGTGTGTGTGTGTGTGTGTGTGTGTGTGTGTGTGTGTGTGTGTGCGCGTGTACGTGCGTGCGTGCCTGCTTTTTGCTGTTGGGCCCGGCAGTGTCTGTCGTTGAGCTGTTTTTTGTATCTTCACATATTGTTCAGTCTGACTCACTGGATGTAGGATGTTGGTATAAATGTGCCATTGGCCGACTATTTCCGTCAACAATACCCACTTTTTCTGCTATCTGTTTGTCAACCTTTTCAAAATCCCCGTTGCAACAAAAAACGACAACCTCCCAGCTAGCAACCTCCAGTCTGAAAAGGCAAGTTCTGACTATGATTTGGATCGGGCAAAAGGCAGGACCTGCTTTGTTCTTTTTGCTCTTTTACAGGGAAGTAGCCATTTTAATGCCCAGCTCACCTCCCTATACTTGCAAATGTTCCATCAAAACAAGTTCCCCCTCAACACTATTTTTCAAGGACACCTTTGCTGCATCCTGAGCTTAGTGCCGCCCAAGAAGATTGTGATTGGTTTAAAAAAATATAAACAAGTCAGAGCGGTTTTTTTTTCCCCCTATAGCAGAATGATATATGGGTGCAGCCAGACTACTTTCCACTGCTGCCACAGCATGGTGGAGAGTAGTCTGGCTACATATGATTTAATGCTGCAGCTGTTGTGTCATCCAGCTCTGTGTTTGGTGTGTGTGTGTGTGTGTGTGTGTGTGTGTGTGTGTGTGTGTGTGTGTGTGTGTGTGTGTGTGTGTGTGTGTGTGTGTGTGTGTGTGTGTGTGTGTGTGTGTGTGTGTGCATGCGTGCGCGTGTGTGTTGCTTCTTCTGTTTGTGTCCTGCAATGTTATTACAGTTGTTTTCAGTTCATATGATACCAACATTTTTGAGTTTAAAATAAGACAACAACAATGATCCCTTAGCGGATAACCAAAATTTTGTGCCAATTTTAACATTTGACAATCAGGGGAAAAGATAATCTTGTTGTTACTGTCTAATGTGTAATCAAGTTTGCATCAGTCAGCCTCCAATAATAATGCCCTGATTTTGAAGATGGCATTAAGAAATTAATGGTCTTTGGTTGCAACTATTGTGCAATTTAATTTGTGGAAATTTCCCACAGCCCAGGTGATGTCTTGAGATGTTTTCATTTGTTCAACTAACAAATAAATGAAAACATTTGAAAAATTTAAGAAAAAGTAAGAGAAATTGACATATAGCCACAAACAATAACCTCATTTTTCAAATAGTGGATGCTTAATTTCTGTTGATCGATTAATTTAGAAAATTCTAGACAGGCTAATTTTCTGTGAACCCGCCCAATATGAGGCTATTAGCTGCATCAGTGACCCACACAACAACACCCTGTTTGATAAGCAGCTGTGATGATGAACTTACAGACCTGAGGCGCAAACATGCGCTACCTCCGTGAGGGTCCTGTATAATTTCCTTCTCGATTTATCTGGTTCAGATGTACCAGAACGTGTGCTTAAAGCCAGCAGCATACATCATTATTCAGAACATTACTTTCTGATGGCAGCCCACAAAGTTGCTTTTGCCTTTAACTGCACCCATAAATCAGTGAAAAGCTTTTAAGTTTCGTTATGGGATGGCGGCATTATCCATCATTTGTCTAAGTTCAGGTTTGTTGTCTGGTCTGCGCACTAAAAAGGGAATATTTAAAGAGTGAGATTGTCTTTTGTCAAAACTAGTAATGCTTAAAGTGCTTCCTCTCTTCAGAAGTGTTGAGTGAGAATAATGAAAATATTGAACTTTTAAATAATTCATCTGGGTTTGGTCAAAACATTTTTTCTCATTCAAATATTTATTGCATTTTTAGATTGGGTTCATTTAAGTTCACCGTGCTACTAATGTGTTTGAGTTACTTAAAATATTTCCGTCCCTGTATACGGTATGGTAATAGATCGCTGTGCTAATGCTTCGATCCAGAGGAAAAGATGTCCAACTGTGGTCAGATCTCCTCTAAATCAGGTCTTTAGGGTTTAGCTTCGCTCGTTAACTGCTTCCTTTAGCCCAAATATGAAATCGGGCTTGTGCAAAATAAATGTTCTGTTCATTATAGGAACTTGAACTTTGCTGGAGGTTTTAATGGTCCTCTGACTCTCTGCCAGGGGTTTTCATTCAGCTTTGATCTTCATCTCCCACGGTACAAAACAGTGTGTTCACGTGTCCAGCTGGACAGATGGAGAGATTCCTGTGAAAGTGGCTTTTTTCTTTTTCTTTTAAGATATAGACTGTGGAACATGCTATCAATCATTTGTTTAAACTCTTAATCATCCAAGCCCACCAGTCGACTAAGGCTAAAACTACTCTTCGACTTCACTGATATCGTCGCGCTAACAAGCCTTACAGCATGCTTTAATTATGTGATACAGTTTAGTCAAATGAAGCACACAATCACTACAAGGCTTTATTTTCATACTATCAGATTTTGGGGGAGGAAAGGCTATTATAAATTATGTTAACCATTTTCAGGGTGATTGTTTTTCTTTCTTTTTGTTTTGTAATTAGCTCTCTGATCACAAAATATACTATTCTGGTGGAAAGCTTCAGTCAATTAACTCAGATTGCAAGAGCAAAAACAACGACCATTAATCATTAAGCAGTGTGCTGAAACCATTCACAGGTCCTGTGGTTCTGTCTGTCTGCTTTCTGATTATAAAATTTTAACATTTGTTTAGATAGTTTGAAAAGGAAATCCTGTCATTTTATCAGTATATGGTTGTTGTAATTGATGATTTACCACACAAACAGCAGAAATATTCTCACTGTGAGCAATAATCCAGTTCGGTGCAATTTGAGCATAACATGCAGCATTAAAACATTCATTTTCATAATTTTTGCACATGGCTGCAATTCTCTTTGCTTGTACTGCACTGCTCTCTCTGATAAGACACCTTCTCATAAATCAGCCTTACAGTGTTTACAAAATCAGCTTTAAGTAGATATTTTACAAGAATATTTTTTTTGAAAAAAAGATTGTTCCAGACGTTTCATGATTACTTTTTTGAACCCAAATTCATCATAAACTCATTAGTCTGAGTTTAATGTTATTTAGATGATATGTGAAGTTATATTGCCTGCTGCCAGCTGTTCACTCAGAGAGTGATAACTATACGCCACACATGCTGTATGGTTCTCTGTTCCTCCAGCCACTGAATGAGTAATAATGCTCCTTTAAATGGAGGTGAAAGAGTGTGACACTGAGTGCCATTATCAGAGACACCAGTTTCTGTCTGAGGCCAACTAAAACGAGCACAAAAGAGTGATGGGGTGCTGAGAGAAGATAAGGTGCATTCTCACCATCTCTTCAAATTACAGACCTTGAGAATTCAAGGGAGGCTCTGGCTCTTGTATTAAAGGTTTTAAAATGGAGTAGCATTTTTATTTCTTCTCCCTGGACCTCATTTTATCTGCTCTGATCCTGATGGTACAATTGGTTTCAAGTACAAAAGTGTCTCTGCCTTCACTTCACTGCTTTGCTTTTGTCAGATTATGTGTGTGCGCATGCACGTCTCTATGCATCTTTACCCTTTTGTGTGTGTGTGTGTGTGTGTGTGTGTGTGTGTGTGTGTGTGTGTGTGTGTGTGTGTGTGTGTGTGTGTGTGTGTGTGTGTGTGTGTGTGTGTGTGTGTGTGTGTGTGTGTGTGTGTGTGTGTGTGTGTGTGTGTGTGTGTGTGTGTGTGTGTGTGTGAAAAAAGCATATGTGCAACGAAGCTGTTTGGGTCCTTCCTCTGATTTGATAGGACAGTCATTACTGCAAGAATACAGGGTCAATTGGGAGACTTGGTTCAGCAAAGGCATTGAAGTGTAAGAAGAGGATGAGAACATTGCTTTGAAACCTCTAATACCCTGAGGGGGAAAGGATTGTGAGAATGTGAGAGCGAGCAGGTATGATAAATACGCCGGGTGGTTGAGCTAAAGAAACGGCACGCAGTCTTCAAAGTTAGTATGAGAGACCATGCTTCTAGTGATGGGTGACATTTTATTGATCTGCAGCCAAGTTGGAGAGAGCTAAGCAGCAGCACATGAGTGAGGTAGCATTACGTGACTGGGCACTTAAATTGTGACAGTGATGGACTTTTTCTCTCCGGGTCCTTGTCTTCTTCTCAATTGTATCTGTCTGCCTTTCTATTCTTTTTCTGTTTCCCTCATCACTCTCCTCTCAGTGATTGAAATATCTCAAAATCTCAAAGAAGTCCTAGAGAGGCAGTTGAGAAAAGTGAGCAGGGGAGCCATTGTGCGCTTTAATGGAGACCTTGGACACTCCTCTGCCCAAAGGGTCCACCGTGTTTGTTTTACTCAAGACATGCTGTATTTGCCACACAGATTCACATAAACACAAGGAAAAAAAACAAAAAAGAAAGGTGTCCTCTTCTCCTTTAGAGGCAGGGACCTTGAGACAGCTGCTGTGAATGGCAGAAAAACAATGAAGCACTTTTCGTCCTCCAGTGAGGAGGCGTTGCCAGGCAGCAGGAGCATGACGTTGTTACTACCACCACCACCACCCCCCACCACCCCACCCCCTCCACACACACACACACACACACACACACACACTTGGTACTGGTGTTCAAGAGAGATTTTCTATGTCTCTCCTGGACCTTAAAACATGTTGACATGAATGTTTATTTCTCTGTATGTGTGCGACTTCATCTCTTGATTTTTTTTTTTTTGTAATGAAAAATCTGCATTTAATGAGCGCTTCATCCCTCCTGCACTTCAGAAATGGATCTCAATTTCAGGATGGAGAGAGAAAGTGAGACTCATGGTAAGACAGCATATTGAATATAAGATCATATTCAATACAAGTTGGGTAATATTCTTAAATATAAAGCTTTGTATAGAACCTCAATACTTTTTTCATATTCAATGAATGATGTAGCACTATTATGGCGTAGCCTCCGTCCATTCATATATTGCAATATTTTTAACAATTACACATTTGTAACACATTTTGATACAGATTATCATATTAATTGTCTTATTATTCTTGACGGTCATCCAAAAGTTTTGAAATTTGTATTTAAACCATATAGAAAGCCAAAACCATTAAAGAATGAATGAGGCAAAGCAAGTTTACAATGTCAAACACAGTTCACACAAGTGTACTGTATAATGCACTGAAAACATGAAAAAAGAAAGACAAGCATCAAAATAGTAACTGCATCAGAGCATTAAAATGTAAATTATCAGAAGGGAAATCTTTTTTTTTTATTAAAAGTAAAAAAAAAAGTTAATTAAAACTAAATATATCCTTGTACATTCTTAATTGTTTGTATCATTTTAGATCTATTATTCATCATAACAGTTAATTATTGATCAGTATCTAATATGACCTCAGTATCTCCTGGCTGGTGCGACGTCTCTATCGTCTGTAACGCACAAGTTAAAAACTGGCACTGAATGTGATGTTGTTTACTTTTATTGTAAAGATACCTTGTCTGCAACACATTTCATAAAAAAATTATCCAATAGCTGTGAAGACATTTTACTAACAAACACATAAGTGAGCTTCAATGTGTCATTACAGGAAAAGTCAGGGGATCATTAATGTCACTGGGTTACGTCCTCTGAATAATTGTTCATGCTAGTTGCTGCAGTTTTTCAGTCTGGGTGAAAGCAGAGGACAGTGGTGGAGCATCTCCACAAACCTGGATACAAAGTGTTGCTCTGGTTTCTGCACTTATATAGTAAAACTTCCAGTGATACTCAGCCCTACTTAGGCAAAATACAGCTTTTATAAACACTTAGATGCACACGGCCACACATGGTCCCCAAATCCTCATCAGTAATCCAGTCTTATTTTCAGGTATTCAGTGTTTATCAGTGCACTTTATAACTGAGTTGTGCCTGTCAGCTGCTCAATAAGATCCTGTGACTCATGTCAGAGCAGAGCCACTGCCTCAGTCACTCTCCTGTAATCCTCCAATTCTCCCCTGGCCTCCTCTTTCTTTAATAAATCTTCTGTATATAAATATAGTAGGTTTTTTTTATCTGTCAAATCACTAATGCTGATAGCTGTTATCAGCCCGTACAGCAAAACCATTGCAGCGGATTTGGAGTTGTGGCCTTTTAGCTCGAGCTTGCTGTGAAAGCAAAGACTCACAATGACTCTGGATTGGAGTAATACGGAGACTGAATGAGATCTAGACAGAAATCATAAAACACTAGAGACTGAAAAGGATTATGATAATATGTGCTAATTTTGTGTTAATTCTTATTCTGAAGACTAGTTCTCAGAGCCACAGCGCCAACTCAGAACTGATTTGTGCAGCTACAGTATATCTATCTTGACTTCCCACCCACTCCCCCCAAGCTGTTTCCCTGCTGTCTTGACTGAATATTGATGTAGCTCAATATTTATATGTATTCCACATCACATTTTTATACATTTAGATTTATCTGCTTTAGCCTGCTGAATCTATCAATTTTCCTCAAACATAAATTTGATGCAATTAATGCATTGACAAGCAGCATAAACAATGCAATCTTATCATATAAGTGCAATTATTGAAGCGCCACCTGTTTCTGTCTTATTCTCCACCAAATTGTATTAAGTCAGTTAATCAAAAGTTATTTGAACTCTGCACACATTTATAAAGGAATAAACAAGTAGCATTACTCATAGTTCACAGTTTCCCTTTACATAGTGCATCTGGAAAGTATTCACAGCGTTTCACTTTTTCCACATTTTGTTATGTTACAGCCTCATTCCAAAATGGATTGAATTCATTTTTATTTATTTTTTTTTCAAAATTCTACACACAATACCCCATAATGACAAAGTGAAAAAATTGTGTTTATAATTTTTGCAAATCTTTAAAAAAATAAAGAACAAAAATATAACACGTACATAAGTATGGACAGCCTTTGCTCAATACTTTGTTGAAGCACCTTTGGCAGCAATCGGTCGTTGTCCTGCTAGAAGATGAACCTTCGCCCCAGTCTGAGGTCCAGAGCACTCTGGAGCAGGTTTTCATCAACGATGTCTCTGTACATTGATGCATTCATCTTTCTCTTGATCCTGACTCGTCTCCCAGTTCCTGCCACTGAAAAACATCCCCACAGCATGATGCTGCCACCACCATGCTTCACTGTAGGGATGGTATTGGCCAGGTGATGAGCGGTGCCTGGTTTCCTCCAAACATGACGCTTGGCATTCAGGCCAAAGAGTTCAATCTTTGTTTCATCAGACCAGAGAATTTAGTTTCTCATGGTCTGAGAGTCCTTCAGGTGCCTTTTGGTAAACTCCAGGCAGGCTGTCATGTGCCTTTTACTGAGGAGTGGCTTCCGTCTGGCCACTCTACCATACAGGCCTGCTTGGTGGAGTGCTGCAGAGATGGTTGTCCTTCTGGAAAGTTCTCCTCTCTTCACAGAGCAACGCTGGAGCTCTGTCAGAGTGACCATTGGGTTCTTGGTCGCCTCCCTGACTAAGGCCCTTCTCCCCCGATCGCCCAGTTTGACCGGGCGGCCAACTCTAGGAAGAGTCCTGGTGGTTCCAAACTTCTTCCATTTACGGATGATGGAGGCCACTGTGCTCATTGGGACCTTCAATGCTGCAGACATTTTTCTGTACCCTTCCCAGATCTGTGCCTTGATACAATCCTGTCTCAGAGGTCTACAGACAATTCCTTGGAGTTCATGGCTTGGTTTGTGCTCTGACATGCACTGTCCACTGTGGGATCTTATATAGATGGTGTGTGTCTTTCCAAATCATGTCCAATCAACTGAATTTACCACAGGTGGACTCCAATCAAGTTGTAGAAACATCTCAAGGATGATCAGTGGAAACAGGATGCACCTGAGTTCAATTTTGAGTATCATGGCAAAGGCTGTGAATACGTATGTACATGTGATTTATTTTGTTTTTTATTTTTAATAGATTTGCACAAATTTCAAAAAAACTTTTTTCACATTATCATTATGGGGTATTGTGTGTAGAATTTTGAGGAAAAATGAATTTAATCCATTTTGGAATAAGGCTGTAACATAACAAAATGTGGGAAAAGTGAAGTTCTGTGAATAGTTTCTGGATGCACTGTGCAGTTTGATAAGTTGGCAGTGTTGCTGGCCTCGTCCCCCCTCACTTAACAGAAACAGTTGCTACCCTGCTGGAGACAAAATCACTTCTATCACAATACAAATTAATTACATATTGAATATCATGATTTATTGGCAGTGTGATGTTGCATTAAGGGCCAGCCCTGTTAAATTTGTCAAAATCCAGATCTTTTTTTTTTTCACGTAAAAAAACACCGCAGCCATCCTTTCAAAACATAATTTAAAATGGGAAGACTATGACGAATACAAATACTTTTCATAGATGTAATTTTTAAATAAAATACAAGCATGTTTAAGTGGGGCATAGCTAATGTTCTCTAACGAGATTTATCAACCTAATCTAAAATGACTGAGAGCAACATGACAAGCACGAGTCTCATGATTGAAAAATGTTTAATATTCCAAAAGGGAAACTACAGAATTGCATAGATGCATATAGCTGTAAGGTAATCTGCTCTGTTATTAAGCCCCAGCCCCAGCTTAATAATACAGAAGATTACTTTAGCAATAAACACTGCATGTTTATGGCTGGTTTAATGAGAAGTGCAACAGTTTATCAAGCTTTATGATTACTGCTTTGCTGATCAATACAATTTTAAGTGCTTGTTAGGCTATTTAGAGTTTAAGTGTGCAGTCTGGTGATGTCTGCTATTTAATAGTAAATCAGGTGTTAAACCAATAGTAATGGTGGAAAATGCACTGCAGTATTATGATTATTTTTTTTTCAGAGAAAATAATCATTCCCAGGTGTGCACAGTCTGTTTTTGTGTTCCTCAGTAGCTGATTAATACTTTTACATACTAAATCCTGTATTGACACAGTTCCAGAGTGAAGCTTTGCTTAATCCACTTGCAAGCATCTTACTTGATTTTTTTATTTTTTTATTATGAATTATGGCTTTGCATTTGTTATATTTAACACCACAAATGTTTGCTATTCCTATGTGCTGCTTGCATCTATGATTTTTATTTGTGGCCTCTATAGCCTTAGTCTGATTTAATATGGCTTGTCATACAAATATCATGAAGAGGAATACAAATTTCCTATTAAATGGATTATAATTTTTTGTCTTCAAGCAGTTTGTCTTATTGCAAAAAGTAAAAAAAAAAAGTATCCAGTAATAGACCTTTATTACATGAAACCAATTTGTATTCTACCTTGTGGTTTTACATGTTCTTGGTTGTTTGCAATACATTTATCATCAATCTGCAAAGAGCTGTAGACTACAGTGTTGACTCTCAGTGAGCTTGGCAGTACTAAACAGTGTTTCACGTCGCAAGGCGTCATTTGATCCTGTTTTAATAGAAACAAAATTGATTAATGGCGCTGTTATGACAGCCACATTGACACTAACTATGACCCCCACCTTTAAATGATGCTTGTTAGGCCCATAGACTGTATATAAAAGTGGACGTAACCTCCAGGTCTGAAAAGGACGGAGTGGAGGTGCCTTAAACTGCAATACCACTGAGTGCCAGTAGGGGCTGGCTCTACAAAGGATCTGGCTCCATAGACCGGCATTTACCTTCTCTCATGAAATACAAAGTCAATAAAAAGATTTCTACAAAACATCATGCCGTCATTCGTTGAAGTCACTCCTTCTTGTTAAGTTTCTGGCATTTCATCTGAAAATAATCCTCAAAGTCCTCAAAAACTGCATTTCTGGGGGCGTGGCGGTTTGATTGACAGGCGGTGTGGTGCAGTTAGGTTTCCGCTATAGGTGGGCAGGGCGTATTGTTCTCTGAGATCAAGTCAGATTCACCGCGACTTGGACGTGTCCTAGAAGCCAGCTTGACTCGCTGCTCTGCTAAAAAATAGGCAGCAAGTCTATTGTTGACAGAAGCAGATCGGTCGGGCAGGAAGTTCGTCTAGAAAACAAAATAAAAGTCCAGCCAAAATACAACACCCATGTGCAAACTCCCGGTCGTAAAAAACGTGACTACATCAGTCTACTCCCGCGGCCTCAATTCGGACCATAAATGTGTGCTCCTCCTTCTGCAGACACGGCATGTGGAATAGTTACGCAATAAATAGGAGGATTCATGTTTTGAATGACTAAAACATTATTAACTTTGTCGATAGGCTGCAGCACAAAGTAGGAAATGACAACGGTAACCACAAAACGGACAAAAAAATAAACCGTTTTGCAACGTTTGCCCACAATAGAAGCACAGAAATCAAGGAAACATGCCAAATGAGGAAGTAAGATAAAACGGGCAGACAAAATGTTCCGCGTCTGACACGCCACCAGTGGGATATGAAACCGCGCAGGGACGGTTAGGACACATGAAGGACATATTCACTTAATTTGTCTTGAGGTCTTTTACGTTACATACAGTATAACAGTACACAGACTGTGATGGAAAATTGGAGGAGGAAATTGAAGGGAGGTTTAATTTTTGCTGAGTTGAACCGGACAGTTCTTATGTTAATATGGCATTACAGAAAGTGCTGAGAGCTGCAAACACCAGAGCTCAAAGATAAACTCCAACCATCTGCACCCTTTTGTTGTCAGTCCAGAAACACACAATTCACTATTTATATTTGTAGTTGTGTAAAAAAATCTGAACACTAGGAGAGTAAACATAGCTTTCCACATTTTAAACAGATCATTGTACAGCGTGTGGCCAATGTGGATCACCGAAGAATACAACCTTTGTTTCGGTATTTGAAAAACCAAAACCACATTTTGTTTCATCCTTTCAGAGACTACACAAACATAATTAGGAGCCAGAGCCCATACTGTTTTAGAAAATATGTATGCAGTCACATGCAAATAGATTACAGCTGCACACTCATATTCAAAGATATATTACAACCCATTTACAAGTCAAGCTTAGCCATACGTATGGTAATCATGCACAAACATTTAATTTCCCTTCCAAAGTAGAAAAATGCACATAATGTCTCCTGCTGAAGTGTGCTAAAAGATAGTGTGTGGTAAAGGGGGATTTTAGTGAAAGATATTCGCTGCCCTTATACACCTTAAAGCGTTTAAAACATTCCCCATATATTAAGTGATTGCATGCTGGGGCCGTCCAAGTGGGACAAACTGTGCTGAGTCTCAATTTGTGATTTTAATTTTTGGGATGCATTATAAGTTAAAAGAAGAACCACACACAGAAAACTGTAATACTACAGCGTCTCCCCAAAATGTTCAAATTGTCCATCGCTCAGTAATGGCAGCTCATAGAAAGCAGACCTGACACATCAAGAGGACAAGGTGTCACAGTGTCACACACAGGTGTTCACATACTGTTAGATGTATTGTCGAGTATAAAGCTGCTTTATTTTGTTCAATTTCAGTGTATTGGAGAGTTGAGCTGGTGATGAATGGGAACAAAAACTGAAAATCCACTGTCAAAAGAAATGACACCATCCTACTGCAGCTTTTATGTGTATTTACAAGTGTGCAAGCTGTTTAATAGGGCAATATTATTCATGTTTGTCCCCACTTAAACCTTATGCATGGTGAAAATGTGAAGTAGTAATTTTCAGTTTCTGCCAAAGTCTTGTGGGAAAAAAGGCCCAATTCAGTTTCCTACATCAAATTTGGAAGATGACTCATCATATAACACGATGATGTTGAGATTTACTTTTGTTGAGGGGCCTTAAAAGAACCTACCTAACCAGAGTCTCACATATATCATCTCTTGCTGGATGATAGTGATAATGATAGTGAAAGAGTTAATTTTTTTCCAGAGATGTCTTTGGAGATTTTACAAAGTGCGGAGGATCATCTCTGAATCAATCTCTGCAGAAAAACTCTGAAGAGAAAGTGCTACAGAAAATTGTCCTCTGACTTCTAATGTGTGCTGCAGTGATCTATCAGAGGTATTAGGGGAACACCAAATGCTTTGTGTTTTTTCCTCTTCCCCTGGGTGAGATGTATGATAATAGTGACCTTAACCTCCACTCATTAGTAGAGGGAAATTCACCGCAGACCTCATGTGGAGCTGCACCCATTTTCTTTAGCCTGTAGGATCTTAAACCAAATCCAGAAACAGATTGCCAGATCAATAGGCCCCCCCAAAAAAATATTTGGTTAAAACAACCCTGCAAGGAAAAGCCCCAGCTGAAGAAGAAAATCCAGGCAATGAATCAAGTTAAACCCATTTAGATAAGTAACGTTAGTGGTAAGACCTGCAGAAAATACATTCTGCAATAAGTGCTTTTTTCAAAGACATCGTCTTTAGAGTGTCTTTAGAAGTATGTTGTGGTCATTGATGAATAGATGCATTATATTAATCACATATGAAATTAATCGTTGCTTACACCCAAATCCGAAAAACACTGTGAAGCTCAACTGACAGAAGTTGTGTTCATCTTAGACTTCAACACTGTCCTTTGCAATTTTGCAAAGCTCCAAAGATCCAACAGGAACATGTTTTTAAGACAGCAGCAGAGGCCTTTTGGTCTTACTGATGATGAAAAATTTAATGAAAGAAGAAAGAGGAGGAAAATCTGCCACAATATATTAACGATAGAGCAACACTGTGTGTTGCAAGGCAAAACAGCAACAGAGTGGATGTTAATATCAAATTGGCCTGGGAATAAGGAGAGTTACTCTATTTAAAACGTGTTTAAGTGCCTCTTATCCAGTTGTGGCGCTACTGACAGAATATGGGGGTGTCATGTCAAAAAATATCCTACATTAGTATGACTATTAAAATAATAGGTGAACACACAGTGCAGTAACGCGAGTCCTGGTTGACCAAATTTGAATCCAGAATCAGTTCTGGTGCCTGAACACTGGAATGTAGTGGTGGTAGGGTAGTTCACAACCAAACATAGAAAAAGAAAAACAACTCAGACACTTTTAGAATCAGAAAAATGTTTTAGAAAGCCCAGTGCTGTCTTCCATCCCCTGTGACTCTGAGAAACCTTGACTCAAAGCTGTTCCTCTCTGTTGCACATCACCGACTCCCTCCGGACACTCCCACTACTCTGCTGTCACCACATGCTCTATTTCCCCACCAAATGTGAATACTCTCAATCCCTCTGTCTTCTGTATCGCTTAGTGACAAGTGTGTGTGTGTGTGTGTGTGTGTGTGTGTGTGTGTGTGTGTGTGTGTGTGTGTGTGTGTGTGTGTGTGTGTGTGTGTGTGTGTGTGTGTGTGTGTGTGTGTGTGTGTGTGTGTGTGCGCGCGCGTGTGTGAGCATGCAGCTACTGTACTTGTATACTCGTGTATGTTTTCTGTGCCTGTCTGCATGAGAGAATTGATGTGTGTGTACTCTGCAATTAAACAGACTCCCACAGAATACCATTAGTCTCCATTTCAGTGAAGAGTTTTACCATCTCTGACATCTTTCCAAGTACTACTGTGTGTGTGTGTGTGTGTGTGTGTGTGTGTGTGTGTGTGTGTGTGTGTGTGTGTGTGTGTGTGTGTGTGTGTGTGTGTGTGTGTGTGTGTGTGTGTGTGTGTGTGTGTGTGTGTGTGTGTGTGTGTGTGTGTGTGTGTGTGTGTGTGTGTGTGTGTGTGTGTGTGTGTGTGTGTGTACATGGTGAGATTGGAGCTCTCTCATGAGGGAGGCAGAGAGAACAGTGGGACTAGTTGTCGGACATTTTGGATTGCTTCCAATCCGTTACGGTGCAATACCTGGCTTCTCCCGCCTCGGGCCTGGTTGACATTTCATTTCTCTATCCTAGTGACCATTGCATAAAAGAAAAGGTCCCACTGCAATTACAGCTAAGGTCAGTGCAGTGCAGCGACGTGTAGTGTGCTGTGATGTTAAGTTGTTGAATGGATGCTTTTATGGCATCACTCTTCTGACCTGTACATACACACACACACGCACTAGTGTGCACATGATTGTGCAACAGGGAGGTGGTCTTCATTTTGTTAAAACAAAGACATTATTATTATCCCACAGAATTACAAAGAATGAGGCCAAAAACCTTCTGTGAAATCCTAATTGTAACGCAGCATTTCGCCTGTGTCAATCAGGATGTGTGCATATTTAATTTAATCCATTTATAGCTATTTCAGTCAGCTGGCATTGGAGCCATGCATGTCATGAATTCTGCCTCCTGCTAATGGTTTTAACATAATGGTTTGGTTTTACTCTGTCAGCCTGATAAATATGTGGGATTCCATGTGGATTAATGACCTGTCAGTCAAGGAGAAGCAGACTCACACCACCCTCCCACCCTCTCTCGCTCTCTCACACACACACACACACACACACACACACACACACACACACACACACACACACACACACACACACACACACACACACACACACACACACACACACACACACACACACACACACACACACACACACACACAAACACAAACATGGCCTAAATGCAGGCATGCAAAGACATGCAATCACCTACATGGACATACTCGTACAACCAGATATGGAAGCAAATAAGGGCATCAGACAGTTATTTGTCCATCCAGCTCCAGCATGGCCATTAGCGTGGTGCCTCTTAGCATGCAGATGTTGTGTCTCTAATCCTGCCAAAGCCTTACGTACTATAGCTCAACACCTAACCAAGTGAAGCGACGGAGCGACACCTCGTTATAACTGTTTGTTACCACGACTCACTGCAGCTTTCTATCCTGCCAACTTTTTTTTTCTCTCTCTCTCTCTCTCTCTCTCTCTATCTCTTTCTACACCTCTCCTCTCTCGTTTTGTCCCTTGCTGGAGGCTCATTAAGAGCTTACCCTGGACGAACGCCTGGCCAGAGACGCTGCTAGTCAAAGTGGAAGTAATCATACCTGTGGGGTGTAACTGCTGTAAGATACCACCGAGGGGCGGTAGTTTGCCACAAAGTATTTGGCTTTACAAATTTAAGATTAACACTCTTGTGAGTTCAAAATCCCCACAAAATAATATCAGGCAGCCCAAAGATGTGTGACAGTAAATGAAGAGGCTATGCGAG
Source organism: Brachyistius frenatus (assembly GCF_029030835.1). Lineage (NCBI taxonomy): Eukaryota > Metazoa > Chordata > Actinopteri > Embiotocidae > Brachyistius > Brachyistius frenatus. Next base: position 4,602,445 of record NW_027210621.1, read on the forward strand.
AGGAGTGAAAAGCAAAGCAGTGGGAGCAAATCAGTAAGAAGGATGGAGCAGATGGTAGACAGATGGAGGTGGGAGGGCAGAGAACAGAGACGTTGCGAGAGAGGAGAAAGGGCAGGATCGAGGGTGAATCCATCAGTGTCTTCCTGTGAGGCGTGACAGAGCGCCGGACAGCGAGATGGATGCTGTAGGTGTGCTCAGTGAGTGGCAGAGCAGCTGGCTGTTCACTCCTCTGTCTTTTGTTAGATTCACCTGGATGCCCCATTGGCACTTAACACTGACACAGCACCGATGCTCTGCACACACTCAATCATGCATCCACCATCAGCTAATCACACATGTGCGCAAGAATTAACATGGTTAAAATTCACAGCAAGTCCTGCAAACAGAAAAAAAAGAAAAAAGTGAGAGCATAGTAGCAGGGCAGACAACCACAGCCCTGTTTACAATAGGATTGATATCAGCGTAATGCCAGGCAGTTTCAGGGCTGCCCTCGATCAGCTATCTCAAATGGAAGTTCCCGCATCTGTAGCTTTTTCAGAGCAGCAATCCTTCTGGAGCAGAGCCCATTGGGTAAAACCTGGGTGAATACGTAATGCGAGTAAAGCTCTGGTCACTCGGTGGAGTGGATGGAGAGACAGAGGGAGATAAGTTGGTGAAGAAGTCGAATGCTGAGCAGGTCCTGCCTGAGGGCCGTGAGCCAATATCCGTCACCGTGGCATTAATTATATTCTCTATTCATTAGAGCACACCCTGGGGACCGCTGTTATTAGACGCAGCCCAATTAGGCCTGCAGTGAGCTAACGATGCCGGGCCAGAGCAAGGGGCAGTGGGATGAATAAGGAAACCTACAGGGCTGCAGCAGTGCCTCCATCAGCCCCTTTTCTGGGAGTGGGAGGACACAGAGCAAATGGGAAAGGATGATGTCAGAGGAAATGGAGTCTTACAAGCTATATCCTCAAAGAAATCTATTTTTGCTGTTATTCTCTTTGAGACAAAAAGCGAGGGTTTATCTAATGTGAAATATTCACATGAAAGAAGGCCCGTGTCAAAGGATAAAGACAAGGAATAAATTACAGAAAATCAATTTCCCACAATGGCATTGAAATTTTGCACCAGAAATAAACCACTTTATAGGCAGCAGCACAGTGACGTATTGTGAAAGTATGACGTTGAAATGTGGGACGTGTGTGTGTGGGGGACAATATCTTATAAAGCCCTGTGTATTCCCATACTTGAGAGATTTCAATACTTTTTTTGCTCAAAGAAAGCTGCTTGGGAAAAGTTACTGTCCCGTGAAAGACATTTTCTATTGCTCATTTTTACGATCCCAGAGGAAGTGAGACAGATATTGGGGAGATAATACCTCATCTTTATGGGTTGGGGAAGAGCTTCCAAATCTAGATGGGCATTAGCAGATGAGAGGAGCTGCACGTCAGCACTGCAGCCCAGCTGTGAAACTTTTTTTTTTAATGAAAGAATTTATTTCGTAATGACTACAGTTTCAGGACTAAATTGCTCTTTCAAAGTTGGAGCCATCAGTTTGAACATGAAGTCTGGATCAATTTGATCCTGTTCTGATGTTAGAATACAGCAATGCTTGGAAACCATATTGATCCTCCTGCAGCACACATCCTGCTTTCCGAGGTCAATATCTTTGGTTTCAGGTTATATCTGTCTCTATCATGACGAGCGTATGTGTGAGTTCACGTGGCTGCCCGCCGGATCAGGCAAGGGAGATAGGCTCTCATGGCTGGAGGTGAGGTGAATCAATGTGTCAGCACTTCTTTGATGCAGAGCCTGTTTCCCTATAGCGTGTCTTTGGTTGATTAAACACATCGACTGACCTGTCAGCAGGTTGGAGGGATGACCCACTGCAGCACTCCACAGCACCACTTCTTCACCATCCCTGAGCCTTTCTCTGGGGGCTAAAAGTTAAAAGCAACACTGGATGTAAAGTGATGTCAGCACAATAAACCTGACAGCACGGAGAAGCACAGCTTCATATCCATTGTTTTCCCTCCTCTCGCTTTGTGCATTACTACTGAAGACAACTTTTATCTTTTTACTTCCTTCACATCCTCCAGCCTGCAGCCTGCAACCTGCAGCCCCAAGGTCCAGGACTAAACAACTGCATTGTCCATAGTAATAGCAGTCCCAGCTGAATGCTATATAGTCATATTCTGTAATTGCTTGAGCCTGCTCTCTGTCTATTACTGAATTAAACCTTTCAGACTGCTCTCTTTCTCTATCTTCACCTCTTCTGTCTCTCACTGTCTCTCTAACTATCTCTGTCTCTCTTAGGGTGAGCTGATGGCATGATATCAATGACTGCCTGACTCCACTGCATCCATGGGCTGATTATGCACTTTTCCTTCCAATCTAATCCAGCTAATGATCCAGGGATTTCATATTTATTAGGCAGCATACTGTAATTTATCATTTCCCAGCACCCCACATAAATAGTCATATTGGCTTTGAGTAAATGAGAAGAAGGCAAAGGCAGAACTAACTGTGTGGAACCTGGCAGCGATAATGCAGCCATATATTCTAAGAGGGCCAGAGCAGGTATTTTTCTCTTCAAATCATTATCTGATTCTCTGATAAAACAAGAAGCAAGTTTTCTTCATTCAGATTCAAAACATCTGGTCCTGTTGGATATGTTAATTTCAGGCACCTTAAGGTTTTAATTTAAAGGGGCAACCCAACATTTTTTGAAGTAGAAGTTAAAACATGTATATTAATCTATTTATTCTGGATGAGCTCTTTATGTCTGAGAAAATGAAATGAAAAATGATGAAATTTTTTATGACAGACTAATTTTTGAGATAACAATTTTATAACAAAAGTTTACAAATTTGCTTCTGAAAGACATTTCAATTTCAATTTCAATTTAATTCTATATATATATATATATATATAGTGCCAAATGACATCATTCGTGATCTCAGGTCATTTTATATATTAAGGCCAAGACTTTTCAAAGTTATAAGGAGAAACCCAACAATTGTTAGGAGTTTGGAGGAGGAAAAAAACCTTTTACGTGGAAGAAATCTGCGACAGAAAAAGGCTCAGAGGTGATCAGCCATTTGCCTTGGCCGGTTGCAGTAAGGGGAGAGTGGAGAGAGAAAAGAACAGCATAGAGATATCACAAAAAATAAATACTAGGCAAGTTGATGCAGCCGGATCAGAAACATGCAGGTCCGCAGCCAGAGGTACTGTACCTGCAGAAAGCTCCAGAGAGAGCACAGAAAGGAATAATTACCAACCATTTACTACGGCATTCGTAAAGAAAAGGTGCTCCTGAGTTGAATTTAACAAAATGTGGGATTCATTGTTATTGCAGCTTAAACCGTTTAAAGTAAAGCAAGGGAGCCTGCACATGTAGCTAATAATTCTTTCAGGCAGAGAATTGGAAAAAGTTCCCATTTAGGTACAATATTATGTGTACACAACATTTCTAAACATTTTGATCTACTGGTGTTCTTTGTTGTTAACATTTATACACAGCTAGCAACCTTGGTAGGGTTGGTTAACTAAGTCTGGTTATTTCACCTTATTTTCATCTTATTTATGTGCAAATAGATTTTTTTTTTTTCTCTCACAACAAAGTCTGCCATGTCAAGTGACATTAAACTTGCTTCTCTGAGCTCTCAAAAACCTCCCCCTTCCCTCGTGAGATTCCTAGTTGGACCAGTATTCAGATGTATTCTCCCGCTCAGAGATTGGAACGTTCTCACCTACAAGTTACTTTGGAATCCACCTTAATGTGTCATAACTATGATTGCTCAGTTGAAGCATCTAGTTTTCCTCTACAAGTTTACAGTGATAGTTGATAATGGAGAAAACATTGATCAAGTTGAAGGAATTCTCAGTAATAACTTAAGTACTTTTCAATGTCACATTTCTAGTAGAGCCATTTCCACTGTGAAAGAGCAGCAACTTCACACCAGGGTTAATCTTTTATTTAGTATAAACAAGGTGACCTTTCTAATTGTCCCTCTGTGTCAGTGAATAAACTAATCTAAACTGAACTACTGTGTGGAATATAATTACAGCATGATACACCATGGTCACGTACAATATATCTGTCTGGTATAGCAGTGGTAGTGTCACTGAATGGGTCCAGTACTGACCTATAACTCAAAACCCTTCTGTGACAGGACAGCCATCAACCTCTTAGTGGCCACACAAAAAAAAATCCAGTTTAAATGTCAGAATATTTCTGTCAATGCATCTTAGATTTTCATCATTCTGAGACCCATTTATGGAAGTAAATAAAAAGGAGTACCATAGTGAACTCCAATCAGTGAAACTAGAAGATCTCCTGCACTCTGGACTATTCATCATAGTTGTGTTATAGGAAGTGATTGTTTTGCTCTTTTTTTCCCACCAGCTGGATTTCAAATGAATACACAAAGGATGCAGCTGTCTTTCATGTACAAGAGAAATTAACTGAGCTGCAGAAACGTGTCATGTTTAATTTGTACAATCTCAGCTCTATGATTTTAAGAGTTGTTGTTTTTTATTTAATTTTATCCCAAAAAAAATCTCACATTTCACCAGCTCAGACTGGGTGTCTTCCAGTGAGAGGAAATTACCTTTTTTTTTCCACTTTCTCTTTCACTATATATTTTATGCTGATCTTCAAAGCTTTCAGATGTGCCTGTCAGTAAACACACGCTGAACAGAACACATAGTGGATTACAGATGGATTTGATATAGTGTTTGCTTTCACTCGGGTCCTATGTTGATTGACCCCATTGATTCTGTCAGGCTGATCCAGAGCCTACAGGCTCAGTGCTGACCCGCTTCATTCAGCACACATCCCTACCTCAGTTCATATTCTTGTAGCCAACACATACACAAACACACACACACACACACACACACACACACACACACACACACACACACACACACACACACACACACACACACACACACACACACACACACACACACACACACACACAGAGAGAGAATTTCACAAAAGCAAAAAGTGTGGCATACAAATACATATTTCACAGGTCATAGAGCTCCTATTTACTTTGCTCCTGCGCCGTAATGATCACACACTGTTCTGAAATGATTATAATGGGATTTTTTTTTTTGTGGGGGGGGGGGGGTCTCAGCAAGTATGCACTACTCCACTGTGTGTGTTCATTCATATGGCTGAGCAATTGTAATGCTGGCCAGGAAATATGACATGTCACATACAGTCACCTCACAGTGCTGCTGGAGAGATTAGCTCTGCGGCAGTAGAGCAGTGCAGTTATCACAATGCTTGTTGTCATGGCCAGTTTGAAGTCTGCAGGTGAGGATCAATACCTGGCTCGGTTGCTCTTGAGGTCACGTTATGGTCAAGTGATCAGTGCATGAATGACACTGACTGACTGGCTGATTATCACCTGGTGTTAGGTTGAAACAGTCAGGGTCGGATCCGCTCTGTTCTTTGACCCCAGGACAAACTTCACAGGGGAAGCACTTACTAAAGGCTCAAATTACAGTGTTTTTAGTCATGTGTGAGCACACAAGGTCGTGTGGAGACAGCAGATTTTATGACTATATATGGCAGAATGTAAGTGAAGAGTGAAATGTAGCCGGCGGTGCAGTAATTTTATGGTGGCAAAAGTCTATTTTTGCTTGATTCTTTCACCTGACATCCTTCCAGGTGCTCTGATGCATGCTCCATATAACCCTTCCCTCCCTCCCTCAATTCAACTCTCTCGCTTTAAACCTGCACACAGATTAAAGTGCAGGGAGATGTAGAAAATGAAATCTTTTGGATGCAGCTTGCTGTGATATTGCAAACTCCTGCTGCCCTCAAACAAGCACACACACACACACACACACACACACACACACACACACACACACACACACACACACACACACACACACACACACACACACACACACACACTTTCACCTGTACGATATTCATTGCACGCAGGCACACACTCGACAGATTTGTGTGTTGATGGATGTTTGTGTGATTTTGGAGGACAGGGAGGTGTGTGAGGGGGGGGGGGTCTTGTGATAGGCAGAGCTACTTCAGCTCAGTGCCATTTCTAATTAAATGAAAAAGATCCAGGCAGCATTTCACAGCAATCCTCCCATCACACTGATTGTGATTCACAGTGTAAGCAGCAGAAGAACACTGTGCTGCCCCTATCTTTTTTGTCACCTGTTATAATTTCTGCAGCTGATAAAAAATAGGGGTCATAACTGTCTGGCAGAGGTCTAGGCCAGATATGCAAAATGTTTGGCTCTTGTCCTTCTGTTCTATTGTAAAAGAAAAGAAGGAAGGACAGAGACAGACAGACAGACAGACAGACAGATAGGAAGGAAGGAAGGAAGGAAGGAAGGAAGGAAGGAAGGAAGGAAGGAAGGAAGGAAGGAAGGAAGGAAGGAAGGAAGGAAGGAAGGAAGGAAGGAAGGAAGGAAGGAAGGAAGGAAGGAAGGAAGGAAGGAAGGAAGGAAGGAAGGAAAGAAGGAAGGAAGGAAGGAAGGACGAACAAACGAATGAACGAAAAAAAATTGGTGCTCTAGATTAGACAAGGAGATAATTATGAACCTGACTGGGCCACGGACTTAAATGGACCACATCAGATTTACTCTCCAACAATATAATCTAGACATGCACCGGGGCTTTGATGTATTGTGTCATGGCCGGGCAGAGAAGAGCCATGTTCAGAGATTGTCTCTAATGAGCTCACCCATGTTGAAGTGCAAAGTAGGGTGACATTAATTCTTAATGGGAGTATTAAAAGCTTAGTTAATGGAGAATAGTGAGCATTTGTGATTAACTGGCCAAATTAATAGTAAGTGTCACATTATAACTTTGCTGAACTCAGTGTGTCTGCCTTTGTGCTGCGCAGGGCTTTTCAGATGCAATCAGAGAGGATTCTCAATCTGGAGTGAGAAAATCCTCCAACGACAACAGAAGCACAACACAAAGCTCTTACAAGATAAGGTTGTTGTGATTCTTTTTTTTTTTGTCAACAAATCACATTAAAAGACCAAAAGCAACAGTTAATTTTCCACTTCCCGTGTGTGTGGTTCTTAGCTGCAAACCCTTTGGTTTGTACATGAGAAGAACACAATATATACAGCTCATTACTGTTACTCAAACATAAGTACATTGTGTGTGTGTGTGTGTGTGTGTGTGTGTGTGTGTGTGTGTGTGTGTGTGTGTGTGTGTGTGTGTGTGTGTGTGTGTGTGTGTGTGTGTGTGTGTGTGTGTGTGTGTGTGTGTGTGTGTGTGTGTGTGTGTGTGTGTGTGTGTGTGTGTTGGGGAGTATTTTCAGCTGAGGATTAATACATATTTACAGCTCAAGTGAATATTTACAGCAGCAGGATGTACATGTACGTGTGTGTGTGTGTGTGTGTGTGTGTGTGTGTGTGTGTGTGTGTGTGTGTGTGTGTGTGTGTGTGTGTGTGTGTGTGTGTGTGTGTGTGTGTGTGTGTGTGTGTGTGTGTGTGTGTGTGTGTGTAGGTGCGGGTGAAATTCACTCAATAGACTAAAGCCTCATCAGCCGGTCCCATTGTGTGATTCAATGATGGTTTTGTTTTGGGCAACAATATTGATCTACGGCACAGAGGAATAAATAGGTTTAAGCTACGCTGAGAAAAGTATTAGTGGGATCAATTCAGTGATGTTCTTCTCATGGGTTTTGTTGGCAATAAGAAATATATAAAATATCCCCATGTAAAAGAGCCCTCCACCGATTAAGCTTTGTACTGCTGTCATCCGACCCATAATGGTACTTAAAATATTCAAACAGTTGAAGCCAAAATAGAGTTTGTATTTTCTATTCCATGTTTTCTTCTTCCTTGTTAAAACCCTGGCGCCTACATTACCCACAATGCAGACCGCCAACAGGAGATACAGGTGTGTTATACAAGTAGCAGTTGCCTCAATCAGAGAGGTCAGGTGACATCACTTCATTGTAATGCCATTAACTATGACTATTTTTTAAAGATGCTGTAAAGCAAATTCCAAGATTTATATATAATACATTATATACGTGTGAAATGAGTTGCTGAAAGCATGTGCAAAGTTAGACAACTTTGTCACACTGAAATGTGGACTTATACCGTCAAACAGTTTGTCATCCGTCTTCAGCTCAGGTTTTTTTTAGGCGGGGCTAAAAGCTAGCCTATCTATGTCACAGGGCTACAGCACAGACGGTTTATATAACCTTCTGCATGGCTCCTCCTCTCACACAGTGAAACGCTATAAAAGCCTGGAGCTCATTTGCATAAGAGGTCATCCCACTGGACTTCAGTTCTACTCCTGCTGTAGTCAGATTGTTATTGTACATCAGCTGGCTGCTACAGGACGTCTCCCTCCACCTGCAAGTTCATCTTTCCTGGAACAAGAACCTCCAAAGCAGCGCTGCATCGCTATTTAAATGTCCTACTGATGAAGAAAGGAAAAAGAGGTGGATTTATTTCATGTAGAGCTAAAAGAGACTTTAGGATGAACACCAACAGCCGCCTCTGCAGGGACCATTTCACGGTGGATAGTTTCACCAACTTCCACCGGAGACAGACGGAGTTCACGGGCGCACCGCTTTTCCTGCAGCGCGGAGCCGATCCGAGTGTCGCCCTCACGGCCATTCATCTCCCGGTCGCACCGGCACCGTCCGCTGCCGCCAGCAGTTCACCACTCAGCATAAGTTCTGTGTGCTTGTTATAATTATACCAGATAACTTTTCCACAGTAACTCTGCTATATTTAGTCCGCGGTGCAAACCGCTAACGTGATTTTACTTGATGAAGAATAACTTTATTTTGGTGAAATGGGAACTAATGTGCTAATTAGCTTCTGTTGAGCTCGTAGCGGAGTTCAGAGGAAAATGCCCCGATAACGGATTATTTTATGTGTGTCCATCTAACTACGATAAGGAACTATCATATATGTTACTGTATTTTACATGTCGGGGTGATGGTAAACATGGACCAGAGGAGATCTAGTCCTCCCGATTAATGAGGGTTGTTGTTTTTGTACTCCGGTGTAACGACGGACCGCTTAGTGGGGAAAAGAACTGCAGCCACAGGACTGTCATACTGAACACTGAACACCTTCCAGCGAGGGGGTGGAGCTTCAGCTCCTTCAGGACACGCCCCCCACCAGTCTCAGAGCAGAGAAGACTGATGATTTTCTCACGATTTCAAAGCCTACTTTAACAAACTTGTCAATGTGTTTTTTCATTCAAATTTGGATGGGTAATTAGCAACCCATACTTCTGTGGTATGATGAACTTAAAACTCATTTTAATTTCTACTTTACAGCATCTTTAATGACGCTGATGCACCACTTTTGTTTGGTCCAGACCTTTCGACTTTTCAATTTGGTCTAAAAAAAAAAGTAACAGGTTTGAAAGGTGCCCCGAACCACAGTTGGGATCAAAGGACTGAACTTTGGTTCAACAAAACAAGGTGGTGGACATGGTCTGGATCAAACTGAACCACAGTTCGGTTTGTTTGTGTGAAGCACTTTTTGGATGGGTCAGGTTCTCGGACCAATTAGAAATTGATGCCAAAATTTTAACTTGGAGGAAAATAAGTGATGATAATAATTCCCTAATGATAATAATAATAACAGTATAGTGACAACAAAGTTAATCTGCTCATTTATTTTTCTCCATTTCAGTAGAAAAGGCTACCGGCTGAATTGACAACACAGCGACATCGAACGCACGGCCGTCTACAAACCAATCAATGTCAAGTACAGGGAGATGCCGCAGCCCACATACGTGATGACGACAGGATGCAGGTATAATCATGCAAAGTTCTTTTGTTCACTCACAAAATAGCCATGTGAAACTAAAACTAACCGAATCAAGTGTTTACAATGTAACAAAAACATTAATCTTGGTTTAGACTTTAAGGTGTGAAAACTCCGTAAAACTTGAAGTCTTCATCCCCAACTGACTTCAGTGACATAACTTGAGGCGAGTTGTCAGGTTTCACGTGGTTCCCTCAGGGGCCACAAAAGGAATTCAACTTTTAACTTCCTCACAGTTGGAGTAGCACTCCCTAAGACCTGTAAACAAACTTAGATGTTCTGCAGTTCCCTTTTAATGCTGTTAAACTCTGAGTGTCTTTTCTTTTTTTTTTGTCAGAAAACTGCTGCAGTTTGATAAGCTGCAAAGCTCTGAAGTTATCATTTATAAATTCAACCTTCACTGTTCTTTATCGTACATGGCACAATAGCTGATTCCTCTCTGTCAGGCCTTGTACTGAAGCTTTATCTCTGGACTTTGCAGCAGTCTGTGTTTTGTTTTTGTGCGGGCATATCTTTAGGCATATTAAAGGACGAGGGGTGCATCTTTTTGTGTGATCAATTTAGAACGACACGTCCGCTTAATAGATTCCCTGTTTGTTTCCCAAATTAATATTTCGAATGAAACGTTGCAGTCAACTGAGACACCTTGGCCTCACCAAAGAATTGGAAACAGCATGAATTTGCTTTGTGTTTTTAAACATCAGCTTCTTTTCCATTTGAAAGCTTTTCTTTTTATGTTAACATTACCAACAGGGGAAGGCTGAGCATACCATCAGATGCTTAATTAAAGAGCCTTTTATATTATTGACAGCTTCCATCCTTAAACTGCATGCTCCCTCTGCATGCCACATGTTCTTCTGTGGAGGACACGCATGATTTATGCCTCATTTATCTCTCATTGCTTGTTTTGGTCTTGTGGGATGCACGAAAAACAGATATTGTATTTTGTGTTCAAAATATGATTTCTGTGACATTGTACCATGCATATGAAATAACTTTGCTGTATATAAATTCTCTCCGTGGCTCCACATGGAATATCACTCTAAATGTTGTCTTCTTTGCTAGTCAAAGCAGGTGCACTGTGCTGGTCCCATAACACCAGAAGCACATTCATTAAGCACCAATACATTTACTCATACATGTGTTTCTGTATGTATGAGTAAATGTGTGTCACGTCCCTTTGTCACAAACCAGATGAGGACAAGTTATTGCATTGTTTAGATTTGGCAGGAATGTTCCACATCCACTCACATGCAACTGAGACAGAGGCACACACATGCCAGAGTTCATTTATTTTGATAGTTCTTAGTTGAGAGATGTAGAAATGCACTCTGTCATTTAACCAGGAGCAGTTGATCAAATTTCAATCATTGACCCTGTTTGACTCGGTCAAGCTCCTGCAGCTGGAGACTTAACAGGCAAAGCAACTCTTACAGTTAGAATGGATCTGCAGAGACAAGTGTTAAAGAGCCTAATTTGTCCTAATCCATTTTTAAATCCCAGACTTTTTTTTTTTCCTTTTAGGTAATGAAGAATTTAGCTCAGACACATACTGGAGCAGCTGTAATCCAGGAGAACTACCCACCTCAGTCATCCTCACTCCGCGGGACACTCTCCGTTCCTCCCCACAATCTCTTGTTAGACTAAAAATCAATATCATTGTGGAGTAGCAGCCCATTTTTCTTTGTCAGAGGCTTGGGTCCATAAGAGCACTGCATTGCTTCTCTCTCGTTGGTCCTCCCAGCAAAGCCTCTGCTTGGCACAGCGATACTCTGACTAGCATCCATGATAGATGGCACAGACATGTGAATGGAATCACTGAAGCACGTCGGGGCTGCAGGGCAGCACTGGCATATTTTGTTGCATCTCCCGCTTTTATCTTATCGCGATGCATCAGATGGTAAAATGACGGGAACTTTGACCAAACCTTCTGTTTACAGTTCCACATGACATTTAATTTGTTTGTTTTTTTAATTGTTATTCCTCTTTGGTCTGATTGCAATAATCCTCTGTTGTTCTCTGAGTGGGAACATGCTACATGCTAAGAAAGCATTTTTTTCTGAGAAACTGGCTGACTTGACTGTCTCGCACATACATAACCAGCTCAGTCTTTTTGCATTGCTCACATGAAAATAAATCTACAGCCACACTAGTGTGAGTCTGCGCGGCAAGCTAGCAATTGCTTCATCATCATCATGTGCCAAGCCAGAGCCTCTGCAACCACCGTCTTCCTTTGAAATATGTAGGCAATCCATCGACGTTGTCAATCCAGGTTGTCCTCTGTCTGCCTCGGGAATGGCTTCCGTCTATTTCATCCTTTAAGCACAGTTTGTCATCAGTTCCTTAAATGTGTCAGACAAGCAGCAACTAAGAGTGACGTCACCCATTGGTTAGTGAACTGCCATTCTGAAACTTAGAGTTTTGTCATTTGGGACATCGTCATCTTGCTATTTTGGAGCCAGTAGTGACCATATATGGACGAGCTGTGGAGGAGCGAGCAGTGAATCTGACTCGATCTGATTGGAAACCCGAGGGCTCTACACCGATAGTGGAAACCTGACTTCACCACATGCCTGTCAATCAAACGGACATGCCCCTAAACATACCGCTTTTTTAAACCTTATATTTAAAATCTTTTCTAGGATGAAATTGTTGGATTTCCTTTTACTGTGGTGTCCTGGGAAACCATATTTGCTTGCAAGCTCTAAACTCAGACTGATGGTTATGTCATTAGTTTTTGCAGGCACAAAACAAACTGGAATTTTGACCTGAACAAGATGAACAGTGAGAAGATCACCAAACTCCTACGACTGTATCCTCTAGTTCCACTGAACAACTGTTGCAAATGTCAAGATAATCCAAACAGTAGTTGCCAAGATATTTTATACTGAACCACTATTGTTTATCTCAAAGTGGTTCTACAGTGATGTTGACACGGTCACCAAAGTCAAATGTGGACAAATATTTATAGCGATTCATTAATTAGTTGAGATATTTACTCATGACCAAAGTTGTGGACTGACCAACAGATCATTGTTGCCATCCCTTGAACCATACCGCTTTTGTGTTTAAATCATTTTCTGTTTTTTTCTCAGCAAACAAAATGTTCTCAGGGAAAAGAGTGCCGTAGTCATGCAGAGAGTTAACTGATAAAGGTGCAGAAGATTTGTTTCTGTTTCCTTGTGACCTCACAGCATTAAAAGAGATCCTCATTCGCTGTAAAGCAGGATATTTTCATGTATTTTATCTTTGCCTGTTTGGTACTTAATTCTGAGGCATTCTTCACAAGTGGCCTTCAGTTGGTGGAGAAGAGCATGCAGCAAACACGGTTGGCAAATTAATTTCCTTAGTGTTAATAAAAGACAGCTTAGCCTGACTGAGAGGAACATGATTACCAAAAATCCTTTAATTTACTTGATTGTCCCTTAGATGAATATGTGATTTACTAATTAACCTGTTGCAACCCCCTTCCCTCAGTCCCAGTAATGAGCAGACTGGTGAATGCAATCAGCCTGACCCTATCATTATGTGTGATGAATAAATGTATGCATTATCATTATTATCAATTACATATCCTGCAATATATAATCAGGCATAAATTATGCATAACTATTCAGCTCCGCACCTATTAGCTTTTTTCTGAATTGCTCATTTAAAAACATAAGACTACAGCTCAGCTAACAGGAAAACAATCTCCTTCACACACAGCACACACACACACACACACACACACACACACACACACACACACACACACACACACACACACACACACACACATATATACTACACATTTTGAATGCCATATGATCACACAGTGTGCGATATGATACTTTAAACATCTAACCGCAGAGGGACAGGACCTCTTCATCATAAAGCTGTAACAGCTTGTTTGTGTCACTTCCTATTCTTTGTGTCATGTGCTTCTTGGTCTCGGATACTTCCTCTTTTGCTACGTATCAATACTGACATCTCTGTTTACTTTCTACCACATGCTGAGGGAGGACTTAACGAAGAGCAACTTTGTGAACGACTTTATGAAGATTTGAAAAAGTGATCAGCCATGGATGGAGATGTGCTGTCTCTGTCATCCTCCTCATTGTTATCATTCTCATCAGCAGCAGCAGGAAGACAGAAAGACACTTCACCTCAGAGCAACGGCAGCTCGCCTCAGGGCCAACAGGAACACAAATCAACTGAGGCATTATGGTATGTGTGTGCCACATTTCTACATATATAGAGTGGGCACAAAAACAGGAACATCTGTCAAATAACAATCTGCTAACTGCAAGCATAAATTCTATTTATCAAAGTAAATTTTGTTCTGCTAAGGTGGTATTTATTGGAAGGATTTGTCGTATTTTGTACAGGGGTTGCTGTAGTTGTGTTCACCCGCATCTTTTTGCTTCATCAGATAAACAGTTAAAGACTCATCGCGCCTTTATGAAGGATAGTTAGGTTTTAGCTTTACAATTCCGTGGTCATGAACTGTAATCTATGATATAAAAAGTGTTTGAAACCCACGTTACAGATCAACTCTTTCTCTGATCATGTTTGTAGAGATGCTTTAATGAAGAAGTTGAGCTCAGTGAGAGGAGGAATAAAGAGTGACTGGAGTTTTCCATGAGGTCATAAAAAAGTACGCCTCACTTCATTGTTTCACAGGAATGACTCCATCATGTTGTAAAACTGCTAATAAAATACCATTATGTAATGTCAAGTCATCAACCTGAAATAACATTTGTATTCTCCAGTTCTCTCCTTTATATTTAAGTGATTAATAGTTGTGGTTCTTAATGTGGGCACACTCTAAATGCCATGACCACACGACTTACCTAAATGATTATTCTGTCTTAAAATAACCATGTTGAAATAGTGAACCTCCACACAGTGTCCTGTGTTCAGGGGCCATTGGCCAGTTACACATACAGGCATGAGTGATATTTGTGAGGGTTGCCACCAGCAAGAAGGAAAGATATTATTTTCACCTTTATCATATGCCACGACAATGAATTACCATATTGCTGTGAAAAGCGTTGGTGTTTTGCTGTCCTGCCAAGACGGCATATAATTGAAAACTTAGTAAAACTGGGTCAGAAAAGCTGAAAAAGAAAAGGCTCTGGATGAGGGGGACATAGAGCATAGTTTATGGTCCCAACAGGAAGGCTGAATACACAGTGCTGACTTACCAAGACGACGTTGTGGACATGGGGTGTGTTAGCATTTAATGCCATTCTGGCCACTAAAATTAGGCTCCGTTTCATTCAATTTGGTTTCAGTTCAGCTTCTACCCTCATCCTACATTCCCCAAACTGCAGAGCTGGTGGTTTACTGCAGATGAT
Source organism: Brachyistius frenatus (assembly GCF_029030835.1). NCBI lineage: Eukaryota > Metazoa > Chordata > Actinopteri > Embiotocidae > Brachyistius > Brachyistius frenatus. Next base: position 4,617,582 of record NW_027210621.1, read on the forward strand.
TCATCTATTAGTGGCCATAAACAGCCTTCACTAAAGCCCTTTCCTGCCTTGTTGAACCCAGAGGGATGACAGATGGTGCAGACTGCAGATTTAAACAAATAGTTTGACTCTTACTGAACTTTTCTTTTATGTAATAACCATTTTTGGTTATCTGATAAGGCCATGTGGGTTTCACGTGAACTGCAGTGTATCTTTTGAAAAAGCAATGTGTTGTGTGGAGAACATGACCTTGCTTTAGGATAGTATATTTTCTGAAAATGTCACCTTTTCAGGGAATAAGGAAAATGCCCTTGTTTGGAGCTTTGTAAGCGACATGTATTTCACATCATGAAGGGGCTTTGAGAAGCTTTTATAAGAAAACATAGTTCAACATTTTGAAAAATATACAAATTCACTTTCTTGCCATGAGTTAGATAGGAAGACTGATAACACTCATGTATATATAAAATATTGAGTTACAGCCAGCAGCTGGTTAGCTAAGCTTAGCACAAAGACATGAAACAAAGGGCAACAGTTACCCTGGCTCTGTCCAAAGGTAACAAGCCTACCAGCCTTTTATCTTGTTTGTCTAAACTTTGAAAAACAGGAAATATGACAAAAAGCAAGACAAAACCAAACATGAAAAAATAATCAATAGAATGATAACAATATTATATGTAAGCCGGTGATTGTTGTTACCCAGAAATATTATTCAGAGCACACCTGTATGTCTAGGGATCCAACTCAACTCGTAGGTGTTTGACTTGAGAGTGAAGGTTTTCAATTTGCAGCCAAAAATTCTAGTTTTATAAGCAACATTCTAAATTCTGTGACCAAAACTAATAAAACTGTAAGAGCAAATTTGTTTGCAACGCAAATAATTTTATTCTCAGCTCATATTTTTACTTACAAACTTGATTTTTTTTATTTCAGTGCAAGAAATTTGCTTTTAAAACTGTTTTTATGCTTGCATAATAAAAACACAAAAATACCTTCATAGATCTGACTCAATCTGATTGCGAACCCAAGGACACTACGCCCCGTCCACTGATAACTGAAACATGACAGCACCACCGACGTGAAAAATCCAACAGATTTGCCCCCCAAAATATTCCTTCTTGAGGCCTAATATCAAATTAATGACGGGATTATTTTCAAATGGACCGCCAGAAAATGAATAAGTAGGAGTGACTTTAGCAAACAACACCATAATGACTTGATTGAATGTATTTAACTTGTATTTAATGAGATCATTTGAATAGGAGTCTATGGAGCCAGAAACTTTTTGGAGCCAACCCCTATTGGCCCTCAGTGGTATTGCAGTTCAAGGCACTTTCACATAGGCCTCATTTTTTCAGACCCAGAGTCTATGGTGGTAATAACCGTAAACCTAAAGGTTTTTATTGTTTTGTTGTTTATGCTAAAATAAGGTAACCTGCTGCTTCAGACATAAGAGTGACAACAAAAATCTCAGCTCATTTCTGACAAGAAAGCAAATGAGCATATATCACAAAATGTCAAACTATTTTTATAATCCTAAGAGATCAAGAATAAAAATTTTCCTTGATCCTACACAGCAGAACCAGACAGAACAATGTTATCATACAACAGTAAAATGTTTGGACAGATTGCATCGCATTTACAACATTTACAAGAGGAATATTTGTTGTACATAAAATCCTCTCGGTTAAACCTGCAAAATATAACTTCTTACGTGTCATTTTGGTGTTAAATAGACTTACATGTTCCTATTTGTAGTGCCTTGACCTGACAACGCTGCTCTCTGAAATTGTGTAACGCAGGTTTTCACATAGCAGGACACTGTACGTAAGTGGATGAAAGCATGTGTTTGCGGAGGAGTTTAGCCTTAAGGGGGATGAGAGGTGATCGCAGTTTGTGATTCTTTGTTGTACTTAGCTCTGCAAGGTTACATCAGTCCAGCAGTATGTTTGTGTGAAGAAGCCCTGGGGGCTACATGCAGAGATGTGTGTTCCTCCATGAGCAGATTCCCCCGGGACCCCTCTCTGCTGCCTCCCTGTCAGCTATTTCTTTTAGTCCAAGCTTAGCAACAGAGCCGGCTAGTTTGGCTAATTAATCCTTGCAAATATTTGTCTTTTCTGTAAGTGCTTCAATAGAAATCAACATTTTCCAGGGATCATCACCCCCATTGTTTCCACTGGCCATCAATACGCAAATACTTTGATTGGCTAGGAGAGCAGATACAGAGAAATATTCACTATGTGTGTGTGTGTGTGTGTGTGTGTGTGTGTGTGTGTGTGTGTGTGTGTGTGTGTGTGTGTGTGTGTGTGTGTGTGTGTGTGTGTGTGTGTGTGTGTGTGTGTGTGTGTGTGTGTGTGTGTGTGTGTGTGTGTGTGTGAATACCTTGAGTGCATAATGTGACTGTGCATGTGTGTGTTCGTGGGTGTGCATAATAGCTCCTATTCGATTCTCTGTAAGTGCACTCTATGCGAGTGGGTGTTCAAAAGTACCCTGACGCTCTTTTGTGCATACATGTGTTTGCTTATTAATGGAAACACTCCACTGATGTTCTTCATAATGACTTTATTTATGGCACATATCCGCTCTGTATGTGTGTATTCATGTGTGTGTGTGTGTGTGTGTGTGTGTGTGTGTGTGTGTGTGTGTGTGTGTGTGTGTGTGTGTGTGTGTGTGTGTGTGTGTGTGTGTGTGTGTGTGTGTGTGTGTGTGTGTGTGTGTGTGTGTGTGTGTGTGTGTATGCGTGTGTTCAGGACAGAGGCTGTGAGCCCCGTGGGTGACAGACTGCTGTCCACAGAGGAGCAGGTCACTCTGATCACTGAGAGTTTGACAGTTACCTCCACTGATCAGGAGAAACTGCTGCTGCTCAACAAGAACACTGAGCTCCGCAGAGTCAACAAAGAGGTACAACGTCACCTTAAACCAGTGCAGATTTTCTAGAGGTCCACATTTTATTGCTGATGTTGGGAGTTACATGTCTGAAAACAAGAGGACTGTGGGCGTTGTGTGAAAACTGCTGCAAAGCTGTGAACGATCATTTAATTTACATTTTTCACAATTATACCATCCTTGCTTTCTTTAATTAAATGCTGCTTTATAAAAATCAGACCAGGGAAAATGATTCTCTCAGCTGATGTAGCTATAATGCATTTAGAAATTTTGAGGAGTAAAATGTCTTCCTGAGGCCCACGTTGTTGTGAGGACAGACAGCCAATGACAGCAGTAATGAAGGGAATGATGCTATTGATTGCTGCAGTGAAGGCATTGGCAGTGATGATTATTATGTGACGATGATGATGGTATGTCACAGCTGATGAAGCTGAATGAAGAGTGGGACCAGGTGTACCGCAGTACCACACTGGGTCTGCAGCACAGACTGGAGGCACTGGAGCTGGAGAACAACGCCATCAAACAGCTAAACAGCAGACTGCTCCTCAAAGTGGAACATCAACAAGTAAACAACACAGCACGATACTTCAAGCACTCACACAACCCCAAGTTTATTGCATATAAGAAGTAGGCGTATGAAAATTATATGGGGAATTTCCTGAAAACTTTAGGTTATCTTCTGGCTGGTTTGGATAGCCAAAGATAAAAGATGAAAAAAAAAAAATGCTGTTCACTGGTGTGATTTTTATTCCTGTATTTGTGATTGCAGAGTGCAAAGGAGTACTATGAGCAGGCATTGATGCAAGAGTTGAAGAAGAACCAGAAGCTGCATGAATATATCAGGTTGCTCGAGAGCAGGATGCAGCACCCAGAGAGAGACTGCACACCTGCCAAACAGGTAGACCTCCTGTCAGTCGATCTGTGTGCCTGAACACTTTCTACATCTTTATTTCTTTCAATGTTCTCTGCTCTATGACATGAATGTCGCACGTCACTTTGTCCTCTCTTTTCACTGAAGGGCAGCTTTAGTGCTGCGATACGCAGTCCTGTGTCGTGTCCCACCAGTAATCCCACAGGAGGTCCCGGCCTGTCAGGCAGCCATGTCTCTGGATACAACCCCTCATCCTCCTTTTTCCCAGAGCCCTCCAGCCCAGAGGCAGGGTGGCAGGGAAAGAGCCAGAGCAGCAGAGCCCCGCTGGGATCGCTGGGAGACTCCAAGCAAGAAGTGCATGATTTAAAGGAGCAGCTGGATGCACTAAGATGTCAGGTGGGCTGCTCTTTTCAGCACTGCATCAAAAAAATGTTTCCATCTCTAATGTGAAGAGAACAGAACTGATGTCAACTCACTGTTGCCAGGGAAAGATTTGCTTAATGCTTTAACGACTTGAAAGACACGGTGAACTGCACCACCAAGTGGCGGCTCTGTGCTCTTCAAAATATCACAATATCGAGAAGTAGCTGCAGATCACAAGATATGGCTTTGATGCTGGCTGACTGCCGTATTGATGTCTTGTGTCAACAGACTGAGATTTATGAAGCCGACTATCAGACAGAGCACAACGACCACAAGCACACACTGCAGGAGAACCGAAGGCTGAGGAAGAAGAGGGAGGAGATGCGCCAACAGGTGGCACTACTGCAAGAACAGGTAGTGTCTGTACACATGGCAACATACTAAATACACACGAAAACACAAACACATTCATACTTACTTAAGCATAGATTATGAAACACATTGTTAAACTAGTCTTGTTCCAAACCCAACAAATGATGTATGCGCTAAATGAAAACACATGCACTGCTTGATTGCTTTGTTTATCGTGTCGGTTATGGAGACTTTAGGATCATGTTTTGGTTACATATGGAGTTTATAGGTAATGCATTGACATCGGTATTATATGTATAATCTGAAGTAAATCCCAATTTAACCTGAAGAAAATTCCTCAATGGACTTTATGTGTGGTTTTCAATGCTGCACATTTTATAATATAGGATTTATAATCTGTTTTGACACAGCATGGGGATGAATCCATTTCAAGCTGCTCCCTGAATCTCTTAGAGACATGCTTGTCACTACAATCTCATGCATTTTTCTGATTCTGCCGTCTATGTTTCTGACATTGCTACAGCTCAAGGTTTACGAGGATGACTTCAGACGGGAGCGGTCTGACAAACAGATGCTGCAGCGACTGTTACAGAAAACGCCTGCAAACAAGGAGCCCGTGCTCGTCCACCGCTGCAATAACGAGCAGCCGCTGCCAGGGGGCGACAAGAGGACACAAAGTAGAGAGAAAAGACAGCAGCACCACCCACTCTGCCCGAAACACCAGAACAGGGACAAAGAGTCAGACTGAGGCTGAGAGGCAGAGAAAACCATGATTATACACAAAAAATAAAGCTCAGTCTCAGCATGGTAAAATAAGAGACGCTAAATGTGTCACAAACTCAATTTCATCTAGAAACGCAACATAGCATCATTGGAGAGGAAGTAAAATCTGACTCTATGCGATTTTAGCTCTCCAACAATAATAATTGCCAATGTGTGTAGGTTGGTACCTACATATATTTAATATATCTAATATATCTCTTTCTGAAATATATATTTTCCTGTAGTTACACTCTTTTTTTTTGTTTGCTCTGATTTGTATAGTAAACCATAAAAACAACTTCATAACAGAGGAGCCACAGAGTTGTTCATCAATTTAAAGTATTTTGACAGTAAATTATTTATTCTCTAAAAGTATAAAAGTACCCAGCAGTAAATTATACAATACAATCTGTGCACAATGACATCAGGTATTCAGTTAAGGAGGTAACACTTGACTGGACTGAGTTAATGTTTTCTCTGTCTAGAGGAAGATTTACTGTGGCTCTTTCCTGGTTATCCGGTTATCATCTCAACTGAAACTACTGACACAGATTACAACAGAACATAGTTCAGCCCCAGATGATCAGGGGATTTCCTCTGTAAATAATGTTTTATTGTTTATTTACAAAGTTCCTGTAACAGACTGTAAAAGATTGTTTAATCTGTCTTTTTATTAAAGCAAATAACAAAACAAAGAAAGGGTATTTCACAAAAACAATCAATAACAATCAATTAATGTGTTTTCATTTTTGTTAATTTAGTAAGTTAATTTATTGATTGATTGACACACATATATACACAATGTCAGCAACTTGGTAACAACCTACAGACATTAGGGCACCAGGAGGAAGCATCACATGTTTCACTGTGAAGTTCAAATGTAAACGCTGCTGTTTCTGAATCCCAAGACTAAAATCTCACAGCTTTTCCCAAAAGGAAGCTGACAGTTATGTTAGTTATTATTTGAGGCACCAAAAACAGCCTCAAATTATAGTGTTTGTTTCCTGGTGGTGAAATGAGTCATTAGCTCAGTAAGTGGAAATAACACGAGTTGGGCGGGGAACTCCTAAAAAGAGAAGGTTTTGTGTTACTCTTTGAATGGCCCTCCACACCTTGATCACATGACACTGCGAGGTCATCTGATTTAATTTTAGCATTCGGAGGAATATTAAGATGCTGAAGCAGAATTTCCCAAAAGTGTACCGTGCAGTATATAATCTCTGCCACAGAGCAGTGTGACAGCATCCAGAGTCCAGATTCACAGAGGGACAAAGAGAAGACTGAACATCACAAAGGTATGGAGACAACCAACCATTTACTGCAATAGTTATTGTTAATACAGACAGATAGGGTTACTCTGCAGATGATTTTACATAAACAAACACCAGAAAGGCTGCAATAATTGGGCATTTTAAAGATGTCATTTTCTACACATTTTATCATATTATTTATGTTTCTTTTAATTTAAAAGGCTTGAAATCAGTTTTACATCCCTGCCAGCCTAGTGCAGGATAGTTTGCAGTCGTGTTTGCTGGGTCCACTTTAACAAGAGTGGGAGAGTTATTTTCTAAATCTGTTTCAGTCCACATATAAAAAGAGTCTGACTCTTAACATTCAAAATAAACTTGATTCAGACAGGTAATGAGGTGGTCTGTGGGGTTACATTAGTCTTGGAACAGGAGGAACAAGGTGGTATTTAGTACAGTATTTGTGTTTTTCCCATCAGCCCTGATGGGCAGGAAATCATTTATTTTTATGGATCTATGAACAGCTTCAGTTCAAATTGTCTTGAAAACCAGATGTAGATAAACATATAATGCTAGCATGGAATTTTGCCATCTTTAATCTTTACTTTCACCTCCTCCACCACCACAAACAGGCTCTACCTTATACATTCTGGAAGCAGAAAGCCTAAAGCGCCAGCCGTGAAACAGTCGAACAAAGATGACTACATCCCCAGCTAAACTGCAGGAGAGCTACAACCAGCAGGGCTTCCTCTCACCTTTGCCTGTCTTGGATGAGACAGAGCTGAGGGAGGCTAAACAGGCCTTTTTGGAGTTGGAGAATGAATTTGGTAAGAAGCACACAGAGGTCTGAGGGAAGGGCAATAAAAGGAGAGAGATAGTCAGAGAAAGGAGGAGCACTGGGAGCAGTGAAAATAACTGATAAGAGCTAATTTCATCACAAATACATATATCTTAAAGATAGTGTGTCCAACCTGTACTTTATTCCACATATGATGAGCCTTCAGTGTTGGATTTTATGATAGAGAATGGGTGTATGATGTATTTGTTTGTATCTCCAGGTGAAGAATACACTCAGTACAGCCTCCACAACAGTCACCTTCAGTATCCGTGGGTGATGGGCCTGACCACACACCCTCGTATTCTACAGGTGGTCAAAGCCGTACTGGGCCCTGACGTCATCCTGCTGGACTCCCGCTTCATCTGTAAATACCCGACACTCAAACCAGCCAATATCCAGGAGAATGAACAAATTGAAACCGAACCTGCTGGGAATGCTGGAAAGAATGGACTTCCATATGTGGCCTGGCACCAGGATATGAGGTAAATCATACTTACTGAGAAAACACTGTCTTGTTTTGCTTTGCTTTGTTTTGTTTTGTCTAACTGTAATGGTTTTGTTCACAGGTATTGGGGTATTGCTGGTGGGCCTGTTCTCTCTGTGTGGCTCGCTCTGGATGACTCACTAAAGGAAAATGGCGCCCTTCAGGTCATCCCAGGTATCTAAGCTGCTTTGATGCAACTTTCTGCCTGAGAGCACAGTCCTGGTTCAACCTCAGCTAAATCAAAGCCATCAGAAAATGTTCTAGACTCCCACCAACCACTATGGGGTCTTTGATGCATATGAATGTCCAATAAAACACAAATTTAAATCAACACACAGCCTCACAGACTTGAACTTTGTCCCTGCAGGTAGCCACTGCTCCGGCATGTTACCTCATCGCCAAGCCACCCGTCCTGGAAACATGCTGTCAGTCAACCAGGAGATCCCAGAGGAGCTGGTACAGGGGGGGGAAGCTGTGTTTTGTCCTCTGTTAGCTGGACAGATGTCTGTGAGTTTACTTTTTATGTTATACGTGAACGGTAATGTTAAAAATAGGTCTGAAGACAATATGAGTGGAATGAATTATGACTGTTTTAACAGATTCATGATGGACTCCTCGTCCATGCGAGTGATGCCAATACATCACAGAGGCGGCGCTGTGGGTTTGTGATCCGTTATGTTCCCACCTGTGCGTTCCCAATACAGGTGAGACAATTATATTTTCTGTTCAGTTCATAATTTCAGTGTCAGACTTGCATTGTGTACCGAGCTTACTTTTTTTTTTTTTTTTTCTGTTTTTGTGTTAGGATCCTGATCGACCCAGGAAATTTCACGCCACAATGTTGGCCTGTGGAATGGACCAGTTCAATCACTTCTCCAACAACAGCACATGAATTCTTACTGGAGTTTTCCTACCTGCAAGAACAGCTGCTTTTACACTTTACAGGAATATTTCATAAGCAGAGCACATTTCCATTCAATATAATCTAACTAAAATAACTGCTGAAATGTCTCAACTGTGAATAAATTATGAATTAATAAAATGTTGTTTCATTGTGGATATCGTATTGTTCCATATACAGATTTAACTGGACCGTTTCATCAAGCTTTTAAAAAAAAAAATGTTAATACAAGTGACCATACAAACAGCACTGAATGATTTTATTCTGTCATCCTTCTTTACCTACATTTCACATAAGGACTTAAAAACAGCTGAACTGAAGGTAAATCACTGAAGTGTTATAGTATGGACATAAACATGTTTACAACTATTCCAAAAACGAATACACATAGGGCCTGATTTACTAAAGGTTTGCGTGTGTAAAATCACGTGCAAACTCCACACCACCCGCAAAAAAAAATGTCCAAGCAGATTTATTAATATTTCAAATGCACAATTTAACACAGGTTGTCCATTTTGCGTGTTTGCCTGCATGCATATGTGATATTGGGTGTTTATGCTTGAAGGTGCAAAATACTGGGACGGAAAATGCAAATAGAACAATTTAGCACCCGCAATGATATTTACTAAACCTGAAAGTAGAAACAGGAGAAGTGATTGTGTGTGTAGTTTAGTACGACTGAAGGAGCGTATTAATCAGATGCGCAAATCTGGAGAGACGGCTGCTCTTATTGTGGTGAGAAGGAGACGCGGGGAAACTACTCCACTCCCGTCATTCAAGGTGTGCTGTCCCGGGTCAGGATGTGTCCCGCAGAATTCACAGGTAGCTTCATAAGGTTCCGGAGCACTCGCGAGGCACTGAATGAAAAGTCACCTGCTCATCACCAGAAAGAGCTGGACCAACAAAACAAAACACAATTAGATAGCCGGTCGCCACATATTATACAGAGCGGGCTTGGAGAATGTGAATCACCTGTTGCGATGAACCCGTAATTTAAGTAGGACTCTTGGTATTTTCTTAGCTTTCTTTTTGTTGGTGGTGTTGGAGTTTTCTATTGTCTCGTCATTCGGTCGTTCCCCCTCTCCAAGGAACCTCTCCAAACACGTTAGTTTTTTGGGGGGGTTTTTTGCTCATTTTTGCTCGGGTTAACTTGTGGGCTTGTCGGTGCATGAAAAAAAAACTGCGACTGAGACAACTACAGAAAGAGGCGCGGACGGAAGTAAGCATTTTTCAAAATAAAATACCATGCAGGTTCTCCCTCTCTGGACCCATATAAATTTGCATATCGAGCCAACCGGTCCACCAAGGATGCCGTCTCCTCTGCCCACCACTCAGCCTGCACCCACCTGGACACTCGAGACTCCTACATGAGAATGTTGTTCATAGACATTAGTTCAGCATTCAACACCATCATCCCTCAGCAGTTAATATGGAAACTGGACCGGCTGGGCCTGAGCTCTTCTCTCTGTAATTGGTTGCTGGACTTTCTCACCGAGAAACCGAGCCCAGGAACCGAGCCCAGTTGACATTAGATGCAACAATTAAGCAGGCATGTATTTCTTAGGCCTGTTAAGGAAGTCAGAGTACCTGGAGAAAACCCAGTCAGGCACAGGGAGATCATGCAAACCACTCAACTGAGGTTCAAACCCAGAACCTTCTTACTGTGAGACAGCAGTACAAGTCACTGCACCACCGTCCCTGTCTTCCAACTCCCCATATTCATTTTTTTCCCCCAAATGTCGAAGTAAGACACGCAACAGAAATATACCTTTCATTGTCCTCTCTGAATCCTCAGCTGCTCAACATCAAAGCACATACCTTTTTTGGTGTTCTGTTCACATGTCAGCAACAACAAATGAGAAGCAGTATGGACTGTCTATGAGGTTGGCTATCTTTAGCTTGGAGAGGAAACAATTATTTTTTTCTCCATTTCCTGACAGTAAAAGTGAACAGTGGGGCTTGTCACCCATCAAAAGCCACCTGGCCACCATTGTTGCATGGAAATTCCACCTGTCACAGTGATAGGTGTAGGGCTGCGCAAGTCTTTCGGCATTTGATGTTGCAGCACTATGGAATTGTTTGGTTAGTGATGGGTGGAGAGGGTTTGCAAACGGTACATCCTCATATTTATGATTTTTCTGGATGTTGAAATATAATACACAAAAGAAGCGCATTGTATTCCATTCATTGTCCTCTCTGTGAATTGCCGGTTTCCGGCAGTGAACCATTGCCTCAGATTTGGAGGTGTTAAACCTCATCCATGCTGCTTCACACTCGGCTGCAAACCACCCCAGTGAGTGCTGGAGGTCGTGGTCCAAAGAAGCCAACAGGACCACATCGTCTGCAAACAGCAGAGATGCGATCTGGAGACCCCCGAACCCGACTTGCTCCTCCCCCAGCTGCGCCGAGATATCCAGTCCATGAAGGTCGCAAACAGGATCGGTGACAAAGAGTTTTTTTATCAACTCCAGTAACCTTCACCTGTGTCCCCTCTTCTGTTCTGCTGCCCTGTCTGTGTGAGAGACACACCGCCCTTCATTATACACAGAGAGCGAACAGTAGAGCAGTAGCAGTAGCTGATATTAATACAGGAGGGGGAAGCTGTGTTTTGTCATATTAGCTGGACAGATGTCTGTGAGTTTACTTTTTATGTTATACGTGAACGGTAATGTTATAAATAGGTCTGAAGACAATATGAGTGGAATGAATTATGACTGTTTTAACAGATTCATGATGGACTCCTCGTCCATGCGAGTGATGCCAATACATCACAGAGGCGGCGCTGTGGGTTTGTGATCCGTTATGTTCCCACCTGTGCGTTCCCAATACAGGTGAGACAATTATATTTTCTGTTCAGTTCATAATTTCAGTGTCAGACTTGCATTGTGTACCGAGCTTACTTTTTTTTTTTTTTTCTGTTTTTGTGTTAGGATCCTGATCGACCCAGGAAATTTCACGCCACAATGTTGGCCTGTGGAATGGACCAGTTCAATCACTTCTCCAACAACAGCACATGAATTCTTACTGGAGTTTTCCTACCTGCAAGAACAGCTGCTTTTACACTTTACAGGAATATTTCATAAGCAGAGCACATTTCCATTCAATATAATCTAACTAAAATAACTGCTGAAATGTCTCAACTGTGAATAAATTATGAATTAATAAAATGTTGTTTCATTGTGGATATCGTATTGTTCCATATACAGATTTAACTGGACCGTTTCATCAAGCTTTTAAAAAAAAAAAATGTTAATACAAGTGACCATACAAACAGCACTGAATGATTTTATTCTGTCATCCTTCTTTACCTACATTTCACATAAGGACTTAAAAACAGCTGAACTGAAGGTAAATCACTGAAGTGTTATAGTATGGACATAAACATGTTTACAACTATTCCAAAAACGAATACACATAGGGCCTGATTTACTAAAGGTTTGCGTGTGTAAAATCACGTGCAAACTCCACACCACCCGCAAAAAAAAATGTCCAAGCAGATTTATTAATATTTCAAATGTACAATTTAACACAGGTTGTCCATTTTGCGTGTTTGCCTGCATGCATATGTGATATTGGGTGTTTCTGCTTGAAGGTGCAAAATACTGGGACGGAAAATGCAAATAGAACAATTTAGCACCCGCAATGATATTTACTAAACCTGAAAGTAGAAACAGGAGAAGTGATTGTGTGTGTAGTTTAGTACGACTGAAGGAGCGTATTAATCAGATGCGCAAATCTGGAGAGACGGCTGCTCTTATTGTGGTGAGAAGGAGACGCGGGGAAACTACTCCACTCCCGTCATTCAAGGTGTGCTGTCCCGGGTCAGGATGTGTCCCGCAGAATTCACAGGTAGCTTCATAAGGTTCCGGAGCACTCGCGAGGCACTGAATGAAAAGTCACCTGCTCATCACCAGAAAGAGCTGGACCAACAAAACAAAATACAATTAGATAGCCGGTCGCCACATATTATACAGAGCGGGCTTGGAGAATGTGAATCACCTGTTGCGATGAACCCGTAATTTATATAGGACTCTTGGTATTTTCTTAGCTTTCTTTTTGTTGGTGGTGTTGGAGTTTTCTATTGTCTCGTCATTCGGTCGTTCCCCCTTTTCAAGGAACCTCTCCAAACACGTTAGTTTTTTTTGCTCATTTTTGCTCGGGTTAACTTGTGGGCTTGTCAGTGCATGAAAAAAACTGAGACAACTACAGAAAGAGGCGTGGACGGAAGTAAGCATTTTTCAAAATAAAATACCATGCAGACTAATGTAAATAAAAAATAAAAAATTAAAAAAAAGTTTTTTATTCTTTCTGTGCTGCCCGGTATTGGTCCACTGGTCTCTGGGCCGGCGGTTGGGGACCCCTGCTTTAACACACGGAAACCCCTCATTTAAATACAGCCATTTGCACCTGATTTCAATGACGCAATTACTCTCAGTAAATCAGCCGCAAAGCGGGTGCAAATTTTTTGTGGGGGGGAAAGAACACGCAATTTAGTAACCTTTATTTAAATTCTTACTAAATCATCACCAGAAAGAGCTTTTATGGATATAACCCCTTAGTATATAACCCCTAAAATCAAGATGTAAAACACTCAGGACACAAACACGTGTTTTTTCTTGCAACTATACACAAGGCTTTCATGTTCCTGTGCAAAAGAAGGACTTAAAGTTTCAATTATACTAAAAACTACAACTTTGTGTGTTAGTGGACATGCAGTAATTTCACAGGTTTTTGATATTATTTAAACTTCTAACTAATTCTGTTCCAGAGTTAGTCATTTAAATTATAAAAAAAAAAAAAAAGATAAACCACACCAGGATTTGGTAGAATAGAAAGGCTACAGAAAAAATGTCAAAGTTTATCTAACCCAGAGACAAATTAAGCCCTGCTAGATATTAATTTCCCAGCGATGCCCAAACGTTTGCATACAACTGTCCATCTCATTCTTGTCCTAGCAGCTTCTGATCAGTCAAGGAGCTCTTGGATCGCTCCCTGGGTGTGGAACAGACATTTAAACACAGAGCAATCATCTGCGGTCTCTTCCATGTTCGGTCCAAACAATATAAAGTAACATTTATGTATGTTTCAAAACATATCACAGGATTTAGGTTGTAAATTGTTTGTTATTATTGATTGCCATTGTTTTTTTGTTTAAAGGAAAAAGAATTACAAAGTTGTAATTTGTTAAGATCCTTTATTAAGAATCTCGAGCCATTCACAAAACATTAGATGAAAAAAAAAAAAAGGATAACTTGATATTGAACACAGTGGTTGCATGAAAATTCTGAGTAAATAAATACAAACATTTATTTTGTAAAGATCACTTGGCCAGTTTGAGTGTCTCTTTAACCATGACACCAATTCCATCAAACACTTGATGAAAGGGAGCTTTGCACATGAAGGCACAGCTGGTAACCAGCTTATTCTTGACATCAACGTGAGCTTCCTCCACAGTTTTGTTCACATGTTTGCAGCCCATCTCCTTCACAAAATCTGTTGTCTTAGCATACGGCCACCTGAAGACAAAAAGAAAAGAAATGTTTTAAACATGAACTGATATTATTTTGTATCCATAAACATCTGATGATGATTATATACTATTTCACACACTTCTCACACTCCTTGTCCTCCCCCATGGTGAGCTCACAGCCGGGCAGGATTTTAGCAGCCAGGATGGGAGCGATGCAGCACATGCCCAGCGGCTTTCCAGCTTTGTGGAAATCCTTGATGAGCTTCACGATAAGTGGCTGGATGGTGAAGTCCTTGTTCTTCACTGCCCAGTCACTCAGGTTCTTAGCCACACCAAAGCCCCCTTAATGAAAAATAACAGGATTCATAGACAATATCACAAAAGTAGCGATGACCAAACAGAAAGAAATGTCATATATTTTACTCTAGTGTTCCTTGATGGCAAAGTCAGTCTCACCTGGGATGATGGCAACATCAAACGCCGAGACATCTAACTTGGCCAGATCAGTCACATCGCCCCTGGCAATACGGGCGCTTTCCTGCAGGATGTTTCTCTTCTCCTCTGTAGGTTTCCCCTCACAGTGATTTACAACATGCATCTGATCTGTATTCAGAGCAAACATCTTCACCTGAAATCAAACACCGAACATGTTAAACCTTCTATTTCAAATGAGCCTGTGTATCTAAGGATTGTGGTACCATTTTTTTTTTTTTTAAAGTTGCTACTAAGGTCGTGTGTTATAAAGTTGCAAAGTACTTTTAGACGTGTCTGGATCCAGATGTTGAACACAGATAAATGCATCATAACACTTTTTCTCGCCCTTACTTTTGCTCCGGCACGACTCAGGTGGACGAGGATAGCGGACGCCTCGTGTATCTCTGTGCCGTCATAGACTCCACAGCCTGACAGAATGACTGCGACACGCTTTGCCATTGTTACTATGAAACACACACACACAAAAATACATGTATATCTAGTTTTTAAATACGTGTATACTCTGCCGGAAACCGGTGGATTGCTCCCTCCAGGTGGGGACGGAGTGCCTGCCCCAAGCGAAGGAGTTTTAAGTATCTCGGGGTCCTGACCACGAGTGAGGGGAGGACGGAGGACGGAGGATGGAGCGGGAGATCGACAGGCGGATCGGTGCGGCTGCGGCAGTACAACAGGCGCCGCACCGGACCGTGTCGGTGTTTCAGTTTACCGGGCGATCTATGTTCCGACCCTCACCTATGGTCACGATCTCTGGGTCGTGACCGAAAGAACGAGGTCACGGCTACAAGCGGCCGAAATGAGTTTCCTCCGTAGAGTGGCCGGGCTCAGCCTTAGAGAGAGGGTAAGGAGCTCGGACATCAGGAGGGAACTTGGGAGTTGAGGCGCTACTCCTTCGCGTCGAAAGGAGTCAGGAGGCATCTGAGTGCATTAGAATAGCTGAGCGCAGCTCCTGAGCCACCTGTTACATGTTCTCATAAAACATTTACATAGCCAAGCGAGACATGAGTCCCAGGAGTGCTGCTGGTGCCAGGTAACAGCGCTGACACCAGTAAAGAGAAGTTCCAGGAAGAGATTGGAGTCTGCGGTGCATGACACAGCTTTATTCAGTAAACACGTGAAGTTGAATCAAACACTACTTTAGAACGTCTCCATTTTCCTCGGTCATTTTGCACTGCTGAATTGGATTCCATCATGTGGAGAAAAGCATTCATTTAGACAGCAGAAGTAAAGACAATGTGAATAGATTTTCTCACCTTTAACAGGTATTGTTGTCGGTAGCCTGGTTGGACACAGCGCGTAATCGAGCTCTTCGGTAGAAGTGTGACGGCTGAGCTGTGAAGCGGACTCTTTATAGATCTGCCTACCTCTTCCGTCTCCTCCCGCACCTTGTTCATCTAAAATGATGACATCATGTAGGTACCAGGAATACCTGTCAGGTTAGCCTTGGAGAGAAAATGCTGAATCATTCTGCTCAATATTTGCTTTCAGATGAATATAAAACTGTGTTGATGTTTAACTAAGTCAACGACTACTTTACAGAGAAATACTATTCAGTGTCAAATTCATTTACTTGCTTTAATTTTTGAAATATAGGTAAAGGCATAAAGGTTTACTGAAAAAAAAAAAATATCAGATTAGGATATTAGGACAGGAACACCTGTCAGGTTAGTCTTGGAGAGAAAATGCTGAATCATTCTGCTCAATATTTGCTTTCAGATGAATATAAAACTGTGTTGATGTTTAACTAAGTCAACGACTACTTTACAGAGAAATACTATTCAGTGTCAAATTCATTTACTTGCTTTAATTTTTGAAATATAGGTAAAGGCATAAAGGTTTACTGGAAAAAAAATCAGATTAGGTATGAATACAGTCTCATCGTTTTGTGCATTTTAGTGAAAACAGTTGATGCAAAACAAACTCGCTGCAAACACTTAATTTTAAACACAGAACGTTGTTAGAGCACTATAGAATAAATAATTCAATCAGGTTTGATGTAATACAAGAACATCTTTGTTAGTGATATACTGTATATCATGCAGAATATAGGCTATACAATATTTGATGCTCTGTCTCTGTTATAGCCCCCTTGTTTTTGTTTTCTGCTTGTCCTCTGTAAATGTGGTTTGTGGTGATATTTGTATGCATAACGCACTATACTGGCTCTGCATGCGTGCTTGTTTTCCTTTAAAATAAAAAAATAAAAAACGATTAAAAAAAAGTATCTCGCTATTTACTTTTTTTTTTTTTTTAAAGGCTATTTTGTATGGCTGTGCATAATTTACCTATAATACCGCCGGACTGACTCTTTAGATTACAGACACAATAGCACTTACAGTATCAGCCTGCAGTCTCTCGCAGCTGGGACGGGTCTCTTATTTCCCGGTGAGCTGCAGCGTCGCCTCGCGGGTTTCTCCTGCTGTGTACTGACGTCACATGCAGTTGTATAAATTCCAGCCTCAAGTTGTCAGAAAATCACTTCTGTCATGGCTCAACAACACTCACTGCGTGTGTCCGTGGGAATCCTGGGCATCGCTGGCGGTAAGTCTTTATTCTCTACTTACTTTGACTGACTTACCTTTATTTTCTTCCTCACATTGTTGGCGGTGCAGGCTACCAGTCAGCCATACGCCAAATTTCCTGTGATTTTTGTCATTACCTTTTTGTGAATCGCGAAAGTGTGTCATGTAAATTTTACGAACCTAAAACACGGAGCCAACCACTAATATCAGAAAACAGCACTATTTGTATTGTGACCGAGCGTCCTGGGCTCGTGTAACGGGGCACTTATAATAATATAATAAGTGGAGTCGGGAGGCAAGACATCACGTTCAGCCTACGGATTCTCTCTTTATTTTTCGTACTCCCTCAATTGACCAGAGGCTGGAGTTGCAGTCCCTGAGGGGACACATCGTCTCCAATGCAAACAGTAAACATGAGACAGCCTGTTACATAGGTCCCGCCCCCTCAATTAGAAACGTCCCCCCCCCACCCCCCTTTATTCAAATAACAAACAATCACAATGATACAGTTATTTGCATTAAAAGAATAATTAGCAACATATAGAATATGTGATCATGTGAGGTATGTTGTAGTTAAAACAGGGAATTGTCTCAGTTGTGCTTTTAATTAGTACTTCTGTCTCTTGCTATTTGTTTTGGAAAAAAAAAACACTTTATTCTCATTAAGAAATATATATAAAATGACATGGTTGTCTTTGTTTTGGTTAGTAGCCAGCAGCTCAGGATAAAGGTTTCTTTTTCTACCTACAGGTTCTCTCCTGCTTTTAGTGAACAACTATGCCAGCTCTCCTGAGAAAGACTTCATCCCTCATACTGCACTGGGGATTCTTCTCCTCCTCATTGCAGCCCTTGTAGCTTATGCAGGTTGGTTTTGATTTAACTATGGAATGAGTTTCTACAGATTCTAATTGTCTTCCTGTTTATGAGTCTCCTGACCCTGCGCTGTTTCTCTGCTAGGTGTCTATCGCAGTCTGTCCCACGCCCAGCTGTTTTCCACTCTGTGCCTGACTGTCTCTGCTCTGTGGTGTGGCTCAGGTCTGGTGTACATCCTGGAAGGGCAGAGGGTGCTGCAGCCCACAGAGCTCAGATCCTCTCTGGTCCCCGGCCTGGCAGCATTTACTTTAGCCCTGTTCATCATAGGAGGCGTTGCAGTTGTAGTAAAGAAATCTGTTCTCTTTCTTATATCTGTCGGCATTTCTTTAGCATGTGCCCATCAAATCGCTGGTCTGTCAGCTGCAGGTTTTGGTCAGTCTGCCACAGCTGCTAACTATCTCCTTGTCTGTCTGGTGTGTGTTTACTTTGGTTTTGGACGTCTACTGTCCACGATCACTCGCAGTAAATTGGAGCTTCCAGGAACAGTCGTGAGGAAGACAGCATTGAAAACAGAGCAGAATCAGGGCTGTGGTGATGCAGTGTCTGTATGTTTGGTGATGAACTTGTTATCTGCCTCTGTATTAGCCTGTCCTCTGTTAGGTGTGGTCCCACAGCTCTTTGTCGGTCATGTCCCCTGGCTTTGGACAGCTGCAGTGTTCCAGCTTGGCATGTGTGTTCTCTTTTATCGAGCTATGGACACGCTAGCTGCCACTTTCTGTGGTTTTACAGCCCTGCTGAAGTTTGCAGAGGGTTACACTGCTCTCTTATCATTTTACTCCATTCAGCCCTTCTCCCCAGTTCCCTTCCCTGCAGTCCTCTCTGTGCTTTTCTGCATTGTGGCTCTGTTCAGCTGTCAGAAGAGCATGCTAGAAGGCCTCTACCAGTTATTCTTTGCAGCTTATTGTATTGCCATTGCAGCCCAGCCTCAAGGCTTCTTTCAAGGAGGCACTCGGGGTGTACAGGCAGCTATATTTGTAGTTTCTGCTGGCATGCTTTTAATTACCACATTCAATATGGTCTCCAGTACTGTGATACCCACAGGGAAGGGCTATTTCAAAGCTGTAGTAACCCGGATGAAGAGTCTCACTCTCAGAGCACACAATGAAGAGCTGCACACACCTCACCTGGGCTACTCTAAGTATGCAGATGCAGAGGTGTTGGGCCATGCATGCAGTGTGCTGGCTGCTTTCGCCATCACAGCCACGGTTGGTGCCAGAAATCCTCTGTCCGTGTTGGTTCTGCCCTGGGTGCTGATGGCTGGTGGGGCTCTGCAGCTGCTCTGCGGTTCAGTAGCTTTCGCTCGGGGTAAAACCTTTGAGAGCACAGTTTTTATTCTCTACGGGGTGATGTGGGCAGTGTGGGGGTTGACACGATACGGCGGCTTGTATGGTGAAACCAGAGGCTTTAATCTGGCTGTTGGGATCATTAGCTTCATGCTGTTTAACTGTTTAGTGACTGCTGCAGCTCTGTTTCTAAATGCTGCCTGGTTTGTCTATGCACTCACCTTCCAGCTCATACTCATCAGCTTCCTGCTGGATACAGTAGACGCGCTTCCTTACGGTTACGACATAGGAGTCACCATCATATTTGGTCTCGTCAGTTTCTATTGTTTCCTGGCGCACATTTTCAACAGCACCTTCCAGTCCCCCCAAATCCCCTTAGGAAAACCTTTAGTCAAGCTGAGCGGGGTCGGGGGAGGAGCAGATATCTGTCCACATGTGTCAGCCCGCAAGGCCACATCTGTCCAGCAGATTGCAGGTGAGATAAAGAAAAAAGACAATCACGCTAGTTTTCTGAAATAAGCAGTTGTTTACGTACTTGATTTGAGTTTTTATTTGTCTTGTCTTCCTTTCTTAAGAAATCATGAAAAATGGTGGCATATGTGGAATACCTACTGACACCGTCTATGTGCTGGTGGCAGCCTGCAACAGGCCAAACGCTGTGGTCAAAGCTTACAAGTGATTTTCATTTTCATGCATCTTCCTTTGGTCTGCATTTATTAATTACTTTCTCGCCCCCATTACTTTCTAACTGCTGTGTTTGGCCTCAGGGTGAAGAAGCAGGCGCAGGACCGCCCCATGTCCATGTGGATCTCCTCCATCAAGCAGCTGGAGCCTGTTCGACACTTGCTGAGCCCGCTGCTCCTGGACTTCATGGAGGCTGCGTGGCCGTCCTCCATCAGCATGGTTATACCCAGAGGTGGGTCTTTCTCTATTTGCATGTGTAAGACTCTGTTTGTGTGACCTTTGCTTGGTGGGGGTTTTATGAGCATCATATATGTTCCTTGTGTCACACAGGACCCTGGATGGACACCTTTGGTTTGGGAGATGCTGCCAAACACATCGGGACTCCACAAAGCATTGCAATCAGAAACCCTGACTGTTCTGTAGCTACACATCTCATTAATCTGGTAAGAGCCACGAATATTAATCACTGCATGCCTTAAAATTTTTGAAAATCAGTTTGCAAAGCCTTCGGTTAACTATTTGTAAATTATTGCAGGTGGGGCCCATTGCAGTAACCTCAGCCAACCCTACAGGCGAGGCAGACACAACTCACCATAACCAAGTTTTCGCCAAACTGGGAGACAAGGTATTAACAATAATTTAGTTTTTTTTATATATACAAGAGGAAATGGTGTTTTTGTTTTTCTCTGAACTACATGTGCATTGGGTTGGTTAGGTGGATGGAGTGTTATGTGATGGACCCTCCCCAGAGAACATTGCATCCACTGTGGTTGACTGCACCAAGATTGAAACGGGACATATTGGTTTCTTCAGAGTGGGTCTCATTCCTAAATCCAAGGTAAAATAAATAGCTCCCTCTGGTTCTGTTTATCTCAGTAAGCAGTTGTGATTTGGTGTTTGCCCATACTAATACCTGCTGTTTTTGTTTGTCTGCTTTCAAGGTTCTCCAGATCTTTGAGGAGGTTCAGAAGCGGCACATACAGGGGCAGACGAATCCTGCTTTTGAATATGATCTGCATATACCTGACATACAAGGAGAGTTAAGTTCAGGAGAGGACAGCAAAGCAGAGTCAGGAAGAGGATCTGGAAGCTCAACTCCATCTACTGTTTCACCGGAATAAAATCTAATCGCGAGAAATGATTCGGAGTATTTACACTGTTTAAAAATGCTGCCTGGTGTAACATAAAGTCTGATATACATGAATAGCTAATGAACATGTAGTAGATGTCAAATTGTTGTTTGAGGAGGCATGAGATATCAACAAGGACAATCCAACAAGAAGATCAATTTCAAAGATGCATATATTATATGCACACAGACTCTAATGCACTCAGTTACTTGTATTTTAATTAATGTTTTGTACTGAATGTAATTCATATTTATATGATCTGAACTTGTTTCTGGATATTGTATCAGTTTAAATATATGAATGCACATCAAGATTTTATAATAAAATGTGAAATTTTTGTCAGCTGCTGTTATTATTACAATATTGTTTTAAAATATCAGTGACCGTGTGATTTATTCTATTCTTTGAAATACAGCTTTTCATAAGCTTTTCATCTCACAGATCTCTGCCGATTATGAAAGTTTTGCACTGTAAGTTCATTTCATTAGCAATATTGTTAAAAAACTGAATTGAAAGCAGTCAGGAAATCAATTAGCAATACAATTAGTAATAAATATCAACAATATTGGGTAAAAGAAGTTTATCCAATAATGTATGATCATCAACAGCAATGAATTTATGATGATTGCACTTGATTCACTTCTGGATACACATTTGGAAACTTAATTTCATACTTATTTTTAAGGTACAACACATTACAGTCTAACCACGTCCAAATTCAAAAGACTTTACACTTCTGTTTCTGTATCAGACTTCTCGAGCCTCTGTGGGCATGTGCAACTTAAAGTCAACTTTAATGACAATCCACCACATGTACAATTCATTTCAATTCAATTCAATTCAATTTTATTCAATTTTATTTATATAGCGCCAAATCACAACACAGGTTATTTCATGGCACTTAACACATTAAAGTCCTTACAGCAGAACTTTACAGCATCATACAGAGAAACCCAACAATTCAACAATTCCCACACAACTAGGAGGGAAAAACTACTCTTTAAGGGAGAAAAACCTCCAACAGAGAGAAGGAAAAACTTCTTCTTAACAGGAAAAAAAACCCTCCAACAGGAACAGGCTCAGAGGTGGGCGGCCATCTGCCTCGACTGGTTGGGGAGAGAGGAAAGCAGAGAGAAAAGGACATGAAAGAGATACATGACATGAACTGTTGGTGGGGCCGACAATCACAGAGCAGAGACATGCAGCTCCATGGCCGGGACAGCTGCAAAATAAAGAACAGAAACTACTCAAGCGAGGGAAACTGTATGGAGAGGTAATGACTTAGTCCATGAACAGAGAGTCTCTCCCTCTCTGGACCCATATAAATTTGCATATTGAGCCAACCGGTCCACCAAGGATGCCGTCTCCTCTGCCCACCACTCAGCCTGCACCCACCTGGACACTCGAGACTCCTACATGAGAATGTTGTTCATAGACATTAGTTCAGCATTCAACACCATCATCCCTCAGCAGTTAATATGGAAACTGGACCGGCTGGGCCTGAGCTCTTCTCTCTGTAATTGGTTGCTGGACTTTCTCACCGAGAAACCGAGCCCAGGAACCGAGCCCAGTTGACATTAGATGCAACAATTAAGCAGGCATGTATTTCTTAGGCCTGTTAAGGAAGTCAGAGTACCTGGAGAAAACCTAGTCAGGCACAGGGAGATCATGCAAACCACTCAACTGAGGTTCAAACCCAAAACCTTCTTACTGTGAGACAGCAGTACAAGTCACTGCACCACCGTCCCTGTCTTCCAACTCCCCATATTCATTTTTTCCCCCCAAATGTCGAAGTAAGACATGCAACAGAAATATACCTTTCATTGTCCTCTCTGAATCCTCAGCTGCTCAACATCAAAACACATACCTTTTTTGGTGTTCTGTTCACATGTCAGCAACAACAAATGAGAAGCAGTATGGACTGTCTATGAGGTTGGCTATCTTTAGCTTGGAGAGGAAACAATTATTTTTTTCTCCATTTCCTGACAGTAAAAGTGAACAGTGGGGCTTGTCACCCATCAAAAGCCACCTGGCCACCATTGTTGCATGGAAATTCCATCTGTCACAGTGATAGGTGTAGGGCTGCGATATAATACACAAAAGAAGCGCATTGTATTCCATTCATTGTCCTCTCTGTGAATTGCCGGTTTCTGGCAGAGAACCATTGCCTCAGATTTGGAGGTGTTAAACCTCATCCATGCTGCTTCACACTCGGCTGCAAACCACCCCAGTGAGTGCTGGAGGTCGTGGTCCAAAGAAGCCAACAGGACCACATCGTCTGCAAACAGCAGAGATGCGATCTGGAGACCCCCAAACCCGACTTGCTCCTCCCCCAGCTGCGCCTAGATATCCAGTCCATGAAGGTCACAAACAGGATCAGTGACAAAGAGTTTTTTTTTATCAACTCCAGTAACCTTCACCTGTGTCCCCTCTTCTGTTCTGCTGCCCTGTCTGTGTGAGAGACACACCGCCCTTCATTATACACAGAGAGCGAACAGTAGAGCAGTAGCATAGAAATAAGTGTGACTTTCAGTGACAGAAAATTATCAGATTTTACCAGCGATCGAATCAAAAGAATACCGATAATCATAAAAATGCTAAATATCGGTGCCCATAATCGATCGATCCCTTGTAAATACACTGTTACCAGAAACCAGAACAAGGAACCAAGAACATTGGAGGTCAGTGTGGGGATTCGTCTTTCAGACACTTTCCTCCTTGTGGGAGTCAGACAGTAAACAGCCTGTCTGGACTTAAGACGGCAGTGTGTCCTGTTCACACTGTTGGCCACCATGACAAACAACCTGTGGAGCAGAGTGAGAGGATGTCTGCACCCAGAGCCTCAGAAAAAAAACACCTCTTACAGCAATGATGTTGTCCCACTGTGGGGGAACCTGTGCAAGGATTTGTCATGTACGTGTCATGTATGTTTCTTTGTATTTTGACTGTCCTACCGTGTCTTCCATTTTCACTGCCATATGTTTCATTGCCACCCTTCTTCTGGAAGTGCTTGAAAAAATAGCATTAAAAATGTTCATGTTTACACTTCTTCCAGTGTCATTCATCTGGTAATTCCAGCAAGATGGAAGGGGGAATATTTGTCACATAAAATGTTCTGAACAGCTTTTAAATTGTTTTCCAAGAAATGTTTCCTGGTCATGACTTATTCCTACAGCAGCAGTTTCTTTGCTTCATTGTGATGCACCACTTATTTTTCAAACAGGGGAAATCCTGTTTGTTTAAGATGCTATAAAGGCACTCTATTCGGTAAATGATCCACTCCCATCGCTACAACAGGAATACTTCCCTATTATTACTGACTTTCCAGGAGGCCTAGTTAGGACGTCAGAGGAAAATAATTAACAGAAAACAAGAGTTTCGGTTTTATTCTGAGTAAGAAAACTTTGAAGATGTTTTCTTATCTTCTTTCAAGTTCTTTCACAGGATAATATTTCTTCCTGCTATGAGTTTTTGAAATTACAGTAAATGATTTCAGGTTTTTCTTAATGAAACAATAATATGACATAATATTTATTGCTTTGAGAACCATCCAACATTGACATTTTGTCAAAATAATAGTCTCTGGTTAAGTCAAATCATTTCAATAACACTTGCTGATGTCAGAGAAACATGTTGAGATGTAGTCTAAAGGTTTTGCCATTGTCCTTTTGATGTAAAATCATTGTTGCTGTGTTTCCATGAGTAAGCAAAGAAATTTGAGAGGCTGCTCAGCAAAACACCCATCATGGAAGTTTACACAATTCAATGAACAAAGGAGGAAATGTGACATATGTAATTGAATTACCAGAATTGAGCTTCCTGCACAAAATGATTTCCATTTCTAGAATTTGCAAATAAGCATGGTCACACCAATTACACGTAACACCATTACACCATTAAATAGAGACACACTGTACTCAGCTGTGCTGTCCTCTCCTGAACTATGGCGACAGCCACAGCCAGAGGCATTTATGTTTTCATGTTGTCCATCAGTCCCATTCTCATGAAGGTACACATCTGAAGAATTCTTTTAGGCCAAAGCATGAACTGATTACAGGTCAAAGGTCCCTGTAACCTCACAAAACACGTTTGTGGTGATAACTCAAGACTTCATACGCTAATTATGAAAACAATTTACATGAATGTCTCATAGGATAAAATGGGGAAGAGATAATATTTTATATCCAAAAGGTCAACTTCATTGTATGTTGTGCATAAACACTTTTTCTGGCCGTACCTCCATGTCAAGGGGAGAATGTGACCATATTCCACATTTGATTGGATATTGCATTGGTGACATTGGGTGTTCACCTTGAAACTGTGCTCATTATATAACTCTTCTTCTCTGTTGGTTTGAGGATGTTTGTGAATTCTATGATCCTTTAAAATGAAAGTATGGATTACATAATGTCACAGCATAGTAACGCATTTTAAGTAAAACTTTTTAGGTAACTTTCTTGATAAGTTCAACAAAAGTCTTGATCCATAACAGCTGGATTGTTTCCTGTGAGATCGTTACATTTCTGTGCCTGTTTACTTTGTGGAGTGTGCCGCCTATCATCAGGTTTTTTTTGTCTTGTCTTATCTTATATGTAATTCGAGTAACTGTGATTTTATTGGTGGCATCCATTTTTTATTTGGCTTGTGGAAAACATGCAGCTGGTTGTGTGAATACAACCTGTAAAAGAAGTTGTAATCTACTGTGTATTTTCCTTTCTGCCTCTAATTTGGAAAAAATATATTTAAATTTTGCACTCTCCTTTTTGCCCTCTCCTTAGTGCATCACTTGTAGTTCAGAATCTTTCTTCATCGTGACTGGAGGATCCTGATAATCTAATGGTTGAGACTCTTTGGTGTACTGAGATCAACAAGGCTCTTGTTTGGATCTTTGTTGCTTCTCAGTCTCCACCTTTCTGTCTCCTCTTGTTTCCTCTTAAACTTCAATAATGCACTAAAAATATCGATTTTGTAAATCAATCTCCTAAAACTCACAATATTGTTGATATTTTTATTTTTATTTTAGTACACAAACATTGCACACCAGTTTATTTTCACAGAATTGTTCAAAAGGTGCACAAAGAGCTTAAATACATTAGAAAAGAACATTAGTGTCCTGTTATAACCTTGACACTGAGATATGTGAAATTCAACATACAATATATAAAATATCAAAGTTCCAATAGTTTTGTTTTTGCCAGAGTGAAACAGCTGAGAAACATTATCTTTATCATTATTCATGGAAATAGATTCTTAAGTTGTCCCCGAAGGCACTGGAAAATGGTGATTTTATTATAACATCAGCAAAGACATCAAAAGTTTGACCTTTGTAAACAACACTGCGCTCGTTTTGTCCATAAAGTGTCTTTGAGATGGTTGAATGGAAAAACTCAATCTGAAGAAGCAGAACTTGGAGGACAACAGAACCTAAGAGAGAGAAAAAATGAGGTACAATACAATCACACCATGGTGCTTTTCACCCTGTCAAAGATCTGTTGGACTTTAACTGCCGGGACACAGCCTTCTCTCACAATGATGATGATGCCTGAAAGAAAAAGTAAAAATAGGTTTGAGTTAGAAAGTGCTCCTTCTCCTTCTTCAAACACACAATAAAGAGAAAAAGGCATTTTTATTTTTACCTTCATCAATCCTAAGGCAGTTAACCACAGTGGAAGCAACAACCTCATTAGAGTCCCCATCACACAAAACTCCTTGGACCTTGTGTCCCAGTCGACTGTGGCAAAAAAGAGGGTAGAAAAGAGAGAGTAAATGTATGTAGTTGCATCCATTAGCAATATTCTGTGATTAAAAACAAATTTGACAGATCACTGCTACAGTGATTTAGAGACTCTTACTTGATGACCATGCTGTGGTGGGTGCTGTCTGGCTCTCCGCTGGGATTGGCTGAGGTGATAGCAAGTGGTCCAGTAATGTTACATAAGTGACACGTCACCGTGTGGTCAGGAACACGGATCATGATGCTGTCCTTGGTACCAACACGGTCATAAGCTGGTCCCACTCCTACGCAAGATAGATTGAAAGTTGAGGTGAATTCTGATGATTGATCTTAATTTAAATTTTTTCGTAAGATAAGCTGAAACTGTCGTAAAACAGCATTTAAACAGCTCTAAACAGTTTTACCTAGTCTGAAAAGCCAGTCTCCTTTGCTGACAATGCAGCTGATGCCTCCAGGATACACATTTCTCATAAACTCCCACAGCAGAGGACTAAAAGGAGGCTTGGCTGCCACCAGTTGCTCCACACTGGAGATGCAAATGCATATTGGCTTCTCTGCAGGTCTGTCCTGGAACAGGTCAGTCAGTTTCATACAAACCACACAATTTTGAATATGAATGAAATGCAGCCTATTCTTCTTAATTTCTTACTTTAATGTTGTAGATTTTCTCTATTGCCCGAGGATTCTTGCAGGTGGCGGCCAGTGCATACACCGTGTCCGTGGGAATACCGCATACTCCTCCTTCCTCCAAAAGGCCAGCAATCTTCAGGAGACCACTGGTGAGTCGTGAGTTGGCCAATGGACAGGGCAGATCTGAAGCTGTTTCCTGCTTCACTTCCTCCTAAAACAGATCACAGAGAAAGGGACGTGTTCATAAGATGTACAGGATATATTTCAGTTGAATCCGAGGGGGAAAATAAAGGTAATCTCTTCACTACTTACCTTTATTAAGGGAGGTCCCATTGGCAGCAATGTCTGTGAGAAGATGCAGTTGACCAGTGATGCCAGAGCTCCATATATACAAATAGCTGAAACCAGTGCAAGCATGGCCACTGTAAAAAAAAAAAGTTATAAATAATTAAATACATGGATACATTTTTTAAATATTTTAAGTAAAAGCTACTTTTGGATTCTAAAATTGAGGCTTTGTCCATGCTTACTTTCTAGCTCATATGGCAGTCGCTTCAGGGTGGAGAGCAGGAAGCAGACCAGAACAACCTCCATGACTGCTGTTAGAAACAGCAAAACCAGGTTCCTGTAGGCAGCTGACACAAACAACAAAAGAGTTGGAAATGGTTAAAAAATAATAATAAAAGATTCTTCTTTTAAAAAACCAATTAGGTAATGAGGTTTAACTTACCAATCAACATGAGGAAACCATTAATGACCAGGAGAGCGATGGCTCCTGCTGTAAAACCATAAGCTCGTTCTGTGGAGAGCTGAAGCAGATCACCTAGGAAACAACAACTAAGGGTCAGACACTTGTGTAAATCAGAATTATCAGCTTACTCACATGACTTGTCCTGACATACCTGCAAATCTAAACCAGGTCCAAGTGGCCCAGACGCCCACGTAGACGGACGGGATGACTGACCCAAACCGGCCACCTCCTGTGACCTGCAGCCTGCTCACGTAGGCCTGGATGATTGCTCCGGAGATGAGGACCCAAGGGACAGTGAGATGGAGGAAAGTGGGATTTGTGCTTAACATACTCTCATGAAGAGCTGAAAGTGCTGCAACCCCATTTGAAAGATAGAACAGGGCATCTGAGGCCTGGTCAGTTTGATTCACCACTTCCTGGTCTCCCTCTTTAGACCTTCTGCACTTCAAAGCCTTCTTCATCCTGTCAGTGGAGACGGGCTGTGGTCCTACGGGGATGAGAGACTTTTCTGCTATGGTGTTAATGAGACGTGAGAAGGTGCCATAGATGGAGGCTGCAGTGAACAGGGAGCAAGCTACACCAAAGAAGATGTAGTAACCCTGGAGTGGGATCTGCGGGATTGTTGAGACCGTGAGCAGGACAAAGAGCATGTTGTGGATCAGTTCCAGGAGGTCTATGTTCAGGCTTCCCACGCAAAGCACCAAGCCTGCCACTATAAAGAACCAGTTTCCCACCATTGCTTCCCTCCCAGAGACAACTTTAGCTTCCTCCACAATCAGGGCAGACACCACAAACTCGTCCCAAGCCTTGATCAGCCAAAACGTAGCATGAAACCCAAACTTTGTAGTGTGGTAGCAATCATTACGCAGATGGGCATAATAGCTGGAGAACAGCTGGGCAACTGAGATGATTGAGACCCATGCAGCTCCCAAACCAAATGATTTCATGTAGCCAAAGCTGTAGAACGCAAAGATGAAAGAAGCAACAGAGTCACAGAAAAAACCCAAGGCCATGGGCTCAGCGTATTTTGTGTTTTTCTTCTTCTCTTGGCCGATGCTCTGGACACTTGCTGAGTTCCCAGTCCCCAACAGGAGAACATTTAAGAGAGGGGTCCCAAAGCCTTTGAGGACTAGACGTTGAGTCAGGCCTTTGACAAGTAGCGTAGCAGAACCATAGATGGCGAAGATCAAAATTAGCAACTCCAGAACTCCAGAGACCACGAGAGCCCAGGAGCTTGATACGAGAGCCACTGCCTCGAAGATTAAAGTGGCTGTAATGGCTCCAAAAACAAAAGGCATGATGTAGTTGACTGTGGCAGAGCAAAATGCTAGGAGAAAGGACAGAAGAATATAGGGGACCAGACCCGCGATCGCTGACTCTGTTATGGTCTCTCTGGTGGTGGCATTCAGAAACATGGTGCTCATCATGTTAGTGGGCAGAGACTCATTGGGCATCATCTGATGTGCTGTTGTCTGAGTTTCAGATAAAGCACCAAAGTATATTCGGGTGGCACCATAACTACCCCACAGAGCAGCATAGCCGATAAAGGCAGTGCCACTCAGGTGATCATATTTTCGGAAGGAGAGCAGTCCGGCCACTAGCTGACAAATACCACCAATCAGGATGAGATGGACACCTGTTAAAACAACATGAAATGGAAATTACTCGACCAGTTCTACATGACCTTATATAATTTTATTTTAGCAGATCTTCTGAAAGTTTTACCTGCAAGTATGTTCTCCACTCCTACTGGTGCCTTACCAGTGTGAGCTGTGTTGAAGTTCTGCAGAAGGACAAGGAATGCACTGATCCCATTGGACAACATGCCTAACACTCCTGGTTCTCCATAGAAACTGGCAGGGAACCCATCTGATGTTGCCATGATGGCTTTGTTGTCTACAGTTGTACTAAAACAACAAAACCAATGACAACGTGAATGTACAGTATATAATACCAAGTTAAAACTTTTTTTTTTTTTTTTATCAAGGATGAAGTGCCATACCAAATGCACACATCATTCGAAAGAAAATCTGAATATTGTCTTAATCTTTATTTATTTATTGTGATAATGTTATCAACAAAGAAGAATAGTATTAGTATTGTATTAGTATTGCTGTGTTGCTAAAATAAACACCCAATACATCATTGTATATATTGTATGCACGGTGGTTTGAAAGAACAACTTGACTTTTTCTAGTAAAGAAAGAAAGAAAGAAAAAAGAAAAGTCAACCACAGAGTAAAACTGAGAAACACAAAGAAAACAGTAAATTTGTGGGGAAAAAAAGGATTTAAAGCAAATTACAATGTGTTTAAATATTCCATAAATAAACTGTATATACAGCACAGATGACAGCTTGTCCTACACAACAGTGTTTATTTTATCCATAAGACTGCTATTTACTCTCAAACAGGTACTGTTTTTACTCTTTTAATTATGTACTTTTGTTGTTAATTATATTTAAGTTATAACTTTCTGATCTCTGTCTCTTTTCTGCCTTACCTCACCAGAAACCTGAGCGTATCGAGCCCTGCCCAGTCATGAGTGGACTGACCCATTGTTGTAGTGCAACAGTAGTAAGACACACAGAATACCAGCTTTACTTAACTCACTTGATCTAATGACTGAAAAGCTGCAGGTTTCCACATAAACAAGTATTTTATCCATAAGACTGATTTTTACTCTCAAACAGGTACTGTTTCTACTCTGTTAATTATGTATTTTTGTAATTTAAGTATTTTCAGATCATCTCAAAAAATAACTTTAAATTTTAATAATTTTGTTCTGTCATCGAGCAGCTTTTAAACAAGTGTAGATATTTATGTAAAAAGCATTTTATCATCATCATTACGTAGCTTTCTACTCTGTTGGATGGTTAGATGTCATAAAGTCTTCTCAGCAGTAAAGCAAATGAAAATGAAGTCTTACCTGGTTAAGATGCTTGGATAAATGAACTGTTGAGTTCTGCTGAAGTAGGGATCAAAGTTTGTCATAAATGATGCCTCCCTATGTGTAGGAGGAGTTGATATGAATTCCCACACACAATCTTACAAAACCTGAGAGGTGATACCATTACCTCACACCTGCCAAAGTACAACTCTTTCCTCCTCCTCTTCTGAGAAATGTCATGCTGGTTATAACACTGATGACGATTTATATGGAAATTCCTCCTTTTACCATTAGGTTTTTTCAAAGATATACCTGCCCTTCCAGGTTCCTCCCAGGCCGGTATTAGTACTGTACTATATAAGGCAGGTGGCCTCTCCATTAGAAAAGCATCCTTCACAAACTGTTGGCAGCAAACGTAACTGAAGAAAAGAAGACAGAAAGAAGAAAGAAAGTCAACGGGACAGAAAAATCTGACTGAAGCCATGATCTCCATGCTACAGGTAAAAATTAAAAGTCATTTTTTTATTGCTATTTCTGTTAGATAATAATGTTAATAGGGATCTATGTATTAGACAGTAATAAAGGACATAAATCTTGAGTTTAAAGTTAATTGCTCTGCACACTTTAAACTGTTTACTTAAAACTCAGTCTAGTAAAGGATTTAAAACTAAACTCTGAAATCATAATATAACATGTACTTTGTAGGTGGTTTTATTATGTGTGAGCACATGGTAGGGCAGATTTAAACAGAGATTTTGATCATTGTTGAGCAGATTTGACATGCTGTAACCCACCTGGTACAGCACCATCTCATTGGCACAATAGCTCTTTCAAAAGAGGCATGCAGGCTCATTAAAGTGAAGCAAATGTCCATTATGAGTCTGTCATAGAAAGTGTAAAATCACTGTGTGTCAACAGCCTGTAATAGATCTGAGATGAGAAAAAGTATAATACATGTTCTTTCAGTGGTTTATGGGTATTCTGGACTGTTTGTTCTACAGAAAACTATGAGACCAGTGTGGGCTGCCAGAGGACTGCACAAGTCTGCAGTGGAAGGTAAACTTTTGGTCTACTTACCTGTGCTGTGTCATCTCTCCAAAAACTAGAAAACATATTTCTCCCTTGTTCAGTTATTAGGAGTATTTTTATTTATTCAGACAAATTAATATTTCTCCTGACCTCACTCATTTCCCCCTGCAGTCTTGAAGCACCCGGCTCCTGAGGACACAGTCACAGCCAGCTTTGGGAAGTTCATCAGTGATATTAAGCCCGAGCACTTGTCTCCTGTTGTGCTCCACCGCAGTAAAAGGATGGTGCTGGACAGCATCGGAGTTGGTCTGATTGGAAGCACGACAGATGTGTTTGAACTGGCCCTGCAGTACTGCCAGGTGAGCCCAAATAAAGGAAAAGGAATACAAATAACTTTTTATTAACATCTTATCTGATATAAGGCAGTGAGACAGATGAAAGCAAAGGACTGACCTTATATAAACAGTAGTCCTAAATCAGTGCAAATTCTGTGTGGACAGATGAGATGAAGGGGGGGGGGGAATTACTGGTTATTATAATAAATTTAGCCTGGAACAAACCATTTTAAATTTTTCCTTACAAAAATAATTGTAATGACTTACAAAGAAACGTATTCAGCCTCCCTCATCTGAGGAGTGACATGCCAGAGGAAAGAGTAAAGCTATTTTGGGTAAAAAAAAAAAAAAAAAAAATGACCATGAGACAACGTCTGTGCTTACCTGTCTCCGTCTTTCCCTCTCAGCACATGTATGCACCTGATGACATCAGCTCTGTGTACGGACGTAGGGGCACCAAGCTCTCCCCGACACTCGCAGCTTTCGTCAACGGAGTGGCGGTGAGTGTAAATAAGTGGAACAGATGTGTTTGTCCCCAGTACACCAGACAATTTCAGATGTACTAACCCATTAAATCCTTACCGCAACCAAAAATATACAGCTATTTATGCACAGCTTTTGGTACAGTCTGGGCAGCAAACAACAGGAGGGGTTGATGAAAATGAAAATACTGAATTGACATCAGAAATTTCCATCATTACATCAACAAACATTGCTTGGCCTCCAGTGCTAAGGATTGTCGAGCTCATGTCTGTACCCTGTATTTGCCTCTAATGGTTGTTAGGACAGTTATAGGAATTTTCCAATTAAAATACAGTGGCCACAGAGTGCAGATGTAGAGTGTGTGTTCACTGATGAAGTAGATGAGAGCACAGAGCTAATAGGCCTACGTTACAGATGTAGAGGTTACAACTTGCAATGTCAGGGAAATGTATCAATAACCAACTATTTGTTTTCAATATCAAACTAAATGCTGTGCTGTGCTTTGATGTACAATTATTTGATAATTAAATTCTCTTTGTTGTAGACTCACTCCATGGACTTTGATGATACGTGGCACCCTGCCACTCACCCCTCAGGAGCTGTCCTTCCTGCTGTATTGGCTCTCACTGACATGATGCCAGCTAACAATAAACCAAGCGGCCTGGACTTCTTACTGGCCTTCAATGTCGGCATCGAGATGCAGGGCCGGCTAATGAGGTTCTCTAATGAAGCCCACAACATCCCCAAGAGGTGAGTGCTTCACAGCATCAAAAGTCCTTAGACACTGTAATTTATGGGCTCATACCAACAGTACAGTTTGTTTTCTGTTTCTTGGTCTGCATTACTGTTCATATAATTGATATAAAGCCAGGTCCTTGTTGACAATATTTTATTTGTATTCTACATGGAGAAAAAGTCCCCATATTAGTCTAAAGAGATCCATATTTGACTCTGCTGATCTCTGCACTTTGGTTTAGAAGGAGGCCACTGAGATGTAATGTTCAGTCTTTTAGTAGTGTCAATGAGCTGCGAAAGGTGTGTTATCACATTCATCTGAGGGACAGCAGAGACTCTGTGGGTAGTGTAAGCACAATTAGCCATGTGGAGTAAAATATCACAGAGGACTCCATTGGGCATGTGTTTACACCAAGTCAAATGACCCACCACATTATTTGGTTGTTTATCAAATACCGAATTGACTTAATCTCTCCTTTCTTTCACACTAATGAGGAAAGCTGTCTCAGTATGTGGAAAGTCACATAAGATAGACTCTGTTTCAACAAAAAAAGGGGTTCTACTGCAACCATTATGAGGGAGAGCACCTATTTAAAATGCTACTCTAAGAGTAAATAGTTCCAAAACACCTGACCAAAGTCTCTCTGTCTTTTTTACTTGTGACTTTCTCACCAGGTTTCACCCTCCTAGTGTGGTGGGCACTATGGGAAGTGCAGCCGCCTGTGCTCGCCTCTTGTCTCTGGATCCATCCCAGTGCAGCCATGCCTTGGCTATAGCCGCTTCTCTTGCTGGAGCCCCAATGGCTAATGCAGCCACTCAGTCTAAACCCCTCCACATTGGGAATGCTTCACGTTTGGGGCTGGAAGCTGCTCTGCTGGCCTCCCGAGGTCTAGAGGCGAGTCCTCTGATCCTGGATGCAGTAGTGGGGGTGGCCGGCTTCAATGCTTTTTATGAAGACTATGTGCCACAGCTTTTAGAATCACCCACTAATGGCGGCCATATGTTCCTGCTGGAGGAGCAGGACATGGGCTTCAAGCGCTTCCCGGCCCATCTGGGAATGCACTGGGTGGCAGATGCTGCAGCATCGGTCCATAAGCTTCTTGTGGGAGTTGGTCTTGGGAAAGTCTCCCCTGGTCTAGTCCAGGACATCCTGCTCAGAGTCCCCAAATCAAAGTACATCAACAGGCCTTTCCCTCAGTCTGAGCACGAGGCTCGCCACTCCTTCCAGTTTAATGCTTGTAGCGCTCTCCTGGATGGAGAGGTGACTGTGCAGTCCTTCACCCCTGCTGCCATCAACCGCCCTGACCTGCTTGCTCTGTTGGACCGTGTTTGCCTGGAGCATCCCCATGACAACCCCGCCAACTTCAACTACATGTATGGTGAAGTCCAGGTGACACTTGTTGGGGGAGATATCCTGACGGGACGCTGTGACACCTTCTACGGTCACTGGCGCAACCCACTGACCAATGAGAGCCTGAGGAAGAAGTTCAGGAATAATGCAGAAGTGGTGCTTCCCTCAGAGAAGGTGGAGCGGCTGATTGATGTGGTGGAGGACCTGGACAGGCTGGGGAACTGCAGGGCCCTTCTGTTACAACTGCAATGAACACAATCAATCACAGAAAAACATAAATCCTTGTACATAAATACATTAAAGGAAATTGAAATTTATTATATTACGAAACACACATTATTATTCATCAAGTTACAATGCAAAGGAAAAAAATAATGTTTATGTATCGAATGATTTCAAATAGATTGTACCTATTAAGAGTTTGCTAAAACATAATGTACTTTGACTTTGACAATTGCT
The DNA here is from genome assembly GCF_029030835.1 of Brachyistius frenatus. Lineage (NCBI taxonomy): Eukaryota > Metazoa > Chordata > Actinopteri > Embiotocidae > Brachyistius > Brachyistius frenatus. Next base: position 4,653,134 of record NW_027210621.1, read on the forward strand.
AAAATGTTCTTTTTTACAGTGTAAATGCTAGATGCATGTAAAGACAATAGTATTTTCCACAGAAAATATTACATAAATGTAGCATTTTTGTTTGTTGCAATAATAAATACAGTGGTGTGAAAAAGTGTTTGCCCCCTTCCTGATTTCCAATTTTTTTGCATGTCTGTCACACTTAAATGTTTCAAATCATCAAACAAATTTAAATATTAGTCAAAGATAACACAAGTAAACACAAAATGCAGTTTTTAAATGAAGGTTTTTATTATTAAGGGAGAAAAACCAATCCAAACCCACATGGCCCTGTTTGAAAAAGTGTTTGCCCCCTCCTGTTAAAACATAACTTAACTGGTTTATCACACCTGAGTTCAATTTCTCTAGCCACACCCAGGCCTGATTACTGCCACACCTGTTCTCAACCAAGAAATCACTTAAATAGGAATTGCCTGACAAAGTGAAGTCGACCAAAGGATCCTCAAAAGCTCGACATCATGCCGAGATCCAAAGAAATTCAGGAACAAATGACAAAGAAAGTAATTGAGATCTGTCAGTCTGGAAAAGGTTCTAAAGCCATTTCTAAAGCTTTGGGACTCCAGTGAACCACAGTGAGAGTCATTATCCACAAATGGAGAAAACATGGAACAGTGGTGAACCTTCCCAGGAGTGGCTGGCCGACCAAAATTACCCCAAGAGCACAGCGACGACTCATCTGAGAGGTCACAAAAGACCCCACAACAACATCCAAAGAACTGCAGGCCTCACTTTCCTCAGTTAAAGTCAGTGTTCACGACTCCACCATAAGAAAGAGACTCGGCAAAAATGACCTACATGGCAGAGTTTCAAGACGAAAACCATCGCTGAGCAAAAAGAACATTAAGGCTCATCTCATTTTTGCCAGAAAACATCTTGATGATCCCCAAGATTTTTGGGAAAATACTCTATGGACTGACGAGACAAAAGTTGAACTTTTTGGAAGGTGTGTGTCGCATTACATCTGGCGTAAAAGTAACACCGCATTTCAGAAAAAGAACATCATACCAACAGTAAAATATGGTGGTGGTAGTGTGATGGTCTGGGGCTGTTTTGCTGCTTCAGGACCTGGAAGACTTGCTGTGATAAATGGAACCATGAATTCTACTGTCTACCAAAAGATCCTGAAGGAGAATGTCCGGCCATCTCGGGGGCAAACATTTTTTCACACAGGGCCATGTGGGTTTGGATTTTTTTTTTTCTCCCTTAATAATAAAAACCTTCATTTAAAAACTGCATTTTGTGTTTACTTGTGTTATCTTTGACTAATATTTAAATTTGTTTGATGATCTGAAACATTTAAGTGTGACAAACATGCAAAAGAATAAGAAATCAGGAAGGGGACAAACACTTTTTCACACCACTGTACTTAAAAACATGGACTGAGGTTTTGTTTTGTTTTTTCATAACAGATCAAATGGTGTGAGAAAAATATAAATATGTTCCTCCTAGAAATGTTCTCTTGTTCCTGTATTTAAACTTGCTAATTAAACACACATGAAAAAAATGAAAGCAACACATTGTTTTAGAGAAAGTACAACATACTGTATTAAAATTTTGAAGAGAAAATATGTTACTTATGAGTTCACAAAGAACAGTCCATTAGTTTGTTATTAAACACTGCAGTAAATCATTAAAATAACAAATGCTGATGAATTAAGATCTGTTCTCGTAATAAGGACAAACGTCCTTGTCTCCATTGGTTGACACTAACAGGAAATCTGTAGAAAGAAGTCAAGAAGAAAAGTTAACAAGTCAAAAGGTTATTCAAACATTAAGTTTATTTTTATTTTTTTCAAAGGTTTGCCTTTGAGTTTGCAAAACAAAGGTTTGTTTTAAATAGTGCTGGGAAAAGAGAGTGGTTTTCCTCATTCCTGTCTATGGTCCTTACTTTAAAGTATGTGTTGCATACTGAATTTTGAATGCATACTAAGCTGCAAGGACTGCTTATTTACAATGTGAATACAACTGTGGATAAATTACCAATGGAGAAAATTATAATCTGCTATATCAATGTTAATTATGTTAATGATCATCTGAACACACTCCCTGAATTGTGCTGTGGTGTAAAAAAAACCATGAATTTTAAGTTTTTGCCATGGTTGATCATCAATTCTGTTTTACCGTCAGGATCCAACCCTCTTTGATCAACAAAGCAACAAAGGAATAATGACGCGCTGAGTATTGGTCTAAGAAGGAAATGTGGCATAAAAGACAAAGACACTTGAATTTTATGGTTTCGAGTAAATTGAAAAGAGCAATCAGGAAAGAATGGCACTGTGAGTAACAAACACAAGGAAATAAACTATGAACAAATCATGGGAAAGACTGAGGAGGCTTTTCTGTGGACACTTCCTACATTGCAGCGTTTTATCAGAAGAAAGGATTATTGGAAATAAAGATAAAAGACTTTGCACACTGATTTGTCATTAAAGTAAATCATTAAAAAAAAACTAATGTTGATGTTTTAAGATCTGTTCTCATGATGGGTTTCCATCAGTTGACACTAACAGGAAATCTGCAGAAAGAAGTTAATAAGAAAAGTCAACTAGCTAAAAATATCTCTATAAATGTTTAAGTGTAACATAACCAGGAGACGATTGTGTTGGGGAAATTCAACCTCGATGAGCATGAATTTTGAGGAGCAAGTCGGGTTTGGGGGTCTCCAGATCGCATCTCTGCTGTTTGCAGACGATGTGGTCCTGTTGGCTTCTTTGGACCGCGACCTCCAGCACTCACTGGGGTGGTTTGCAGCCGAGTGTGAAGCAGCATGGATGAGGTTTAACACCTCCAAATCTGAGGCAATGGTTCACTGCCGGAAACCGGCAATTCACAGAGAGGACAATGAATGGAATACAATGCGCTTCTTTTGTGTATTATATTTCAACATCCAGAAAAATCATAAATATGAGGATGTACCGTTTGCAAACCCTCTCCACCCATCACTAACCAAACAATTCCATAGTGCTGCAACATCAAATGCCGAAAGACTTGCGCAGCCCTACACCTATCACTGTGACAGGTGGAATTTCCATGCAACAATGGTGGCCAGGTGGCTTTTGATGGGTGACAAGCCCCACTGTTCACTTTTACTGTCAGGAAATGGAGAAAAAAATAATTGTTTCCTCTCCAAGCTAAAGATAGCCAACCTCATAGACAGTCCATACTGCTTCTCATTTGTTGTTGCTGACATGTGAACAGAACACCAAAAAAGGTATGTGCTTTGATGTTGAGCAGCTGAGGATTCAGAGAGGACAATGAAAGGTATATTTCTGTTGCGTGTCTTACTTCGACATTTGGGGGGAAAAAATGAATATGGGGAGTTGGAAGACAGGGACGGTGGTGCAGTGACTTGTACTGCTGTCTCACAGTAAGAAGGTTCTGGGTTTGAACCTCAGTTGAGTGGTTTGCATGATCTCCCTGTGCCTGACTGGGTTTTCTCCAGGTACTCTGACTTCCTTAACAGGCCTAAGAAATACATGCCTGCTTAATTGTTGCATCTAATGTCAACTGGACTCGGTTCCTGGGCTCGGTTTCTCGGTGAGAAAGTCCAGCAACCAATTACAGAGAGAAGAGCTCAGGCCCAGCCGGTCCAGTTTCCATATTAACTGCTGAGGGATGATGGTGTTGAATGCTGAACTAATGTCTATGAACAACATTCTCATGTAGGAGTCTCGAGTGTCCAGGTGGGTGCAGGCTGAGTGGTGGGCAGAGGAGACGGCATCCTTGGTGGACCGGTTGGCTCGATATGCAAATTTATATGGGTCCAGAGAGGGAGAACCTGCATGGTATTTTATTTTGAAAAATGCTTACTTCCGTCCGCGCCTCTTTCTGTAGTTGTCTCAGTCGCAGTTTTTTTTTCATGCACCGACAAGCCCACAAGTTAACCCGAGCAAAAATGAGCAAAAAAAAACCCCAAAAAACTAACGTGTTTGGAGAGGTTCCTTGGAGAGGGGGAACGACCGAATGACGAGACAATAGAAAACTCCAACACCACCAACAAAAAGAAAGCTAAGAAAATACCAAGAGTCCTACTTAAATTACGGGTTCATCGCAACAGGTGATTCACATTCTCCAAGCCCGCTCTGTATAATATGTGGCGACCGGCTATCTAATTGTGTTTTGTTTTGTTGGTCCAGCTCTTTCTGGTGATGAGCAGGTGACTTTTCATTCAGTGCCTCGCGAGTGCTCCGGAACCTTATGAAGCTACCTGTGAATTCTGCGGGACACATCCTGACCCGGGACAGCACACCTTGAATGACGGGAGTGGAGTAGTTTCCCCGCGTCTCCTTCTCACCACAATAAGAGCAGCCGTCTCTCCAGATTTGCGCATCTGATTAATACGCTCCTTCAGTCGTACTAAACTACACACGCAATCACTTCTCCTGTTTCTACTTTCAGGTTTAGTAAATATCATTGCGGGTGCTAAATTGTTCTATTTGCATTTTCCGTCCCAGTATTTTGCACCTTCAAGCAGAAACACCCAATATCACATATGCATGCAGGCAAACACGCAAAATGGACAACCTGTGTTAAATTGTACATTTGAAATATTAATAAATCTGCTTGGACATTTTTTTTTGCGGGTGGTGTGGAGTTTGCACGTGATTTTACACACGCAAACCTTTAGTAAATCAGGCCCTATGTGTATTCGTTTTTGGAATAGTTGTAAACATGTTTATGTCCATACTATAACACTTCAGTGATTTACCTTCAGTTCAGCTGTTTTTAAGTCCTTATGTGAAATGTAGGTAAAGAAGGATGACAGAATAAAATCATTCAGTGCTGTTTGTATGGTCACTTGTATTAACATTTTTTTTTAAAAGCTTGATGAAACGGTCCAGTTAAATCTGTATATGGAACAATACGATATCCACAATGAAACAACATTTTATTAATTCATAATTTATTCACAGTTGAGACATTTCAGCAGTTATTTTAGTTAGATTATATTGAATGGAAATGTGCTCTGCTTATGAAATATTCCTGTAAAGTGTAAAAGCAGCTGTTCTTGCAGGTAGGAAAACTCCAGTAAGAATTCATGTGCTGTTGTTGGAGAAGTGATTGAACTGGTCCATTCCACAGGCCAACATTGTGGCGTGAAATTTCCTGGGTCGATCAGGATCCTAACACAAAAACAGAAAAAAAAAAAAAAAAGGAAGCTCGGTACACAATGCAAGTCTGACACTGAAATTATGAACTGAACAGAAAATATAATTGTCTCACCTGTATTGGGAACGCACAGGTGGGAACATAACGGATCACAAACCCACAGCGCCGCCTCTGTGATGTATTGGCATCACTCGCATGGACGAGGAGTCCATCATGAATCTGTTAAAACAGTCATAATTCATTCCACTCATATTGTCTTCAGACCTATTTATAACATTACCGTTCACGTATAACATAAAAAGTAAACTCACAGACATCTGTCCAGCTAATATGACAAAACACAGCTTCCCCCTCCTGTATTAATATCAGCTACTGCTACTGCTCTACTGTTCGCTCTCTGTGTATAATGAAGGGCGGTGTGTCTCTCACACAGACAGGGCAGCAGAACAGAAGAGGGGACACAGGTGAAGGTTACTGGAGTTGATAAAAAAAAACTCTTTGTCACTGATCCTGTTTGTGACCTTCATGGACTGGATATCTAGGCACAGCTGGGGGAGGAGCAAGTCGGGTTCGGGGGTCTCCAGATCGCATCTCTGCTGTTTGCAGACGATGTGGTCCTGTTGGCTTCTTTGGACCACGACCTCCAGCACTCACTGGGGTGGTTTGCAGCCAAGTGTGAAGCAGCATGGATGAGGTTTAACACCTCCAAATCTGAGGCAATGGTTCTCTGCCAGAAACCGGCAATTCACAGAGAGGACAATGAATGGAATACAATGCGCTTCTTTTGTGTATTATATTTCAACATCCAGAAAAATCATAAATATGAGGATGTACCGTTTGCAAACCCTCTCCACCCATCACTAACCAAACAATTCCATAGTGCTGCAACATCAAATGCCGAAAGACTTGCGCAGCCCTACACCTATCACTGTGACAGGTGGAATTTCCATGCAACAATGGTGGCCAGGTGGCTTTTGATGGGTGACAAGCCCCACTGTTCACTTTTACTGTCAGGAAATGGAGAAAAAAAAATCATCTTTTCCTCTCCAAGCTAAAGATAGCCAACCTCATAGACAGTCCATACTGCTTCTCATTTGTTGTTGCTGACATGTGAACAGAACACCAAAAAAGGTATGTGCTTTGATGTTGAGCAGCTGAGGATTCAGAGAGGACAATGAAAGGTATATTTCTGTTGCGTGTCTTACTTCGACATTTGGGGGGAAAAAATGAATATGGGGAGTTGGAAGACAGGGACGGTGGTGCAGTGACTTGTACTGCTGTCTCACAGTAAGAAGGTTCTGGGTTTGAACCTCAGTTGAGTGGTTTGCATGATCTCCCTGTGCCTGACTGGGTTTTCTCCAGGTACTCTGACCTCTTCAACAGGCCTAAGAAATACATGCCTGCTCAATTGTATCCAAAGTCAACTGGGCTCGGTTCCTGCCTCCTGTGACCTTGTACAGGACAAAGTGGGTATAGATCATGAATGGATGTAGACAAAGATATTACAATGAGGAAAAAAGTTATATTACATAAATGAATAATAAAATACATTATTATGAAATCATATTTATTTCATCAAAAAACAGAAACATATCATAGAGTATTTTTGGACTGTGTGTTTGGTCTTAATTTAAACTCAGAAATATCTGTCACCAGAGACTGAATTTTAATCCAATTAAAAATAATACAAGTCACGATCAACTTGTTACGACCTGTAAGGCAGATCAATAAATGTCTTGAGGATTTGTCAGCTAATGATATTTCCAGATCTGATAAATTCATTGACTTTTCACACATAGTGATGACACTCAACAACCACTTTAACCCTTGTGTGGTGTTCATATTTTTGTTATTCAGCCAGTGTTCGTGGATCTGGTGGACCCGCTGCATTTTGGGGCTTTTAATTCAACACAATCGAACTATTTTAAGTTAAAATACTGAACAGATGTTTACTTCGTTCCAATTACAAGCAATGGTCTGTCGTCTCGGTTATCAAAGCAGATAATCCTGGAAATTATGTGGAAGTTTTCCAGAGACATTGTTGCATGGAAAAGTTCTCTGCCAGTTTCTGCATCCCACAGGGACTCTGTGGATTCCCCTTTGGACCTGAAAACTCCAGCAAGGATAAGAACCCCAAAGTAGGCATGTAAATGGGTTTGGTCCATCTCCTTCCACCTCTCTCCAAAAACACGCCTTCTTTCTAAATTAGTGCAATCCAGAATAATGTTCTGAATGGAATCTCGGATGAAAAGATCAAAAGAAGACTTGATGTCCTGCACATGAGAAACTGCCATCCGTGTTGGCCCTGGTTGCATCCTTATCACATTGGCAGCCATGCGGGGTGGCTCATTTCTTGGGCAAGAAGACCATTCAATTTCACAATTTTTTGGCATCCATATTTCTTCACTTGCTACCTGATGACGGGCTTGTTCTGGTCCTGGAGCCGGCTGCTGACGGGCTGGTCCCGTGGCTCGTCTTCCTTTTGGAATTAGCTGATGCTCAATCTCATCCTCTTCTTCAAAGTCACTGTCAGATCCTCACATTCTGAAAACCTCTTCCTCTACATCATCATCAAAAGCTTCTCTCTCTTCCAAAATCAATTGCAAGGCCCTCTGAGCAGAGAATCTTTTGGCCATCTTGATCAGTTGTGATAAGGAACCACACTGGCAAAGCTATATTTATTGTGTCCTGCTCCCAATTTGCAGCTGGGATAGAGTATGAGCAAATAAAGATTGGTTCCCGCAAGACAAAGGGTAAAATATGCGGGAATGTGAGATCAGAAAGGTGTCGGTGCTTGAATTGTTCAACTAAGTTGCACCCTTGTGCGGGACGGCAGGGGCAAAAACAATTTCCACACTTTTATTAGCCCCGGGTCCAGAAAATGAGCCAAGGCCTATGAGTCTCAGTTTGAAAAAATAATTAATCGTATCATTTTTCTTTTGATAAAAAATGAAAACGGGTCCCACAGACCCGAACACCACACAAGGGTTAAGCAACTGACTGACGACTGAAAATTAAGCTAACGACGATATTATGCAGAGGACGACTTTAAGATACCAAAGTGCTTCCAGGGTCCAAAATATCATTTTGCGAAGAGATGGTATAGATGGTTAAGGGGAAGTCAAAAATCTATTTTTGTCAACCTATTTTGAACAATACTGAAATATTCTAATGTGTAGCAGAAAGGGGGAAAAAAAGAGACAAAAAAGTAGGGAAGAGCCCTTTACCACCATGACAGGAAAGTGATAAATCAAGCACACTTGTGAGCTGGAGAAAGGGAAATCAACAAACAAAAGAAACATGAAGGCGAACTGAGAGGAGGGAGAGTGACCGAAAGAGGAGCAATGTCAAAGAGTAATTCATTTCCGGATTTAGTTGCTCGACAAAAGAAAGTGGTATATATTTTCAAGTAACCGAGCACTGGATTATCCAAGAACCCGTCTGGAGTGCTTTGACCTTTTTTTGGAGACCAAGGCCTTGTGGAGCTGTGTGGATCCCTGGAGCAGGGGGACCGAGCTGAACATGTTCAACCCCCTCTTGGACTTGTGTGGCTGCAACTGGGGACCTCCCTGGCTTTGGTTGGGTGTAAGATTAGTCTCCTTTAAGGAAACTCTCCAGGCTTCTCCCTTTCCTTCCTTACCTTACCCCTTCATCTTTAACCCTCATCTTCCTGGACATTAGAGCCTGCCTGTCTGGCGGCCAACACTTATTTAGATTATTCTGGGGATAAACCTACGCTACAAATGTCTTAGGACTGTTTTTGTCCCAGTACGAGGGCCAAAGCGTTGCATTATACAAAAAGATATCTTAGGCTCATACAGTATACTTGGAGTATTAGGGTGAAAGATCTAGTCTCTTGTATATCTCCTCACGGTCTCCTCCACAGCCCAATAAAAAAAAAAAGAAAGGTTTCATTACTGACATGCCAGGCTTCCATTTTTCCGTCAACATAATGAGCAGTGGAGATGAGTATGTTCTCTATTCAAATAGGATGAAAAAAAAAACCTAATAGAAATCTGAACTACTGCAACAATAAATGTCTTCAGCAGCCATATTGATTAAAATATATATATATACGGTATGTATATAATTTAAGGATTTATTCAAGTTATGTCCAAAAAGGTAAAAATATAGAGCCTTTGGTAGGATGTTGGAACCTTGTATTTTCTTCTGAAAAACAGTGTTTCTTGTAGCGTTTCCATTTCTCTTCACAAAGTGAACAAATATCTCCACTAGTACCTATTTGATCATAAAGCTACAAATCTTCAGTTTTCACTTTTTATTCACCATTGAGTGCCAAGGCAGCATTTTGTACACACAAATACAACAGGAATCTGACGTTATCCACCATGTCTAAATGAAGTGCAAGTGTTGTTTTAACTACAGTCATTTTAGCATCTAATAGCTGAAACACTAACTGTGCAATATAGGCCTGACCGATCGTATTTGAATGTATTTTCACATGCTGACAAACTATGGCAAAGAAGTCTCAGGAAGGATCCTCTGCTGGTGTCTGACAATAGTTTGACACTTCAATGAGGTTGTGGTCGGGATCTCTAAAGTACACTGAGGTGATGGTTCCCACAGCTCCACTCCTCTTTACTGGACCCTCTTCAATCTTGACTCCACAAACCTGCAGAGGAGAAGAGACAACATAAATAGACACGGAGCATTTCGCTGGTGCCAGGTGAAGCACTTTTCAAAGAGTGGCCATCTGAAAAGGCAAAGATTGACATTAGTAATTTAAGATGGTCAGTGGTGATATGTGAAGCACCTTCAAATGTGCAGCTACTGTAGCCAGAGGGGTTTTGGTGATGAGGCACAGGTCTGCAGAGCCAGAGGTCGGATGTTTGGCTTTTGGCTCAAACTCCTGGCCCAGCTGGTGAAGGTTAAACTTCTGCTGCCCGAAACCCAGAGCCTTACGGTTTCCCTGGAAAACACAGACACTGCATTGTTGGTGAGGAGAGGTGTCTCTAATCTGTAGAGTGACACGGCTCACTCACAATCAAAGCCTGCCATCTAGTGGATGTTTTCTCAAACCAAAAGCACAAGAGAAGACTTCACTTTTACTGCTCCTTACAATGCACATATAATAACTAAACTACTGGTAATTTGATAAATAAATGAAATATATCTATACACATCATAATTCTAACAAATTTGACATTGTAATTCCTTAGCAATACTTAATATTTTTTATATTAATATTACTGTGGTGGTGGTAATAATAATAATAATAATAATAATAATAATACCTTGAAAGTGATCACCTCCATGCCAAGAACTGATGTATAAAAGTTAATGGTGTCCGGCACATTTTTCACTGTCAACACCAAATGATCCACATGGCTCACTTCAACTGGACAGGTCCTTTTGAATTTAACAACTCCAAGTGTTTGGATGGAGACAATCTACAAGAAATAAGACAGATTAATTCAAAGAAAAAAACATGTGAAATGACTTCGACTGTGTCAACAGCAGTTACTTGTAGTCGAATTCAGCGTGAAACAGCGCCGCTGCGTGGTGAATGTGAGCCGCCTCTCCAAACACGTGAAAGGTTCAATTGTCCTGCAACGTTAGTAAAACGTCGACGTTGCCCAAAAGCAAACGAGTTAACGAAACGCTTCTCAGTCCACTGATCACGGAACCTTTCACCATCTTGAGCCCGTTTTCCTGACTCGGTGCCGCAGCGAGTATTAACTCCATACGGAAGTCTAAACTGGTGCTACCTTCAAGCTTTTTAGATCTGGTTGGTGGAAAGAGGAGACAAAAGATGGTCGCCGCATTAGCGGATATAAATTGATATAAATTTACCTTCAAACAGTTCCGCGAGAACCGAGTCCCAGCTGCTCGGAGCGTCATCCCTGCCCTGCTCCGTCAGCCTGACTCCGGTACTTCCTTGTTGTTCCGTGTCTGTGATCTGTGAACCATTAACAACACTTTAAATGTGACTTTTTTTTTTTTTTTTACAAATTTGCAAGTAAAACTCTCATTAAACAGCGCTTCTTGTCAAAACGGGCTTATTTAGTCAAGTCCATAGTCATAAATCAAATTAATTATTTGTTATGAGTCAGCTGGGAATGTATCGGGATCCTCATATCATACCAGTAGGGGTGCTGGTAACATCACAACCTCTCCAAATGGATCACAGTACACAGAAACACTTCACTGGGTACATGTGTGCACTCTGATGCAGTCCAATACAACCGTTCTGCCATAAGGTCTTTATATTTTCGCTTTTTTTATTTTTTTAATCCTCACATAGGGAGGTTGAGTCTGTGTGCTACACAGTGATAAGAATTCAGATCCTTAAGTAAAAAAAATACCAAGACAGAAATATTTACATACTCCATAACAAGTAAAAATGCTGCATATATATAAAAAAATCCAACTGAAGTAAAAGTACAGAAGTAAAAGTCCTGGTTTAGTCTCTGACTGATATATATATTTATGTGACATTATTAGTGCTGGAGCACAAGTGCGTAAACAGCATGTCGCTGTTGTAGCTGCTGCAGGTGGAGCTACTTTGAAAACCAGATAAATCGGAGGGGTTGAGAGATATTAAATAATCAGAACAAATAAATTAAAAAAAAATTTAAAAAAAATCATGTGAGATGGTTAGACAAAAAACTGTAAGCAACCCACTGACATCAAAACAGCACAATAAGCAATGCACTGCATTTCATAGCATAACAACTTGTTTAATTCAGCGGTTAGTTTCATTTAACACCCAGTTAACATACTGCACTGGGTGGGTCACAGAACAAGGCCAAAACTAAAGCATGGCCTGTGAGGGAACATACATTTCATTTACATGTTTCTGGTATTCAACAACATCTTGCATTCAAACTTTTATGTCCCACAGAGGGAGGTAATAATTGTGGCTAAAACATCAAACAATGAAACAAGAAACATGACAGGATGGCATTAATATTGATGCCCTTTTCTTCCTTTCGCCAGTGTTCCTGTTCATTAACAGTGCTATTAAAACCTACAGAACTTCTATATAAAATGAACTTCAACACATAAAAGGTAATAAGTCTTCATTTAAGATTGTAGCCATATACAACAAGTTTTTTAACAATAGCATACATTTATATCATGGTTTGTATTTCCCTACGTTCACTTTTGCATGTATTGCACACTGATATGGAGCATTTGCTCATGAGGCAGAAGGAGGGCACAGTGGGCAAGCGTCTTCACTTTCTATTGAAGCTTTGAAGAAGGGACAATGACGTGGATTTTTTTTTTTTCCCAGACTTGACAACGTTGGCCTATTCTGGCTTGAGTTAAGTTTACTTGTAATTCTTAAGTCAATGTTTGGATATTTTACTATGCCAATACCGGAACTTAAAAAAAAATCAAATAAAAAAAAATCGATAGTTTAAGAAACCCATTATGTTAGTGGAAAAAAAAAAGAAAAAAAAAGAATCCAGCTGCAAAGTTATCGTGAAATCATTGTACATTAAAAAGTAAACGTTCTTTTATGTGTGTGGGGTGGGGGGGTGGGGGGTGGGGCAAAAGAAACTACTTTTCAATTTCTGACATCACCCGTTTAGTATATTTCGTAGGTGGGAAAATTCACAACTTGATATCAACTCTATCACCAATATTGGACCATCCCTATCGTCTGACACGATCACACCTCTATCATTATCATGATTAAGAAAATAACAATGTTATATGTTTTCAAAATAATCTTGAACTTTGCCAATGTAACATGGTTGAATTTGTGTTTCCCTCGTGGCAGTACAAGATTAAATTTTTTCAAAGAATTGGGCACACACACTGAGATTTTAATGCAATATGCCACTCCAGAATAGTAATTTTGTTTCTTTAAGGTGAACAAGAAGAGAGAGTACAAGTCACACTGTAAATTTCAAACCAATTTATGTCCTTACACCCTTTGGAAATCACAATCTCTATGACATTCTGCTGTGTACACTGATACCACGCATGTGTTGAAAACCAAATTCAGGGGACTAGTGACTGCATCCAACATCGCCCAGATCTCCATGAGATAATTTACAATCTAAAACCAATTCACTGATAAAAAGCATGATTCAAAAATTATTTTTACAAGCTTATTTACAGCTAATACTTTGAACTGGTGTAACTAAGATTTGTACCTATACCCAACTCATGGTATATAAGGCGCCATGTAGGAGCTAATAGAAAAAAAGAGATCAGAAGTGTCTGAACTACCTGCAAGTGTGCAGCTTTTATAATCAGAGGATTCTTTAAGAGATACAGGTATGCTCGCGCGCACGGCTTGATGCAATGCGCCACCGCATGGTCGCTACAGGTTGATCCACAGCATGCGTTGCTTGCGCCCCACTTTGGACTTCAATAATAAATGTCTAGAAACTAAATATGTCTCAATGTCACTGGATGGAGCGCCCCAAATCAAACCTGTGACTGCATTATGATGAAACTCACAAATGGTATGTAGGAAATACATTTCAACAGTGGAGACACATTTCCTCAAAGCCTCTTATGGACTTGGGATATTAGATTACTTAGGTTGAGACAAAAGGCCTGCAGTCTGTTAAGAGTTACACTACACTTTCTCGGTTGGCCGATACCAGGACAGCCCTGCGGCAGATGGGGCAGGTGGAGTTTTCGGAGAGCCAACGATCTATGCAGTGCACGTGGTACTCATGAGAGCAGGGAAGCTTGCGTAGCTTGTTCCCTTCTGCATACTCTGTGATGCAGACACTGCAAGTCTTCAAGGCATCACTCTCACCAAAGTTGCGCATGGAGAGGTTGTCAATCTGTTCTTTGGTCAGTCCCTGGGGCTGGTCCTCATCGTCATCGTTTAGGAGGAAGAAGTGAGCAAGCCGCAGGAAGGGCAGTGAGCTGGGTTCCTCTAAGCTGATAGGTGGTCTAGGTCGTGCCCTTCCACCAGAGGCGGGTGGAGCTGCGGCAAGGCCCTCATCCATATCAGTTTCAACTGTCCTTCCTCTGACTCCAGCGGCAACCGGTTGTTCATCAGCATCAGCAGCCGGAGCCTCAGCAGCAGCAGCATCTGGATTGTTGAGGGCTTCCAGGTCTGCAGGTGCGTTGGCTCCGCGGGTTGAATCTGAAGAATCAGAGTCTGAATCCATGAGGTAGCCGAGCTCACCAAAACCAGTCATTATCTGCCGTATCATAGACTGGAGAGCCATCGAGGTCGCCTCTCCCAAACCTGCATCAGAGATTCTTCGGATAGGGATGCGAATAGTGCTGACGTAGGTCCTCACACCAGCACGCTCAGAGCGGGAGAAAGTCCTACGAAATCCGCCACGCTCACTCTCATAAAGAAATGTGTTGTTTGAGTTCTGGGAGCGCGAGCGGGTACGACTGGCGATGCTGTCTCTTTGCCGATATTCACCCGGACGCACGCGACGCACCTGGAGATCGAGCATAATAGTCGGGGGACGACGCCCTGCTGCGCCCCCTTCCCCCCCAGCAGCTTCTCCTTCCTGAGATCCCACGTTTGGCGCCTCGGGGACCGATTCTGCACCAGCTCTCGATGGCTGCACATCACCGTCAGCGGTGCTTTGCCTGGAAAGAACGTGTTGTCGAGTCCGAGAACTGCCCTCCACTTGAGGCACAGGGGGAGCATTCGTGGAAGAACTGGGGCCTTGAGAGCTGTGAGCATGTCGTGGATTAGGGAGACCATCTAGCTGATCCAAGTTGAGAGGGGAGCGGCTCCTGGCTAAACGGGCCCTAGTCCTGCGTGGTTCTGGACTACGGCTGCGGGCTCGCCTTTGACCTCTGCGTGGAGACGGACAAAGCGGTGGCTGAACTGGCGGCGGAGGAGGAGAGCTGGGAGGTTCTCCTAAGACTTCTTGTGAAACAACCTCTTCTAGTTCAGGCTCTGGCTCTACTATGACAGCCAACTCCTCTACAACTGGTTCCTCAGCCACTTCTGTCTCCATAGGAACCTGAGGTTCAGCATTTGCCGCCGCCACCACCGCTTCTTGACCCTCTGTAGACTGCTCTGAAGGCTCCTGCTCCCCTTCAGCGGCTGCCTGCTGTTCAGCCAGGTTGCGGTTCACACTGATTTCCAGGCTGAAGCGAAAATCACCACTGTTTGGGTTGGTCTGGCTCACAGCCCGCCACGACTGGTTTCCACGATGGCCAGTTCTGGTTGTGTTGCCGGTGCGCCTCACCGTGTTCAGCCAGTCCAGGAGACTATCGCCACTGGCAGGATCCTCAGAGCTCTCTGGTTGTTCTGAAAATCAGCAGAATGAATGAGTGACAAATCATATTCAAATTTGACGATAAATACCAGTCAAAAGCAAAACTAAAAGTTGAGGAAATACCAAAACTTACCAACTGGTTCTTCTACACTTTCAGTACTAGGGGTCGTATTCTGCTGTTCTGGACCGTCTTTGATTTGCTGAAGTCTACTGAACAGCTCGTCTTCTGTTACCTCTCCTGAAAAGAGACATAACAAAACAACACTCTGTTACTGACCAAGAAAAAAAATCCTTTTGGGCAGTCCTCGTATTTCTGTCTTGAAGGTTAAATGTTATTTCACTTCTCTTTTTGTAGTACGACCAGCTAGGAAAAAGACACAGGAGGCAGCTGGTTGAAAAGTGACAGCTTAACTCACTACAATAAAAAAATAAAAAAAAGTGGGATTTACATGAAAGAAAAAGGAGAAGTTGGCAGAGGGACATGCTAATTTTCTAAATACACTTACATATCGGGCAGATCGAAAACCAAAATCGAAAAGTAAAAAAAAATAATAATAATAATTCTAGAAACATACATAGTCCAAAAAAAAGAAGAAAAAAAAGAACTGGAATAAATGTTTGTAATGTATTGGCTGTTTGCTTTTCTTTGTACACAGCAACAGGACAATTGCTAAAACCTCCAGACTTACCGGGGCATGCCACTGTCCATTCAATGCCCTCTCCTTGTGTGGTGCTCCACTGAAGGATGCTCCAAACTTACATTCTCCCTCCCACTGTCCTGGGACAGAAATGGATTGGATGTCCTCAGTAGTCCATAAGGCTGTTGCATTTTGAGCATAGTGACAAATCAAAAACTATCTACCTGAGCTTATCATTAACTTTTGATTCTACTGGGCGATCAGGAGATGTGTGAAGATAGAAGAGGAACCAGATTTACCAACAGCTCATGAAATGTCATTATATTATGACTTTGAAACGTTTGCAAAAGCAATCCTGTAAGCTGTCTAGAGGTGCTTCTTTGTAGGGCCGGGCCAATAAGTGCATACTTGTTAAGCTCAAAGCCCTCCTGACCAATAATAATTGAAGTATAATATTTAAAATATAAAATGTGTAACCATGGAGAAGGTGGATTTACAGTATGCAAGACCACAGCACAACAACCTAACCGATAATGTTTAATTAACAGTCTGAATATCTACTAAGAGGCACTGTGGCCTATTAACTAGTTCTGTTAAGTGGCTTTAGATGTGTTGGACCTGACATACAACAAACATAAAAGGTCACAGGGTATTAGTCCAATAACACCTTGATTTATCTACATCTATGTTGGCACGTTTTATCCTTAAGCCAACCAAACACTTTGAAACTTTGAAAGGCAGGCGTTGAATTCAGTATAGTATATGGAAAGGGAGAGCAGATAAAAGGACAACAGGGATTTCAACCGTCAGATTTCTTCCACAACACTAAAAGCAAAGTGTCATTAGATTAAAGGTTTATTACCCGGAGTGCCCAGAAGATTGTTGTCTCTCATGAGACGATAGTCCTCGTCACTGAGATTGTTGACGAACTGGTAGAAAGCCTCCTCCCTGTCCAGGCGGTCCAGCTGCCTCCTGCGTTGTGACTCTGGCTGGTCGCTGCCACTCGGCTCTAAACTGTTTGACCCTTCCATCGATTCAGAAGAGGAAGGAGGTCTGGGGATGCTCTCCAATCTTCAGCAAGATCCAGCTGCTGCTGCAAAACAAGAACAAAAATATAGATGATGTGTTAAAAAATACAAGGATGGATATCTCCTGCTTACAGACTCTAAATCTAAAAAAAAAAAAAAAAAAAAAAAAGAAGTTACAGCACTAAAACGTACAAGATTTGTACTATAATTATATAACTGGGATTCACTATCAGGACACGCGAGGATGTCCGATTCGTCACCTTTGACACCCTCAAGTAGATCTACTAAATACATTAGCTTATGTTCAGGAAGGGAAGCGAAAACTGGGCATCACAAAAGCACGTTGAGGAGAAGAAGTACAACCTCGGGAGTTGAAACAACCACGAGCTGCGTCCACCGGTCACAAAGCGAGCTGACATGTTAGCATCACTCACAAACACAACACGGACGAGCTCGAGCTCGTCACGTTGTTCGCGACATACGTTTTCCCGGGAAAAAAAAAAACCCCAAAAAACCCAAAACGTCACACAATACGTGTTCGGAGTGGTCGGGATCGGTGTGAGTAAAATGATCTGAGTGTTTCCTTTTGCTGTGGAGGAGCAGTGTTGGTCAAAGTCGAGATGAAAACAAAATGGCATCATGTAGCTTAGCTTAGCTGTCTGTTAGCATCGTACACGGTTCCTACCGACTGCTGCTAGCTGTTAAAAAAAAAATATATATATATATATAAAAAAGAAAAAGAAAAGAAGGAACCGGCGTGCTTTTAAGTGACGTGGAGACACAGCGGTGGGCGTCGAGTGAGACACGATTAGTATCGTCGGCTCGAAACAAACTTACGAGACGACCGAACAACCCGGTCAAGTTACGCTAAAGCTAGTTAGCTTCCACGTTGACTAGCTACAGACGGCTAACATCGGCTAACTAACTCCGCTTGTTAACTTCGTGTTCTCCGTTGAATCACCTCGACGTGGAGCAGGTTTATACAACTACATCTCAGATGGTGAAAACCCGCGGCGTCGTTTATCGTCGCTGGACACTCGCAAGGGGGAAAAAACAAAACAATAAAAAAAACACACGAGGATTTCATTAAAAAAAAAAAAAAAAAATACATTGAGGCGCTTGTTAGCATCACCGCGAGCTAAAGAAGCTAACGACGTCAACCGGTGACGTTCACGACCAGAAAACATTGACCGGAGCGGACGAGCTAAAATTAGCCTGCTAATAAAGAATAAAGTTAGTCAGAAGGGACGCGCCGTCCGTCGCCAAACCCCGAGTACGTTACCTGTTCGGTGATGTCGGCAGCGATACGGTCGTACGACCCGGTTGTTCTTTTAATATCCTCCGAAAAACGACTGAGTGTTTCGCTAAAGTCCGATTTCAGGTTTCCATTTTCTTTCTTGTCGGAAGGCGACAAACGAGCTTCCGGAAACCGTCCGAGCGCGTGTTCTTCTCCCTGGGTTCGACCTGCCAGGCGCGCGCAGACGCGAGGATCTGCGCGGTTTGCGTCTCGGTCTGCCAATCGTCGCGCGAGGAAAGAAGGGGTGGGTTGCGCGCGCAGCGCTGCCGCCTGGAAGACCGAGCTCGGGGCACCGTAACCTTTTTTTTTTTCTCGAGTCCCCGAGATGAGCGTTGGGAAAAAAGGATGTTTGTTTTGAACGAGGGTGCTACGGGGCGGCTGTAGCGTCACAGTGCGGTTGCAAAGGCAAATACTTCTCCATATTTTAGACAGCAGGACAAATATCTATAAACGCCAGTGTGCTTAAATGACTGCATATAGCCTAAATCATTTGTATGGTATTTACCCACAGCATTTAATGCCCGTGTCACATCATTAGTTGGAGCAACTATATTTTGGAGCAACTGAAATGCCATATGTCATATCCATAGTTATCCCACTTATGACCATTGAGAGAAATCCTGTTTGACGGGTTCTGCATCATTCCTGTCTTATTTAGTTGTTTAGTCTCCAGTGTTGAACAACCAATAGTCTTGTGCACAGTATACAAAAAACACAATATGCCATACAGTATATGCTGTTTGTATATTGTACAGTGCATATTTTGGTATCACCCACTCACACTGGCAATGATTTTATAACCAGCGCTAAGTATGGTGAACTTCTCAAGTGCCACTTACGAATAGACTAGTTCTGCTTTTTCATCAAAAAAATGTCCTATACATTGCCCACTTCATTTATGGTCGCCTTTTCCCACATCTACAGCTGTTACAGCTGACAACAAAGTCAGTATTAACAGTTTACATACATCAAAGAAGAAAACAAATTAAAACACAGTATGTAGCAAAGACAATAACATGAATCCACTTCAAATGACAGTTAACTGCACAAAACAACGTTGTAATCGGACATTTCTTTAAAAATATATTGCTAGAAATCGGTATTTATGCCAAGCCTGTCACTTAGCATGTTGATAACTTGATGTCACACCTTCTTTCTGCTGTTGCCTTGCAGAGGCCAAATGGTTAAGGCACAATCCACAAAACTGCAATGTCAACTGGCCTGATCCCAGGTGAGGACCTTTTACTGCATGTTATATCCCTCCCATTTTCTGCCCTAGTTTTTTGTCTCTCTGCTGTCTCATGAAAGCAACAATCTTTATATATAAAAATATTTAAAGTCATTGCAGTGCCAATTTAAACAGCACCCTAATGAAAAAATGGGTCCAACAGCAGAACAGAACATCCAACATGTCTGTAGAATTCAGAAACAGTAATCAAGTAGAAGTCAGGGTGGTCTGGTTTTAGTTCCCCTTTAAGAATGATACAAAAATAAATAAATAAATAAAAGAAGTATTGAGGAAGAAACAGTACAGGCTTAATAGCGAGACCCAGACATTTGTGTGGTCAGAGGAGGGACTGTATTGATACAGCAGTGTGCCAGAAGAGACCCAGTGATGACAGTTTGACAGGAGGTGGCATCTACTTACAGCTCATTTGTAAATCAAAAAACTGCATACATTAAGGTACATGTTCAGGAAAACTGTGTTATTCCTCACTTTTATTTTATACCTGTAAATAGATTAGTAACAGAAAAGCTCTGGGAGGCAGCGTCCTTTTAGTGAATTTGGCACATTAGATTATATGTAAATCTTTGTATTCAAAGAAGTTTATTTCTTTAACAGCAAATCAGTCAGCCAAATAAGAAAATGCGTTGAGTAATTATGTGCTTTGAAGGATCTTGGCAAATTAATTCATATGTACACACCATGATACAAAAACATCGAGATATCGACATGCTGATTCTTTCAAAATGTTACTCTCTAGTGTTCTTAGTAACGTTAAAAAATAAATAAAGGAACAAACAATTCTCCAATGGCTGTCTGTGCAGTGTAAACACGTACTGACAAAACAACTATCTCACTTAATAACCACAGGTGTACCCGATCTATGGTATTAGACATTCCATCTTATAATTCGCTTGTTCCCCTATCTGCTACGGGTGACTAAAGAACAAAAACAATGCTAATACCAGCTGACAATTTTGGAGGCATACATCACAGGATCTGTTTATGGTCTGGAGACAGTATCTCCAGCTCCAATTAAGCATGCCAGAATGAGTTGCAGTGTGGACCACAGCAGCCCAGCTCAGAGTTATGGATGAGCAGTCACTCAGCAGCAATGCCTGACCCTGAGTGCTAATTAGATATGACATTAAAATAACATGAGCCAAAGCCAGCCTTGTACAGAAATTAAAATGACTTTCGTCGAAGAATCTTCCAATATAACAAACAGGGAAAGACTAATTGGAATTATCAAGGTTGTTTTTACACTTACACATTTTGTACCATGAACAAACACTGACTAGATCAGATAATATTCTTCCCCATTACTTCGCGGTGGCACAAAGACATGCGGAATATTTGCTACTTATGCCTCACTCCTGACATCATGATACAATGTTTGTGATAATAAGTTGTTTCACAAAACTGCATGTCGTAACCTTTTCTGATCATTATTTTGAGTGGAATGAATTTGTTTGCAGAGAGGTTAATAGTGTTTTTAAAAAGATTTCATCTTTACTGTAATGTAGCATAATTTTTGACTACAGCGTAAAAAACACAACCCAACTCTCTTCAGAAAGCAGCATTCAAAATCTTATTTTAATTTGTATATTTACTCCATAAACATTATTACAAAACTCAGCAAGTTACCAATATTACATTATCACCATACAGGCTTGATCACAAATATTTAAAACCTTTGCAACAGTTACAACAAAACAAAAAAAACAAAATAATACTCAAATAATTTACATGAAAATCTATAAAACAGCAAATTGTTCACAAATTATATTTTTTTCCAAGTTTTCTTTTTTTTTCTTTGCTTATTTGTGTTTTGCACAGTAACACAACACTCTCACAACAAGATCATGGTCTTATTACAAAACTCCCAACAAAATGTAAATAGTTCTAGTTTTCTGTTGATACTTTCATATTTTGGTTTTTAAAACCAGAAACTTGTCATTGTATATCCTTTCCACTGCCCATAGAGGCGCATAAAAGGTTACTCACACACACAAATACTTCACAGCACTTTCTAAGAAAAATATACACTTACAAAATATGTTACAAATTGGCACACAAAAAATATACAAGATTTTGTAGTGTCAAGAGTTCATTAAGATTCCTTCAGGTAACAACTCTAGACAGTATATATAAAGCTCGGTAATCTTTTAATGAAAAGAGCAAAAGTAATTCCAATCAGTGTCAAAGAATTATGAAGTGAATACATCAAACATAACATTATAATATACATTCATAAAGAGGGTTAGGTACCTAATCTATTTTGCATTTCTTTCTTTTTTTTTTAAATCTGGGAAAAAAAGAAAAAAAAATCAAAACCAAACACAAAAGAAAAGAAAAGAAAACAATTGTCAGCTTTCTTAGCACCATTAACATGAGGCAGCTCAACAGTGGCACATTTTAAAAACAAAAAGAAGAAAGAAAACTATGAACTCAGAGAAGTACATTCAATTTGACAATAGGCAGAAATGAGAGAAGGCAGACTAAATGGGCTTGCAGCCCATGTGGAGCTTCCCATCAGCAGCTTGTCTTGGTCCTAACCCTGATACACTGGAGAAAAGAAACAAAGGATCATGGCAGAGAGGAGAGAAAAAATGAGACACAGAGAGATTGATTATGATTCTTGCCATATGCAAGCAATCAATTACTGTAACCTGTGCGTCAGGATTGCCATATCCAGTGTGACAAGGCCTGTTTTTCAATGAATCAATCAATGAATCAATCAATCAATTAATGAATCAATCAATCAATCAATCAATTTGGCTGCACATCTCCATGCAGTCTTGTGTAATTACTGCTATGCTAAAAAAAATTATAGTATTGTTCAAAAGAAAGAAAAGACATTGGCCTTTTTTGAGCACATATTTGTAAAAGATACTCTTGTAAGCGTCTGATTGGCTCTGCATTTCTCCTGAAATTCCTTTAGTGTATAAAATCAACAGATTTCATAACTGATTTAACATGATTGTATATGGTCCATTTTAAGGTGAATTTCTACATGCTTATTTCAGAGCTGTGAGGTAGTGAATGAGCCCAAAGTAAAGTATAGCAATGGATTTTTTTTTTTTCAATTTGTGCCCCTACTTGGCCTTGAATTTCTGGTCACAATATTTTCTGCCAGAATTATGACCCGTCAAAACTGAGATGACAATAAAAGACAGAAAGTACTTTAAAAAGAAAGAAGTTAAATTTCGACATTATGTGAAAAATTTAACAAATGATCAAGACACCAAATACACCAGTGGTGTAACTCATAGAGTATGGCAGTGTTAGACATAAATTACATGAGAATGTCAAGAAAAGTTACTGTTTAAATTACCATTTCTGGTAAGATAGAAGTAAAATTCCAAAGTGGAGTGAATGAAAAGACATGCTTTCCTTCATTTACAAGATTACTGATTCCATTTGTACTGAATACTGTTTTCACATTCACATTAGACCTAACTGCAAAAATGTCCATTCACGACTGATGCGTGCATCAGAATCTCTATGAGTAATACACTGCCTTAAGTTTCCAGTACAAACAGCCATTCAGTGAGGCACAGCCCCAAATGACAAATAACTCCCTTGCTTACCCTTAGACATCTGCACTACACTCTTCTTGGTCCAGAGAAAGCTTGTTTGAACATCTCTTTTTTTTTTTTTCATCTCCTTCCTCTACAGTAGCCTTCAGAGCAGATCTCCCCTTTGCCTCTCTTTTGTTGCTTCTCAGTGCCAGGCGATGTTGAGGTAAATTGAATTTAGCAAACAAAGTGGGGGAAACGAGGAGAATTCAGAGTCTTTCTGATTTGGTTTAGTGAGTGGTGGTGTACCACTGCCAGCTGTTGGTGCCTTTCATCGGAGAAGAGAGAAAAGTCTCAAATAAAGAATTCCTGTAGTTGCAAGTCTCTGTAAGGAGTCTCCAACCCGAGCAGCCTATATTCCAATGGATAGAAAAGAGGAACAGCCAATATTCACACATATATAAGAGGTCATTTACACAGCATTGTTACTTTTGGCACATTGATTTTAAGATTATAATGATCTTTTTTTGCAAATATTGCATGTCCCTGTACAACAACATTGACAAAAATACTCTGAGGGTGGAGCTTTTATGAATTTGCAAGGCGTAAAAATGTTAATTTAGGTAACCAGGTCCTCTAAACTCCAGAAGAAAAAGAAATGGAAATGGGGAGTCATTCCAACTTTGAGGGGAAAAAAAAGACAACGTCTGATATGTCATCAATACAAAATGGTCCCATCTTGTATTTTTAAGATGTCTTGGGCTTAAATAGGGCTCATTAATTGTAGGTTTCCCTCTTGAAATGAGCCAGGCAGTGTATGAAGGACAGCAACAACAGGACATCCATATTCTGCATACAAAAACAGATGAGGAGGAAGGGGTGCGTAGATGTCACTCAATGCATTTGTGTATATAGCTACATCTTTAGGGGAAAGGGAAATAAATATATAATTCAGGGGAGCTAGTTCTGCTGAGAAAATACAAAAACAAAGTTCCTCAAAAAGGCGACAGAACTGTTTTCAAGGCTTATTGTTTCTTTTTTTTTTCAGACAAAAATAAAACAAAAAACGACTATAAGAAGAACAAACAAAGCAGAAACAACAAAAGCAAGAAAAATGCAGCCATGGTCGTTTCAAATCTCAATCAAGCTTGACACAATCACTCAATAGGTAGTTTGCAAAGTACAAGAAGTTTTTCATGCAGATATTAATTTCCTCTTCAGGGGGTTAAAAGGAAGTGGGAGTAGTCAGGGGGAAACGTAGTACTCATGCAGCTCTGGCATAGCGTCAGTGTAGGTATGTTTGGGAGGGAGGGCTGAGCAGGTTGTGGGGGGGAGAGTGTGGGGCGGGGGAGGGAGGAGGGCAACAGCAGCTGATAACAAAATATTACCTCAGTTTCTCAAAAGAGGTCATCAGTGCTATGTCCTTATTTGGGTCTCTCTCAGCTCGCTTCCCCTTCAGTGTCTCAATCCGGGGGAACTTTGCACTGGTCTTGTGGCGGTACAGCTTTTTGTGTGCAGGCCCGGGGTTAATAAAGTTGGGTTTATCAAACATGTTACAGCCCAGAGCTAGTTGAGGGAATAAGGGATGAGAGGGGTTGAATTTGGCCTGGTTTTTTCCTCCCTTTCCCCCTGCCTTTCTGCCTCTCCCAGCCCCCGTTAGCACAGCTCCTTTCTTCTTCAGGTCAGCCTCTGTTCCTGCCAAGATTTTGAGGGTCTTTAGGTTGAGGCTATTTGCCTCAGAGGGCATGCAGGCCTCAGACATGGGATTCCACAGTGGCTCAATGGAGGCCATCATGAACCTTTGGACCTCGGCCATGCCGGAGACAATGTTAGACAGAATATTGGAGGGCTCCTCGAATTCTCTCTGGTCATCCCCTACCAGGCTGTTACTCTCTGACCAGCCGGTGCCAGGCCAGTCCCCAGTGCTGCCACTGTCAGTCAGGCCTGTGCCACAACCACCTGCCTGGTTCTTTGCCGCCTTCCCCTCTAACATGGCCTTTATCTTTTTGGTGGAACGCGAGTTCTGTTTCGGGGTCTTGACCTTTTCTGACTTGGGAGCCCTGGGAGCCCGGACTTTCTTTGGGCTCTGTCCTGCAGCTGTCTGTTTGCAATTGCCTTTCCTTTTTGACTTGATGCTTTTCGCACCAGCCAACATCTCAGCAGTCTGTTCATCGAATTCGGTAACACCCAGCTCCTTTTTATCTAAGCCTAAGACATCCTGGCCGTTGAAATTGTGCAGTGGAAACTGGCTGTCTTCTACCGTGTATGCATTTGCTGTGTGCTCCTGTTGCTGTATAACTTCACAGTTCCACTTTACCTCCCTATTGCAGTCCATACTCATATCATTCACCTCCTGATATTCTCCAACATTCCCTGCCATCTTCATCTCCCGCCCCACCACCTGGGGGGACAGGTTAGGGGTCTCGGGAGGGGAAAGCTCTGACAGTGATGAGTGTCTAAACTTGTCGGGGGTGAAGTTGGAGATATCCAGCAGGTCTGAGGACTCCCTGAGTGGAGTGAGGGCATCCACACTCTGCTGAATCACCACTTTAGGACTGCAGTGAGCTAAGAAGTTGTCTCGGCCCTCCTCCTCACCCTCTCGCTCACAAGACTTGAGGCTGAGGGAGCTGTAATTGCTGGAGGAGGCTGACAGAGAGCCCACTGAGTCATAGCTGATGAGCCTGCCATTGTCTGTGCACAGGGACCCTCTCTGGTATTGCACCTGGCCCTCCACACAGGCAGACTGACACACTTGCAGATCTGCCCCAGGCTGCAGACCAGCCTCAGTCAGGTAGCTCTTCTCATAAAGCAGCCTGTCAGCCTCAGGGCTCAGCTGGCTGTAGTTAGACACTGGCAGGCTGTCATTCAGGGGCACAGCAGCTGGGAAGTTGTTGGGTAAGATGGGAGTCTCAGGGGTCTCGGGCCCAAAGCTCTGGCTATGACTCGCGCAGAGCTGTGGGTGCCACATCTGGGGGAAGCTGGGGCAGTTCTGGGGAGACTGCTGGAGCTCGGACTCGGAGGGAGGAGAGAGGACGCAACTCTGAGCAAGCTGCAGAGAAGAAAACTGTTTCTCCTCCAGGGACAGCCCCAGAGAATACTGCTGCCGAGAGGACTGCTGCGGGAAATAAGAGATAGCTGCTCCACCGGAGGAGTCTGTAGCATCTAACAGGGTCTGCAGGTAACCCCCCGGGATGACAGGGACACCGGTCTCCACCTCCTCTGAGGAGGAAGCTTTGTCAGGAGAGCAGGTGGATGACACAAAGGGGAATTTCTCCTCAGATGCGTGAGCGGTAGTGGTGCTGTCAGAGAAATGGGGTTTGACTGTAGTTGAGCTAATGCCTGCCTCTTCTAACCCAGCAGTCGGGTCCTCAATCTGTGCCGCAGTGACACAGGCATCCGTTTCATTTGTCACGCTCCTCCCCTCCTCTCCTTCTGCCTTTTTCATTTTCTTGCTCCTCAGCCTGGCTTCGCTTTTGAATTTCCTTATCCTGACTGTTTTATTTCCACCCAATCTCCTCCCCTCCCTCTCCTCCCTCTCCTGGGAGCGGCTCTTGGCTGTGACTGTGTGCGTGATGGAGTTTGTGTCTAATGTGACTGGGAGGCCTGGGGCTGCTATTATTCCTCCTACCGTGGGGGTGGCCTCCTCTTTAGTGACACCTCCCTGGCCCTGATCAGAGAGAGGGGAGCCCTGTGCTGTTGCTGATTGCTCCACAGTGTGAATCCTTTGAACCTTAAGCCTGTTTGCAATCTTGTATTTCCTTTTGGGATGACTAGAATTAAAAGGGCG
Source organism: Brachyistius frenatus (assembly GCF_029030835.1). Lineage (NCBI taxonomy): Eukaryota > Metazoa > Chordata > Actinopteri > Embiotocidae > Brachyistius > Brachyistius frenatus. The sequence continues at coordinate 4,679,956 of NW_027210621.1, forward strand.
ATGATGGCGTCCGTTTAGATGAAAACCGCGTTGTTGTTTATCTCTGGCAGCCAGCTTAAGCTGTTCCTGTCTCTCTCTTTGCTTCTCCTGCCAGAAATGCTTCAGAGGAGCCAGTGTCTCATATTTGCTTACTGTGTCGGCATTTAAGCTCACAGTAGCATCCACAGGGTCCAGCTTGCCCAGTTTCACTGACATGAGTCTCTCTCCTTTAAACCTGTTGATGATGATGTACTTGATGACCACGGGCGGCTCTTTGCGGCAGGATTTCCGGCGTTTTTTGGGGCACCAGTCGACATCCTCCTCTTCTTTCTGACCAACGGGAGCTTTCTCTTTTTTCTCGGCATTCTTCTCACTCTCCAGCGAGTCAACATCATATAAGTAATCGTCGCTGTATCGTACCTTTCTCTTGGAGCGCAAGCCGTAGTTGAGAGGGTTGGAGGGGCTAAGGAATCTCTTTGAGTGACCCTTTTTAAATTTGCCCTCCTGCAGCGTGTCTGAGGAGGAGCCCGTGCAGGAGCTGTCATCACTGAATTCTCCTGACTCCTCTGTGGAATTGAAGTCCATTAGGTAGTTGACTTTGGGAGTGGACATGGGTGAGCCTTGGGAGCCATCAAGCGGGCTCCGACCGCTGCAGTCCCCAGCCTTTCCTTCCTGCGCTGTCTCCAGGATGAGCTCATCAGTTTTGGGCTGAAGCTCCTCAGCACTCCTCCTCAACACTGCTGCTCCTTCCTCTTTCTTGGCACAGTTGGCCAGGACACTGGGGAAGAAGTTGAACTGTGTCTCCTCCTGGAGCACGTTTGTTTTTTCCCTCATGTTGTCCTGGAAAGACTCATAACGAATCTTCAGTGAACAAACATCACTGCTTAATGTTGAATCGTCGTCCTCATCATCGAACAAATTGTCAACATCTTCCTCAGAGAAAAGGTTGACTGACAGTTCATTCTTAGAACAAAGATCCAGCAGTTCCATCTTACTCTCGCTGATAAAAGACTCAAAGTATCCCCAGTCCTGCCCAGCATTAGCCAGCAGAACCTCCTCCCCACTGACTTTGTCTAGTAACAGTCCCTCATACAAGTTCTTAGCTGTTGCATCGTCCTCTGGGTCATCACAGTCCTCTGTTGTTTTGTTTCCATCCACTCTCTTGCCCTCACCTGGGGCTTTTGGCAGAGGAAAGCTAAGTAGCTGGTCAGAGAGGAGTTGTTCTCCATAGTGATTCACTGCCTCCCCCGCATGGCTCAGGCACTGGATACTGATGTTGTTGATGTCAGAAAAGTCCTCTCGGCTCACATCCCCTATCCTTACACTTAGCCCAGTCTCTGTGTCGGGGTTGGCGCTGGGGTCATGAGGTGAGTTCTGGATGGAATTAGGGTCAGTGGCATCGCGGGTTTCAATGAAGCAGCCAAGGCAAGTTCGGTTGGGCTGAAGAAGACACTCCTCTGTCAGGGCAGACACGGTGCCAGGCTCCATCATTGTAGCAGGTAGAGGGAGGGCGACGGGCAATGGCAGGGACGTTTTCTGGGTGTCTCCAGTTGGGTCCCAGGAGCTTACAGCTGGGGTGGGAAGTGTCGCAGGAGTGGGACCGGGAACGGGTGTGGGACCCTGGTGAAGGTGGGGGACTACAGTCGGAGCGTCATCGGAGGGAGGGCAGGGGGCCACTGTTAGGCCCAGAGAGGGGTCGGAGCCAAGGGGCAGGGGGAGGGATGGTGATGTAGGAGTGGTCCTCTGGTGCGGCGGGCAGGCCCGCTGTGAAGTCTCTGCGGCAGGAGGAGGTGAGGATGGAGGGAGAGCAGCATCGACGAGTCCACACAGACTCAGATCACCACTCTGCTCACATACTCCTGCAGGGGGAAAAAAAAAGGAAAGATTTCAGCTCTTTGAACTGCAAGTCTGAAGTTGAATTATATTGTTTTTGTTCTGTAGTTACCCTGACATTCTTCTTGGCTGCTCAAATGCAATTAGTGTCAATTAACCCCCTAGAGCTCAAAATGTCATTTTGTGATGCCAGCCTTAAACATTAATAATTCCGTTTTGATACCAGATTCAATGAGAGGTATTAGCAATGTCAAGTTGGACAACTTCTTACCCATTAACGCTTGATGTTCAAACGTAAAAGTCAAGACAAGGCAAGGCAATTCTCAGAACACAGAAAGCACAAAGAAGATGAATGACACATAGAGCCACCTGCTTTACGTTAAGTTAGCATGACGGCAGAGGTAAAGGTGATAAACAGGTGCGAGATATCAATGTGGATTTAACAGAACAAAATGAGTAACTGTATCATATGTATACTAACAGGAAGCAATGCAAAGCTCTAACAAGAGCTCTAAATGTGAGTGAAAATGGGTGTTAGTGATCAATGACATGACTTGCAATTACATAGCATTTATTAAAAGGGATAATAGTCACTAAATAGTCATTTTTGTCTTAAATGTAGCTTTCCCTGATTGAGAGAAGGAAAAGTCACTGCAATGTCTTGCAATTTAATTACTGAAAATAAGAAATCACAGTTTATGGAAATGATGTGCAACAACAGCACCATCATATTATATGTCATTCTTTTCCAACCCAAGTGCAATATATGAGATCAAATGAATGCAGTTGTCTTGCTTTACCTCCCCCTCCTTTTAACATTTCTGTGTAGACACAGATCCAACTCAGCTTTTAAGTAACAGGATACCATAAAATGACACAGATTGGCAGCAACAATAGCAATAATGACTAAACTGGAAGTAGGCTTTGGTGATTTTCTACAGGTCAATTGTGACAATGTCTTAATCACTTGAAGACATCCATCTGATGAGTAACAATCAAAACTCACAGAAGCAGGCTTGTAGCAGCAGGCAGATAGCTTTGTTTGCTCTGCATAATTAGATGACAGCAGCGGAGGCAGGTACATACACATGGGACACGACAGGCCCATATGTTGGAAACTGTATAACCATATCATCTACACCTGCCTCCCTCTACAATCCCAAGCTGATGCCTCGCATGTATTCTTTAAAATGATGCCAGAATTATTTTTTTTTAAATTGCAAAACATAGCACAGCAATTAATGTGTTCACAGAGGTTAACGAGCAACATCACCCATTTTAGAATGGATGCGCCTAATCATTACTGAGGTAGTGATATATGCTTGAGGGGAAGACTGCTTAGCAAACACTATATTCAGCCTGGCTGTATTGGTGGTGAGTAAATCTTTGAATATGGATATGATTTGAGAGTGATTTAATGAGGTAATGAAATTTCTGAGAGCCGGTCCCTCTGGGTCTGCGGCCTGCAGACACATCGGAGCAACCACAACACCTACTAAAAGCATACGACTGTGCTACTGTCATCCTTAATGAAGAAAACCTCAGGAGAAATATGCATCTTCTGTGTTCCTCTCGGAGTCAGACATTTTTTATAGCAGCAACTTGTTAGATGCTGCAGAGGCATCACTGCGAGGTGTTTGCCATCAGTTCCTTTTGGTCTGTGAGCCAAAATGACCTCAGAGCAAAAGCATGTGACTGACACATGTTCTGTCTGTGGAGAGTCAGGACAGATGTCCTTTCCTACATTTTGAATTAAATTACAGACATATTGTAATGCCGTTATTGTAAAGACAAGACCAAAAGAAGAACGAGAAATCTTTCCAAATGTGGGCACACACTGGAATTATATATAAACAGAATCATTTTCCAGCAATCATAGGCAAGACAAATATAAAGAAATGTTTAGTTATCTCTTCCATTAGCTACAAAGAAGAAAAAAGCTATAGAAACAGGAAAGGAGAGAAATTAGCCTCCTTTATCCCCCTGTGCTTGCATGAAACCTAATATGGCCAAAAGATTGTTCAAAATTGCTGTGAAACATTAAACTCATATTGAGAAATGTGTTTCCTCAGGGTTTATAATGGATTAACAATCTATCCTATCCAATGTGTGTGAATTGTATTTTCTATGTGTGATAGACAGAGTGTGTGTTTGTGCATGTGTAGATTCACGTGTGTGTGTGTGTGTGTGTGTGTGTGTGTGTGTGTGTGTGTGTGTGTGTGTGTGTGTGTGTGTGTGTGTGTGTGTGTGTGTGTGTGTGTGTGTGTGTGTGTGTGTGTGCATGAGCGAGAGAGTGAGAGTGTGAGTATTGGCTTGGGGGTATAGTGTTATCGAGAGGCCATCTGTCTCCAGCTGGACCATTAGCTCTTCAGCTGTTCAGAATGTGCCACAGATCAGTCAGTCAGACAGGTACACAAACACACACACACACACACACACACACACACACACACACACACACACACGCACACAGGGTCTTACAGCGATGACTGCAGCTGACAAATCGAGGTTGACATTACAGGTCAAAGGGGGATCAGCAGCCTCATATTCATTGTTATGGTACTGCATAATATTACTACTGCATCTGAGCTGGCAAACATAAACAAGATAAACATCCAAAATTCTCACTGCAGCCGGTACTCAATCTCTCACTTCCAGAGAGAATAGCTCATATACTAACAAAAAAAATACTCTGAGATCAACCCGACACAGTTGTAGCATTGGAGCGGTGTTATCAGGGGAGAAACTCCTTGGATAGAAAGTGAGGCTAGATGTGACACGGCTCATGCAATCTGGCATCCACATTTACCACTGAGCATATGGAAGGACCCCAGCTGCTGGCAGGTGGCGGTGATCTTCTAATCCCCGGATCTGCCAAGCCCAGCCATGCTAGACAGCCCGACCACCGCCAAACTAGACCAGACCAGACCAGACCAGTTAGCACTCTGAGCTCTCAGAGTCATGCCTCTCCTTCGAGCCATAACATTCAGGGCTTCATCCACCTGAGGTAAGCCCGAGCTCCTCTGTGCCAGGCAGCCCCGCATAGACACAAGCCCATGCCGAGGGACATGGCCATAGACATGAGAAGGGAGACTAGTTGGCGCCTGTTGCCCTATCTATTAGTGTGTCAGATGCCACACATGCACATACACATGCATGCTTCTTCTCTCACGGTACAATCACTTTTTAAACCACACAGAAACAAAAGAAAGTTTCTTTATGGAGACCATTTGTCCCTGCATGAATAACATTCATCCACTAAATGTGACCAAAAGACCAAATAGCTCAAATATCACAATAGGAAGTACAATACAAATGAAAACTGCTGACATGGCCTTTCTAATCCTTTTAATGTTTTTTTGAAATCATTTCCATCCCTCCTTTCCATCCATTCGTCCACCCTTTTCTGCTCACTCTCTCCTTATCCCTGTTATACGGCGGCTTTTACATTTGTAAAATGCAGAGCTAGCCGTTCTGCAGCTCAGCCACCCGGGGCGTTCTCTTATCCAGCTGGTAGACCAGCCACAGAAGCTGCTTGCTCCATCTTCACTATATGACATTTTGTGAATGGCGGTGGGGAGGATCAATCCAGCCAATACAGGATGTTCATAATAAGTGGTGAGTAACTGCAGCATGATTCATGGCCATCCTCCTCAAAGAGCTTCCTTATTCCTGCTCAATGGAGCCGCTTTCACCCTTTACTTTTTTAATGCTTTCATTCCCCTTTCTCCCTCCTTCGGTCTCTTCCTCTCGCTTCCTGTCAGGGAACCGGCTGGGGATAATCTGTGTGATTCTCACAGTGGGGAGCGGTCAGTCCTCACTGAGCCTGACCAGAGCTGAAACACTAAGATAAACCTCATCTAAGGATCAGTGGTGCTTGATAGAGGTAAACTATAGGGGGCAGTAGGTTGTGGCTGAATGAGTCTTGGAAAATGCACAACATCAGTGGGGGCTTATCGTCCGCTAAAAGGAACAGACTGTACTGCAGACATACCTGGATTCATTTGAATTACGCTTGATATCACAAGCTTACATCATGGAAATATGATTATGATGCACTGTTTACACAGAGAGGTAGCAGGTACAACCCAAAATGAAAACTAAATAATAAACAAATACATTTAGATAAACAGTATTTTACACACAGACCTCCTCTGTCTGTGCTAATGACTGTGAATATGTGTGAGATTAATGGGAGCACCGTCTCACATTTGCACCATTTTATGAGAAAAGGTAGATGTCATATTTCTGAGTTGTGGAAGCATCAGCAGAGAGGATTAACAATAGCTTAAAAAGCTTCATTTAATGTTTCTTTTTTTTTCCACTTTTCATTTAAAAAAAGACGGTGTGTTTTACGCTCCCCATATCTTGTCAAAGAGCTTAAAACTGAGGGTGAAAAGCAAATTCAAGAAAGCTGGTTCCCTGGTAATTGTCTCTTAAAAGTTTTTAAGGAGTGATGAGAGAAACTGTTGTTATTCAACTTTCCTTTATTCTGGAAAAAAATACAAATTTCTTCTCTTAGGTCAACAATCAAGTTTCTCTAAATGTTCAAAGCTAATTTTCAAATATTAAAAGGTAAAAGTAACATTTTATGTGAACTTCTCATTCAAAAACAAAGTCATATTTAATGGAAATTATGTTTATGAGCTATACATGTTTTTAAAAGAGTGAATAGTTTTTACCTGTGTTCTCCACTACATTTGCATTCTCTGGGTCTGAAGTCTTCACGATCAATGTGAGACCGCTGTCTGTTAACACGTCCATCAATACGTCTCAACGCTGCACCACCTATGCATCATTTTGACTGCCCCACCTGTTGAAAGAGAAGCATGAAGAGAAATGGGAAGAGACATGAGCACGGGGGGAATCATTTAAAGGTGACTTCCATGTGTCTAATGCAGAATAACATTGATGGCAGGGCATTACATTTCATTACAACAAAGACTGACACTAAACAAAGACAAACACAAAGTTGCGGTAATTGAACAAAAAGCTCCAAACATGATTGAGGCATCAAAGAGGCCCTTGGGGCAGCAAACAATCACTCATTTCTTCTCCATTTCACAGATTAATGTCTGAGATTAATCTAAACTTTGCCAACCAAGAAAGTACACAAAGAATCACAGCGAGGATCACTATGGCAACTGTATGCCATACTATCCTATTTTAAGCTTCATTTAACATTTATAGCAGAGTTGTTAACCTATGCGAACCTTACATAGGTGGCTCTGAGCATATTTGTTTATTGTAATTAGCTGGCTCCCTCCCTTTAGAGTGCCTTAGCAGCAAGAAAACCAGCCCAGCTCAAAGAGGAGAGATTAAAGAGAAGTGACTGAGGCGGTGAAAGCAAACTGTGACCACTGACAATACTTTTTATTGTAGCAAGAAGTGATGGTGAAAGTGGGGTTGGGATGATTGAGTGTACATGCGTGAGTGTGTGTGTGTGTGTGTGTGTGTGTGTGTGTGTGTGTGTGTGTGTGTGTGTGTGTGTGTGTGTGTGTGTGTGTGTGTGTGTGTGTGTGTGTGTGTGTGTGTGTGTGCGTGCGTGCACTGCGTACAATGTAATACAAAATGGTATGTTAAAGTAGCGTGAGGAGAGGTTGAAGTTTGTCAGCCTTTTGGAATCAGGTGGGAAAAGTAAAAGCATATTAATCTACTGTGATTGTAAAAGAATGATGACGATACAAGAGACTCTGGGCCGGTAAATGACGAACATTTGATATTGTGGCCTCCCGCCTGTTTTTGTTGTTTTCTTTTTTGTGCTCCTGCAGTCCTTCTCTGGAGGAGTGGTGCTGCCGGATGACAAATGAGCCAAGGGAGGGGATCTAATAACATGATCTCCTTGTGGTGTGAAAAGGGTGGCTGGGAGATTAAGACAGACGGCAGACAATAAGACAAAGGTACTGTGCGGCTGACTACAACCAAATGCCATCTCTTTCATCCTATTTCTTCTTGATGTCATTAGCTATTCACTGACCTGAGCAGGAGAGCTACCTGAAGGGAACCCCTGATTCAGCTTACAGTTGCAAACACACCAGCTCAGTGGGTAATTACCTCATGAGCCATCACATCTACTCATGTGTGCAGCAGGTACAGGGACCCTGTGGGTAGACCCAGCCAGAACCTGTCCTTCTCTTCAAAGGGAAGTGCTATTACACCTGAAGCCCAGGCTTAAGTGCACATTTACAGAGCTATGAAATGGTTTTGAGGTCATCTTATATCAATTCGACTCACTGAGAAATTCTGCGTCTGGCAAGAAACACATCCCAACAAAGCATGAATTGGAATTTGATATCCTTTTTGAACTGACCTAGGTGAGCAAAGCCTGGCCTGATCAATACAACTATCCTGGAAAATAGTGTAGTCTCAGTATCACCCTAGGCTGTGGCGACTAAGCAGCATGTCTCCAGCGTGGTTGTGACACAACACACAGCTGGGCTGCTGGTCAGGCTACAGAGGTACTGCTAGAGTTCAGCGCTGAGAGCTGCTTGTGGGTGTGGAGCAAGGTCTGTGTGTCTGTCTGTGTTTATGCTCAATTGCATGTGTGTTAGATAAAGCCCCAAGGCTGAGGATCCACAGCATCAACAACCACTGGCAGAAGCTGCACATACAATCACATGAAGAGAGAGAAAGAGAAAGAGGAAGAGGAAGAGAAAGAAAATTAAACACTTCCAACACCCCTCCTGCCAGCCAGCTCCAGTCCCTCAAATGTGTTTATTTTCCACGTTATTCATGATTTTCCTGCATGCTCCCCCTCTCCCTCCCTTTACCATCTCCACCACTCTGTCAAGACCTGACGAGAGGCCATTTCAATAATGAAGACGGACTAACTGCAATAGAGAGTGCACATAAATTGGAGCTACAGCCAACAAGCATGTCCAATTTGCCAAGCGGTTAAGCCTGATGTCTGGGTGCAGCTTTAAGAGAGCACTGTAGCTGCCGTCAACAGGTTTGCGCCGACCTGATTCATCCATCCACATCATTAATACTTCACAGAGGGCACCACCATTTAACTCTGCTGCAGGAAACTGCTCTTTAAACACCACACATTAGGGCACATAATCACTGTGCACTCATTTCTGTAGCGTTCAGCAGGTGTAGGAAAATGGCGAGTTCTTCTGACCCTTCCATTGTTCTTGCTTGTGGACTAAGGTCCTCTGCGCGATGTGAAACAGACATAGAGACAAAAAGCAGAGAGTGGAAAAAGCCAAACAGAATGATTAGGATTTGATTTATCCTTTTAAACCTTCCTCCACACACCATGTGTTAATGTGCAAGCTGGATAACAAGATAAGAACATGTTTACTCGCTTTATATAGAACTTATCAGCCTCACAATCTAATTCCTGCAAGCCTCTTCACGGGTCCGCGTTTCACTGCATTTCTCCTCGATTCAATTGCATTTCTCTGCAATGAAGCGGCAACAAGAGGGATAGCTGGAGTGCGATTGTGTATAATTGCCAAAAATACGAGGCAAGGTCCCACAGCAGTCGTATATGTAGGTACAAAGGGTCCATTGTGCCAACAGAGGGAGAGAGTCAGGGGCCAAGGAGTAGCTCCCCAACAGAGGAGCACTCAATGAGGGCATAGCGCCACAGGGAACACTGATCCAAACAGACAGCGCTGAAATGGCGACTCCTCTTTTCAGCACAGGTATACAGTTTCAGAGCAGGTTCAATGGCTGGCTGCAGACAGGCTGACTAACCTGCCTCACACGCAACTCGCAGAAATACTCTTGAGTTCACAGCAATACGTGGTAGGAGTACAGACAAGCACAAATCCAGTACAGACACGGGTGCAGAGTAATACATACAGCATTAACCTACTGTATTCACAGACATATTAGTGGTTTTGAATCTGTCGTTTATCTTTGAGGAGTTTCTGAATCTGCAAGACAGTCGGAGCTATACTATGAGTAACAGTGAGGATCTGAGCTCCTTTTGATAGAAGTAAAGACTCTTTAATGTTGAGTACATTGTTTTCATTCCCAGGTTTGACCTCTTAATTTAACCTGCCCAACTATTATCCATCTTCATCTTCCTCTGTTTTTCTCTCTCTATTGAATGGTCAGCAGGCCCCCTCACAGCTGATATGTCAGAGCTCTCCTGTGCTGAGAGGTCCGGACACGCTGAGCCAACCTCAAAGATGCTTTCCCTGTCAGTGGACAACAGATCAAACACTTTCCATCAACTCACGTCGCTTTATGTCTCCTGATAAATGTTCCACATGAGCACATCGTAAAAGACCATCGCCGACCACCTGCTGACCGTCAACATGTACGTACGTTGTGTGCCTGCATGAGTGGAATTAACAAGTGAGTTGTCAGTGTTTGTAAGTAGAGTTGGTCGATATGACTGTAATCAATTATAATTTTGCGCAAATTACAATAAGGGACGCATCGGAAATATATTTAAAAAAAAACAATCAGACCAACCTCTTCACAGACAAGACCTTACACCTATTATTATTATTATTATTATTATTATTATTATTATTATTATTTGGCCTCTGGGGCCTGTGTAAAAGGCTGTATGAGCAAGACTGACATACTAGCCTACATCTTATCGCTTCATAAAACAGTATTCACAAGAACGTATGTTTGTGTCCAATATTCAGCTCTGTTTTTCTCACAAGCAACTCCTGAGGGAAATATCTGGCTCTTTAGGTGCTAAATGCTCCTCTGTGTTCACGAGCCTGTAGCTAGCTTTACTTGCTGTTTGGTACTGAAGGAAAAAATGAGTTACAAAGCTCTATAGAGCCGAGAGGAGGTGCAGAGTTGACTGACAATTCTCTGTTGGGTACATCACTACAGCCCTTTCCACATAAGTAGTCATGTTAAGATATTGATTATATCAGCTATTATAATATTTATGATCACAATTTGCTCAGAATCAATTATCTTAACAAATTTAGAACCACATTTCTTAAAAGAACACAATTCAACTTAAAGTCAATACAGTGAACCCTCGCTATAACGCGGTTCACCTTTCACGGTCTCGCTGCTTCACGGATTTGCATCGTGCATTGAAATCACATTACGACTATATGTAACGTAGATATATTTAATGTCCAGTTCTATCTATTTCAATTGTAAAATAAAGGTTACTACTTCACGGATTTCGCCTATCACGGTTTCTATTTGGAACGTAACCCCCGCGAAAAACGAGGGTTCACTGTACACCATAACAATGAATTAATTATTACTAACATCAACCTTATTACTTGGGTTTCTCTATTTCAAGAAAAATTTAAACTTTATCGAAAGATACGCAAACTTTCAAAAAGCTGCCACATATGCTCAACAACAGCAGCATCTGACAGAGTTGGTGTGTCAGGGCTGTAGGAGATGCTGATGCACCATATGCTTCCTGATTTGAGCCCATTTTTCCTCCAGCTAACTCTCAACACGAAGCTCAGACTGACTAACTTTGTCATGAAGATTCATTGTCAGGTAATGTCTGTGCTGCAGCTGAGGACAAATCTCAAATGATTTTGTCTCTGACACATGAAGAGAGAATGAGAGAATAAAATCATTCCTTATCTATCTATCTTAATTCAATGGTGTCTCCTACATGTGCCTCTGCTTCTGCACACCTTCTCTGTCAGCTGTTTGGTGCTGCACTTGATCCAACATCCTCACCTGAAATCCCTGACATGGCCACGGTGATGGCAGAGATACAGCATCTGCTTTAGATAATCATTGTCAATCACAGGCTGCTGAAGAGCCCAGGAAGCATCTGATAGCTGAAGATTCACTATGAATCAGGATTATAGAGCTGGATCTTTATCAGTGCAGCAGAACCTGCAGATACAGATCGACACAACTGTAACTATTGTTACCTCTGAGGCCTCGGCCTCCTTCTAACCCTCTGAACGTATGTCTAAATCCAGCTTTTCTCAGGGGACTGATTAGTCCATTAATATTCAGTTCCTAATGGGATCGTAGGACTGCTGAGATGTGGAAGATGAGTGACACGTACGGCACTATTTAATTCTAGAGACACATTCATTTCAACTACTATATTTATCTTTTCAGTTTTAGGTTTATTTAAAGGAACATTTCACCACTTTTTGCTGATTCCTCTGGCTGGTGTGAAGGCCATTTAGTTTTTCATGTAATAAGTTGCAACTTGCAGTAAATCACAGACTGTATATAAGAGTCACCGTAGCCTCTGGGTCTGAAATGTAAAGCCAGTGTTGAGGTGCCTTACAATGCAATACCACTTAGGGCCACTAGTGGCTTGCTAATAAACTCTGGCTCCATAGACTTTCATTCAAAAAGCGTCAACATGTCTCACGAACGACAAAGTCAGTACAAATTTTCTCCAGGTCATTATGGTGTCATTTGTTAAATTCACTCTTTCTGATCAGTGTCTGCTGGTCCTTATGAGAATAATTCCATTATTAAGTAGATATTAAGCCTCAAAGAGCTATGTTTGGGGGCGTGCCTCGTTTGATTGACATGCTTGGAGGGTGCAGATAGGTTGCCGTTATAGGTGGGTGGGGATTGTGTCCTCGGGTTCAAATCCACCCTCTTCTCCTGCTCTAACTCCCTCTCCCAAATCTGGTCACTCCTGCCTCAAAAAAAAAAAAAAAACTCCGAATTGCTAGACTCAAGGCTTCAAAACGGCAGCTAACAAACCAACAATGACGTCGCGGTGGGTTGCCACTTGTGTTTAACTCAGTTTCCAAACACAAATTGCTTTTAAAAACATGAATAAGGACACTGTGCCTTGGTTCAACATAATATTCCTGTAAATAACTGTGAACAAAAGGCTTCTTGTGTCCTTAATACACTCGGCAAGTAAGATCTAGTCTCAGGATGATCAGACAAGTATGAACTACAATGAAGTTTATTTCTGTTAAAGTCATTACAGGACAAATTGCATAAAAAGTGTTCATTCAATTCTATCCACGCTGAAAATACAGCAACATTAACACCTTATTGTCGTACTGCTCCTACTATTGTATTTCATTCCAAGCTGTTTGTTATTTTGTCTTTATAAATTCAGTAATAATGACACAAAGACACCACAAAGACACAAAGACACCACTGCATTAAATGAGATGATATTATCCATGTGTGTTTTACAGGTCTCTACAGTATTGTGTCATTAATACTCCAATTTAGATTTGTGTGTGTACGCTACTAAATATCTAACAGATAAAAACGTAATTTCCTATATGGCATCGTTTTCAAAAATGAGATAAGGTTTTCTTTAAACACAAGAAAATGTATTTAAAATAACTGAAGTTATTTAAACATGATACATTAATATAATTCATCAATGCCCATTGCATTGCTCCATATTTAAGGAGGCATTCTACCATGACATGGTGATATTTCATATAAATTGTAAACTGTCATGGAAAAATATATATATACTTTCTGACAGAAGGTGATGGCAGATAAATGCATTAAATTAGTCATTGTCATTCTTAGCATTACAGTACATATATGCAGACATAACATTCAAATAATAATAAACTATTCAAGTTTATTTAGTTTTCTTTATGCAATGCAAATACAACAGACAGTGTATGATATATAACTTTTACATGGTTATATATTCACTGTTCCTCTTTGTTTATCTTTTGCACAACCTGAGCTTTTTCACAGTGAGGAGATGAAAGTAAGAGATAAAAGGGGGGAAAAATAAGCAGAGGGAAGGTCAAGAGTCAGGTGAGAGACAGTCGATTACAATACATCACTGCGTGCCTCCTGAGACTGCTGCTGCATGTGTTTACAATGCTGCTTCATTGATACGTATATGTACAGATGATCAGTCAGAACAAGGCTATCGCTTTAAACAACAAAAAAAGGAAAGGGGACCTGCTGGTGAATGGCAGAGAGAAGAATGGCAATAAGGCATGCAGTGTGCGAGGTGTTAAAAGTTGATTAGGTTGTTAAAGGTCACATAGTCAGGCCTCATCAGCTGTCCCAATGGAGCACAAGAAGCAGCTTAGAGCCTCAGCACTGCAGCTAATGAGACAGAAGCAATGGCATCATCACTAACATATGGATATATCCAACTCCCATGTACAGCAATCCTCTGATGGTATATGAGAGTGCACGGCAGTACCCAGTTAATGTGATGACATTAACAAAAAAGCACCTCGACTAGCCTGAGGTTGTTATAACAAGCCAGAAATTGGAAATGTACTGTATGTTTGAAAATGCTAATACACGCAAAGCACACACATGCACACGCGCACAGACACACGCGGGCCAGCGCACCATAAACTTTCACATTACAGCTTTATTTGCTCATTTGAGCAAATCTGTGTTTGGTCCACCCACTGCTCTTGATGGGTCAGTCTTATGAAACGATTGCTTATTTAATGAGGCTCTGCATACAAGCGGCTCTGTGCACAAGCTCACACACACTCATTACATACACAGTGCTCCCACTCAGTACAGTTAAAAAGATGCTGATGTATGAGTAACTGCTGATAAATACAGAAGATGCATCCACCCCCCAGAAACACAGAGCCAAAACTAACAATCATGACCAGCCCTTCGAACTCCTGGCTGATACACACAAAGCCATGCACTTACACACATGCTCTGCATGCATCAAATAATCTTTACTGCCACAGCCAAAAAAAAAAGAAAAATGGTCAGACATCAGCGATGCCATTATCATATTTCCAACAGGTGCATTTATTAAAATTACGCTTAATTTGCTTTCTTGAAACTAAATCAGGATGGGGGGCACTGGGGGCCGTTCCATCGCAGGGATCAGTGCTAATACAATGGCATAATGTCCTGCAGGTTTACATGCCTGCAAATGCACTCTGTCAATGCCTGTTTCTGCCACAACAATTCCTGTCAGAAACATTATTGGCTGATGTGATCAATATTTTGTATTACTACCACTTTGTTCTACCTCTCTCACATAAGCTCTAGAATACTAGACATTTATGCAGTTTTCAGGGCCACTGCCTTTCTTTTCTTCACAAGTGAGCTTAAGTGTTGCTGTGTACATGTCTGTGTGTTCCTTGCTATAAATGAACTTGTGTTGTATAGCTGCGTGTCTGACCGTGCAGGAGTGTGTGTAGTATGGCTCTGTTCGATCTTGCATGTACACTGTGTGTGCATGTCGAGCACATATGCCGCGCACGTCTGTTCGTGTAAGACATTAAAGTTAGAGTCCTTCATAATGAGAAGCCCTTAAAGGTGAAGCTGGATCACAGGAACAGGGCATCAGAAGAAGTGATGATTGTCGCTATGGTGCTGGTTTCTATGGGAGGCAATCACAGCTGAGGGAAGAAAAAAACAGCACATGTAGCAACACAGAGATATACTGTACCCATTGTAATTCAGCATCTGCAAGAACAGACCTGCCTACAGCGGAGATGGTGAAAGAAGCAAAATCACACTCAATATGAGTGTTGGCTACAACTGCCAAGAATGGCTAATCAATAGAACAGTGCACCTATGGGAGACATGTTCCATTAAGTCTGTGGGTCAATGTGTTTGCCAGCAGATAGCACTGGTTTATTTTCCCTGATTCTTGTCCCCATCCCAATACCCCACATGCTTGATTAGCTGCCCTGCTTGGCTCCATTGATGTGTATCAGTGATCAGCCCTGGATTCCTATCAGTCAGTGAATCTCAGAAGGCACAGGGTTGAACACATAAGACCTGTGACCTCTGGCCTCTGACCCAGGATGGCCCTCAGTTAATTAGGTGTGTGGTTACCAAACATCTGCTCCACTTGCACCATTACTCCGCTGTCTGAAATCACAGACACAAATACTATTAGTGAGTTATGATGCAGAGGTGGGTTAAATATTGAGCGATGTAGCGAAAAGACAAAAAGCTGCAGACAAATTCCAACTATCCAATATGTTATTGGCTGGTTTAACGAGCGGGTGGGTTCAATTTTTACATAATTTGCGCTTTGCTTGATGTTTTCTTTTTTTGTCAGCAGCAAGATGTTTTGTCAGCACGCACATGTCATTACTACACAGACTGACAAACAGAATGTGAGAATGTGCACGTAAAACAAGAGCCAGTAATTAATGAAATGACCTCTGAATGCTTCACCTGCAGCAACCCCCTCTCATCAGAGCCACACACACACACACACACACACACACACACACACACACACACACACACACACACACACACACACACACACACACACACACACACACACACACACACACACACACACACACACACATACTAGAACAGAATGGCTGTCACTAGCTGCTGGAACCTGCCAATTATTCTGTACTTTACTGGACCCTCGCTGCATCAGAGGTGTGATTGGAATAACAACCATCCTCCGAACTACGCAATTCTCCGTTCCCTGTAGGGCAGCATGGAACCGGCAGGGGAAGACGGGAGGGAGCGTGACGAGATGGTAGCAATGATGAGGAAGAGGAAGCATACCAGACAGAGGAAGAGGAGAGGGAGGAAAGGCAAAAAGCTAAGGATTACATGATGAAGGAGAGGAAGGGGAGGAGAGGGGAAGAAGTCAAAGCCGGGGCTCCCTGGCAACATGCAGAGGCAGAGGCAGTGTGAGAGTGAGTGCTGTCTGAGTGACACTCACTCTCATATCCCCCCCTCTGGGGAAATAACCCCCTTAATCCAGCATGCTCTTTCAGATAGACAAGATCCCCCTTCACGCTCCTCCTTGTGATTCAAATACCAAGGATGAGGGCTGGAAATCGAATAGACAACAATGTGACATGGCGCAACTACAGAAAGACATCAATGTCCCTATCTCCTCCTCTCCGGCAGCTGTCTCGCTGCCACAGAGAAAGGTACAAAGTCATTGGTTACCATCAGAGGAAGTGGCCTGCTATTGGCTCGTTTGATGGGAGGTGGCATAACATTGCACAATAACACAGTCAGGTGCCTTTTACTGCAATTACCTGATTTTTACAAAGGAAAAGAAACCATATTTTATGTTAAATCATCTGTGCATTTATATTACAGTAATTAAATTTGTCTAAAAGCACTGGCCTAAATAAGGAGCTCCTTTGCCTTTAGTTTCTGAGAATCAACTACTATATAATTCCTTCTGGTTTTAATGCCAAGTCCCTGTAAGTAATATCCTCTCCTATAAGCACACACAATGTGACAAACATTCAGAGACCGAGTTAATTAACGGAACACATCACTGGATGGACCACGGAATCAATAAAGTCAAGGCGGGCCCAGTCGCAGCAGGCCGAGCGGCAGGACCCGCCAACCACACAGCCTTTTCAGTGCGAACCGAGGGAGGTCTTTTTCTCTCCATACTGGTAAATCACTCTACAGCCAGGCTGCTTGGTACACAGAGCGAACTGCGGAGCTAGGCCGACACAGTGTGATATTATATTAGCATTACAAAGGCTTTCCCACCATCTGTGACACACTGTGGAAAAAAAAAAAAAAAAAATCACTTTTCTGTTTCCAAGCCCCGAGTGCTGATGTTTCCATAGGTTCTGTGAGGAAGGCTGATGGGAGTGTGGCTGGGAATGACAAAGGAAAAATGCATTTATTACAGCCTCTCTGACACGTGCAGTTCACCTCCAGTACAGTATATACAGTACGCACGACACCTTCAAAGCCTCGCAGTTATTCAAAGCCTTTTAACTTCGGCTCAGGGTAAACAAATATGGTTATTCACAGCCATTACAAACCTACTAATACTGCATACGGTGGGTTTCAACTCTGATTCAAAGAGATAAGCCGGGTTTATGATCATTTCCAGCATTGCGTGTATACAAAAAAAAAAAAAAAAAAAAAAAAAAAAGTGCTATGTTCTCCTCAGTGAGAGCAGATAGAGTTCTGTGCTTCACTCAGCAGCCTAGGGGAATGAATAGACTTGGCTCGTCCATACAGCTCTCCTTGCTTTCCACTGTAGCCTGTTGTCACTAGCCCCTGGTCGTACGCCAGTCGCCTACTTGGCAGTGAGAGGTGCTGTACAAAGCAACTGGCAGGTCTGGTAAATAATGCTGATGGAGTGTGATAGAGAGAGAAGCATCTCCTTTATTCCACACAGCTACTCTTTCTGTTTCAGCAGGGAGAGAGGGGGGACAAATGCTGCCTGTTTTTTTTCTTCTTCTTCCAATCTATTTGACTGGAGAAGCAGGAAAAAAAAACCCGACCTACCTAGCTCCTCTTTGTGTTATCTTTCATTATGTTTACCAGCTTAAGAAAAACCAATAGCCTTCAGCCAATAGCTTACCAGAATACCCAGCACTGCAGAGCAGACAACCTGCCAACAGCTGGGATTTACAGTTGAAACTTCATGCATACAATTACACAGATGAAGGAGGGACAAGTGGACAATAGCAATGCAGCGTTGAGGGGAAACACTCATCCAGGCAATCATGCAAAGCCCTCTACTTAGACAGTGAAACTGGAAAGAGGGAGAGCGAGAGAGACACATGATTATCACACACTGTATGACTGACTCCATAGTTCAAGCTTCAGCATCATCACAGAAACATGATCGCCCTCCGGTGAGACTGCTGACTCTTCCTCAACAATGCTATCTGAATTAGGGGAGCATGAATGTAAAAGCAACTTTAAGTTCAGCCACAGTGTGAAAGAGCTCTGCAGGACATTTGCGTGCACTGTTGATGGAGTTTGTGTGTCTGCCTTTATGCATGTTGGGGCTCCGGCAGAGCTGAATATGGACCAGAAATACCCGATTCACATTATTCCCATTCACTAAATTATCACCTTAACATCAGTGCTCTCTGTGAAAAGAGATGATGGAAAGGTGCAGCTTAACGGAAGCTAAATGTAGATGCATACAAAGGCAAAAGACTCATGAACACTTATCATTGGAAAGAAAAAACCCTGTAAATGACAGCTCATGATCCCATATAGAGGCTCTGCACCAACTGTAGCCCACATCCATGAATGAATACACTGCACGTGTCATCTGATGTGGATATAAACTGGGAGTATTACTGCATATAAAGAGCATATATGGCTCAGTGGCAGTATATAAAACCACTCATACCGGTGGAAATGCAAAGGGTCAATGAGGTTTTCCAGCCCTTTGTCCTTTTTCCTGTCACTGAGCCTCATTATGAAAACACCTGTAGATGCATGCAATAGCCTCCCTTTCACTAAGTGTAATTTGCATTAGCATATGGCCCAGAATATCCAGCTTGGTGAAGCAGTCAGGAAGACAGCCTGGTGAGAGCGGAGGTAGCAGGGTTAGCTCTCTTGTCAAAACCAATATCCACCTCTTGAAGACTAGACTGGGGAGAGGCAGCCAAAATCATCTGCATAAAGGAGAGGCACTAAAATCACCTCTCATAAAATACGACAGGGGAGCCAGCTCACACTGGTTAAAGCATGATGAAAGGAATGGAATCCAGCACAGCTCCCTGTCTGTGGATAATCAAACAACCCTGGCGCTAAAAGCATGGCATTCAAATTCAATTGTAAAAGCTGCTGCTGTCTGAGGAAGAAAAAAAAAAAAGACGTGAGAGAAAAATACATTCCTGTTGTTTTGAACTCTGTGGGAGCTTAAAAGATGTGTTTTATAATGCCTCCCATTAGAAATAAAAACACAAACCCTAAAACAAGAAAAATAGTTAACAGTAGACTTGGTATATGGTGAGATGCAGGAATGCAGTGGTAATTGTGTCAAATGGTGACTGATTGGTAATGCAATGAAAACAATAAAGATTTATTAAAGTGCAGGCAGCAGCGTGATCTCCTGATATCTTCAAGCCGCAGCATGACAGCCACATCTAATCCCCAAGGGAACAGCACTACATATTAACTGGCAGACAATGACAATATATCACAGGGATTGTCAATGCACGAGATATTCTTGTTGCTACAAACTGATCACCTTGTACGGTTGGAGTGTCAGAGAGCAGACAAAGAAGAGCTTTAATCCTTAAAATGTAAGTGTTGAAATAAATCGGGGTAAAATAATATATATATGTTATATGTATATATACATCAGTACACATCAAAGAGCTGTGCACGATCCCTGACACGACAGCAGTCTTTTACACTTGGACTGCAATGTAGTGGTGCGCCAAAACAGCCGAGGCAACAGAGAGTGCGTATGAATGCCTTATTACAGCGTGTGAAGTGGAGCTGGGAGCAGGGAGGGAGTGGGGAATGTCTCAGTGACAGAGGCAAAGGCTGATGAAAGCCCTGCACAGAGCAGTTGAAAGCACAGACACATGACACAGCTCATAACTGCTCACCATCCAGGACAGGATCGCATTCATGTAGCCCTCACCATCATGTATATTTAAACACACGCAGCTCCAGTTCAATTTCAGCTCAAAACGTTTACTTTTGCAACACACACACACACACACACACACACACACACACACACACACACACACACACACACACACACACACACACACACACACACACACACACACACACACACGTATAAATACATATCACAAATCAGGGCGAGCCTCTTGCAGAAGCCGCGGATGACCCCAACAGGGAGAACATTTTCTTTACGTCATTTTTTATTACATTTTAATTAGGAGAAAAACTGAGCAGGCTGTAGTGGCCCTGACACATTAAGACTGTGCGATCTCACACATGGTGTATCTTCAAGGCCCTTGGTGTGTTTGTGTACGGGTGTCAATGTGAGAAAGTGTGTGGGTGTGTTTGCTTGACTATATCTTTGTGTTAGAGAAAAAGGGAATGACGCGATGATGAGAACGACTGAGCGAGAAGGAGAGAAAGAATATGGACAGGAGGGCTGAGAGTAAATGAGAGACAGAAAACGTGGTGGTGGTGGTGGTGGTGGTGGTGGTGGTGATGATGGCGGCGATGGTGGTGGGTTGGAGGGATAGGGGGGGCTGTGTGAGCCTAGGGGGTAGGTAAGATTACAGATGTACACACAATGTTCTGGAGCACAGGCCAAGGGCTGAATAACAGAGTGTTGCTGTTTCTCCAGAGCTGCTTGCTGCAGCTCACTCTGTGCCTTGTTCTGCTCAATGCCCTGGGCAGCCATTCAGAAACGCTCCCCGAGTAGCAGCACGGATTGACTCTCATATCCCAAATAACAGAGTTCCTCTAACAGAACGGCTCTGTTGCTGATGAGCCCTCAGAAAAACAGGCAGAGTAGAGAAATTCAAGAAGGCACATGTTTTTCTTCACTGTGATATTATTTACATTTATGTTTGCTAGCAGCCAGCCCTTCCAAAAGCATTTCCACCTGGCTCTTCTGTTATTTATGCATATTTACATTAAAAACTTCTAGTGTTCCAGATGTTCAAATGTCGGGCAGTAGGTAGGTGAGCCTCCTTTCATTATCATTATAGCCCGATTAAGATGATACTACAAATACCTCAACTGTCATGTAAACATCCAGGCTCATGTTAGTCAAATTAAGGTAGAAAATAATCTGATTACCCTGGATTAGCTGTCAATTACTGGGACATGTATAGAGCTTAGTCTAACTTCCAGTCTATGATCTGATTCTGCACACGATGGTGTGTGTGTACACACAAACCTTAGATTAGGTGAGAAAAGTGGTAGCATAAATTCATCAATGTAGAAACAATAAACAACAACAACGATCCTCCTTTTCCCATTAAATTTGTGCCACTAATAAAATACCACAAACCTTTCCATCACCAAACCTGATCATTAAAAAAATAATGTAAACTGTGGTTACTGTGGCATATAATTCGTTTATATTCTGCAAATAAATATAGACTGCCTTACTATTGCATTTTGAATACAGCATGTAGTGGCGATAGATAGAGAAAACAAGGTGTAAACATTGTTGTCACTGTGGCTGTTTCAATCTGACAGTGAAGTACTTTGCAAGGATAAAAGGTACAAATTGTGTACAGTGTTTTCTCAGGGTGATATTTAGAGGAGTGGTAGCGATATCATTACATGTCTTGTGCATGTTGCACTTATGAAAACAATATTGTACTTGTTTTTGTTGAGTTCCTTTTTATGATCTTCCATTCATCTCCTATTTGCTCACAATTTTTCTGACAAAGAAAAAGCTGCAGGAAAACGCACCTCTAGTCTGGCGAAGCACCGGTTCGCAGACAGACAGGGGGAAAAAAAGAGAAGCGGCAAACTCATTACACTGATGCAATTATTTACTTTTACTTGGAGCAATCAACATTTCAGCAACCGGTTACCTGGCATTTATACTAACTAGAACAGGTGTTTCGAATCAGGGCAATCAGCCTGAGGCCAATTCAGGAAAAAGCTTGAAACAAAAGTTCCACATATCAAAACACCTGAAACTAAACGTACCCTTTTGCTCATTTGAATGTAAGATCATTTCTTTTCTTTTTTTTGCTAGTTTGTATTTACCAATTAGGTGAATATATATATATATTTTTTTACTCATCTTATACATGTTACATTTTCCTGAAGTCTCGATAAGTTGAAATACATAAGCATATTTGTGTAATGTATAATTGTTGGTCGACATCTAGCAAAATATCCATACAATTAAAAATGTCAAGTTACATTTCAAGTCAAAACTGGAGCCTGTTACAACATGGATGAAGTTGTGTTTAGGAGGGGCGTGTCAGCAGGCCTGTGGCACAGAAAAGAAAAGTGACAAATAAAGAAAGAAAACAACAGAACAGTCAGTACTTGCTCCAAAACAAAAATTATATCGAGAAGCATCTGAGCAGCCTCACTTCTACCTGACTGATAATGTCAGTGTCAACGAGTAAGCAACAGTTCTGAAGAGTTTCAAGGTAGAGAGCCTTTGTCATTTTAGAGCATGAATTAAAGTGCAGAGTGACACATTTAAAGTCATGCAGTATTAGTCCCTGCGCAGGCATGACATAGTCGTGTTTCATCCCTCTGTTATTTTAAGTTAACACAAAGCTGAAGAGCAATTTTCATGGCATTCACTAGTAGAAGTGCACATGCAAACCCATCCAAAAACCCATGGACAAGTTTTATTAAGCCTTTATAGTAAATTCTTTATTTAGTGCATGCTGAGAATTGTTTTTATTAGATGACGGGAAAGTCCGGCGAGGTGTGCGCAGCAATCAGGTGGCAGCAGGACTAACAAAACAACATAAATCTGTTTCTTTCCTGCAAACCACAGCAATGAGTTATTCCTCAAGTTCAGTCTGTGCAAATAACAAGCAGTACTCAAGGTGTCACAATGAAAACGTCAGGATATTTCTTTCTCAAACAAACAATGCCTCTCAAGCACTATTTCTTCAGGAAAACCAAAGTAATATTTTACAACATAAGAATAAGATTGTTGTAGTAGAAATGCAATCATGTAAATTGCTCCAGTAAAACAGGCAATTGCCCTCGCACAGAACATGGATGGAGCTGTTGCATGTTGTGTTGTCATTGCCATTATGTAATTGGGTGGGCATAAGTGGAGTTGATTTGTACTGTCACGTACTGTATGTTTTATTATGGGGCCTGAAAGAATAACTGCTGTGATACAGCAGCTAATGGGAAGCTAAATATGCTAACAAACAAACAGAATATCATTATAGGACATACTGACTGCATATTCATAATTTCAACTACAAACAGAAAACTGTGCAGGCTTCCCGGTCTTTTAAAATAGCTTACTGTACATTATTACATATGAAAGCGAATGTCATGTGACCTTGAATACATATGTAGAATTCTGTATATTCCTCAACATGGACCGTCATGAGAGGAGCTGATTTGATTGCCAGTTATTAGCTGTTCTGATAAATCCTAACAATATAATCGGGTTGCAGCCCCTTTGTCAGATTGTACAGCAGTGATCACTGGTCATCACATATTTAAACCACCCCTGTGACTACCTGGAGCCTGCACTTGATTATGTTTCAACCCAGTTTGAAAAAAAAATAATAATAATAATATTGGGAGGAAAAAAAACATTCAGCTGATCAGTTCTTGATTGAGCATCCTGTATGCTGTCATTTTTGTACCTAAATCAGTTTCTACTTCAGGGGACTGCATGTTACAATATGTAAAATGTTTTCTGTTTCCTCTAACTGCTTCAGGATTTTTTTAAGTGATCTGACAAAGGAGCCTCACAACCGCCGACCTGTGGGGCCCACTCTGATCATGAATATTCACGACTGCCCTAATGATATCACACAGACCTTGAATGTTACTCAGTTTAGTTTTGCAAAGTCAGAGACTTTGATACCTAATTATCTTGGGTCAAAACATTAATGTTAATGCCACAACGTCAATTTAAATGACCAGAAAGAAAAGAGTGCTTAATATGACAGCAGTTAAATTACTCATTATATTTCATTTAGTAAGTTGTTTTCTTAGCATGTATTTAACATAGGACAATCAACTTCATATACATGTGCACATTAAAGGCATTAAATCTGCTTCTTTGGTGAAAAAACACAGTTTTCTTCCTCCAGTCAAAGTGATCAATTAATTTGGGATAAACAACATTTGCCAATTCTCCAAACGGCTCAACATCCATGAAGTTATTTCCCACTGCTGCTTCGCTTTGGTGTGAAATGATGAACATGCATTACAAGAATGTAATTATAATAATAAAGGCTCATTATATGATTAACAAATTATTACTAGATTAATCATAGATTCCTCAACCAAAAATTTCAATAATATTTTAGATCAGCTGCACAAGTAAAACTACACCAGCAAAGACTTGATTCAACAAGATTTTAGGGAGTTGAAGATTCAGTTTGTTACATTTTCAGTGGAAAAAAAATTCGACAGAGTTGTTTCACTCTGCCCAGACGGGCACGTCAGTTTTGTAGTGTCAACTGCGGAGCAACAACTTTCAATGACATAAAAGCTAACAGTTCCAATTAGATTATTGAAAGGACAGAATAATGATAAAGTTCTCGTGTGCAAATTATGGAACTGTAGCTGCGTATCGTACAGAGAATGTGAAGAGTGAGGAAGAGGGACACGAGCAGTCTGAGGTCAAACGCAGGTGGAGCCGGTGTTCATTATCTTGTGACAGATCTCGGTTTGCATGTGAAACTGAGGAGAAACTGACGCAAACCACCGTTTTGAAGTGTCCGCTTTCATCATCTATATTGGCATCTTACCTCTGAAACCTCAAGCCAATTGTTACTGCCTGCACATTATACATTATTTAAACTAACTTTAAATTTATTTTTTTAATTTTTTTATTAAGACCAATATTTCTGTGAAAAAAGTAACATATCTATTGTTTTTGTTTCAAAACCAGCTAATTAACGAGTTACAGAGCTGAAAACGGACTGTAAAATCGACTGTAAAGTCAGTCACCCTCAGTTTTTCTTCCATCAAATATGTTTCAGTTACATTAGCAGTTTTCTATTTAACTAACTGTATTTATAGTAAGTTTATAGTTTTTTTTTTACAAGGAAAACTGTTTTAATCTGTTTACGATGAAACTTTTGTTACAAAGTCTATCACAGATCTCAACATGCTAAAATCCTAAAATAATATCATGATATTTCTGTGATGACGATATTCTTGATGATATAACAAAATACAAAAAAAATATTATTTCTCAGTTCTTTAGTTTGTAAACAACAACAGCAACTCGGAGTGAGATTCAGATTCTGTAATAAAATATAGCTGCTTTTAAAAATTACACATATTGTACATCATACGATTCTGCAAGTATGATGTACATTATTGAATGACACTCATGGAATGTGTCATTACATCGATGAGTAGGAATATTGTTGTTATCATGATTTACATTATTTTATATAAAAAAAATTATACAGATATCATCGTGAAAAGTACTATTTGGCACAGCACTCCATCTAATGTGTTAAACATATGAGAGGAGTCTGCACCTTATCAACCAAATGATGCAGTTGATGAGAGATGTGAGAATATTATCAGCATTTCTTTTGAAAGTGCATTTTCTGATCCAACTCAAGGCTACAGTACAGCTATGTCACTGAAACAGTGCATCAACTTCACCGCAGTGCTTCTCTGACCTTGTTAGATGCTGTTTTTTCCTCACAATTACAGCCAAGTATTGAGCTTTTGTCCTGTTCTGTACCGTGGCGGCCTTGCTGCCTCTATCCAGCTTCTGCGTGAATGACAGCTGATAAAAGCCCTGGGCTTTTGCTGGCGTCACCACCACTATGTAATTCCACTGCAGGGGAGTGTGCTTTTAGCTATGAAGCCCACTGTCACAAGAGCACTAAAGACACAGGCACAAACCCTCGCCAAATTGCCCTTAAGCTCCAGAGATATTTCATCTGACATTTTATTGACAGAGACAATTGTCGCCATTCTAACCATGTGTTATTTATTTTATTGCATCAGTAGCCCTCCGTATGCCGCCGCCAACACTGAGAAAAGGCTGGTAGCTGTATCAAATAGAGCCACCCTAATTATGAGGGTCCACATTAAAATTTCATAACAAAAAAACAAGATGACAATAAAGCCTCTCAAGTCAATAATGCACCGCAGCAGCACAAAACAAAATCATTTTCAACAACCTAGAAACCTCAAGTAAAATACTGAACCCAGCTTATTTATGCTTGCAAAAGTGTGTACGTGAGTGTGTGTGTGTGTGTGTGTGTGTGTGTGTGTGTGTGTGTGTGTGTGTGTGTGTGTGTGTGTGTGTGTGTGTGTGTGTGTGTGTGTGTGTGTGTGTGTGTGTGTGTGTGTATAAGAGAGGGAGAGAGAGAGAGAGACCTTGAGTGCAAAGGGAGGAGTAGATGCTGCAGCATTCAGGGAGGGAAAGCAAAGCTAACTGTGAGTCAGATTTTCTCTTTCTCTCTCTTCGGCCCTCACCTCCCTCCTTCTACTTCCACTCTCCCCTTCTCCTCCCTCTCTCAGCACTTAAGCAGCTGCCTCCACTTATGCAGGGCACATTTCAGACGACAGGAGGGAGGGAGGGAGGGAGAAAAAAGGGGAGGAAGGAAAAGATGGGGGGGCAGCAGGAGGAGCACTAGGGGGAGGGAAACAAAAGGTTGCACGATGATTGCACAACGATTCAAAAGCTGCTAAAGGGGGACATTCCAGCTTAGGTGAGCATGCTTCCTCCTTCTCCCGCTTCTCCCCCTCCTCCTCCTCCTGCTCCTCCTGCTCCTCCTGCTCTAAAAACCCATGCAGCTATACATCAAAGAAGAGAAGGTTAACCGCTCGACACAGTAACCTCTGTAATAGAACTGTTTTCTAATGACCATCAAAGACTGTTTACTACCTCTGGGCCTGTGATTAATGGTTGTATGCACGGCCAACCTTATATTTCCCATCCTCTCTCCCCGTGCTCAAAGATGGTGAAAGAGATGTGGAGAAAATGACAGTTGGGATGGAAGATCCTTCTGAACGCTCGTCCAGGATCTTTTAGGACACGAGTGGGTCGATCTCCTGACCACTTCCGTAAAATATTAGTTCCTAATATCAAACCACACTAAAAAGTGGACATACTGAAAGTCCTGTGAAGACACTACCACTGTGCTTTTGCAGCACAGATCCACAATATGCTAATTGAACTAGAAATGCCAAATATTTGACAAAATTGTACGTTCTTAATTTTCTTTTGGTAAAACCACATTTTCAATTCATGCCCAGTATCTTCACTGGTTACCTCAAGCTGTTCCAGAAGGTCTAAACAACCAAACTTGGCTGTCCTATTAAAACAATGTATCTCCACACTGTCAACTTTTCAATTCTTTAGAAGACAACAGCCGTTTTCAATGAATTGTTCAGATAATGACTTGGTTTTTAAAAAGTTCATGAAACATGTGAGGGGAGCTGCAGTAAATGACCATGTCCTCGAGAAAAACCTCTAACAACTCCATCATACCAGTACTACACCTTGTGTTTGTTCTCTCCAAAGTGTTAAAAATCAGTGTTAAATATATAAATCTGCTTTATGATGTGCCAATGCTACGGTTAAGGTTTGGCTTGTTCTAGGTTAGGTTTAGGAAAATAATATGACTTCTTTTTTATCGTGATTTCAATCACAAACGCTTAAGTTTAGGGGTCAACATTTTTTATGTCTTTAATTAAATTTTTGTTACTTTGTGAGGCAGCTGGATTCACGACATCAAACTAATCCAGTCTGGTCAGTTTTCAAGTTTGTGTCTTAACCACCTATGAATTGGACCAATCAGCGTCCTACATACCAACAGCTGCAGGTGTAGACATAAGCAACTGTTTGTGCAGATATAACAACGATCTAATGAATTTAGCCAATGATAGACGGCAATAGACAGATGTGCCTGCAGTTTCCAAGGTGGACTTCTCTGATGGCTCTGTGTAACAAACCATCTGGCGCGTCAGGTTAGAGGTTTTGTTGACCCATCCATCTTTAACCTCCTTTGCACTCGTGATGCTTGCGCCCACTAAAGGACATTTTCACATCTGACCATACTCAAACTCTCACCAACTGCCATTTCATTTGGGGTCGCTACAGGACAGGTTGTACCAAATTCGAAGTCGTGTTTTTTCACTTATTACCATGGAGGTTTAAACCTAAAGGCTGTGACTTTGTCATGCAAATTAACATTTGTTACATTTAAGACCTCACCAAACAAGTATCACCGCAAAGTGGATATCTCTGCATTTTATAGTACACAGCATTTTTAAATCTGTTGTCTGATGTGACCTCCAGCAACGAGTAGGAGTCGGATGCAGCAGCTGAAAGTATGGCAGAAAAACCTAATAAGCATCCAAGTAAAAGTTTCTTGAGTGGATGCTTCTGGAAAAAAAATAAGCTCAGCATTAAGGGGAAGCATTAAAGTCAAAAAAGGAAAGAAATTGACTGTGAGAAGAAACCCGGGTTATTGGTGTAGCTGCAGCAGGTGAGTGGGAATCTTGGGTCCTCAACAATATATCTGCATACATAACCCACACAAATTGAACTGTAAGCATATACAATTGATCTTACTTTGTATTTTGTAGGGTCAAAAAAGAAACAAAGCCTCAGGACTCTGAAAAAGTCAGTCAATGAGCAGCTTCTCGAGAGCAATAGGCAACAAATAATGTCATCTGACTATCAGGCTGCTAGTTTCCACACACTAACCTGTCAGTTATAGATCAGTCGTTAACCCGCCTGTTTATAAATACCTCCAATCAACACTTTTGCTGTTAATACACATTTCTGCAGTCGATAATGGGCTACAAATTGAAAGTTACCATCTGACAACTACATCACTTGACTTTTTCTCTCCTCTGCCCTTATTTCTTCAAAAAAATGTGAAGATCGTTCTCCTAGAGGCGAGGGAGTTACGGGGGCAGGCGAGATCACCCATATGCATACATCATATCCACGTGCCATAAATTTCTCACAGCCAGAAGGAATCCACAAAAGTTCTGCACTGCAGGTTTGAACCAAACTGAGCGTGCATTGCAGCTGCCTCGATAATAGATTCAGTATCATGTATTAATTGTTCTGAAGATATTTTTAGGCCAAACGTAATCGTCTGAGTGTTAACAGTGTATGCCACGATGTCAGTGCTAAATACGATAAACATGAGTTTGAGTTTTAAATGTTTCATGTTTTTGTTGTAACCAGCGCATTAAAAGCATATCACTGTACAGTCACGTCTCATTATTGCCGACAAAAGGTCGGTAAAGTTTTTTCACTGCGAGGTCTGTTCTCCCCGCCGACTGCGCTGATGGCTGAGAATTAAAGATGACTAACAGAGTGACTTGAGCAGCTACCAGGGAGGAAGTTGAGGTCATTCCCCCATCACCTCTTTCAACTAGCCAGTGCTGAGGAGAAAGAAAGCGGCAGGAGTGATGCAGGACTGGCTGCTGCTGCTGCTACAATCATTACACTGTCTCCTCTCTGTGGACTGAAGTACGCTGCACAAAACAGTCTACGTTTTTTTTTCTGATTAGCATTAATTTAGAGACTTGCTGTTTCACAACATTAAATACATGCATTTTTTTTATCTGTCGGGGTCACATAGGTTTGGTTAATACTGTTAATCGCTTCAGCACATTCAGTCACTGTCTACACTGCAAATTCTGTTTTGAAGGGGATTTCATTTTCAACAAAAGAGGGCATTGTTACATTCTGTTTTCTAACACAGATGAATGATCATGATTATTATTCAGGTATTTGCTTTTTTTTTTTTTTTTTTTTTACTTTTCGCAGAAAAAAACGTAAACTGTATAACATGAAAAACACTGGATTGTATGATTGGTTTAAAATAATTAGTTAACAAAATCATTTCTGAAATATCAAGATCTTTGTATGGATTTAAAAATGCATTCAACTAGCAGTTGCATGACTCCGCCATCAATTAAATTGAAGTTCATGTTAACTCATATAGAGAAGACTTTGAAGGAGTTTGTCCAATAAAGCTGATTCTGATAGAGGTTGTCACCATGACAGTAGACAATGCTTCACTTACAGATGTAGCTTCAAAGAAGCTACGAATTCTAAAATGTGGACATCCTCAACCCGACAGCACAGAAGATCTAAACAATCAGCACAGTTTCAAGGTGGACACCCACAATTAGTGTCACCAGTTCAGTATCTACCCAAATATGAAATATCGTCACAATCTTCCCTTCTGTTCTGTTGTGGCAACACATTTACAAGAATGGGACTAATTAGATTTTGGTGGTGAAAGTTCATCGTTGCCTAAATCTAATTAGTGTATCCTGAAGTCCAAGTGAACATTTGTGCCACATTTGAAGGCATTTCTGAGTTATTGCGTTTACCAGAATGGGATGGACGGATGCAACGGAAGTAAGGTCACAGTAACATTGACCTGTGACCTCTCAAAAACATGGGTGTCAAATTTGAAGAAATTCCCTCTGAGATAATGTTCCGACAGACGACGTGAGAAAAAAAAAAAGAAATGGCGGTACAAAGGCATTAAAGTAGTTCAAGAGTTGAGGTCTTTATTATATCAAGCGGTGAAATTTTTTTTCCGGGGTTTTCACAGCGCAAGTAACGACATCAACCAATCACATTGTGTGGAAGTGGAACAGACATCATTTCACAACTCCTGAAGACAATGTTGATTGTTTGTGTGTCCAGCCACCTGCTGTTGTACGTTGTAAAATTTACAAAGATAACCATCTCAAGGACAAAGTATGAACAAGCAACTGCCAAACATCTAGGATGTCCATCACTTTGATGGGACATATTTGCAGGTGAGTGTTTTGTATTTTCATCTTGTTTAATTGTCACGCCCCGGTGTGTAAAGGCCTTTCGATGAAACTATCAGTACTACTCATATGTCTCTATGTTCGGGGAGTCAGGAGGGTTTAAGCTCAGTTTAGCATAAAGACGGAAAGAAAGTAGAAACAGCTAGCTTAGCTAACTCCAAAGTTCAAGTCTACTAGCAGATGCACATGTATATCCCAGTCAGTGTGTGGGTGGAAATTCACTGTCAGTCATAGTCAAAAGGTCATGACTCTTGACTTGTAACTGAGTTGGATAAGCAGCCAGATTATCTTTAAAACTCAGTTAATCATAAACTTTGAATGAAGCCACTCTGTGTAATACAAAGTGGTCACTCCCAGTACTTGAATCACAAGAATAATCAACACATTTTGCTACAGACATTTTTAGCCCCTGGTAAAAAAAAATAATAATTGTTTTAGTTATACCACCCCCCACTTTATAGTTTGGCCAGAGCTGCTCACATGAGTTTTCAAGATAAAAAGCACTACTGAAACCATAGCATGCTTCAGTACCTGTCTCCCAATGGGTGGGAATTATGGGGGAAGAGGGTTAAGACTAGCTTGGTGTCCCAGAGAGTAACCAGAATTCACTGCACATATATATGGGTCTGGGCACAGACCAATTTTAAACTATTGGAGCAGCCTTTAACCAATCCGCATTGACCACCGGATGACTTTATCACCAGTGCAACTACATGAGAAAAAAAAAAAAACTAACCTAAATGTCATCGCACTGAGCCACCAACACTGGTTGCCGGCTGGTCCGCCCTTCAAAGTTGCTGAACCAACGTTAATGTGAACAGAGTTTCCAGACTGTAATCACAGCAAGGAAATCTGAAATTGTGAAGAATAGTCTGGTGGAGCCAGGGTACATACTGACCCCTGCTTTTGGAAAAAAAAACACACAGTTGTCCCCCTCAGTATATCACATAACTACAAAATTTCAAATACAATACAGTGGAAGCACTTGTGCAAGTTATAGACACAAGAAAAAAAGAACAGGGTTTGCCCTATACACATCGAACACAACTGTACTTTTGGCAGCACCTTTGGTGTCCTCTTAAAGGAATTAATCTTGAGAAATGTTTCTGTTTATTGTCCTCTCCCCAACAGTGAAATGAAATATCCATCCCTGAGCCCAGAACATGACAGCAGAATTAGCACATTTGTTCTTAGGAGAACAAAGTCAAGCATCTAGCACTCAAAAGGCCAGAGCTAAAAGGAGAGTGAATATTCAACTTACAGTTCATTTGGCTAGAAACACAACTCCTAAAGAAATCTAATGTTGCTCCATTTCTGTAGGATGTGAAATCAGGTAATTTGTTAAGAATAACAGCTTCATAAACTGATAATAGCTTGTGTATTGGCTGTCAACCTGTTGGCTATTTTTCTGCCCTGCATGACCAAAAGTCAATGAATGCAGTTTTCAGGTTTATTTATTTGTTCACTTCCATAATCTTAATTAAAATCACTGGGGTTATTTGTCGATACCGTGCACAAGTTTCTGAGGCAAAGAACAGACCAACTGCTGGCAAAGTCCACCGTCTTCCACCAGCCACTCATCAGTCAGTGTCCACTTGTTCTTAAGTGAAGAAACCCTTCTTTTCTGTCTCCAGTGAGAAGTCCAGTAGATTTCCGGCACCTACCAGAGAGCCGGCAAGCCAGAAAGTGAAAAGGGTCATTAAATCGTACAGCACTACTTAAGCCCACTACTTCCCTTTCTTAGGAAATAATTGCAAATCTTGTTTTTACAATATCTTTGATGATTTAATAACACACTTTCAGTTACTTTGAGGATCTGGAACACTGAAGGGTCACTAACTAATGTATTCAGTGAAGTAATGGAAGCAGATTTTTTAAAAGCTGAGAAAATATAAAAGTAAAATGCCTTTGTGTCATTAAGAGTTAGGTTTATTAAATTTCTTTAATTTATTGTCAAGACAAAAATTGCCAAAAAGAAAACATCATAATGCATACAGGAAGCAATATATTATTTTGATTTGTTTGTCATTGGTAAATAAATAAAATTCTTTCTGGAGTTAAGGACCCTGAGAAATGTTCCACAGTTCGATACATCAAAATGTAGGAAAAATATTAAGTAGACTGACGAGCGAGCGTGCAGCAGACAGATCCACTGCATCTTTGGCTTCCCAACTCCTTATTTTCAACACAATAAATGTCCTGCTAAAACGTCCACAGTCTCTCAAGCCAAGACAAAAGCAGCTCATTGATAACAGCTCAATAATTGAGTATGGAGGTCTCTTGAGGGCTTTGAGGAATTTCCAGTCAATATGCGACCATAATGGACTATATTTTACTCGTGAAATTGCGGTGGTTGCAATTTGGATGCAAACTTTTACAACACTAATAAAACCAACAAAAATACAGTCATAAAGTTATAATTTTTTTATTTGCTATAATATATTATTCTTGGCTTATTTCTTCAAATCAAATAATCATGATCCTAATAAAAGGATATATTTTATCCATCAGATATTACAGTGTCATTATTTCTGTTTTTAAATTATAATCTTTTATCAGTATTTTGTTTTTCAAAATGAGAGTTGAAAATGAAGAAGGCTTTCATCCACATCACAAAATCCATTCCATTACTCTCACAGTAAAGATTTCCCTTTGTTCTCGGAGCCACAAATTATTTCCCCGTTGCTTCAGAAGGCGACTCCTTTACTTGGCTTCAAAACCAAAGGACAGGGGCAGGCGGGGTGGAAGGAGGGGGGTAGCCGAGGACAGAAGGAGAAGAAAGGAGATACACAGAGGAAAAAGAGGGAGAATGAGGGAACGGGAGAGGGAGGGCAGAGGGAAAAAAAAGCCAGTGAGACAAGGCAAGAAAATGGAGAGAAGGGTGTCGGTCAGAGGAAAGAGGAAAGAGAGAGAGTGTGTGTGTGTGTGTGTGTGTGTGTGTGTGTGTGTGTGTGTGTGTGTGTGTGTGTGTGTGTGTGTGTGTGTGTGTGTGTGTGTGTGTGTGTGTGTGTGTGTGTGTGCGCGCAGCTTGTTTGTATGTGTTTGGGGCTAATAACAAGGAGGACTTGGGACAGAACGAGAACACTACTCTGCCCTTCAGACCGTCTCCAAACTCAAATCGCAGTATTCACCCACCGTCTCTGGCTGCTAATACGCCGCCTTTCTTTGATATTTGTTTTCCCTTTTAAAGTCATTGATGTTATTAGTTTTTGAAACCTGGGCTTAGAGGCTTATTGATAGGCTGCACAGATGGAAATATAAATGGCCTCAGAATCTCTGATGAGAAAGAACGATAATTCTTGTCTATTGCTCGTGTAGCTGCGGCACCTCTACAACACAACCCTCGCCAGGAGGGAGTTTCTGTGTTTTCCTGCATTGAGACAGTCTCTCTGCTGCAGCTTTGGCCACTGTGTTTTCACTGGTCTCCCTCAATAATAAATAAGAACCGCA
This sequence comes from Brachyistius frenatus, assembly GCF_029030835.1. Classification (NCBI taxonomy): domain Eukaryota; kingdom Metazoa; phylum Chordata; class Actinopteri; family Embiotocidae; genus Brachyistius; species Brachyistius frenatus. The sequence continues at coordinate 4,714,267 of NW_027210621.1, forward strand.
GCTTTCTCACAAAACAGTTAATCAGGCAGTATGGAATCAGTGAGAGCAGTAAAAGGAGCACACTGTCACGGCTTTAATGTGTGTCTCTCTGTGTTCGGAGGAGGGGGGGTTAGCCTCTCTGATGTGCCACAGCTGAAATTGGCAGGCTATCAGTCACAACCCTGTAACACAATGTACAGCATTTCTAAACAGTATAAAGAGATATGACAGCCAAGAAGGCAGAGAGACAGATTGAGGGAGGGAGAGAGAGGAGAGATGGAGATAGAGTGCAAAACAGAGTGAGAGTGAGAGAAATGCCATTTTTAGAAGGCTGATGTGTAAGTCTAAATGTTCTCTTTACAACTGGGTCAGAACAGGACATTATTCTACACTCACAGAACAAGCATTTTTCGTTTGACAGTCTCAGATGCAAACTCGAGGTGCAGCAGGTTAAATTTCTCATCAGAGTAACAGAAACTGCACAGTCCAGGTCTTTAAACATTACCAAACTGGGTCTAAATGAAGGCAAAAGTTGGCCAAATGTTTGGGGAGAAGACAAGCTTCTCTGTGGACAAATGAGAACAAAGGCCGGTCTGCCTCTAATCACGCCTATTGATTAGTGCCTGTGTGGGTCTGTGGGAGCCAGTGGCTGTGTGCATATGCACAGGGGTATTAGCAGCGCTTATTCTTCGGGCCTGTGGGACAATGCAGCCTCTGAGCGAGGTGATTAAAAGGCCCGAGCTATTGAGCTCCTTCAATCAATGCCCCCCTGTGCTACTGGACAGAGCAGGAGGCCACTTCCTGAACAACGTACACACACATGCTAACAAGCTTTCACCTCCACAACCCTACATTTCTTATCTCCTCCCCCCCCAAATCTTAAACCAGCTTCATTAAGTGTTGTGGCAAAAGGGGGCCAAATCCCCATTGCCCTGCTGGATTCCATGACCACACCACATTGTAAAAGGACTTGCCATTTTCATCATGGGCAATGGCCAATTAAACAAATCTAATACTGGAGAGAGGAAGGGGTGTGGGATAAAAGTAGGAGCTTTTCATTTAGATGGATAAGGTTAATGAGTTATTTGTATGGTTGACGTATTCCGATGGTTTAAAAGGTTAGGCGCATCTACACAGCTGCCCTTTGGAGTGATCTCCTACGTTTCACGCTCCCTCAAGCAGTGGTAATGAGAGGTCACTGTGCACCACGAGGGCCCTGGGAGCCAGCAGCCTCGGCCAGACAACTGCACAGCCACCGACATATTACTATTTCCTCCAAAATAAACAGGCCTTGAAGAGAAGAACAGGTCACTTCAGCCTTTTCTCTTAACCGGCCTCTCTCTATCTCTCTTTCAATATCCTGACAAGTGGTCTGCTCAAAGCACACCGTGACCAGAGAACACTCCTCTCTCTTGTTTTTTGGAACATCCACTTTCATATTTTCAATAACTGCAGGATCCTATTTTTGTTTCCTAATGGAGTTTCTCTCTTTTCTTGTCTCTGAATCCATTTCAGAGAACTGGCCTGTCTTCTTTACATCCACTGCCATAATCAGACTTACAATTTTTTGTCGCTGCGTGTTTCATCAACACCTCGGTTAATCCGGTCAAAAATATCCCATATTGCTGACACATAATCAGTCATGGAAAACATAACTCGATCACAGCATAATTATGGAGGGGGAGCAAAAATATATCACGCCTATTTCCATACCAGCCTTGCTTTAGCCATGAACTTGGACTTGGTTGGTGTGAATCATGGGAAAAAGCCTCGCTTTGCTTAATTCGGAGCTATTGATTTGGTAATTATTTCATAAGCCGGTATGTCCAAATACTCACAGGAACAGAAAAGCCCATATCACCAGCGACCAGGCAGCCTGGGGTGTGTTGCTGTCAGGTTTGCCAGTGTGAGTGGACAGAGGCGGTGGGCTCTGCTTAAGACAGAGTATTGGACAAACACAAACAAACGAGGCAGCGGCCACTGTGACTCAGTGCTCTAATGAACCAGCGTATTGACTTGCTGGCTTTCTCTCTCTCTCTCTCTCTCTCTCTCTCTCTCTCTCTCTCTCTCTCTCTCTCTCTCTCTCTCTCTCTCTCTCTCTCTCTCTCTCTCTCTCTCTCTCTCCCTCTCTCTCTCTCTCTCTCTCTCTCTCTCTCTCTCTCTCTCTCTCTCTCTCTCTCTCTCTCTCACACACACACACACACACACACACACACACACACACACACACACACACACACACACACACACACACACACACACACACACACACACACACACACACACACACACACACACACACACACGCACTCCGCCTCGCTCGCTCTCTCCCTCTGTCTGCTATGTTTGTATGGATCCCAGCTGCCACTCGGAATACCAATTACTGTAGGTCCAGGAGTGGGGGAAGGAGAGGGAGAGAGATGGAGTGAAAGGGAGAATGAGAGACAGGGGGAAGGAGGGATGGTAGGAGAAGGAGGGAGAGAGGGAAGGAGGGAAAGAAAGAGGAGAAGAGGAAGGGGGGGGGGGATGGCTTGCTCGCTGGCAGGTGATCCGGGATGCTTGCTCTCACTTGGTCACCAGGAGAAGCAGCTCAGAGTTATAGGTGACGGTGAGGAAGAGGAAGGGGAGGAGGGAGGGCAGGAGGGGGGGGGGGGTCCTCCCTGATGTTGTGGCACCTTGCAAGGAGGGAAAATCAAAAAGGGCCTCCATGTGAGACACTTACATCCCTGATGCTGTGACACTCCTGCAGCTGACACACAAGGAAGGGAAATCAAAGGGGACCTTTTTGTGGTCTGCCACAAATAGGTGCAGCCCCAGTGCAGGGAGGGAAGGAGGGAGGGGGTTCACTGACAAAAGTAAGATTTTCCCTGTGAATTCCTGGGACGACGCTGGGCACTGCATCTCCCATTACAAGATATTTGTACTTGATAAAGGGAGTTCGACCATGGAGAGCTTTTTGGTCCAGTGACACTCCTTCGCTCCCTCTCCCTTTCTCTTCTCCTCTCCAACTGCCGCAACAATTCTCATGACAACCATAATGAGCATGCTCACATTCTGCACGATACCACTAATTTGAGAAATTTCCAGCACAAAGACATAATTAGACAAACTAATTAGACGAAGACTTCGCTGCACAGAGATCCTCCACAGTTCAACTCATCCGCCTACCTGCCGATGACTAAAATAGGAAGCAGCCGTCAAGCCCATCCATGCTTAGTCCCCTCAGTTAGTGCAGTGAGATGTTTGTGAGATGGCGCACAAGGGAAAATAACATGATCTCTCCCAAGGGCTGCATACTCTCCTCAGCAGCAGTACAGCAATGTCTTTGTTGTGGCTTTAGTGTCACATAGGACTAACAGGTTTCACCCGGCGTCAGATTGTCTTCCTATTTATATCCGAGCCAAAAACATCGTCTAACACTGTAAAAAAAATTTTTTTTAAATGAGGCTGCCTAGACCTGCACCTATACGCCACTGTGTAAGATATATTCATAAATCAGAGAGACACTCAAATGTGCCATGAACACTTAAAAATACACAGAGTTACGGTTGAGGTGTTCATAGCGAGCTATAGGTGAAGTGGTGGGTTTTCTAATGAAGAATATGACAAGAGTACTTAGAGGGAGTTGGAGAGGCGAGGGAGGTAGAAAGGTAATTGATTTTAAAAGTGATGGGAAAACCCACAGGTCTCAGGAGGGAGCAGAAAACCATCTCAACGGATACAGAAGCCCCAGCTGCCTCCAAGAATAATGGAATTAATTCTTAGTCTCACTTAAATACATCTTATAATGGGAACTTAAATTAACATTTTGCAAAGCCCCTAGAGATGGAGTCAAAGTGTAAATTGTTACAAAATTTCCTTGCTTTTCTCTCAACAATGGAGCCTTTGTCCGCTGGATATGCGTTCCTCGTAGGCACTGTGTTATCCAAATAACTGTGTTCACTTGGTATCATTTTGTATGATGAAAAAAAAATAACCATAAGTTATTTTATTATTATTATATGAATGTGGACCTGCACATGCATGCAAAAAAAACAACTTCTGTGCCCACAGAGAAGCTCAGGGGGCCAAATAAGCATGTGCACATGCGTACGTACACATTCATATTTCCAAATGCTTGGCGGACTGCCATGCGTTCACTGTGGAGTCGCAATAGTTTTGGGCAGATTTGTAAGAGCAGAAGAGAGGGATACAGACAGTGTGCTACAGTGTTTGTTATTGCTAATTTTTTGTCAGGTCACTAAATCCAGGTAGACTCATAGTGCCTTGGGATTAACAGTCAGCACAGAGAGCTTCTGAAACCACTGGCTGCCCCTAAAACAGATCATTCATATGCACACACACATACACACACTGCAGTGCATACACGATGCACAATGCACATAGATACGCCACCTCTCCAGAGGCCCCATCACTCGAGCCAAAACACTGCAGCAGCATACATCTTTGACAGCAGGTTTTAAACCTATTAGATCATATGGCTATAAAGTATGCATGCAGACTGTACACTGGCTCTCCCGTGACAAAAGAGTTTCTCTCAATGGAATTAACGGCATAAATAAACCATAAGTAAATCCCAAATAGTGCACACAAAAGGCAAAAAGGTGCACTCATGCACGAGCATACACACACACCTCAGAGACAGATCTCAAAGGAGCAGGTTACACACAGCGTCATTTGAATATAAAAGGAAAATACCTTGTCTTGTGATGATCCTAAAGTATTTAGCCCATAGTGACAGAAATGGAACAATAATAAAGGCAAAAAAAAAAAAAGGCTCACACTGACAATAATAATACTGGACACTGTATAGCTGAGGAACAAGCACATACTTTACATCATTACTTACCATAATTAGCAGGTTATCTTCAAAGATCAGATATCAAAGGTAACTTTTTATCTACTCCCCAGTCGCTGTAAATGTGTAAATGTATAAATCTCTCTTTAAAATACTGTATACTGGTATAAGATGTACCAAGATGCACTTTATAAAATATAGCATGTTCATAGCCCACCTGAGCAGCATTTGCTGGGGGTTTGGCACCAATTCCAATGTTTACAAATGTAATATAACGTCTTTTCACAGAACACTTTCATTTATTTTTCCAAAACACAAGCTAAACATCTCAAATTCAGAGTTAAATTTTGTCTAGGCTGCTACCAGGGATTATTTTAATTATCCGCTGACTACCTCTTCCAGTCCAAGAAATTAAAATAGTGAGTTTGCTAATAAATAAGTCAAAGAAATGCAGAAAATCCTCCCAATTTAGGAGTTACATGTCAGACTATTCTTTGCCATTCTGCTTGGAAAAAAAGAACGTAAACAGTTACAATAGCGGCAGATAATTCTTCTGTGAATTATTAATTTAATAATTACTTCAGCTCTGGTTTTACAACAAAGCAACGAAACATGAAGTTCACTCCAATTAAATACCACACTTTAAAATGCAGTAAAGAATGATTCAGATCAAGATATATGATGAGCCAATAAGGAAAAACACTGAGACCAAACATTCGGTGCTGTTTCTGATGCTCATTAATTTAAGTAGATGAGATACATATAGTGTTATGGCATTGTTGAGCATCGCTTCCATTTTTCTTTGTCTCTGGCATCAGAAAAACATGCAGCCAATCAAGATGAAATTCTACGTGCATAAATTGAAAAATAAATGTGATAAAAACGTAGCTAAATACCAACATTGGTATCACACAGAAAGCCTGGAGATTATTTGGCAAATCCACAAATCCTGAATTTCAACAGAATACAAAATATTACAAAGAATCTCTGAGGCTTTGTGTGACTAAATGATGAATTAGCTCTTTTATCAGTGGCGGCTACACTGAGGTGCATATTTGACTCCTTCTGGAGAGCATTTTACTGGCTCAACTGTGATATATGTGGGCTGTATTCTGACAGTGTCGCTGAATGATGACTTGGGGAAATGGGTTAGAAGAGCACTGAGAGATAGTGAGTTGAAAAATGTCTATTTGCGCATGACAGAGCTTCAGTATGTCCCCGAACGCTGCTGTCAGGGGTGAGCCCAGAATAAATGTGAAGCCGAAATCCTGGCCCTTCAAGTATCTTTATGCTACAATTAGTTACTTGTTTATGACAGCAAAGACTGGGTCACTGTCATAATGTAAAATATTCAATATGTCTGTGTGTGGAGGGTGACGTGTGTGTTGTGTGCACTGTGAGAAATAGCTAGAGTCACAAAGCTGAAGAAAACCTGGAGCCAGCAGAAATTCTTACTGAGGCATGCTGGAGCTGACACACACAGGGAAATGACTAAGTATACACACAGCTGTACATCCTAGAAGTCAAAGAGCCACAGTACACACTTCATACACTCTCCTGCCATGCATCTGAAATTAGAAGTCCTAATTATTATTTCCATTGTGCCCCACTCCTGTGACAAGGACCACTAGCTGTGAATGATTATAATTATTACCCGTAGTAGAATAGCAGTCATGCTGTTGTATCATCAGCAACATCATCCAACAGATCAGGGTCAGATCCAACTTGAAATTCATGTATGCAATTCAATTCACATCCTCTGTGTTAAGATATTCAAAAACATTTCTCATTTGACTTCTGCTTGGATGTGTCGCGCATGGATTATGTTTTGCCTCTGGCATGCAATGGTAAATGAAAAGTAAAGCGCTATTCGTCAGTTGACTATCTGACAGAGAAAACTACTGCATCTGCTCAACAGGCTTTTGTCATTCTGCTCTCTCTACATCATCAACCACAACTTATGATAAAATAGCCATACAATTCAATTATCACTAATGTCTGATTAGGGCACAAATGGCGCGGTCTCCACAAACAGCAGCACAATTAAAGTGAAATGAATTACAGCAAATCTTCGAGCGAATGCTCGCGCTGCCGTAAATTTTAAAACACTCAACTTGTATGCAGTAAAAAGATTTACAACAAAATATAGCCTGTCTCTTATTTGTACATAAATTCACAACATCGTTTAGAGTAGCAAACAAGCCTGTCTTGAATGGCTGGTAATTATGTACAGCAGCAAATAAAGCGTGGTTTCTTTCTGAGGCACTGGTGGCTTGTTAAGTGGTGAACAGACAAAACAGCATTTAGAAAATGAAAGGTGCAGGGAAACATCCAGGGCACAGCGAGCTTCTCTCCCATTAGAAACAACACAGTCTGTCTCACGACTGTTTGTTTGTTCCAACTGGCTGTACTGGAAAGACGCACCCTGAACCCCCACCACCAACAGTAACTATGTCTCTCCCTTTTTTCTGTCCCCTCTCCCTCCGTCTGTCCAGCCCTTCCTCTAATCTTCCCACCATGTCCACCCCCCACCCCCCACCCCCACACCCATATGCAGCTTCTCTGCTTTTTCCTCTCAGAGAATCCTACCCAATGTTTTGGTCCCTTTCTCTTCATCAACCCCTTTATTTCATCTCACCCACCACCACCCCTTTTCCAACCACAAATAAAAAATAAGGCTAATGAAGGTGGCTTAGTATCCCAGTGTTCAGGATCCTGACAGTATGCACATCCAGTGTAACATAAATATGGGGCTCCTACGGCTTTAACATGAGGAATCTAAAAAAAAAAAACACGTTCAAATTAGACAAGGGGCATTGCAGACAAGGGGAATCTATTAGTGTTATTATATAACAAAAACCAGAGCTGTTATTGCCACTGTGTGTGCCATTACAAAGGGAACAATACATAGGAGCACACTGTGTGAAACCAATTAAAATCTAGCCCTGTCATATAGCTTCCTCCCTCCCGAGTCATGTTGTGAATATGCCGCTTTCACACCATTCATGTCAGTGCACCTGTGTCCACTGCATTAAATCTTCACCTCTTTCAGCCCGTTCTTAAATTTCCTTGCATCACATCTCACTATCTGTTTCAAAAATCCCACGAGTTGAAATACAAGGGGGCCCAGGAGAGTGTGAGCAGAACAGGGGAAATTTCACATTATCTATCCATCTGCAATATAAGGGTCTGATGAGGAAGCAGGAAATGAGCTATGAACGTCAAGCCTGCGTGGTCATGGCCCCGGTGGCCACCAGCCTACATATTGAGATCAAGTAGGCAATGTGAAAAGTGGTTTAATAGACCCCAGTTTGATTGGACTTTTATTTGTTAATGGGTGAAATCCTGATGCATTACTTTAATTATCCTGGCAGAACTAATTCATGAACATGGCTGAACTTGGCATTCAGATAGCATCCAAAATGCTTTCCTCTCTCTCTTTTTTTGAAACTTCCTATCCTCAAAGTGCTCCTGATCTCTCTGATAGGACTTGCAAGGCATGTGATGGTTTAAACTTTCAGTGTACTTTAACCAGCCAGCTGCCATGAATGAATCCACAGAAAGAGAGGAGAGCGCCAAGGCCATTTTTCTCATCTTTTTTAAAAGCACTGGGGCCCACCCAGACCCTACATGTGAGCATGTCCATGCTGGCTCAGCCCTCACAGTGCAGAGCAGCCCTCGTTGGTTTGGCTGATGCTGCTTTGGAAGTGAAAAAGGGGAGGGGGTGGGGGGTGGACTACAGGCAGCCTCTGCTCACATCCACACTTAGCCCAAACAGACATCAACTGCTCCGTCAATGCCAAAGAGCAGCCAATCAAGGGTGAGATGCTTAACGTCTTTCTGATTGTATTGTTTTTAATTCATTACATGACTGCGCTGTAACAGTTTTGCCTCGGCGCCTTACACCTCACACTGACACATATTTTCCAAAACGGGGCATTCTTTAAAGTAGATTAGCACAGTTTGCCTGTCAGCTACAGATGTAATTTTTGCCTCTCTCAGCCACTGTGTATATATTTGTGTTTCAGTTCATGTGTGTGTGTGTGTGTGTGTGTGTGTGTGTGTGTGTGTGTGTGTGTGTGTGTGTGTGTGTGTGTGTGTGTGTGTGTGTGTGTGTGTGTGTGTGTGTGTGTGTGTGTGTGTGTGTGCGTGCGTGTGCGTGTGTGTGCAGCTGAATGTGTTTCAGTATGTTTACGTGTGCACACGAGCATGCCAGTAGCATGTGAGTACAAATGTGAGTGTCTTCCTGGAACAGCTCCCGTCTGGGGGGGCAGAGCAGGCAGCAAAGAGCTCAGCAGCGCCTCAGTCCCTCAGGACACGCTGCAGCTCTCTCCTCGCGGCCATGAAAAGCAATCAGAGCCCGGCCTTCTCCCCTGGACTTACTTCTGTCTTTAATTACAGAACTCAGCAGCACAGAGAAAGACTGCCTCCACTGGGCCAGAGCCAGCATGTCACAACCCAAACACAGGGGCCGGGATCCACACAGCAGGCCTCTGCATACAGTGGCCTGACATAAACACTGGGTGCTTAAGCTTTGCAGCAGGTCCCGATGGGCTCAGCATGCGTCTACATAGACTAAGACAGAGGTGCTTCTATACAGTAGCAACACAATCTGCAGAAAAAAACTGCAGCACAAACACAGCAGGGCTCCAGACAAGCAAGGAAGGGCCTCTATGTACACTTAATGAGATGTTCTCACCTGTACTCTGCCTTTTGTCACGCTCAGAACAGGTAAACTCAAGAGATCTGGGAACACCTAACTACTAAAAAAAGAATCAATGGTAGAGGATGAATGTTTGTGATACTGCAGTGTAGCCCCTAATGCTGCTGCTTCTCTTCTTTATCCGGTTTTATAGTCATCATTAAATGTAAGGCGTAAAATATTAATCAGAATCATGATCCTCACATATGAATACTATGTTCACTTGTAAGAAAAAGGATGATTGATGAGGATCAGCTCATTGTGTATAACTGAGACTCTCCCAATTGAGAGACATGTAGAGGCCCCAACACATGTGCCTAAGGCTGAAGCCGAGGAGAAGCCACAGAGCACACATGGACAGGGGAAGATAAGAGACTATGTACACAAGCTGGTGGTTTTTATTGCTGCAACATAACGCTCGGATAGCATTTTAAACACATTTGCAGAAAACCTGCCAGCGCTGTCCTTGCTACTGTGGAACAGAGCCATGGTATTGAAATGTGTCATTGGGCTCAATTTCTCACCCAATTTAAACTGAACAGAAAATGGCACTTTAACAAAAGCAATGAGGACTGACCAGGAGGAGATGTGAATGGCAAATGACGTAAAGACAAATCTCCATGGCACGCTTGGTGGCACATCACAGAACGAAGACAGCGCTGATATGGTACGATAGTTTCCGCAGCTATGATCTTCAAACAAGGCCAGGGCGGCCTGAGCAAGGAGGCTCCTCACCCCTCCACACATCCCATAGCCTCGGGCCCGATGGCACACTGTGCCGTCACACATGATAATGACACCCACATCAACGTGTCAACTCAATTTGGCCCTCTTATAGGCTCTCTTTGACTCAATCAATGCATGGCCTTCCATCTGGTTTCCAATGCTGTCGTCACATTGGAGAAGGAGAGGGTAGTGACGGGCCTTTCACCAGCAGCTCACCCTATAACTGCCCCCTAAATCCCTACACTTTAACATTATAACATATTCTTTAAGCAAATACTCCAACAAGTACCCAGCAAGTCAAAAGCACCCTGTCAAGTTGGCTTCAAAGGCTTCAAAACGTAAATCAAACCAAGTCATGTCAGGTCAATAACTGTGCGCTGTACAGATCATTAACTGTGGCGATAAATTTGCCAAGTTCTTATTTGAAAATCCCATTTTACAAGGCATTCCAATAAACATCAGCCAGGCAAATTTCTAGCTCATTAAAATTTAATCCAATTAAAATCCTATTTCAAACAAAGTTACACCTCCACAAAACCAAGCACACAGGCTCTTATTATGGGCCGGAGCTCATTATTTTTGAGAATGGCTTGTCTGGCTTGCAGTGTGGTGACTGGGACATCCAGTAAACATCTGTCATGAAGCATCCTTAAAAGGAGAGCACAGACACAGTAAGCTACTGATCTAGTGACCGGACAGTGCAGGCATTCACACATGCCTTGCTGCACCTGTGTGTGCTCTGTTGTGGTGATGTTTAGGCCAATTTTAAGAATTTGTGCTTATAAACCGTTTATGAATCATTTATTCGCCATATCACAGGAGGGGCCTAGCTGTAAAATGATGTGTTATCCCATTAGGTTTCAATAGCCCATTCATGAATCATTCATTAGTTTGGACTATAGATTATTCTCCCTTATTCATTTCTTATTCATTTTGGGGCAGTACTGCTCGGGATGCATAACGTTGATTCAAAATGACGTCCAGAGGCCACTGTTTTTCTCCAAAACATACAAACAGCGCAAGGTAACTGGCTTCAATATGAACAACCACACGTGGTATCTGTATTTGGGTTGAATTTCTGAGCCTTAAGCGAATAGGTCAGAGCTTGTGCTTTAAGTAAGTGGGGGTATTTTTCGCAGGGAATAGGTCGATGGAGCAGAGACGAATGAATGTAGGCTACGACAGCTGTCCCAAGGAGGTAGGGCTGCTACTACACCGCATGCATGGTGTGTTCTCCCTTTGAATAAAATGTCCGATCAGACCAAATCAGGTAAAGCAGGGATATAAATCAGTGTGTGTATAAATCAAGCTGTCATGTGCATACCTAACAGAGCTCGCTCCCTATTCAAATACACACGGCACGCCGAATAGCAGCATAATAACGTTTTCACTGCCTACCTCCAGAGCGTATGCGCCCAAACTGCGTTTTTTCCCCCGTCGCAATGGGATCCTTCTCAGCTGCTCTGGACAGTATCAGAGATGCGTCTTCCCCCCGAAATGCAAACACTTCCCCTGCATGTTCCCCCCACCCTCCCCGCCACCACCAGCAGCAGCAGCCCGGGCCTCCAGTAATAGCAGGTGGACGCGCCTCTCAATGATGGAGACAGCGCGACTCTCTTCTCCCCCGCCGCTCCATTTTCAATTACGGAAGAATTCGTATTCCAGGAAACGCGCTATAGGGCAGCCAGCATGTCCTAATATCGCCGCTTTTCTCGGGACCAACAGGGGCCGTCGCCTCTCAAACTCCCGATTCGCGGCGCCCCTTCGCCTGTTATCTACCTTTTACGAGATGCTTGATGTTGCCATTGTCACGGCGTATTTTTTCTTCCTTTTTTTTTTTTTTTTTTGCAGCTGGACCTCTCCCCCTCCTTGCGACGCGCAGTCTCGTAGGCGCGCACTTTGCTTGCTCCCCCTCCGATTCTTCTCGGTCCGACCTATGAGCGCGCACAGCCAGCCGACGCAGGGCCACGCACTGCTTTGACGGACGCGCTGAGCAAATCAGGTAGCCCACTCCGAATAGGACTGTATCATAACAGGGCAACTGCAATGACATGAATAATGAATAGGCTACTCATGTTTGCCTGTGCTGGATGATAGGCCCACTCACAACGCGTACCGGACTGGAAGCAATATTTGGATAGACTTCGGGGGTGGGGGTCTCTCTCTCTCTCTCTCTCTCTCTCTCTCTCTCTCTCTCTCTCTCTCTCTCACTCTCTCTCTCTCTCTCTCTCTCTCTCTCTCTCTCTAACTGGATGTGCAAACTAAAGAAGAGAAAGAAGAAATATGACATGAAATATATGGGAGATAGTCCAGAAGTACAACTCCACAATGTTTTCTATATTAGTGTTTAAAGACATTAGACAGGTCAGGCTACACACAAGCAAAAAGTAGGGTATGAGTGTGGCTCTCTTTATACTTGTTAAGGTTCATTCTTGCTTATATCCAGGGCACAAATCTTTAGGTGTGCAACGACAGTGTCCTTAACTAATCATTTAATTGTTGTATCAATTCATTGGTTAACTGTGTCATCTAAAAGTCAGACAATACTGACAAATGCTTCATAAATAGTAATTTTCTAGAGGCCAAGATGAGAAATTCCAAAAGATGACCGTCCAAAAATCATATTCTTTTTACTATTAAATGACAAAGAATCCCCAAATGTTACGTATTTTTACTGAAAACTGAGTCAAACAATTGATTGCCAATTGACTCACCTTTTTTAATCTGAGTATAGAGAATTGATTAGTTGACGGCGGTTTTAATAATGTTTCTATGATTAGTCAAGTGCCAATTTAAAAATGTCCCTTTTTCATCTCCTAAAATATATTGTTTTGCTGTTTTTTGTTTTATATCATTGTACATTGAATATCTTTGGGTTTTAGACTCTACGTTTAATAAAACTAGACATAGGAAGAGTTCACCTCGGGCTCTGAAAACTTGATGATGGAAATTTTTGTATCTTTTATTCAATTCTAATATTTTACAGACAAAACCCTATCATCCAGGTAATTAACTGTTCACTTGTTTAAGCATGTGTTTCTCATGACATTTACCTAAAGCTCAAATTGACATTTATGTAAACAGCTTATAACCCAGAGGGATTAATTGACTTCACTATAAAAGAACACAAACTACAATTACCGCCTCGTGGATGTAGACCTAAGTCGAATAGTCAAATTGCAATTTACATTTATGCCTGTCGAGATATAATATATGTAGTAAAGACTTTGAAGGAATTTGTCCAATAAAGCTGATTAAAATAGAACACAAAATTGAGGTCATGACAATAGACGATGCTTCAAATATGGATGTTGCTGCAAAGAAGCAACAAATTCTAAAACGTTGATGTTTCATACACATCTTCAACACGACAGCGCAGAAGATCTAAACAGTCACAACAGTTTCAAGGTGGACACCGATACTGCACTAATTCAGTATCTGACGTAAGTTCAAATGCAGTCACAATCGGCCTTTCTGTTCCCGACTTAAGGTGTTGAACAATGGAGTTTTTACAGAACATTATGATGGTACTGTGAAGTTGACCTTTGATCTTTTGGGTATAAAATGTCATCAGTTATTTTATCCTATTAGACATTTGTTTGAAATTTTCTCTCAATTGTTAAAATAATTCTTGAGTTATGGCCACAAACATGTTTTGTGAGGTCACAGTGACCTTAAACCACCAACATTTAAATGAATCAGTTCATCCTCGAGTCCAAGTGAATGTTTTTGAAGCCATTCCCTCAAAGCACTGAGATATCACTTTCACGAGAGTGGGACAGAAGGACAACCTGAAAACAATGTCTGTAGCTTCGGCTGTCAACAGCACAGAGACTATTGAAAGAAATGATTCACATCTGAGGAACTGAAACCCTTAAAAAATATCATATAAATTATTAATTAGTTATTTAACTTATCAATTGATCAAATTGTTTAAACTCTAACATTACTGCAGGTCTATTATCCCTAAACTTTTACCTTTAGATATAAATACTAAGACATCATGAGGCTCTTCATGGTGAAGGTCTCTGTAATCTACCTGCATAGTAATGCTCAATGAAACAGAACCACTGAAACAAACAATTTATTCAAACTAAATAGTTTATTTCCTATTGTTTGGATTCACGATTGAGCTGTAATGACCTCCGATATAACAGAGACAAAAACTGTCCTTGTACTGCAGCTGGGTCACACATTATTACTGATGCCACATGTAAAGACAGATCCTATGATATTGAACTTGTTCTTCTGCCTGTGCATGCTCATAGCCATGTTTTGATTTACCATTTCTATATATAACTGAGTGCACACACACACACACACACACACACACACACACACACACACACACACACACACACACACACAATGCAAATGATCTTGGAAATGGGTGGTTAGCATTTATTTCATTAGCTATGTTTTCACATTAAATGTAAAGTGCAAGATCGAAGCTAATGATCTCCATAGTGACTCCATAGTAACAGAAATTATATCCACGTTTCTTAAAATACCTTTTCAGCTGCAGTTATTGTTACAGATGGTTTTAAGAAAGACATAAATTAGCTTCCAGCTCCTTTTATCACAACAAGTTCATAACAAAACTCAAAGCTGACAAGAGCAGAACATTTTCATGCTGCTTTAATTGCAGAGTTTCTTCACGTCTTTACCGTAAACAGAAGTAATCAGTACCGCAGTACGGTGAATTTAACATGAAATAATATGTTAGGCTATACAAACTCACACTGAAGTTTAAATTCTGCCTGCACATATAATGAATAAATGCACACAATTTGGGTTGTAATTTGAATTAGGACTTTAAAGGGTTGATGATGACAGCATCGGTTTAAAACAAGCATTGATCACCAAAGATGATCTCACTCTTATAAGAGATCATAAGATATATATTTTTTGCAGGAAAGGATTAACAGGTTTTATATCCCGCTAACTAAATGTATCAACTGTACATATACATATGTATATGTATATATGTATATATATATAATTTTCAAATTTTATATATATTTATATATATAACCATACAAATATATATGTATGTATATATATATAAATATATATAAAATTTGAAAAAAGGGTATGCAAGACCCAGAAACAAAGAACGACGTTTCGACGACGACATTTCTGTATTTTAGTGAAACAACTTTACTGACGAGCTCATTTAATGCTGCACCCAAACAGTTCAATTCTCTTTACATCATTTGTGGAATAAATTCACTGTATACCTTTTCTGAGTTGCAGTAGCTTACTGTGAATTTCAATAATGTTTCTTTTAGGCTGTGATTCATATGTACACTCCTTGTTCTTCCTATTGTAAACCAAGAGTTCTATTCATGTTGCTAACAAAGTAAATAGGCTTGATATATTCTAACAACCAGTCAGTGTGTATTATTACACTTGATCAAATATTCTTCTTAGTATTAATTATTTGTTTATTGTGGTTGATTTAGGCACCACGTTATTTTTTTTGTGTTTTATTATATTGTTTCCATAAATAGTCACTGAGCTGAGTTTCAATCAAATGTTTATGAACAACTGCGACAAGTCAAACATGAACTTGAAATCCAAGCAAATGGTGAATAAAGTTAATGTCAAGGCCTTTCCTGTAAACTATTCCTCGCCTGTATAAAATGACGGGAGCACTGACAGATATATATTTTACATTCTTCATAACACAGTTCAAAGTTTAAATAAATCAACAGGAGGTAACTCTGGTACCAAAGCCCATGTAAAATTAAAGGCTGTGATGCATTGAGAACAGAATGTAAATGCTGAACTTTCTGGCTTTGATTTAAAGATGCTGTAAAGTAGAAATGAAAATGAGTTTTAAGTTCATCACACCACAGAAGTATGGGTTGTTAACTACCCATCCAAATTTGAATGAAAAAAAACAGACAAGTTTGTTAAATTAGGCTTTGAAATCGTGAGAAAATCATCAGTCTTCTCTGCTCTGAGACTGGGGGGGCGTGTCGCCTGACGGAGCTGAAGCTCCGCCCACTCGCTGGGAGGTGTTCAGTGTCCTGTATGACAGTCCTGTGGCTGCAGTTCTTTTCCCCACTAAGCGGTCCGTCTGACATCCAACCTCTCGGTGACTTTATGCATGATGTCCCACTGGTACTCTGTCTCTCTGGTGGACGGAGCAGCCTGCTTTGGGAAAACACAATAGAATCAGAATTTATTTGTCCAATGAGTGAAACATACAGATGCATATAAATCCAGCTTGTCCCCCTGAGCTGTAACACAGGAGTCAAACTGGACACCAGAGACAGCAGACAGTGAGTCTCCAACTACTTCTAACGCACCTGCATTACAATAGTGGAGATAATAAGAATGGAGGAGTTGATTTAGTTCTGTAACGACTGTAACATGAACAACGCTGCATTACATCACATGTTAATTCATGACATCACATGTAAATTCATGACATCACATGTTAATTCATTACATCACATGTCATTCATTACATCAAATTCTTTGAACCTGCTCAGGTTGAGCACATGTTAATTCATTATATCACAGTCATGTTAATTCATTTCTCTTTCACTGATGTCCATTCCACCTGCTCTCCAGTCTTTCCTCCTCCCACCTCCTGCTCTCTGCAGCCTCCTGCACATGTAGTTGGGCTCGTTTATCCCCGGACCGGTACCGGTACATGTAACCGAGAGGGTCGCTGATTATAACGTTACACTGGAGTACAAAAACAACAACCCTCATTAATGGGAGGACTAGATATCCTCTGGTCCATGTTTACCATCACCCCGACATGTAAAACACAGAGTTACATGTATTATAGTTCCTTATCGGAGCTATATTGAGACGCATGAAACAATCTGCGGTTATCGGAGCATTTTCCTCTGAACTCTGTTCGGCTACGAGCTCAATAGAAGCTATTTAGCACATTAGCTCCCATTTCACCAAAATCAAGTTATTCTTCATCAAGTAAAATCACGTTAGGGGTTTGCACCGCGGACTAAATATAGCAGAGTTACTGTGGAAAAGTTATCTCGTATAATTATAACAAGCACACAGAACTTATGCTGAGTGGTGAACTGCGGCGGCGGCGGACGAGACTGCCGATGGTAGCGGCGGAGACGGCCGGCGGTCCGGCGGCGCGATCCGGCTGCGGACGCGGCCGGCGGCGGTGGACGGTACCGGTGCGAGCGGAAGATGAACGCCGTGAGGGTGAAACTCGGATCGGCTCCGCGCTGCAGGAGAAGCGGCGTGTCCGTGAACTCGGTCCGTCTCCGGTCCAAGTTGAAACTATCCACCGTGAAATGGTCCCTGCAGAGGCGGCTGTTGGTGTTCATCCTAAAGTCTCTTTTAGCTCTTCATGAAATCAATCCACCTCTTTTTCCTTTCTTCATCAGTAGGACATTTAAATAGCGATGCAGCGCTGCTTTGGAGGTTCTTGCTTCCAGGAAAGATGAACTTGCAGGTGGAGGGAGACGTCCTGTAGCAGCCAGCTGATGTACAATAACAATCTGACTACAGCAGGAGTAGAACTGAAGTCCAGTGGGATGACCTCTTATGCAAATGAGCTCCAGGCTTTTATACCGTTTCACCGTGTGAGAGGAGGAGCCACGCAGAAGGTTATATAAACAGTCTGTGATTGTGATGTAGCTACGTCGGTGACGTACTGAAGCTCGGTTTTAGCCACGCCTAAAAAAACCTGAACTGCAGACGGATGAGAAACTGTTTAACGGTCTAACTCCACATTTCAGTGCGACAAAGTTGAAAAACTTTGCACGTGCTTTCAGCAACTCATTTCACTCGTATATAATGTATTGAGAAGCAAATCTTGGAATTTGCTTTGCAGCATCTTTAAATATGAATCGCCCAGATAGCGTAACATGGAGAGGTCAGAAAAAGTATTGACGGCTGATAAGAAGTGCTGGTGCAACAGTAAAATGTAGAGGTGCGGGTACTGCATAGACGACTAGTGATACCAGCACACTTCAGGCACTGAGATGGTGAATCGTGTGATTCCATTTTAAAGTTTAAGACTATATGACAGGGCCTGAACTGTAGCACATTAATTCAGCTTCAAAGCTTTACTTTTACCAAATTCAGACCGAGTGCTGGATTACACGCGTACTAAACCTAACTAGAAACTTTCATGATCAGTGGAAGTAATATTTAGACCCAGTAGGCTACTTTCAGCTACTTCATAGTTAAAGTGTTAAAGTAAAACTACTATTAAAAGTAACCCTAAATAATCATTTGATTATTAATAGTGAAGCATCATGTTGTAGCTGCTGCAAGTGGAGTAGTTTAAACTACAGGGTTTTTTTTTTATACAAGGACAGCAAATAAATGTGAGGGTTCGTCAAATGAATAATAGTTCAATAATAATAGTTAAATTATATTTTCGTTTTTTTTTACTTTTTCTTTAATATTTGACTTTTGCCCAGATATTGAATTATAAACATTTATTAAAATCAAACCATGTGAGAAGTTAAGAGTAAAAGAACAGTATGTGGTGGAGCTGTTTACAGCTCATAGGCATGAGACCTCGAGTACACACAGCTTTTTTTTCAAGATGTCAGAAGCCAAAAATGTTGGAAACCACTGGTTTAATATTTAATATTGTGTTGTGTTTTAAAAGCTCATGTTATTTTTTTTGTGTCAAGTCTTCATCTTAAAAGTAAAATAAATGAAGTGGGTTGAAAGTAGCATTAAATGGGAAATACTCAAGTACAAGTAAATGAAGTACATTACTTGAGTAAATGTAGGCTACTTAATTAGTTTTTTCTTATATTAATGATATTCCAAAAGTTGTACATGTATTACCAGTTCTGTTAGTTATGAGTAACATTTTAAAGTGAAAAGCTGTTCCTGACATAACCTTTCTTTTGGAGATTTAATACCCTGAAAAGATGATCTCTCCTAAATTTATTACCATCAAATGTTTTTAGTTTAACATTATGGATTTGATTATGTTTCTTGCCTACAAAGAGGCAGTAGCGATGATGATGTCATGTAGATATAAACCCTGGAGCTGCCAGACAGTGAATAATGGAACAACTCCTGTGGGACTCTTTGACAGCAGTCACCGTTATTTTACTGGGACACATGGGGCATTTTCTGACTCACAGCTTGAAGAGTTACATTTAAAATATCCACAGATTCAGTCACTAATTCAGTGTCAGTCAACTTGTTACACCTGATGACATTCTCAACTCGAGTCTTAATGCTCTGATTTTCTTTCTAAACAATTCAGTGATAACATTGCCCTTCAAAAACAGTGAAAGAACACAACCTAAAAGCCGCACAAATTCTATTTTTAGACTGTATTTTCCCCTGAAGTATCTCCCATCATAAAGTCCTACAGCTTTTACCTGCCAGTAGCAACAATAGTTTTTGCAAAAAATAGAAAAGAAAGAGCCGAAAGACACAATTCCACTTTTACGAACCCATGGAGTCCTAACTTTTAAAATAATACAGCACAATTACCCTCAAAGAGAACACCCATTTAACTTTCTATGATTAGATGTAGAAAATATTCAGTTGTTTTTATTGTGCTAAAAAGCAGAAAAAGCTTTTTTTTAGCATATGAGGATAAAAACAAAAAACAAAAAAAACATTCAAATTGTTATGAGATTCAGAAGTGTAGAGTTTGCAGCGAGCAAACATATTACAAATGTGTGGCCCGGATCATCTGGGCTCTGCTCAGAGGTTGCATCATCTGCAGCATACTGTATATGAGCAGAGACGGTATTGCCATCATAGCTGTGTTTATTGACTTTAAAAGGACCAGCTGTGTGTGCGCCGGTGCATGCATTTGTGAATATTCATTCTCATTTTGACCAGGAGCATCGATATAGTACACAGGGATTACGCACATAAATTTACACTCCCACACAAAACGGTGGAAATAACTACATCTTCTCTGAGGCACCGATGCATATTTATCAAGGCATAGACGCCCTCGGCCACATCCTCGTTCCATTGTAGTGGGATGGGAGCGAGCTGACTGTCTGGTGCAGAGGGATCGCCCTGAGTCTCAGGCTGCTCTGACTGTTATCAGGATGAAAATAAACGCAGAGGTCTTCAGCAACAGGCCAAGAAAGGGTCAGCAGGGATTTGACGTGTGTGGTTGAATCCTTCTTATCACCTGTGCACTCTGAACAGCTTTCATGGGACCACAGATGCAGCTCTTTGGGCGTGTTTGGAGCATCTCCATATTAAATCCAGCACTGAATCACCGAGCAGGGTAATAAGATATAGTCATGTAAAGAAGGCAGCAGGCTCTTTGAAAATCTCTTCTTCAGTGGAAGGTCGTGGTTTGTGTTTGGCGCAGACTCCTGCTGCGGTCCACATTAAGGACATTATTAGAGTCCTTTGTGTGCTTGCCTTCCTTTGCGCCTGGAGAAAGCTGCATGGTAAACAGGAAAATGGCTTCCTCATTACCTCCTCAAAACATGCAGACAAACAGCTCACAATAGTACTAATCACATGCATGCCACACAGAACAATTAGGGGTCATTGAACAAAAGACTGAGTGACTCAGTTTTTGAACATGGACAGAGAGAAAGCAAACACCCTCACTGTGTAAGTCAATCTCGAATTGCTTGGTAACTTCAATACTTGAGAGTGTTATGTCCTTGACTGTATCAGACACACACACACACACACAAAGCTTTGCCTCAGCAAAGAGGAGGAAAAGCACCAAAAAAAATTCAGCTCTGTGTAACATCGAAGGCTTCTTCAGAGAACCCGGGCAGATCATGGTGAGTTATGTTCGCTGAATAATTAGCGAATAACCTGTTCAGGGCAGCAGCTGAACGTTGTTGGGAGTCACTAATGAATAGTCTCATAATCTCTTCCGGGGTTAGATTAGAAGGACACCATTAACATCAACTCATCTGCCTGGACATCTGACGCATGAAAGGAGACCCATCCAAGCAGCAATCATCCAGTTGGTTTCCTTTTAAGCGGGGCTTTATCAAAGTCTACTTTCATCTATAATGTGTGACTTCCTCGGGAGGTGGTGGAGGCATCACAATGCGGTGCAGCGGGGCCGGCTCTGTCACGTTATGTGAATGTTTTTGTTATTGTCGGTTTCAATTATAATCCTGCCGAAAGGCCTCACAGAAAGTGTCGTCTAATGTCTCTGGTCCCAGAGGAGGATCGAGAGAGCTGCAGGGGTTCTTGAGGGGGGATCCACTGTCATTCTGTCCACCAGACAATGAACACAATGAGACAGTGTTAGTGTCACTATTGCGTTCACAGCTTAAACGCTTCAGCCTCTATGACAGCTCTTGTCCACTTGTTTTCAGTGGACGAATGATCAATAATAGGCCACACTAAATACAAAATCTAAAACAATTTATTTGACTGTTGTCATTGGCGACACGGATTATTATCTACAAGTAGTTTGATAATTAATTAAGGGATGCGTATTTTAATGTTGCTTTTCATGAATACACTTTAAATGTATTGAACTGTAAATATTAAAGCAACTCTCAGAATCGACAGGTCCTTTAATATAACAGGACTAATAATAATATAGTATTAAGATACATGTATCAGAGTAAAGTTTCTGAATTACGACATTTTAAATTTGGGTAATAAAATCAATTAAATACTTGATAAATAAGATTTTAATGCAAATATGATGCAAATCCAGTATTGCAAATATTTCCTGCAGTGTTGTGAAGCTTGTGAATCTTAACAACAGTCAACTCACGACTCCTTGTCCAATTTGCATAATCCATTTAAAGAAAATATTGTTTCTTCGGTTTTCAGATTGTTTAATTGGAATAATTTTAGAGGCTAGAAGAAGTCAAATTACCAGGTATTAGAAGGAATGCTTTGAGATTTGGGGGAATTTAATCACTTTCTGGTTGAGAGTGGTATTAAGATTGATTCAACTCTCAGTCATGTCTGCACATTAAGATACAGCTAGTACTTATTTAGCTCAGCTTAGTTTACCTTACCACAATGACTGGAAATCGACCTTGTAGCACCTCTAGAGCTCACTAATTATCACCAGTGGTGGAAGAAATATCCAGATCCTTTACTTAAGTACAAATAAGCAATGTAAAAATGTTCCATAACAAGTAAACATCCTGCATTCAAAATCCTACAAGACTAAAAGTACAGAAGTGTTCGCAGCAAACTGTAGTCAAATTATTTAAGTAAAAGTTCTCCTTTGGTCCCTCTGACTGATATATTATCTATGACATCATCAGATGATTTATACTGAAGCATCAGTGTGTAAGCATCACGTCGTTGTTGTAGCTGCTGCCGGTGGAGCTAGTTTATATAGTTTTATCTACAGGGACAACAGATAAATCTGAGCGGTTGTCAGATGATTACTGGGAGAGAAGAGAGGAACAAAGTTCAAATACAGAAATCTGCTTTTAAGGTTTTGGGGGTTTTCTCTAATCTTTGATTTTTTTTTTTTTTGCTAGAATATTGGATCTTTTGAACATTTATTGAAGAAAAAAAATCTCGTGAGAAGTTTCAAGGGTAAAAATCACAATTTGCTGGAGCTGTTAACAGCTCATACAAGCTGAACAAGTTGAAAACCACTTGTTTAATCATTAACAATGTGTTGTACTTTAAAAGTTTGTTATATTTCCCAATGTGTCATCTTCATATTAAAAGTAGCTAAAGCTGCCAAAGAAATAGTGGAGTGGAAGTATAAAGTAGCATCAATTGTTCATACCGTTGTAAAGTACCTCCGGGGTACCAGCGTACAGTGCAGAGCAGATGTACCGAGTTACTTTTCACCAATAAAACACATTATGCCCTATTTCTTTTAATCTATATGAAATGTAACAAAAAACAAAACAAAAATCAGATTTTTGTACAGGTGGTTATGTGCATGAGTACTTCCTACCGTGGCTCCATTTGATCTAAGAAATAGTTTAGAGAGCTAAGAACTAGTCAGGCATTTAACCTGCTGCAAAACAATTTTTGGGGGGATTTTTTTTTTTTAAAGAATTAAACAAATAAGGTACATTAATTAGCAAGTCTTTATGTTAAAATGAGTGTACCAGCTTCTGTTGCTTTAAGTTTGAGATTGTATTGAGCTTCTCCTCTAATTCTTTGCCAACAAAGAAATAAGCTTGTTCCTAAAATAGAGAACCATTACTTTACCAAGTAAAAAACAATAATAAGATTGTGACCCCTCAAAGGGGTACCAACCCTCAGGTTGGGAACCACTGACGAGTGTAACACAGACACAGGCATTAAAGAGATACAGTTGCTCTATTGGCATCAAAGACAAATAATGAAAATCATCTTTCAGTACATATCGTCATATTTCTCAACACTGATCAGAAGTCTCTGAAAGCTGTTATTTAGTGAAAAGCCAACATTTATTAATCAATCTGTACTCACATCAACATGATACTATGCAACAGGCTTTACATTGTGTGTATTGTACAAGACACCCAACTATTCGTTTTTCATTTATAGATACAATATCATAGCAGGGTTTGTAATAAAATGTGCAGCGAAACCAGCCCTCAGAAAATGAGGACAAGAGGAGTATGGCCAGTCTTTACACAATGACATGTGACCTTCAGGAGGAAGACTAATCCAAAGAGCTCTTTTAGCACTGTTAAAAACTCCACCAATAAGTTGTTTTTGAGAGGCCCGTCAGCCAAGGCTAAATGATATGTAAAAAAAAAAAAAAAAGGCTTTCAAGTTGTTGCCTCTTAATGTAATGAGAACCATTCATGCTTTATTAGAGCTCCTTCCTGTTATATTTATGTTTGCGACTGTGACATACTGCCAATTCACCGGGGAGCCGTTTTGTGTGTTCACAAGTCCAAACATCCAAATTATGTTGCACGTTGTCTCTGATTTGATTTGATACCAAATTTGACATTTTTAGAACAAATGTTGAAAACAATGTCGTGGGCAATGTGCATTAAGAATCTCAGAGGAGTAGCCGCTTTGTGAAATAGTGTTACTCAAACAGACATACTGCAAAACGCTCCTGTCATCTCAGATTTGAACTGTGATCCCTTAATTCCAGAATAATGTCTACACATCCTTAATACAAAAAAAAAAAAGCAAATTATCAATTCATATTATTTTGAAAATAAAAAAAATTAAATCAATAGCAATTTTGTGTCAACATCAAGGCATATGTAAGTCATTACATGTGCTCTCATCTGTTTCCAGTGCAATGGAAGATGTCAATAAACCTGATGTCAAAAATGAGCAGGGGGGGGGGGCAACCATGTTGACTAACAGATGTCTTACACACACGTATGTGATACACAAGGTCTCTTATGCTTTGCTTCAGCTGAGACAACTGGCATATAAGCTCTATCTCTGGACACCAGCCAGTGCTAAACACACTTGCTCCCTGTTCTGCTCCTCCTCCTTCATTTTGGCGAGCGGTGGCCTTTATTCACATGAAGAGGAGGAGAGAGATTGCGTGGGGGTTTGGCTGGAGTGGGAGTGAGTTGTGGAGGGGTGTGGGGGGTGTGTGCCCCCCCCCCACCCCCCCCCCCCCCAATACCGCACAGACCAGGGATTCCAGCGTAGGCCATCTGCGAGGGATGAACAACAAGGAGGTGGCAGCTTCTCTCAACAGGAGCAGTTCCCACAGCCCTTCACACTGTTGAGAATCTCCTCCTGCAATTTTTTCCTCTCCTCCTCCTTCTGGGACAGACGCTCCGCCGGCGGATCGGGCGAGTTCTTGCTGTTGTCCAGGATTTTGCTGTTTTGGGCGTTCCACAGGTCTGCGTACAGGCTGCCAGGGGTGCCCAGGAGGGCGTGGTGGCTGCCTCGCTCTGCCACTTTACCCTGGCAGAGAAAAGGAAGACGTCAAAATGAAGGTGCCGTTGAGTCCTGTAGTTAGCATATCTTCATGACCACACAACATGGACCACACTCTCTGCGGAGACTCGGCTCCCCCACCCCCACCTTAGTATCCCTGCCGCCTCCCCAACAACTGTTGCATTCCTCTCGCAAAAACACAACTCGCAGACACGTACGCACATCCACACACGACAAACACACATCCCTCCCACGCAGTCGAACACAAACGAAGGCACCCCCTCCCCCCACCTCCCATGAGCATGCAGAGGTGTTGGCATCGTCTTTAGTGCGCCCGAGATGAGCATGTGACTGCTTCCGCTCGTTATTTTAATGAGCACCCCAGGCGGTCCTCTGCTGGTGACACCAGCAAACGCCATGGCGACATCACACGCAAACATGCCTCCTCGCCACGACCCTCTGATCCCTGCCATCTGACTCTGGAAACGTGGAACGACACAGGCTCAACTCGCCGCAGTTCAAAGAAGGCTCTTCTCATTTTATCTAATCTGACTCCAGCACTTGTGGAAAATGTCACTTCACCCGTTGTATTTTACATTAACTCTTACTTTCCAGATAATAACGACTTCACTCGGTCTCTTTTGTGCTTTGCGGCGGCTCCAAGCCGTACAATTTCTCTATTCACCGACTATATCTCTGACGCAAAGAAAATATTCTCTGTTTGCTCAGTTTAAAAGACCCCTCCAGTGGCGTTTTTCATTTCCTAGAAGACTTAACCTGAGGGAAATAAGCAGTGCATACAATAACTGATCATTTCTGTTTCGCAGCTTCGGTGACAGTCTGACAGTCTTTAAAACACACATTCAATTCATTCAATTTGTATTCGTATAGTTGCCAAACCCCACGGCAGATTCAGACAGCCAGGAGTTCTGTCTAAAATCACGTCACATATAGCACACTTACATGTTGATACTCTTACTTGCGCTGGACATGAGTTTCGACAGACTAGCGTCTCAAATCGCACACTGTGGCTGTGCACTTACTGGAAATAACCGTAGCATTTGAATGCATCATTTTTGCAACATATTGGCAACTTTTTTGACACATTAAAAACACTAGTGGTGTCTGTCCAACAACAGTATGGTAAATGCTTTCGGGCGATTTTATGCAGCAGCTGCAGCTTCTTCAGCCACCGCAGTTTAAAAATACTTTAGGTCGGTGGATCCTCCCTTTCTGCTACGGAGCCACGATGGCGACCGTCGAGGGTGAAAAGCGTCCAGCATTTCATGTTTACTGCTTGACAATGTTAACGCACGCGAGAACTCAAAATAGTGAGTGTTAGTACATAAATACGTGATTCTAGGCGCAGCCAGGGTCTCGTATGTCACACGTGAAACCAATCCAGTCGAGTTGAGGGGTGGAGCCTTCCGTGTCATTGGTCCACAGGTGAACAGCAAGCAGCGATCAAGGCGGAGACTATTTGCATATTCATAGAGCCACGTAAAGGAGTAGAGTGACATTTAAGCCACGTTCAGGCATTAGGGAAATTTTTGCTTCAACAAAATTCTAAATGCGTAATTTTGATGAACAGAGATGAGTTGTTTGGATTTCATCAACAACAGCAGAGAGACTTTAAAACAATCAGGTTTGTGCCATTATGGCACGTCTAACCTCACCAGAAACACAACTGATCAAAACTGCATACACCCATTTGAATGGTGATCTCCGTTGAAAGACATGTTTAGTCCTGGATAAGGCCTCATCAGTGTCTGGGAAGCTGGCCCATACATTATTAGTCACCGAGACAAACAAGACACGCCATCTGACCAAAACAGCCAGTCGAGTCTGACTGCTTTAATGAGCCCTTATGGAGAAAATAATACATTCACTTCTACCAACAGTGTCCTGTTGTTGTTGAAGTTAATGAGAAAAGCTAAACAAAGCATGTTTTCCTCACGTACATTGAAGAAAACTAACTGAAAAATAAATAAATGAGTGCCAAAACCAGGGGCAACTTGCTAAATTCTTGCTGCTGGCAGATACAGTGCGCTGAAGGTTACGCAGAGTGCAGGTCATCGTCCTTCCCTTCAATGTGAAATCATCTAATTGGACTGGCAATTAACACAGGGCATGTTTATACTTGGTAACTCTCAACTGTCATGTAATTTGCTTTTCATGAAACTGACATTACAACTGAAAATGTTAATCAGGGAAGGTACAGGCTCAAGTAAAAAAAATAAGTGGATGAGGTCTTACCTCATTGAGCACTATAATCTCGTCTGCGTCTACGGTGGTGGAAAGCCTGTGGGCGATGAACACTGATGTCCTGTCCTTCACCATCTCCTTCATTGAACTCAGGATGTTCTGAACGCACACAAAGACAAATAACACATCATATCGTTAAGCTTTACAAGAGTATCCCCTAATCCAAAGTAAAATTTGCAGTTTGCAATAATGGGAGGCTGAATAAATAAGGGGGGGAAAAAAAAAAGTGCATGACTGACAGGATATATATGAAATGTACCCCCTCAGTCAACACAATGTTGCCCAGCAACATCCACCTTCATATGCTTCTCTTTCTACTGTTTACATATGTTAATTTAGAAACACCATCGCGATGAGAAGGAACAGAAAATCTCAATTAACAGCCACGTCTACTGCCCGACTCTTTTTCCAGAAGTTCAGAGAGGGCGTGCTGAACTTTCTCATTAAAAGTAACATTTACAAAGACTGTGTGATTTAAGCTGAGCTGGAGATTAAGTAGGAGAAAACAGTGGCAGGTGGCAAGGGAGAACATGGGGGTGGTGTGTGTGTGTGTGTGTGTGTGCGCGCGTGTGTGTGTGTGTGCGTGCGGAGGGGTGTGTGTGTGCGTGCGGAGGGGTGTGTATGTCACAGCAGGTATGTGACGCATGAGT
Source organism: Brachyistius frenatus (assembly GCF_029030835.1). Lineage (NCBI taxonomy): Eukaryota > Metazoa > Chordata > Actinopteri > Embiotocidae > Brachyistius > Brachyistius frenatus. The sequence continues at coordinate 4,742,147 of NW_027210621.1, forward strand.
GAGCTGAATTATTGTGTACCTACATCAGGTGACTGAGTGGGTGCTTGCAGTTAAATGTGTATGCAGACGCAATGAGGTGGAGGTGCAGCACAGAACGGGCATTTGTGGGTATGCCATGTATGTCAGTGTCTGTCACACGTCTTCGTGCGGTGTCAGGCCAACCTCTTCAGTGATGGAGTCGAGGGAAGATGTTGCTTCGTCATACAGAAGGATGGGTGGGTTCTTTAGTATTGCGCGGGCGATGGCGACGCGTTGCTTCTCTCCTCCTGAAATAAAACAACAGACGTCATAAATAGGAGGCTAAAGCCAAAAGGTGCGATATGCGAGGTTAGAGCAGGTCTCTTGTCTGGCCCTTCTCATCAGATAATTACCTCCTAACAGAGGGCTAACACTCAGACAACACCGATGCATCGGGCTTCAGTCTGGTAAAACAGACTTCCATTTAATTGTGAAGAAAAAGCAGCGGGACTCAAAGACTTCTCCCACTGTCGGCCTCGGCCTTTATTACATACGAGCTGTGCGCGGCCTCTTGAAAGCAAGCGGCATTCAGCGAGTGTAAACATTGCTGACAGTGGAGAACAGCAATGAAGGAAGTCAGGAGCGTCAGAGCCCAGACTGCCCCCTTCCCGGTGCCCCCCCCTCCTCCCCTAAACTCACTGGCAGCTGTCACGTACGGCAGCAGTGAAATTAATGAGAAGTTAGTCATGTCTTTATTTTGTCCGTTCTCTCGCTCACTCTGTCACTACACATAAGGAAATCTGTGCTGCCAGTAATTGCATCTTGAATGTTGAGTGAAACTGCTCGCACACACTGTGTGTCTACGTGGGCTAAATGAGTTGCAGAGTGATTCCAGGAACGTAATACTGCACATTCTGGTGTCAATCAAGTGAGGGTGACTTTGACTATAAGGCCACATTCAATCAAACAAGTTCATACAATAAACTGAACAAAACGATGAAATAATGATGGCGTGATCACAGGTTTGAGAAATATTTAAAATGCCATGTTTATGATTGCACTGTAATCTGGAGCCGTGCAAACTTGAATCGTCCAAGGGAGATCCTCGTGGCCTCTCGGTAAATCACGAGGATGTTCAGTCACAGTCCTTTTTTCCCAGACCGGTATTATTAGCAGGGTCAAATTCACAACATGAATATATGATTCTGGCCACATTGTATTGAGGATTGTTTGCACTCATTAAATCCTAATAGGCGTAGAGCTCGGGTTAATTTTGAAGCTACTGGAGCAGCCTTTATGTGACGCATGTTGCGCACCAAAACTAACAAAGCCGTGAACAACAGAACCCCTCCTCCCTATGTGCGTAAATTGCGACACCGTGTCAGTAAGCGGCCATTGGAGAATTTTGAATAAAGTTGCAGGCATTGTTATTGTACCGGCTTTAACACCTCCATATTGGCTGGCGTGGCTTCAACTGCTCGTGTCGGTTCATCTAGCTCTACAACCGCAGCCATTGTTGGAGCTACATTTCAAAACAAATACTTGACTTCACCATCATCACACTTAGCCACCCCCACTGATTGCTGATTGGTCCGCCCATCAGAGCTGTCGTAATTAAACAACAAAAAATGTAACACTCAATCGTCACGATCAATAATAATGACCATTCCTGCTTTAATAAGATACTGGGTGAGTCACAAGAAGAGGTCATTCATATAATTAAGTTCAATAGCTAAAAAAAAAAAAAAAAAATCTTATGTTCACATTATTTTATCATTTTACCATAAAGCAAAAATATAAAACAAAGAAAACGAAGAACCAGTCTTGCATCGCAGCATAACATCATTATGACTTCAATATATTCCCCTTCCTGAATTTCTATGTAGGAATTAAACTCTCTGTTTTGTTCAGTGTACCATCCAGGGGAAAAGACTAAACACACAGCTCTTTCACTTGCTTCTATAGAGAGATCCTATTTAAACAGTGGTGCAGCAAACCTGACAGCTTGAGGCCCCGCTCTCCAACCTGGGTGTCATAGCCATGGGGCATCCTGAGGATAGCGTCATGGATGCCTGCTAGACGCGCCACTTGGTACACCTCCTCTGGTGTGGCGTTGATGTTGCCGTACTGCATGTTGTAGAAGATGGTGTTGTGGAATAAAACAGCATCCTGTCAACAACACAGTAAAAAAAAAAAAAAAAAAAAAAGGGGGAAAATGAGGCTTCAGAGTGTTTTTCTTAATGGAGCAGAGACAGAAACGGAGCACTGCAGATACAAAGACAAGGATAAGAAGGAGAACGAGAAAGAATGCAAATGACAAAAATATGTTCATGTACCATCTGTTCAGATCAGCTCACTGCAGTGAAAACCTAACTGGAATCAGCTTATTTCTAATGCTACTGTTAACTATCCATGTTACATTGTTCTATGCTGCCCCCTTGTTGTGCATAATTACAAACTCTCAAATGTAATACATCTACTATTCAAACACAAGGGTACACATACATTTCATTCCAGATACAGAAAAAATATCTATGTGGTGTTGATAAAATTACTTCTTTTTTTTCTTGCTTGTTTTGGTTTATTTTTTTGTGTTGGAGTGTTTCAGACCTGAGGTACAACCCCCAAAACCTTCCTCAGGCTGTCAAGGCTGACGTCTCGGATATTCTGCCCCGCTATGTAGATGTTCCCCCGCTGGGGCTCAAAGAAGCGGAACAACAGCCGCACAATGGTGCTCTTCCTGCAACCAGACGTGGAACCAATCATTTGCATCATTCTGTCTGTGAGCTGCACCCCCACAGTCTACTGATGATATTTGACGATAAGACTCTCTGTACTTGTAAATGAGATGACACACACCTGGCTAAAGGTTTGACATTCAGTGTATTTCTCAGGTGACCTACCCTGATCCGCTGGTGCCAACTACAGCCACCTTCTTCCCAGCAGGCACTTCGAAGGACACTCCGTCTAAGACTTTCTGGCCCTCCAGGTATTCAAAGTAGACGTCCTCGAAGCGGATGGTGGCCTCCTGCGGTGCGATGGTTAATAGCGGGGCGAGATCCCTCTCCTTGAGCAAACCATCAGAGGGTTGAGACAAAATGGAAAGAGAAAAGACTGATACAGAGCAGCCACTGGAGAGAAGGCCCGACATGATGCAACGTTACTCCAACACCGTGTAAAGAGGCCTAATGCTGGAGCATGGAGCCTACACGGGCTGCATAAAGCAGAGACATTCACAGCAAATTTGAGAAGTCGTTTTAAAAGATCGTCTGAATCTTCACACGCTGCCCTTCATGGTGACTGAAGGATCAATAGGCGTAAAAACCTTGGGTACATACTGAGCTCAGCCGTAGACCTCGGATGCAGCAAAGGTCAGCAGGGAATAAAACACTGTCCTTAGCCTCAGAGTAAAAGCCTGTTCTGCTCTATTTCTACACGACCTAATAGCAACATAATCACCCACAATCCACCTGTCAATTAATACAAATAACGCACAGTCCATTAGTATAAACAGGTGATCATTTGACACCCCCCCTCCCCCCCAATGTGGAAAAAAGCCAAAATCTTTTTTTATTTTGGTATTTTGTGGCACAGTTTGAAGTGAGGGGGAGTTTTAAATAATTTTACATCTGCATAATAGGCCAACGTGTTCCACAAAAAAAAAGGGGAAAAAAAGCATTCAGATAGTAATGGCCTGCTGGGTAATGCCATACGACAGGGAATCACAATGGAGAGGAATATTACTGATGAGTTAAATAACAACTGGACAGATTCATTTCTCCTACTGTAATTACAGGCTGGAGATGGGAACGGCCTTCGTATTGTTCGGCAGCAGGCACACATTTGCACTTAAGTGCACTCTTCTGATGCAAGATGGGCTGTTGCGTTGTGTTAAAAAAAAAAGATAAATGCAATGAAATGTCCCACAAAAAATAATTGATAGCCATTACATTGAAGAAAATAAGAGGCTTATATGTTCTAAATCTCAAATGTTTGGGCAGTTTTTAGCTGTGAAGTTGAAGAGCATGATCCATTTTAAATAGCAACTTATTATTCCTGTGTCTTTTAAAAGGTCAGTTACTAGATAGAAAGTGCCACAAAAGCATATAAAGGGCAGTCAATGCTGGTTGGCACTACAACTGAATTAGTCATAGTTAATGAATTAGTCAATTGACAGATTTATTATTCAACAACTGATTTGATAATTATTTCACTCACTTTTCACAAAATACTGAAAAAGTTGTTATTTGCAGCTCTGGCTGGCACAGTAAACCACGGAGGCGCAACCGATAAACGCTGCACTGCAGATAAGAGTCCATTCAGAAGAAAGTGGCTTTTGTTAACAAAACCATGAAAGAAACGGAGGCAAAAATGAACCTTCAGCGGCAGTCGGCTACTCTGGGATTTCACCTTCACAGTCTCTCTGGAAAGTACCACCAGCTCATGTGACCACAGGGTGAAATAGACCAAAACAAAGCTTTCAAAGAACAAAACATAAACATTTCTGTCAATAATGATAGTCTAAAATGTATCTACAGGCACATCTGCACGAGTGCACCAACTTGAACAGAAAACCCTTTACTTAAGATCCTTTCCTTTATCTTCTCGAGTGCCCAGTCACTCTTCTGTTTCTCTCTCTTTTCACTATCGCTGATCATAATCAAACTTGGGACCCAAAACAACACTAAACAAGCAGCTTGAGATTCTATATTTGCATACTGATAAATTATTTAAAACACCGGAGTGAATTAAAAAATTAAGACTGCAATCGGTAAATGTTGGGAAACCGGTCCTTGTAAAAACAAAGGAAAGTGAATATTAGTCACAACCATGAATGCATTAATTAAACTGACCTCTGGTAACAAGCGTTAGAACCAATCACCAAGAAGAAGCCACCGCTTTGCTGGAATTTGTTATAATATCAACGAACAAGTTACATAAATGCAGCGAGTAGTCATGCACTACAAGTGGAAATAGATGAGGAGGCACCTGAGTCACACCAAGCACGTAATTACTGTTTGACTACAACCTATAATTTTTTACAGCACATGTGCAGTCATAAGAATAAACTCAGTCCCGTGTTAAAATCTTTTACCCCTTGCTCAATTACACACGCCGGGTAAAAGGCTTTATCACGTTTTGACTCTACTTTGACTTTTCAGATGTTAACTTTCGATTGTAAACTTCGTCTTCTATGATCCGTTTCACTAGAGGAAGGAAAAACTACCGCAGCAATGTGTTAGAAAGTGCGTGTCGGGCGGGACGAGTTACCTTGATCTTGGTGTCGACACTGAGCAGGGTGAAAAGCGTGTTCATGTCTATCAGCGCCTGCCTGGTCTCTCTGTACACCGTACCCAGGAAGTTGAGCGGGAGGGAGAGCTGGAAGAGCAGGCCATTTACCATCACCAGGTCTCCAACGGTCATCGTACCTACGTGATCCCCGCAGAACAACTTTAAGGGAAGCATGTAACCGAGCTCTATCGTATCACGTATTTATCTTTCGATGCAACAACGGAAAAAAATAACTGTCAAACCAATTGTTTTTCTTTCAAGTTGTGAGAGCAGACAAAGCATCTCCACCCCCTGTGATTTCATTTTCTGCATCAAGCCTATTTTATTTCCTATTCATGCCACTTTTTCATGTTTGCTGTGCTTTGTTCTCATTTGGTCCCCATTATCCCGTTCAGTCAGGGTTTTATTTGGCAGTTTCATGTGTCCATTGGATTTTGTTTTGAGGTTGTTGTTGGTGTTTTTTTGTTTTTTTTTAAAGCTTTCATATTTTTTCACCCATTTTTCTGTTGCTCCGAATCGTGGGCTGGAGGAGGTAAATTCAGACCTGGCATTTTTCACCTTTAGACTTAGATGCTGTTACATTTTGTCATTTATGTATTAAAAGAATGATTTCACAGAAGTTGTAATCCCCTCTGCACCTTCAACCTTAACCCACATTTACACATTAACCACCCAAAACTCCGGCCTCACTCACCTGCTGCGATGCCCTTGCTGGCCAGCAACATGATGCCGGTGAGGCCGACACTGAAGATGGCACTCTGGCCAAAGTTGAGCATGGCAAGCGTAGACGTGGTTTTTAAAGAGGATGACTCATAGATCTTCAGGAATCCATCATACCTTTCAGCCTCGTACTTCTCATTGTTGAAGTACTGCAGCCGAGAGGAGAGACGTGAAGAGAGACAGGAGAGGGGAGAGAGTTGAGCACAGGCCAGAGACACAATGAAAGGATTTACAAAGGGGAAGGAAGTACGAGTTGAGAGAGAAAGAGGGAGAGACACAAATATGGTTAAGGTTAAAGGTTACGGAAGCAGTGTCAGGCAGATGGACACTTTAGCGCAGCCTGCCTCAAGGCTGCATTTGTTCTCAGTGACCGCTCTGGGCATAGTCTGCATCTCAGTTGGCCTCTAAAGCTCTTTTTCATGTCTCCTGTCCTCATCTGCTCTCTGCAGATTTTAAAGGGCGATAGAACAAATCCAGAGTCTGCTTTGCTGAGCAGGCTGCGGATCTGAGCCGAGAATAGTAATCGAGGTAAAGCAATGGTTACAAATATTAGGCGATTATAAATGGAAGGAAAGCCTAAACGTCACTAAACAAGAATTACCGCAGAGTATTCATCACTGGCACTGTCATCACCCTCTGTATTTACATCTGTAGCAGCGTACAGAGACACCTGCATTACCAAGAGAGCACAGATAGCTCTAAAGTGTTACGCCACACAAGCAGCACTAATTCTGATTAAGACATACAGCTATAATTTACAGAAAAGCACCTCATGAATCAGCCACAAGCACATCTTTTAAATTCAGCACATAAAACGGCAGCATAATCATAACAACAGTCCTCCACAAAGTCTACTGCCAATTACTTAATATTGTTGCTCTGCTGCTATTTGTTTAGCTTGCAGTATTGTTTCTCTCCTCTGGTTAAGTGGGCGATTTGCTTCTGTAGCTAACGGCAGTGGGTCTGTGCAGTTACTGACTTGCCATTGATTTGCATATAAGGAAAGGCAGCGAATCAGTGAGCGAGAGAGAGAGAGAGAGAGAGAGAGAGAGAGAGAGAGAGAGAGAGAGAGAGAGAGAGAGAGAGAGAGAGAGAAGAAAGTAGCACATGGAGGACAAACCGAAGCAGTGCAAGGCACGGTGTTCAGGTTCTCATCCAGCCCTTTGTGAAAGTGGAACGGATTTCTGAGTGGGCGGAGATCTAATTACATATGCACACTCACAGCTCACAGTGATGCTAAATCCGGCCGCATTGACACAGATGACACAAAATAACAGAACAAAACGTTACGAAAAACAGGACGCAAAATAATACAGCAAAGAAAATAACATGGTAACTCAAAATATATCTGGAGCAACCAACAAAGCACCCAAAACTCAATGTCGATTATGTTTGCATGTGTACAAGAGTCTTAATACAGCAGAAGATGCAGATTGAAAATAAATACGACAGTGAGAAAAGTATGAAGAAATGTTTACACACCACATCACATCCGTCAGGCGTCTGTGATACACACACTCATCCATGAACCACCCGCGCCCTCAGCTGACATTTCTATTCAAAATAAAGCCTCCATTGGCAGACACCTTTCAGCTCTAAACTATAATTGAAACACAATTTGGGTCACTGACAAAAGTCCTGAGTGTCCAGTGAGAAATGTCTCATTGTTTGTAGCGAGTCGAGTGACATTTCCACAAATGGGTGGACAATTTCACAGAGAGAAGAAGAGCATCGCAGACAATGGGAGGAACAGAGACACAAAGAAATATGATAAAAGTAAAAATACACAAAATTGTGTTTATAAATGTGCTGGGGCCAAAAAGATTAGTCAATTATTCAATTGACAGAAAATGAACCAACTATTTTTATATTCATTTTTCATGCAAAAAAATAAAAATAATAATTCCACTTCCATCTTCTCAACTGTGATAATTTGCATCGTTTTGGCAATTCATGTTTTTCAGTAGTCTATGACCATTTACAGATAAACATTATTAGCTGAAATGGAAATCACGACTAGTAGTATAGAGTAAAAGTCTTAGGTCAATACGTATAATTTATCAGAATAGTTATTGCTGCATGATCTCACGGTTGAAGGCTGACAACAGTTATTCAAGTATCACTAGAAAACAACTGAAATTTATGTTCAACCATTTGAGTTAAATTATTTTTCACAAATGTTTAAGGAAAGATCCCACGATTCTTTTGGGAATAACAGAATTGTTATCTGTGACTGTGAGAACTGTGACCCACAATATCTTACAGAGCTTTTCATCACAATACAACTACACTGTATGGAGAGACATACAATAGTATTGTATCGTTGGTATGTCCTCACTGATTTTCTTTTTAAGGGAAACAATTTGACTGATCAGTTCAATTAACACAATCTAAGACGTACCAAACAAGACAGACAGGGAGCAGTTAAATATCCAAGCGCCATGGAAGAGGATTATTTATAGTTAAGCTACTTATTCATTAACCATAATAACAATCATAAAACATAGAGCATGTCAATAATTGAAATTTTCCTAAAACACCGAATCCCTTCATAACAAGGTCTATGATCTTACTTTGGTGTGACACTCCTCTATAATAAATTGGACAAATACAATAACAGTAAAAATTGGCTGTCAACCAAAAACTTCACTGCTCTCAAAGACATTTAAAATGATTTAAAATTTTACAAATTAAAAGACAAATTGTGAAAGTAGTGATCATGCCAGAAACCCCATCAAAGTAGGAATGACGCGGTAGGAGGTGTTGAAAGAGGAGCCGCTGGCGTGTGCGTGTGTGTGCTTGCGTGTGTGTGCGTGTGTGTGTGTGATTGGAACTTACCTTAACAGTCTCATAGTTCAGCAGCGAGTCAATAGCTGCATTGCCTGCTTCATTGTCTGCTCTGTTCATTTCTATCCGGAAGCGAGTCCTGCGTGCAGAGACACGTGCACGATCAGAGAAGCACTATATGTTAATACATATTTCTGTCTAACCTTCACAACACGCAGGCACAGAAAAAGTCCAGAAATCCTAATTCCTACCTCCACTGAGTGATGAGAATCGTGAAAAGGGTATATGTTGATAAGGTGCCCAAGGCCACTGCTGCAAACTGTCCACCACACTTGTAATACTGCAAAAGAGAAAAGCACAGTAAGAACAAGCTGTAACTCAACAGCTTTGTGATAAAAGGTCACCAGAGCACCGCACTCCAATGGTGGCATCACACAGTACTTTGAGCGGGGACTGTTTTTGACCATTCCACTATGAAATTAAGTGTTACAAATGGACGGGAAACTACAAGAAGTAATCGTGCTAATGCTTTAGCTATTTGGGCAATGAAGTCTGCCCTCATTACAGGCAATCTAACATTATGGTCCAGAGTGGAGTAATATCATGAAGCTATAGATGAGTCGTTCTTTCCGTGGTGGCCAGGGAGGGGGGCATCTGTTTAGGGCATATGCGGCAGGAAGACATTAAGCTCCTACAAAGCTTTGGGATTCATCACTGACACTAATGGACTCTCTGTTCCCATCAAAAGTTCACGGGGATTCATATTCCATTTCGAATGTAAATGAGACAATATCACCGAAATTAATTTCCGCACAATCTGCTGTGAAGAGTGTCAAGGTGAAGTTTAGTGTCCTGAACTAACATTAAGGACTGAAACAGCAAAAGCAACAAAGAACAAAAGCTGGTTGTTTCTGGTAGTATGCTACAATAACAAACCTTGGGATTACCATAATCTGTGTCTCAATTTAACCTTGGGACTCACCAAAATGGCCCCTACGAGTCCCATCTCAAAGACTGTGGGTCCTAGATTGAAGATGATTGCACTGAGGACAAAGGAAATGCCCCGGGTGCCGCGGTCAATGGCTTTGGACAGTGCCCCTGTCTGGCGGCTGAGATGGAATCCCAGATCCAGATTGTGCAAGTGGAGAAAGACGTTCTTGGCAATGCGACGGATGGAGCTCTGGGCCACCTTGCCGAACACAGTGTTCCTCAGCTCGTTGAAGAGGGCTGCACAAGCCCGTGAGGCACCATCTGGGATAGCGGCGGAGACAGAGAGTTTAGGACACCTGCTGTGAAAAAGCAGGGTGGTTTTAGCAGCAGGGCTATCAAATGAGAATTTATTGTCATCTTAAAACACAGAAGACTGCTATGAAGCAGCAAAACAAGACTCTGACCCATACTTTTCCCATCCTATTAGAGGCATATTGAGGCAGTTGACGTTAGACAGGTTTGAGGTTCATTGACTGCTCTGAAGCGAAGGCTTGCATGAGGCAGCAGGACAGGTCTTTCACATCATCTCTGGTCTGCAAGCTCTGCAGTACTACAGCAGCAGCCTCCCCTCTGTAATTACAGAGCAGGATGCTGTCTGACGCCTCACTAGTATGGCGGGCCAGCACACTGCAGACTGAAGGGAGGGAGGGTATCTGAGTGTACAAGTGTGTGTGACAAGGGAGTAGACTACATGCGTGAGCAGAATAATAGAGGAGGGAGAGGAGGTTTTAACAAGAGTGTGATGGAAAGATGTGAGTGCGGGTTGTCAATGAACAGGCTTAATTTCACCACCGATGAGTGTAGACTTTCTCTGAGGGGTGAAGCAGCGATTCAGCCTTTCTTTAAGGTCTTCTTATTAAAGCTTAATTCGGGAGGTTTTTTTTTTTTAAAGACCATACTTGACATGCAGCAAAACCAAAGTAGTTCAGTTCAATAAAATCTCCAACCTAATATCAAAATTTCAAATTTCTTGATCTCGCACACTGCTCATAAATTGTTATAAAAGCAGATGGCTAGCATGACTGTTGCAAATTGATATTAGCCTGTGTTTGAATGACACACGGTCATCCTGTGGCGATATCACCGAGTTGTGTGAATACATGACTCGTCTGCTGAGACCAAAGACAGGGTAATAATCGTTCTGTCTGCCTGTCTTCATGGGGCTGTAATGTGGCGTTAAATAGGAATGCTCGTGTAATGAACAATGTGTCCACATCTGACAAGGTAGGATGAGCACTGTGCAACCTTTTCAGCCAAATTACACTGCAGGCTCCAAATACCAGGTCCCAGAAGTAGCAAACAAGGAAGCAAATAAATGTACACGATTCCTTTCTTTAAGAGCATCAACTACATTCTTCCTTATCATCCTAATTCATCTTGTCTGTAGTTCTGATTATGTCGTCCCCTTATTGAACATGTAGCGTTAGTGCTCATTCAAATACAGTAAGTGGCTACAGGGCACGTGTACATTGCATCCAAGCTAATCCGAGTCAAGACCAAAGGGACTTTGGGGTGTGCCATGGGTACACAATATTTATTTATTTTATATTGCTTTTCATCAGCAGCTCAGAGAAAAGCAACTCTAATAAGGAAGGAACTTGACATTCACATCTCGCCTCTGATTCCTTTTGTTCTCACAGGCCCATTTGGACAAAGACGAGAAAAAAAGTGAGGTGCTCAAGGAATGATGTGAAAGAAACATCCCTGAGCCCCGAACAATGCTAAAAACATAAACAGCCACTTTCAAAGGACATCTGCAATTTCTTCTCCAGTGCTTTAGAAATGCAGCCACCTCTGTTTGACTTGGGAGCACACAAGTGTCATACTGAATAGTCATCAGTAGTCACAAGAGGGTCGTGAAGATTAAAAGCAGTAAACTCAGACGCAGAAAGAAGCTCATAATGTAAACAATTTGAGGGAGAAGCAGAGGTTGCGGAGCAGCATTGATATGAATGTGGTGAGAAAGGTCAGACGGTAGATAATAGGCAGTCCCATAGTCCCCTCTGATGAGCACGGCACCTGCCAGTGCAATACAAGTCTGGGACTTACAGCCAATCAGCACAGCCGTTGCCATGGTAGCCACAGTGCTTGGCGCGTCATTCAGGTTCAGCATGTGTCCCGACATCTGGTTAAGCTCGTCCACTGCATACTTAAACATGAAGGGCACCGTCACATTGGTGATCTGGGAAGGCAGAGAGGGAGGGAGGAAACATGCAGAGAGGGGGAGAAAAAAAAAAAAAAAAAAAAGAGTGTGGAAACAGTTTCAAATAGCCTATTACTCAGACATATGCTCGACATAGTCCAGTGCCATTCTTCTCGTCCTCTGTGGTGCCCCTCTATGCATGCACACCCCACGTGCCTGAAAAGTGGATTTCCCTTGTTCCTAACATTACCCATTGAGATGCATTCAAGGATGTGCATGTATCGTATGCAGTGTGTGCACGTATATGAATTCTTCTCGACTGGCTGTGATGGTGCTGGTGAGGAGGCTGCTGCTTCCTGCTAATGGAATTGAAATGGTTATTAGGGCTAATTAAAAGCACAGGGACAGCTGTGTGACTCAGGCTGGGCAGTCCGCTGCACATTAGGACTGAGAACACGGCGTCATACTGCAAAGCATTTTCATTTGAAACCCATTTCATTTGAGCCTCTCAACCCCTAACACTGGGGACGGTTACTCTTTGTTCCTTCACTCCCGTCGGATACAGAATGATATCATTTTAATACAATAGTAACAACAATTGTGAAAAATTAAGAATATAAAATAAAACCATGTCAACCATAGTGTAAAAGGAGACCTTATAATGCACCGTTTTTGCACTGCAAAACCTTCATCTCCAGGGCTCTTGCTTTATACACTTGGGTATTATAATCAGACAATAGAAGTCCTCCGAGTTCCTCAAGGAAAAACAATATCTGCCACTTTGCTACCAAGACAACAGAACATGACACAAAAATAGCCCGAGCCTATTATCACAGGGCCAAAACATGTCTTCAATTTTACCACAAATACATGATAAGGTTTGATGTGCTCTTTTAATCCATTAACGGCCAACACTGGAGATGAAATCGACACTATGTCAATCTGTACCTGGCAATAAGCCATCCCATAATAGAGATGCTCTGTCAAGCAGCAGAGAAAAGGCTGCAGGCTACGAAGAATTAGCCTTGAGCTTATAGTAAGACATACAGACTGGCACACAGACACAGAGGGCTTTGTTTGAGGCCAACAAAAACAAGCGCTTGTCTATAATCATTTACTTGAAATGAAAATGTCACTGATAAAGTGGCTCGCAGAGGTGGGATGCACTGTAACCACATAATTATTCAGTTGATTTAAAAATTGCATCCACACTGCCGGTGGTTTAGGTTCAAATAGGCAAGCTGGTGAAACCGAGGTGAACTTCAACCAAGCAGTAAAATAGGGGGAGAAGATTAGATTGCATTTGCGTGTTCTCTCCTCTTTAGCACACACTAGAGGGAGCCATGCTGAGTGGCAGCAGGACGTGTGCATTTAGGAGCTGTGAATTTGTGATTGTTTTCCAGGGTGTAAATTAGAGACCATCAACAAAGGAAGAGGAAATAGATCAAGCACTGATTAATGCATGCAATTAATTCTTTAAAAAACAAAACAACACTATCTGTTTTAAATGCACAATTTTTTTTTAGTTTTATATGGGTTCTTTACTAAGTGCAATCACCTATTGTGAGTCCTCATGTGGTTTGAGCACAGGGTGGTCAAAGCAGAGAGATTATTTAATTAAGCATTGATACATTTCAATTATTATTTTCACAACTAGACCAGTGCTTTGATGTGTTTTGGTATTGGCTTTTAACCAACACTTTGACAACACAATCGTAGGTAATATTCAAAATCATTAACTTCTCAAGGTTTACAAGCTGAAGTATGCACTTTATAAAAGTAGTGATTAGAGGCAAATTTAAACAAGAAGGGCACCATCACACTGGTGATGTGGGAAGGCAGAGAGGAAGGGGGAGGGGGGTATGCAGAGAGGAGAGTGGAAACGGGTTTCAAATCGCCTATTAGACAGACATATGCTGACATAATCCAATGCCATTTTTCTAGTCCTCTGTGGTGCCTCTATATGTCGATGCACATCCCACATGCTCAGAAAGTGCACAGAAAGTGTATTTCCCTTGCTCCTTACGTTACCCATTCCCCGTTCAGGCATTGCTTGAATTGGATGCCTCCACGTAAGTACAGTCATAGAGAAACAATGTGCCAAAAATGGCTATAAACTAATGAAATGTCCAACCCTGTGGATTTCTCTGGCTACTCTTTTCAATTGCTTTTGAGGCAACAGAAGACCAAAAGACATTTTATGAGCGGTGATTATAAATCCATTCATACAGAAATAGGGATGCGCGGTTGCAAAATGTATTTACTATATTTATTTTCTTGTCATTTAGGAAAAGGTCAGTTTAAAAGTCACGCTTTGAAAAAATAAAGCTGACTTCCAGTTTCACACTGACTGCTACCACAGCAGTCAGTGTGAAACTGGAAGTCAGTCGGTGTAACTACCTCAAACGTACCGTCCACAAGCCATTTTTATGCAAATGAAAAGCATAAGCTATTAAATATTCAAAATGATAATATAAACTGTGTAACTGCAAAATGAGGCATTAACCTCTTATATTTTTTCAGATTTCCATATTTGCTTGTTGCCTTGCAGGCTCAGTTTTCCATAAAAACAAATACTGTGGGTGATGAACGCAATGTGGTGTTCTCAGCTATTGGACTTCAGAGCATCTTAGCAGAGCACAGACACATCACATGACCAAGCTTTTCATATCGGTCCTGTCTTCCAACAGCAGTGCCAAACAACAACGATGTGCTGCTGACAAATAATAAAAGCAGACATGATGTTTACCGAAGCTAGTAGTGCCCCATTTTGCTGTGAAACAGGTTTTAAACTAAAGCAGTGACTCTGCAATCTTCTCTGAACGTGAACTCTTGGTTTGTGTTTAGAAAATGTGTCATGCCTTTTCAAACTTCTTGGGATTCCTGACATTGTGTCAGACAACGTATGAACTTCGATTGTCTTCTGACACTAAAGTATCTTGATTCTTGGGGGTCAGCTGTACATTGTGTTTGCAGGCAAGAATGACTCTGCAACTGTGAGAATGGATGCTGATTGAAGACCGATGAGGGGGTGTTTTGTAAGTTACCACAAAGGTAATGGTGACCAACAGTGAATCAGATTTCATACCGGCAGCACCGTGTACAATCAGCTGAGTTTATTTTGTCAAAGCATCTTGCTTCAGTCTTTTAGCTTGATCAAGTTGTATCTGTAAATATCTGGGTCCCAGTGTAATCAAAGAGGGCATTAGCTGTTGTAAGAAACTTTTACCTTAGAGTGGAGGATATTAACAAAAAATAATAAGACTAAAGTATAGTGAGGACAAAAATGAAGCAGGGACTGGAGCTTATTCCTCAATGACAAACAGATAACAATATCTTCATTTGGGAGGTCAAATCTAATTTAAAAAGACCAAATTAAGTGACAAACAAAAACAAATGAGTACATAAGAAAGATGTCATGAAATTGAATAAACTTGACTTTGTAAACTTACCTTGGCTCCAGCGAGCAGGCCCAAAGAGATAGCAACACGGGCCCGCAGGTCTGGTCTATCCTTTGGCCAGACGTAAGACAGCATTGCAGACAGAATCTTGGCTGAATTCACCTCCGTTAACTGTGCAGAAGAAACAACAACAAAGTTTCTTATTAGATTACAGTACAGCGTTTTTATAAAATCAGTCTTTCTTTTGAAACACAGATCATACGTGTAAAATGGTATTTACCATTTTCTTAACTTTCTAACCTGCCTTATGTTTGCCAGTGTTTGCTACTAACATCAATTTTGCAGTTAGTGTGACAATCACAATAACCTAAAGATTTCTCTCTGGGCAGACACATGGAACATCAAATGTCAACGGGACTCCCCTGGGAGATCTGGCTGCAGCAACGACAGCAGATTCTCCAGGTGGACTTGAGGAACCAGTCTGACACTACAAGTCCCAGGAGACACCTGGGCTGTCATCCCAGCTGAGGCTGAGAGTCCACTGGTGCCAACATGGCTGTTTACCCACGCTCCAACACACATCTGCCACAGGGACTCTCCGCAGGCCAAAGAATATGCAATAATTCCTCTAATCCACTCAATATGGTGGCACCATGTTACAGCACGGCTGCATGGCAGCAGTTCCAAGCAAATTACAGTGAAAGTGTGCCCAACACCTGCCTTTAATCAAATACAATCAAGCAATGTGTAACGCTGTGATGGGGGGGATTAACATTAACACTTTAATGCACCCTGTTTCCATCTGAGAGGTGGATGTTGATATGGTGGAGTCCTTTAAACACCTAGGAGGGTACATGGATAATAAATTGGACTGGACAAGCAATACTCAACACAACTACAAGAAGGGCGTGAGCCGACATTACTTTCTTAGAAGGCCCAGGTCATTTATTGAATCAAGAACAACACTGAATTGATTGATTGGCAGTAGACTGTACTATTTTATCTGGTCGATGGAGGCAGGGTCTGTTCTGGAGACCAAACTGGGCGCACTGAAGGGGGTGACTGAGAGGACAATACAGTCCAAACTTCTGGACATCTTGGACAACCCGACTTGCCCACTATGTCATTCTATGGACAGCAACAGAAGCACTTGATTCAGAATGTACATATTGTAGATGTAAGTAATATATTAAGATAGTTCCTCAAACACTCAAAGTGATGTTTTTTATGACAACACTTGGTCATGTTTTTTTGAAAATATGTTAAACCACAAATGCTGCATATATCCCTGTTCATGTTGTTGTATTTTAGTGTTTTTTTTAATGTTTTGATTGTAAAATGCATTTTAGTGTTCTGTCACAGAAATTTTCCCCAGGAGGATAATTATAGTGCATTTTTATCTGTCTATCTACCTATCTCCTGATAAACATAAAAAACTTTCAGGCCTAACAACATTATTTGTTAAAGTCTATCTTAGCCAAAACTCTTCTGTGTTGTAGATTAAAGGCTCTTCAACTTATATAAAAAATGTTGACATGTATATATCATTTTGTCTACAATTAACAAGTACAACAAAATAGTTTTGATAGCAAAGTCTCTTGTTAGAGAAAAAAGAAAAAAAGCCGTGCAGACACTGTTCATGTGACAGCGCAGAGATTACTGTTGTAGTGCTTAAAGGATTCATTTAAGTAATTAGTCAAGGGTTTCTAAAACTTTTGGCCTAAGCCCAATTTTTACAACAGAACATTTTGTAGACATGTGACAGCAAGTAGACATGAGTGAGAAATTAATTTGTACCGAATTTAAAAGAGCATGGAGGAGGAAATAAAATATTAAATAAATATAGCTGCCTTAAAAATCTTATACAACAACATTGACACATAAAACAACCCCGTGGCTGGATCAAACTGAAATGATACGCAAAGAAACGAGGAAAGACAACAGCTTTTAGCTTTGGTTGATTTAAGGAAACCAGTTTGTCAGTGTTTTTGAAAATGATAAACCGAAAGATGAATAATAAATTTTTTTTTTTTTTTTTTTAAATCAATACTGACATTAACCACTGGTTGCAGCCAGACTCCAACGCATTTTATAAGTTCAAATGTGTTATTTATCTGATGTGCATATGCAAAACAAAAACTCATTGAGTACTGACAAGGTCCTGTGCTCACCACATTTTTCGGATCTGCACTTAGACTTCCTCCTGCGTGTCCGTGCCAACATGTCCGTTTGTCTGTCACCTGCAAATGCTGGAAACATCATCAGAATAATGTTGTTATTCTATGTTGGATTTTACTAACAGACACAGATTCACGATTATTTCTCAAACCCACTCACTTTTGCCGCCTCCAAAATCTGCCGACTGTTTTCGCTCCCGTGTGTGCTCCATGTTGCTGCTCGTAGGTGTGGATGGGAACTTAACTGAAACACATGAGGAAGCATATTTGATTGCCGTTTTTCTTTTCTAAATTCAGAAACACTGAAAATACAAAAACAGAAGCAAAACAAACAAACAGAGGTAAAATCATCTGTAAATACATGTAATCCTAACAGAAACAAACAAGCAAATAATATTATCTTCCCTGGATGTATTTACCAAAATGCTCACAGTTTAAAGTCACCAGTCTGAGTTCAAAGGTCATAGAAGGGTTGGAGGTGTGCTGAGCAAACACAAGAAGAAGCTGGTTAAACTGCAGGACGCGTTGAAGAAGCTTCCATAGATGTTTAAAAAGCTGCGTTTTTCAGAATCGACTTTAAACAACATGATATTAGTTGAAGCAATAAAAATTCTGAATCTTTTAGCGATTGTGAAATCGTGTTCACAAATTTGAGAACTACAGAAACTGAAACTCAATTTAAGTTCAGTCACGGGTTATAAAGTAGGTGCAGCTGCTAGATAAATACATAATATACTGACCTTAAAACTTAATAAAATCTCCTCTTATCTGTGACAATTTAGCACACTGTAAAAAGATAGTGAAAACAAACATCTGGGATGAGCTTACAATTGATCTTACTTAGACCAGTGGCATACAAATACTTCACACATTAACTGAGAGTGTGATCATTGGTTTGTAATCCATTTTGAGTTCGTGATGCCTAACTTTTAACCTCTAGAAAATGCAGAGTTGGAGGCTTATGAAGTATAAGTCGAGCGAAGACTGCTGCTGTGAGCTTCACTGACATGGATGGAGAGCTGGAGGGAAAATAATGGAAACACCGATAAAAGCTTTCAAATAAAATCGGGACCCCCAAAATGGCCATAAAACATAAAACACCACACCAAAACATTGTAGACAACACATGTCACCTTCATATGACTGCATCGGTGAGGGCAAGATGTACTTCACAAACAAGATGTCCATAAACAGTTAACCAGCATGGGGTCAAGTAATCAACAACAGTCTGTTTACACGAGTTATCACTCGTATCAGCAGGTCAGTCAGGTCTTATCTAAACTTGACAGTCGGGACGAGAGAGACAACACGTGACCGAGACCTCCGACAGGCTGCAAGCTCGACTGCTATTGTTAAGATAACAAGACTTTGTACAGTAATTCGTTCACAAAACTAAACGGAAAAGGCACAACTACTGTCACCATTCACCGTAGATGTTAAATGACGTAACGCCACTGTTGACACAGGTGACCGGACCGACTAGTGAAGTAAACCAATGTTCAAGTTAGCCAATTAGCTGCCTGCCGTTCAACGAAACCTTAAGACAGCTGGTTGAAAATAAGTCGTACGTGTCCATGAGGGTGACCAGTCTGTCAAACAAATGACAAAGAAACCGTCCAAATCACCTGAACCTAGTTAGCTTCCCTGGAAGTTAGTTAACAACTCTTCCCATCTCTGTCCTTGCTGTCGCACCAAAAGCGGCGTCCTCTTCGACCAGCCGCCTCGACACTCACCACATAAACGCGTTTACGATCCGTCCCGTTTTCAACGCGACTTTTATTCCAAACACGATACGAGCTCGTCTGCCGAATGAGAAGCGCTAATTTCCGTCTTTGAAAGTGAAAGCCGCATTTCAGCGGTGCCAACATCGGCGCCATGTTGACGAAGAAGGACCGCGGTTAGTCAACACGCCGGCTACGTCACATCCGGGCCTTGGACGACGTCGTCAGCGTCAGAGCGAGCGCGCACCAAAAAAAACGAGAAAAAAAAAAAGTCTGCTATCCGCTACGATTTTTTTTTTAAATTTTTTTTTTTTTTTTTTAGGAAATAACAGTCGTTAAATTGACTTCAACACGACGTGGTAGAGTACCGACACGTTTATGAATGCGGTCCGGACGGGGCGGTCTCCATGCGGTAGCTGCGTAAGCCGTGAAAACGGGAGTTGAAGCTACAGGAAGAAAAACACGTTGCCTCCTTCGTCGGGTAGCAGCAGGTAACTGTCGCCCGGTCAGGAGACGCTAAACCGGCTTCAGCTCAAAGCCTTTCTGCCCTCGTTCTCAGGATGCCATGCCACAATCAGCAGCTCAACAATGTCAACAGCGGTCAAGAGCACCCGATGAAGCAAGTACGGTTTGCAAAAGCAGCAGCAGCAGCAGCAGCGCTGCAGTCCTGTCCAACTCTGAGCCTCAGCCCGTCAGCCAGGACGACCTGGGACCGCAGCTCAAGCTGCTTCCTCTCAACGACCAGATCCGTGAATTACAGACAATAATCAGAGACAAGTGAGTCTGACAACACCGTAAAAAAAAAAACACACCAAAAAAAAATCAAGTTATTTGTACCTCCAGTTCAAGACGAAACTCTAGGTGCTATTATGAAATATTTTAACTGTGTTTACAGTCTTTACAGGACAATATAATTAGTAGATAAATGTGATGGCCAAGAAGAAAATAATATATATTTAATTTGAATGAAATCACGTAAAGTCAAGGGACATTGGGTATTGAAGGGTTAAATTCAGTTTCTTAGTCGCTGACGTAATAATTTCAATGACACAATTTTACAACGACATCAAGAACAATATGATTTATAATTTTGTACTGGGACCAAAAGAATATCTGTGTGAACTAAAGATGCAACAATTAGTCATTTATTGTAGTGGCTGATTGACACAAAACTAATCCCCAATTATTTTGATAATCAATGGATTGTTTTAAGTATTTTTTTTTAATAAAAAAAATGCTCACATTTTAACTTCTTAAATTTGAACGTTTTCACGTTCCTGTTGTCCTCCATAATTATGAAGCGAATATTGTTTGGACAGAACGAGACCCGTCGGCCTGAACACTGGGCTCTGGGAAACACTGGTTAAAAACGTTTTGCCAGTTTTTGCCATTTTGATCAAGAAAATTATTGACAGACTAATCGTTAGTGAATATAACTGTTATTTGCAGCCCCATGTTACCCAATACCATCCAAAATAAGGGATAACCCCTATCAGCTCCACACAATCATGTTCAGATTTTAATCTGAAGGAGAAATAAGATCACCAGTAACCACCAATAACCACGTTTAATCTAATAAAGCTCATGTTTATATTTCCAGGACAACCAGCAGAGGAGATTTTGTGTTTTGTGCAGACCGACTGGTAAGATCATGATACACTTACCACATGCTGTAACTGTGTGTATGTGTACGTTTAAAATGCGTATCCCTTTTTTGCTCAATGACAGATCAGATTAGTAGTTGAAGAGGGCTTGAATCAGCTCCCCTATTCAGAGTGTACTGTGACCACACCAACAGGTGAGTCTCTCTCCAACAACAAAGAGAGTAAAAAAAAAAAAAAAAGGACTTGAGTTCCCATTCGTCACTGTTTTACCTCCAGCGTGATATATGATGGAGTGGGCTTGTTCAGAACTACGTTTGTGACTGCTGCTGCTTCATTCTCCCCTCAGGGTACAAGTATGACGGTGTCAAGTTTGAAAGAGGCAACTGTGGAGTCAGCATTATGAGGAGCGGTGAGTTAAAGCTGCTGTAGCATACCTACCAAATTAGAGTCTTTCCTGTCTAAGGACATGCAAACGATGTACTCATGCTGTACATACTGTTCTTCACTTATTCATCAGGTTATAATAACCTTTTGTTTAGGAGCACCCAGTTCTTTTCTCCCCGTAAAACTGAAAACAATGAATTCTCCAATAGATCCACATCATGTGAGGTGTTTGAGACGGATACCTTTCTGCACTGGTCTCTGAATGCATCTCAGTCAGCAGAACACGCACAGTTCACTTTGTATTCAGAGAAAATCTGAATTTATTGTCCTTGAATGACTATCAGGAATGTTGGTCATGTTGTCTACTTGCCAGTCAGATTTGCAAGAGTAAAATGAACAAATTCAGCCAATTTGATGATTTTTATGATGATGAGACACACATGGGCTCCTTTGTGTCTCATCAGGAGCGCGATAGTTGACACATATCACATGAAGTGCTATTGGAAATCCCCACTGATGGAGAAAACACCACCCCCAAAATACAAATTTAACCTTTTCGACCCTGTTCTGTTCTGTGTCCTCCCACAGGTGAGGCCATGGAGCAGGGTCTCCGCGATTGCTGCCGCTCCATCCGCATTGGCAAGATCCTCATCCAGAGTGATGAAGAGACACAGAAAGCCAAGGTCTACTATGCCAAGTTCCCCCCAGATGTGTATAGAAGAAAAGTGCTGCTCATGTACCCCATTCTTAGTAAGTAGCAGAGCCCAGTTTATCCTCCTAGTAACTCTAGTTTACCTCCTGCAGTGGCACATACATGTGAAGAGGTGTCCAAGTTTTGTGCAAATGCAAATCCAATTTTATGTATTTATTCATTTTGAGAAATCTCCCTTGAGTTGACCTTCACCACCAAGTCTGCATTACCACATCATACAGGCCCATTCACACTGCTCTGATAATTATAGCCCTCATGGGGGAAATTATACACTGCCTGGGAGATAGCCACCAGGCTGCTGAATAGCATAATAAGGGCCAACAAAAATAGTAGCTTAATAGCCCTTGTTTCCCAACCAAGCAGCATTTTTCTGTTCTCAGTTTTTTGAAAAAATGCCTTGGTGGCCGAGCTTGGTTGAAGGTATGTTGTACTGTGTCAGAATGATGGAACATATGGTTTCATTAAGGCATGCTAACAGGGGGAGAAATTAAAGCTTGTCAAGAGCCCAGACTCATGAGCAGATCAGTCATCGGGCAACTGTTCCCTTTTGAGACTCTTGCATAATGCAGCAGCTATATACATTTTATAAATGAAATTTTAAATGAACACATATTGTTTAATTTCTGTAAATGACATGACATTGTAAACAGGTGAACGTGAGGCAAACACGTAACCTTACATTTTCTGTATGTGTGCAGGTACGGGGAACACTGTGATTGAGGCGGTGAGGGTGCTGATCGAACACGGAGTCCAGCCCAAACACATCATCCTGCTCAGCCTCTTCTCCACACCTCACGGTAAACCAGCCAACTGCAGCTTACCACCCATTTACTTTTGTTTACCTAACAGATCAAACACTCAGTCCTGAATCTGCTGTCATTGTCTTCATATAACACGCTGCTGGTATATTACAAACACAAGGCTTTTCTACCACTAATGACGACTGGCTTTAGAAAATGGGGTTGCACTTGGTTAAAGCCCATTTTTAAGGGTTTAAATATAATATTGGAATTTATTGGTTAATTTGTGGTCATATAATCTAGTTTTCGCTCCATTACCTATTGGCCAGATTGCCATGACATTGAATATAAATACTGATGGTTTCCCAGAGAAGGATTTCTAATGATTTTAAACCCCTTAACCTTTTTTTTCTAGTGAATCTGTCAGGTGAAAGATTCCACTTAAACAAATGTGAAGGGCATGATACATTTACTACTCTGAAGTGGATAAAGTATTTTTAAAACACTTGCATTGCAGTGTTAAAATGTTTTTAATGTTATTATGTTAAAATGGCAGCAGAATCACCCCACTGTCTGTTACCAGTGTCTATAAAGCTGCTCTCAGTGTTGTTGTTTTTTTATAATGACAGTGTATCTATTGACAATGTTAAAAAATTTGATGGCCACAGCAGACCGTTGCTTTCATCAAAAAAAGCACTTAAAACCCACTGTGCACTACCGGCTCAGCACCAAACGACAGACGGATGAAGTAGCAACACCAGACTAGCTGCTAAACATAGTGGAGCAGAAAGAGAAATTTCCCTCAGGGGATAGTAGAGACAAAAAAACAGCTTCCAAATAAATGATGATGCTGTTCTGTAACAGCCGGTCGTGAAGGAAAGCCACCGCTTGGTAAAAGGTTTGCCATAACATCTTGTCAATATGACAGTATGTTGTGTTTAGAGCTGCAATGATCGGTCAATGAATCAACAAGTTGATTGACAGAAAAATAATGGTCAACTATTTTGATAATCAACTAATTAACCATTTTGAGTCATTTAAAAAAAAAAAAAAAAACATTCTCTGATTCCAGCTTCTTAAATGTGAATATTTTCAGGTTCCTTCAGTCCTCCACGATAATAAACTGAATATTGTTGGTCAGGACAAAACAAGACACTTTCGGCTTTGGAAAACACCGATCGACATTTTCACCAGTTTCTGACATTTTCAAGACCAAACAATTAATCCATTAATCAATAAATATCCAATAGATAAATCAATAATGAAAATCAATGAAAATAATCATTAGTTGCAGCCCCAGTTGTGTTCTCAAGTTTTTTTCTGAAGCCCGAGACTATCCGTGTCTTGTCACAACTCAGCTGTGCTTAGGCTCGCCACAGAGAGAGCAGCTGAGGCTGGCAGGAGTTCAGTCGTTCCTTCTGGACATTTGTCATCCAGTCATGAATTTCCTGGCAATCTTGCATCAGAAAATAATTTAGATAGTCAAGTTGCTGCGGCTGTGTTTACCGACTCCTAACAATCACGCCAAGGCATTAGGATGCCTTTAAAAACGTAACCTGATGTTTACGTCTCTTCCAGGAGCTAAATCTATAATCCAGGAGTTCCCCGATATAACCATCTTGACAACAGAGGTTCACCCGGTGGCTCCGACACATTTCGGACAGAGGTACTTCGGCACCGACTAAACTGAAGACAACCTGAGGAACATGATCTGCAAATTGCTTTGGGTATCTTTTTGCTATACTATGTCTTGTTTCTCATGTTCTCCTTGTTGTGCCAAACACTGCAACTTAATTACAAAGTTCTGATACCGATACAAAATTATAAAAATTTTGTATTTATTATGTTTTTGCGGTGTATGCTTATGCTGTTGAAAGAAAATGACTCGACCATATAAAGAGTTCAACTTGGATCATTTTATTTTGCATGTTACAACAACTGATGGATCAATAAAGAATTTATATTTGTTTACAGACAGAACAGCAAATGAAACTGGATTGGGATTTTTGGTAGTTCTCGGGTGATGAAAGAGGGAAGCGCCACAATCACATAATGCAAACAAACCGTTCAAAAGGGACCATATTACTCCAGCGATATTTAACTCTGGTCTGCCAACTGGGTGTAATTTCTCATCGTCTCATGCTATAAATGTCCTATTTGATAAAAACACATCGCTTCAATTAATGGATCAAAATATACAGACACTGCCAGCAGCAGGTGTGAATTAACTTAATAGACAGGGAAAAAAAGCAGAACATTATAACAATAAATAGACACGAGATGACATGAAACACTCGATCTTTCCTAACGTTTCTATACAAGCTTTCAAACACCAAATCGGATCTCGGATAAAAACATACAGATTTAATTGATAAATAAACGGAAGCCTTTCTCAGACAAGAGTAGCATTCAATTTGGCTTACCCAACATAGAAAAACAGATCTAATGAATCAATTTAAAGTGTCAAGCTCAAACGGCATCAAGGCTCGATAAAGTCTCAACATTTTACTCGTACTGATAAATAGGCAAACTCGATTACAGAAATGATTTTCAACTAAGAACGCCGGCTAAATACAACAAACAGTCTCGATGAGGAGGATCTGTTTCATTGGTATTAAAAAAATTTAAAATACGTAAACACGGGTAAAAGAAAAAAAAAATCAGAACATCATATTACAGAAGACCATTGCCCTGCACCAACCAGTGGATGAGGATCAGTCAAGTGTATACATGTACCGTTATATGAATACTTAAAAAGATCAAAGATGGAAACAGACATAGAAGCACCCATGTCCTCGCCTGTGCATGATTTTGTGCCGATGATAAAAGCTGCTTTCACTTCACTTGCATCATCCTGCATCCACACTTCAGTGTAATCTCACTAGGGATGGCTGATATGACGGAAAACAAGATCGTGATAATTGTTTAAAAAAAATGTCTATCACGGTATGTCTCATACGCTCTCCTCAGACTTAAAGTAATCATCTCAAAGATTTTCATTTAAATAAATGTCTGTCGCTATCTATCGCCGTATCAGGTAACCCCAATGATAATCGAGGCTGTGGCCCACGGATGACAGCCCTTCAATTAGCAGTATTGTGAAGTGAACGAGCTGGGTGTCTGTGGAGACACTTCTGGGGTATTGCGCAAGTGGCGCAATAGTTGTTCTGCCAGAGAGGGTAGGCGGAGCGAAACGACGCAACAGACTGGTTCTTCAAATCCCTCATCAACTGCCACCTGACTGACGCCACACAGGTGACTCTGTCCCAGAAAAGTTGGAAAAACACAGCTGCAGTTACTGCTTGTCGCCACAGGTGCCGCCAAAGAGGGCAAAACACATCTTTGAGACTAACTTTAAAAAAAATCAAACGGATAACTGCATTTTTTTTAAAAGCAGCAATGCAGCCAACAGCATTTAAGTCATGATATACAATATATTCAACACATGACTACTCTGAAAAATTATAAACATTATATTAAGTGTGCCATAATATTCAGGAGTTAAATGTAACTCAAGTTTAATCTATTTTGTTTGCATTGTTAATGCCATTGTAACTGCAACAGGGACGCTAACATAGTCTATAAAAGCATTATATGATAGGTTCTTCCATAAATATGTGCCTAAAATATTGGCACACTGTACTCACAAGCAGGAGGATACATTCTCAGGAGAAACTGATTCCCACAACAGAGGAATAGTTGCATTAATAAGGCGCAGATAAAGTCAGGTATTATTATATGCTAATGATCATTGAGAAAAATAAAGTTAAATCTTATGTTAAATATGCTGCAAACCCCAAAATGGTAAGAGCTCAAACAACTGACCCACTCCAAGAGACCTCTGGAGCGTTATGGGTGTGGGGTCGCTTTAGATACCACCCTGTGAAGGCCAAGCTCAGAGGTGCAACACTGTAAACTCAGCTCTGAAACAGAGGCATACAAAAATAGCACAGTGCCAGACAGAAGCTTCCTAATTCCCCAAGTATCAGTAACAAACCCACTGGGACCGGTGCCTTCAACACAATCAACAACTACAGGCAAATACAGTACATTTTCTGTGGTACATAACAGTTGCCTTTTTGTAAGTGAGGTAATGTTCGACTCTTTTTTTTTTCTTTTTTCTTCTTCTTCCAAATAACACTGATGCTATTGTTTATCCATCCAGACAGAGGAGAGGTGATGCTGCCGCTGGTCATCCAATCAGTTCCTTTTTTCATCATTATGTAAAACAGCAGGGGGAAATTGGCAATGACAGTCCAAATGCAGGTTTTAATCCACTCGTTTGGCCCCCTTCAGCATGTCCGAACATCCACATGATTTGGAATGCATTTACCTTGTGGTACAGTGTGTGTGTGATTTAGGTCCTCATATCCTGTACCAGTGTAAATTATTCCTCCATCTCTATGGTAACAGATGGATCTTGGTCTCCAACTGGAATGAGAGAAAAGACATTTCGGCATGCTAATGCATCATGTTTTTTTGTGGTTTTGTTGTAGCTGATGCAGGTCATGGTTAACGGTGTGTTTCATATGACCACCAGGTGGTGGCAGAATATTACGGTTGCAATCCAAACACAGCAGCAGTTACACAGGCCGAGACTGATGCCTCCAGGTCATTGAAACTGAACTAATGTTGTATAAATCTGTTGTGGTTTGATGTGATTGCTGTAGCAGAGAAAGTGCACAATAATAAGCCTTTTTAATCCAAAGCGGCAAAGTGTGTTCTTCCTCCAACTGCGTATGCTGAATGGGAGAGGGGGACTTTCATCAGGTATTGGTTTGTTTTGTTTAATGTTTTGATGCACAAAATTTTTTTGCAATATTTTCGGACAATTTTTGCGGATTGCCAGAACCGATATAAGCATTTATTGTTCCACCTAATTGCAGAGAACAATGAATCTCCTGCAGTGGAATTACCTTATTACTATGCCTACTGTTAATGTGATGGCCCATTGACAGATGCTTTTTATGATTTACACATTGACTGGGCAAAATAAGAACTCTACTTAAATCTATTAATTTGTTATGTAAAACATTGCCAATATTTATTTTCCATGTACCATTTTCTTTTCAAAATAACTGGCGGATCCTTCCTACTTAACCAGGCTTGGATGAGGCCCTCCCTGTAACAATCATTACAAACAGCAAATTTGCAATCCCTTTCAACCACTTAAAAAAGTGTTAATTAAATTTTTTTTTTAAATTTTTAAAAATCACACTGCAGACATATTGTTGCACCCTCTGTCACACTGCATGCACACCCTCACACCAGGGATATCGCCTCAAGCATATAGGCATCATTAAAGTGTCATTTTATCTTCCTGCTATATCACCAGAGATGTTTATTTCATACTGATTTCAATATGTAATTTGAATGCCTTTGCTGGCTAATACCAATAACGTGCAGATGTTTACGTGTATCCCTGGTTTGAATACAAACCTTCCAAGTCATGAAGTAGAACATTTATGAGTTTTGGGATGATGTATTGCATGCATGCATTGTATTGATGCGTTTCCAGGTCCCTGATGGTAATTTCGTCGGTCATAGAAATGAAATTACCTGCAACTGAAGCTTTCAGAAATATTTTGCTATCAACCAAGGCATTAAAACAAGTGAGTAGAATTGGGATTACTCTCAACCAATAAAAGACATAACTTTCAGAGGAATCCACCAAACACAGACAGCTTATAGGACACAGGCGCTCATGTATCTGTTCATTTGTGTGCAGAGGGTAAAACATTTTTTAGAGAGTAGAGTTTAAAGTCAGCAGCTGCCTGCATGAATTTGGCTCTGATTTTATTTTGTTTGGCATTTACAGCCTTACCACAGGAAACTGCAAAGCAATTTGCAAGGTGAAAATTACCTCCCAATACACAGTAATTACCCACATAAAAGATTTTGGGTAAAGAACTACACACATTTTGTTTTTGAAGATGCTTTCAATGGACTGTTTTCACACCATGAGAGACAATAATTCCAGAAGGAAAAAGTTTGGATTTCTTATGCCATAAATCTTATCTACAGGAGTTTACAGCCAAGAACCACACTTCTTAGGTCCTATATATTTTGGTGAAACGCCACAACTCTCTTTAGACTCTGATAATGAGACATATTGACCCAGTTTATCGGGTGATCTTTATCACAACACAAAGATTCGTCTAATTTAACTTGAATGTCAAATATATTTTAGTTGTAAGATTGAAAAACCTTTGTGTTCTGGATACTAAAGACAGTGTGTGTAAGTATAAATAAGATAAAAATTGAATTAAACTCACCCAAGCTTCCTTCCTCAGACCCATCATCTGACTCATCCCACATGTCCTCATTCGCCAATAAGGGGTTCTGGGATTCAGAACTCCGATCCTTCAAGGGAAAGTAGTGGCCGTTCCCTTGGCTGACAGATACGACATACAAAAGGAGAGTCAAGACTATGACCAAAAGGTCCAACCATTGAGCCAACTCAACATTTTATTTATTAGCTCCAACACTTCTACCTGTAAAATCACAACTTCATATTGTCTATCCAATCAACTATCCCTTATGTTTTGAATATTCAGTTTACTATTTTAATTATCAAATACTGCAATTTATTTTTTTTACCTTGGCTCTGTAATTTTATTGTCTGTCTGTTGCAAATAAAAAAAAATTATAGGACAACAACTCAAGTGTACAGGTTCACAATTGCCATCCGTTAATTATGCATCTAACCTGCTGTCTCCTGAAAGTAAACTCACCTTGTAAAGACAGGGATGAACCACAGTCTCCTGTCCTCTCCAAATACCTGCTGCAGGTTTCTGCGTATACCGACATTAAAGCCATTTCTGTCTGGTCCACTGACAAAAGCTGGAGCCGAGAAGGCCTCTGGGAAAGGAAAAAGACCTGTATGTAAGAACATGTCTTCACGCTTCACTTCTCCATGCCTATTTCTGTAAACAACCTGAATTCATGACCCAAAGAAAGACCAAATAGATCCTCCATTTATGACATTAGTGGTAAATATAGGGAATCTAAGAAGTTTTCCGATAAATATGTAAACCCTCACCTAAGGTGGACCTGTTCTTGGCCACCAACCAACAGTGGTAGCCAAAGAGGAACATGAGACTGACGAAGAACATGAGTGCCACAAACATGAGGAAGAGGACATGGAACTTTGCGGGCCCATTTGGCAAATCCCCCTGAAAGAGAGAAACAGGAGAACTAGAAACTTGAGAAAAAAAACAGGTGGCTTTAAAAAGCCATAACCAAAGACAGTAGGCCCTGTTCTCTGTTGTTTTGAAAAAGGAAATAGTGACTGAAACTCACATTATCAAATGTTTAACATGACACTCACCACCCAGAACTTGAGGAAATACTGAAACACTGTTGCTGCGATGAATACGCAGTACAACATCGAGTAGGAGAGGAAAAGAAGGAAAAACTTGTAGTTGGAATAACCAACACAGTTATTCACCCTAAAAGAGAAAGAAACTCTGGGGTCAGAAAAAAAATGATAACAGGAGTTCATTAACATTGACATGTAGGCTAACTTACAACTTACCAGGGACAGTGATGGTCCATCTTCAAGACACACCTATAAAAGGAAAACAAAGTTGTTGTTTTTCTCCATTATTTAGAGAGTATGGCAGCTATGTTAAAGCATTAAATACCTTAATACTATTCCTCAAATCATAAAACTTCCAACTTTTATTACAGCCTTCTTAACATGTTCTCTGGCTACCTGCCGATTCCTTTTGCTAATCCACAGCACTGATTGATCATCAAGATATCGTTTCTAGGAGATAGCAGGCCAACAAAGCAACATCCTCTAATTATCGCCAACAAATATCTCCTTGCC
Source organism: Brachyistius frenatus (assembly GCF_029030835.1). Lineage (NCBI taxonomy): Eukaryota > Metazoa > Chordata > Actinopteri > Embiotocidae > Brachyistius > Brachyistius frenatus. The sequence continues at coordinate 4,772,610 of NW_027210621.1, forward strand.
TACGGCGACCTCTCTAGATGAATGGATTGGGGAGGAAAGGCTGGCTTACGTTTCACAAACCGAGCAGTGGTGACAGCGGTCGGGCTTCAGTACCTGGCAGCGGTCGCAGAACCTGATAGCTGGAGACAAGAGGATGACCAGTTGAGGGAACGACATTCGAGCTGAGCGTGCCCTTCACATCCTTCCTGCAGCCTAGAACTTATTCTCAGCAATCAGCACTAATGAAAGAGATACATGGGCCGATTGCGCTGGACGGCGACGCTCGAGATCGCACACGAAGCTGCCATTGCCCTAACCTACTTGCTCTCACCACACACAGATTATGTGCGAGATGACGGACGGCGGCTATCGTACCTGCCTCGTGGGTTTGACATGCGTGTGACAGGAAAACTTACCTCCGGACTGAGCGCGGGTGAAAATGGGCAGTTTCTTTGCGATATCAACCAGGATTTGTTTCTGAGCATCTGGCCTCTCCTCCATCTCGTATCTTTGCTTGTCTGAGTAGGAAAGCTGAAACTAAAACACACCAGATTTGTTTTTGTTTTTCCAAACAACAGATATGAATATATGATACAAAAAAAAAACACACAAAAAAAGAATATTGTTTTATATTCAGGCTTTCATCTTCCAGCGCTTAGGCTACCTTCTTGCAAGGTGTCGCAGCAGGGGTAAATATGGACTTCCAGTAAGTCCAGGAGAACATCACAAAGCACACATGAAATACCAGTAGATATGCCACTGCAAGCACAAAATATACAAAATAATATCACAACAATGATATACAAAACAACCGTGACATGAACTTAGCAAAAAAAAAATAAAAAAAAATTAAATTAGAGGGTAATTTACCTTTTTCCATTGTATTGGTGAGTGTAACTGTTAAAACAAGAACATGGCATTAAAAAAAAACACAAGCTGGATGCCAGAAACAGGAAACAATGGAGCGACTGGTTTCTACTAACACGTCCAATAGAGGAACATTATTTACACGACGAGCCAGATTGTCAGGTTGGAGGTTTAGCAGGGAGCAACAACGGTGCAATAGTTACATGAAACCGGAGTTAATGCTGACAATATCAAATTAAAAATCATGTTCACCAAATAAAAGCCTACACCCGAAACCACTTCCGCCTAGTTTGCTAGCTCCTGCTCGGTCTATCACGATATTTGTTGTCAACACCGCTGTGCGGTAATCAGTGGTGAAACGCTGCAAATCACAACAAACCAAGCCAGCTGGTCATACTTACAGACACACAGCTCAAAGACGTAGGCGTAGTACGACCACAGCACGACGGCGGTAATAATAAGAACAGGTATCCAGGAGAAAACCCTTTGACAGCATCTCAAACCTCTGGAGAGAGCCATATTCCATCTGCCTTCCGCGCTCCTCTGCGCTCGACTACCATTCCTGGGATTTATGCATCCGTGACATCGGGGAGCGATTCGCTGCACTGTAGTGCCCAGACCCGTGTTTTTAGTCTTTTATTTATTTATTTTACATCGGTAACGAACTCGTTACTTTTACTGCTTGAATATGATTTATAATCTTATAAAATAAGCTAATAGGTGCTGCGTCACAGGTTAATGGCAAATTCCTGTGAACCCGTCACAGGTAGGTTTTGTTTATAGACACTGTACACTGGCAATACATTTATTAAGAATTAAAAAAAAAAAAAAACAGTACAGTTTAACCTTACATCATCTTTTCTGGATTTCATTAAAAATGTATTTGAAATGTACAAAAAAAAACGCATTGTAATTCATATAACAAAAAGAAGATCATCAATAGGCAAAATTAGCTCTTCTGGTTGACATGACACTCGGAAAAGTGTAAAAAACACAATTTAATGATGGAAGAATTCTATGGGATCAAAATAGGGGCACAAAGATGTTGTGCTCGTGACATGATGTTCACAAATAATTTCACAGTCCGCACTTTTATTTCACGATTCCTTGTGCACCTAAAAAAAAAAAAAAAAGCATGCTTGTATCTTAATGTGTAAGCTTGTAAAAGAAAACTCTTCTCACAAATTTTAATCTGTGAATGTGTGAAACTGTTTTGTAGCTGCAAACATTTTTTGTGCACACAGATATAATTTACACATGTGCAAAATGTTCTGATTGGCCAGACAGCGGGCACCGTGCTGATTGGCTGGACAGCTCCGGCGTAAAAACGGAGTCCAAATTCGTCCGCGTTGTTGTAGCTCCTGTCTGTAACTTCAGTGTCATACTTGAAGGTGGAAAAAGTATGTGTCCGTAACTTCAGGGTCACACACAAAAATAGGAAATGTGTGTGTCCCTCTTCAAGACTTTGTACAGGCACAAAAACATTTTGCACGTGTAAATGATATTTGTGTGCACAAAATTTGTTTGCACATAGACAAACGTGTTTACAGCTGCAAAACGTTTTCACACATTCACAGGTTTGAATTTGTGAGAAAAGTTATCTATTGCATTCAGATACAAGCATGCAATTTGTTTTTACGTGCAGACGAAACGTGAAATACAAGTGCAGACTGTGAAATTATTTGTGAACATCATTTCACAAGCACAAAATCTTTATGACCCTCATTTGATCCCATAGAATTACATTGTATTTGCTTTGGTTTCAAGGCACCTTCATTGTGTCTGTTGTCCAAAAAAAAAAGAAAAAGGTAAATTTTTCAAGAAGCAATCAAAGCAAAGGTCTTAACAAGCGAAAGCACAAAGTACCAAGCTTCACAAGACAAAAGTCACGACAAAAAGATAATTGCAATGTACTAATCTACATTCTGTATGGTGGTGCCATCACGTAGTGTTTAACTTTTCCCTTCAGCAGACAAATTCCACCTTGGAAGTTTATTCTACGCCATGGCACCCGCACACCGAAAAGGCACTTCACCCACCATCTCCAACAGATTTGGGACTGAGAAAAACTGAGGATGAGCAGGACTGAGGAGGACTGTTTCAACATTTTTGCCTTTATTAGAAAGTGAAGAGTCGAGAGCTGGCAAGAAATGAGGGGAAAGAGATGTGGGATGACAAGCAGCAGGTCCCCCGCTGGACCTCACCTGAGGAATCATTAACATGAAACACTATTTTTTTCCAATTAAGAGTTTTTGTTTATTGCTGTAAGCTTAATTCGTTTGGCACACAACAGCTGTAGTTTTGTCAAAATAACTGCAGGCCACACACATGCAAACAAGAAATCACCTAATTGTTTTTGTGACCTCCCAAGAGCAAAACTGCATCAGCATTGTTTGAAGGTAAGCGGTGAATGCTGCTGTAGTTGATTAGCTTTTAACATAAAGAATAGTGTTCACCCTCTCCACAAAACAACGCGCAGTCAATTACATCATCCCGAGCTGTTTCTCATTAATGTAATAATTTTGTACTTTTTTTTATATAATTGTGTGTGTGTGTGTGTGTGTGTGTGTGTGTGTGTGTGTGTGTGTGTGTGTGTGTGTGTGTGTGTGTGTGTGTGTGTGTGTGTGTGTGTGTGTGATGGTAAAATGATGTCATACAATGAAGCCACCTGAAACACAATGGGAGTAAATCCTGGTCTTTACTGTTATCCGTTTTCTGTGTGTTAACGTTTTTCACGTGTGACTTGAAGTCTTTTCTCATCGTGTCAAATTGATATACAATAAAGTAAAGCTAAACTTTAACAAAGAGACAGCACTAAAGGCATGTAAAATGGTAGGAATAAGCAGCAGCAAAGATGAATTATAAAATGCTTTCGGTTTTTCCTTCCACATAATGTTGGAAGACAGAATATGCCCAAGCATATTGTACTGGAGAGAAATGCATGGCAGACTAGTTCAGCTTGTACTAGCTGCTTCAGCTCCTCTTTTTTCCTCAGTGAGAGGCCATTTGGTCAGAGAGTGGATCTCTGCCCAACACTATGATGCGGAAGTTGTAGGTGTTTAATGCATCTGCTCGTCACAGATGAGGTAAAACAGATTGTGCCTCCATGGTGTCCGGTTCAGCCCCATGACCACCAACCTTTTCACTACTTTGTTTATCCTGTTGGTCCGTCCTGTGGTGACCCTGATCTCCCTTTACGGCAGCGCTAATGATGATCAAGGAACAATTGATGGCTGTTCCACTGAAAAGCCTGTGACGCATTAAGAAACACAGTTTGTTGTGTTTTCTTGTGTTCAATGCCTGTGTCTTATCATTTTATTTGAGGAACAGGAGTGTGGTGTCTCCAGCTGCTCCCTCTGGAAGGTGTCTTGCCCTGTTGAAAACTTACTCGCAGCATCTCAATTGTACTTTTACCGATGATTCTTCTTTCACTATATTAAATACTTTTCTTGCAATCTTGCAATCACCTCAAAATACAAGGGAAATGTATACAGATTTATGAATGCAGTTGTGAGAGTGAATAGGACAGTGGGTAAGACTGCTCTGGATCCAGACAAACTGCTTTTGCGTACATTTTATTCCCCTGATGGCTTGTTACGCTACTTTTAAAGACATGGACATTTTTTTTTTTTTTTTTTAATGTTTTCAAAAGATTTAGACATTTTGTAACCAAAATCAACACCACGTGCACTTTGCGGGAGTGCCCAATAGGAGGCAATGTGAGACTGTTTTAAAACCAACGTAGCCTTGCTGCTACAGACGCAATCTGAGCAGCTCCCAGCACACCGTTTACTGATTGCACTTTACAGAATCTCACATTTGTATGAAGTCAAATGTTAGTTTAATGTGAACTCATTAAAGCTGCGTACATCCTGCTTTGCAACTTTTGATATCCGCATCAAAGGAGATCGAGTCCCTATAATGAAGGAGTGTGAACATCAAGGTATCCAATTATACTAGTAATTAGACTTGTTTGAACGTAGACTTGTGTTTTTGTGGCTCAGTCATCTTTGTGAAATAAAAAAAGAGAGAAAGAGCGAGAGAGAAAGCCCTGCAGAAATACACTGAGGTTATGCCGGGAAGAACAAGTTCATTGATGTTACTATAAGCACTGATCTCTGTTTATGAGTGTGCGACTCTTATCTTTAATATACCCCCTCCCCTTCCTCCTCCTTCATCCCTACAGAGAGATGCTGCTTTAACCACATACTCCTTTTGTTCTCAAGATTTATGACATGTCGTCATTCTCTTACGTGGCCGCCCGGCACAATGCGTAACAACCAGTGTAATTTTCTCCCCATTACTGAATGCTGTGAAACTTTTCATCGTGTCATGGGACCCCAGGGTTAGTGGGGCATTTAAGCGTGGACTTTAAACAGCCCAGCAGGACTGTTGATCGCAGGGCTGCGTAGAGTGGCTTTGTGTGCTTCACAGTACCACCTGCTTTCCCTCCTTTTACGTAATGCAGACTCCCTCTCTGCAGGGCCTTGTGGGACAGGGGTGTGAGGTGAGCTGCACCCACCACTGACCTCCACTCTTCCATCACACATGTTCTCCCTTCTCCTTTCTTGAGGCCTACTCCTTTTCGCTAATATCTACTCCCACTTCAACACATCCGTCCTTCGCTGGCTCTCCATCCAACTCCTGCTCCCTCCGCCACCCCGCCTTCCTCTCTCTTCAGGCAACAGTGTCGGCAGCCGGGTGATGACAGCTCCTCTCTCATTCAACCGCTCACTGGAGGCAGGGAGCGGCCATCCATCCATCAGCACGGCAGCAAACCCCTCCACTACAAAGTCATTGTGACTAGCAAAATAGTAACGGCCTTTTAATCAAAACATTTACCCCTGTGTAAAACTAAAACACAAACAGCTCATATCAGCAGGTCGAGGCAGACTCCTCGTCTCGGAGATGTGTGCGAGCAGATCGTGTTGGAAGTGCATTCCTTGCCGCCCTGGTGGTAGTCTACATAAACAGACAGTAGGGGCTGGACGACAGTCCGTTTTTGGGGAGAAGTCGTGCGTGGCTGCAGAAAAGTGTGAAAGGACCACGGATTACAATGAGCCACCATGCCGGCCTGTTAACCGGCGAGAGGAGCACAATGGCCGACACAATCCGGTGTTATTCGAGTCTGCTCTTGAGCTGCTGCTCGCTGTTATGCCTTGAAGATGAAGTGGCACTTAGAGTGTGCATTTCATTTGACCCCGGAGACTCTCATGTCATGCAGTTGAGCTCCGCAGTCACGGCTGATTCAGGGAATGCTGATGATGCTAAGCACTTGGGAGGGTGATTCATTTGGGAGGTGTGTGTTTCCATGTGTGTGTGTGTGTGTGTGTGTGTGTGTGTGTGTGTGTGTGTGTGTGTGTGTGTGTGTGTGTGTGTGTGTGTGTGTGTGTGTGTGTGTGTTTGGGAGCAGCAGGGCTTGTGCATGTGCGTGTATGAGGAAGAGGAATGGTGGTGGTGTTTGCCTTGTCTGTTTGCAGACTTTATGTCTGCCTCTGTTTTTTTGCAACACCACAGGATGATGCAGTACGGAGTTTGATAGGATTTCCATTTCATTCCCTGCATGCTTGTGCGTCTGGACGGGGGAATTCATCCTGCGTGCATCCGCTTGAAGCCAATGTGGAGCACATATTGGAAAGTCTGCATTCATCTCAACATATTGTCATTGGTGTGCGTCCAGGTGATCAAAGAGTAGCTGTTTTGAGCTGCCCGCATTTAGACAAAAGGTATGTGTGCAAAAATCAGACATGAGCACAGGAGTAATTAGAGAGACAGACCAGTGCAAGAAAACAGCTATGACTTCACAGAACATGGTCACGCACGTCATTTGCAATTTAGCTTAACACAACGCAGAAAAGGACTTAATTCATTCTAACGCTAACCTATTAACACCAATGCACTGCAGTGAGAAATGTCTAAAAACTTGTTTTGATGAATTATGCATGTATGAATTAGTCAGGTTGGAATCAAGGAGAATAATGCATGTCACTTCTGCATTTTTACATCATACAGCCAAATGTTCGGACTCTGAGGACGACTGCAGAGCGTCAAGGCCTGGTTCTCACCCCACTGATGGACACAGTGGACTTCAGACGTCTGGAAAGCGGTTGAGCTGGTGTGACATCACCAAACGGCACTCCGCGGAGCAGGAGAAGCCCTGAAACGAGACTATATTTCTGCCTAGCCTCTGCTCATATTCACTCTTAACAGCAGAACAAACAATGACAGGGCAGGGAGGAATTGCAGACACCTCACCCAGCATGTGTGAAAATAAATCTGCTCAAGGGTGGAGACCTGTGTGTCTTCAACAATCATGGAAATTTCAGTGGCCACGCCACGAAGGAGGACTACATCTGTTTTAATAAAAGCATTTCATTACACAGAGTGCCTGTCATGCGCTCGTGGGCAAATTCTGTGTTTCCTTGAAGACTGTTCATTGCCTTGATGGCAAAAGGACTTATACTGAAAATGTATTTCATCGGTATCATTGTTCTTGATCTCTGTGCTTGTCATCAGACAGATTAATTGCCTTTTTCCAGGTGATCAAGTAACACATCGTGTTTAACCACACGATAATATTTGGGGAAGAACATCAAAGGGGAATTGTAGCAGCTTTGTCGCTTTCAAGAGCCTTTATGAAAGCTGAAACACTGTCTGTCTCCGTCTGAACTACACCACATCTTCGCCACTGAAAATGCCTCATGGAAAGTCTGATTGGGAGATAACCCTTTTCTCCTCAGAGATAGTGAGAACAAAAGGCAATCCTCTTACATAGGCTCGTTTTCATCACTTCAGGTTGACTTCCCATGAATACAATTGATTGTAGCAATATGTGTTATTTGGCCGAGTGAAAAGAAAGTGGTTGTTAAGTGCCACCGGTGAGATACAAACAGAGAGAAGACAGAGTAGTGCACTGGACACAGAGGGCAGCTGGAAAGTCTATCATCTCTCAGGGTTAGATGCTGATTGCTTTGTATTGTATGCTCGCCTCCAGTGTCCCCCAAGGGTGCTTATATTGTGACAGTGGAGTCTTTCCATGAAACACAGTCACAACACACACAATACCATGTACAAGGAAAATGTACTGATGGGCACCCCATCCCCCCACCCCCCTGATGTTTTGTACTGGTTGTGTCAAACTCTGAGCAACCAGTAGAACTAGAACACAAATATGTGAGCGCTCTTTTTTTCCCCACACTGCCTCAGAAAACAGATTACTCACTGATGGTGCAGCGGGGAATAGACTGAGGTAGACAGTGGAAGGCCTCATTGGGTTCTGATGATCCAGTCCTACTGACGCAACTACGTCAGGTTCACATGGGACCAAATCAGTCTTCCTTCACCATTGGTGTCCGTCAGTCAGCCTCATAAATAAACACTGCTCTGCCTGTATACACACACAGAATGACCTCTATAAATCAGTCAGTCGCTCTCAGGATTAATGATATGGAACTATTTGAGCATACTTAAACTTTAAAGACTTCTTGCCATCTGTATGAAAGGCAGTAAAGAAAAATCCTGGTGGCACTTCGCAATAATCAAAAATGGTATTTATTTCTTTTTTTACCTATCCTACAATTGGGTCCCCTGTTTCCCCGTGTTGCAGAGTTTGCACTCACCTGAGGCCCTGGTTTGCAAGAGGACAGAGTTGAACTCGAGTATCAGCAGTCCAGATGTGCACAACTCTATCAGAGCCAGATCATGCAAAGAACTGAGCTCTGACAGAGCAGTAATGTGGCATAAAGAAAACCTGGGTGACAACAGCTCATCTGTCTCCTGCAACAGCAGTGTGCAGTAATTTATGAGCACCCCATCTGAACCATACACAAATGAATGCTTTCCAAGATTACAGGCTCATAAATATTCTGATGAAGACCTTGAGTGAAGAGGTGACCCCATCTATGAATTTACATTTCAAAAGTTGCAAAAGCCCTTTAATGGCCTCTTCTTTTCTCTCTACTCTGAAAATTTGAATTTGGGTTTGACTGTTTTACCAGCCCTGCATGGAAAGGGTCTGGAGTTATCATCCTGTAGGATATTCCAGAGCAGGTACTTAAGGGAATCTGTTTCCATGCTCCAATTTAACACACAGGGGCAGAGAGGCAGACTGGGGGATAAATAGAACGGAGAGATGAATGTGGGAGGGAGAGCGATGGAGAAAAGGACTCGATGGCTGAGGAGTAGCAGACAGCAGGGTAAACAAAGCAAAGGTAAAGGAGATTAGGAAGATACATGAATGTGGGGGTGCTGACAAAGAAAGATCCAGGTACAAGGAGAAAATCAAAAGCATATGGAGGTGGAAAGGGGCTTATTGATTCAGTAATGCAGTCAAGAGCTCCCAGCACAGTGAGAAGGCAGCCAAAGGTGGCACAGTTACCAAGTTGTAAACGACATTAAGTAATCTCAACCTTTGCGTTTAAAGCCTCCTCATGTAGGCACTAACGTATTTCATGCTCCGGGTTACCAAAACAAACGGGGTGACCGTGTTGTGTTCTGTTTTGTGAGGAATGTAACAGATGCAGTCTGGAGCCGCGGGGGGTTTGGTTAGTAGTCATAGCACATGTTGTTGACCTTGTCTGCACCCCCAAGAAACCTGGACCGGTCGCTGTATCTGATATGTACATGCCTTTGAAGTGCAGACAGACAGACAGACAGGCGAGCACACAAACAGGGCACATGTGCCATTTCAAGTCGCTGCCTGTGCCAGCAGGAACACTTCATTAGCTGACGTTGCGTTTAAAAATAGAAAATAATACATAAACCATGTGTCTTGCAAGTTGTTACTCATATTGCAAAGAAATTTCCTCCCAGTTTGTACAATGCTGCCTCGCGCTTCGGGGAACATACTGTGTCATCAGTTGGGAAGACAGAAATTTACACCAACCAAAACTTGAATGTTGCCAAAATAAACTTATTGTTTCATTTGGTGTAGCTTCTGAATTTTGGGACTTTTTTTGCTGAAAAAGAAAAAAAGAGTACTTTTTTATAGTGTAGGGGCAGATGGTTAGGTTTAGTACGAGACCGTTCTCCAGACATCCATGGTGG